>NW_024609835.1:171352809-171952809 GCF_016920785.2 Ixodes scapularis
GCGCGTCTATTTACCCGCCAAACGCTCAAAGAGCCAATCTCTGCAATCTAGGAAATCAATTCAGCGAAGGATGAGGCGCAATGTCTGTTAAGACCTAAAAGTGAAGTCTGTGCTGTGGCATTACGCTAACGCCATGCTTGCATTGCGTAATGTCACAGCGCAGGCTTAATTTTCAGGTCTAAACAGTTACTCCGCCTCATGATTCGCTGAGCTGGTTTAGATCGCAGAGATTGGCTCTTCGTGTATTTTGTGAGCAAGCAGACACGCAGGCCTGTTTAAGAGAGTACGATTTAACCCAACGAGCGCGCACTCAAGTGCTCGAGAGCTGACGACCGGACACATCACTCCCGCAAAAGAAAAAAAAAAAAAAAAAAAAAAAAAAGGCAGTTTGCATTTTTTTGGACGATTATTGTGGTAAAATATTCCCTCCTCGAAACATTAATATTTCTCGACTTCTCTTACTTGCTGCTATCATCTACGAAAATGATACGCATTTTGTAATAACAGCGTTTGCAGTCTTAACGAAATGTCGTGTTTTCGTTGGTCACCCGTCGTCCTGGCTGCCGACACAATGCTCCTCCCATCGCCGAAATAATTTTTATCTTTGATTTCTTTTCTAATAGGGAAATCAGCCGCGCATCGTTACGATTTATGGATTTCTAGGACGCTTAGATCCCGCAGAGTGAGCTATCGGCATATTTAAGCGATTTCAGAAACCTGTAGGGTACCTTTAAGCTCTCAGTGACTACGGCCAAAATACCTCATACAACGACCCATACGCGAAACCGCTGTCGGGTGAACTTCCAACCGCCATTTTGTTCTCAAGACCACGAATAAAGAAAAAAAAATTTTTTTTTCAATATTTTTGTGCGCCGACATGCGTAAAGGAGAACCGGGACCGGAGCATCGCGGCTCCGCGTTTCCCGAAACAAAAGCGACTAATCGGCGCATTCTGCGGCAGCCGAGGGAGAAGCCACTCGGAGCGTAACTATCAGTTGGCGACGTTCGCAGCCGCCATTCATCATCCTCCGGACGCGACTCGAGGTGCGCCTGGCAACGTCGAGCTCCGACGCAGTGTCGCGGCGGGCACGCCGTCCGGCCGCGGTGCTCGCGTCGTCGCCGCCAGCCGAGCCCGCCGTCTCCAGTGCCGCGGGTCAGGAAGCGGCTTGTGTGTCGAAGGGATCATTACACAGCGCCTTCCCGGATGGCTACACTTTGACTCCTGCTTTCGCGCCGACGACGGGAGGCCCCTTCCCAATGATGATGAAGCAGCGACAGCAACCAGCTCGCCGTCTTTTGCGGCGGCGTGAGCAGAGAGCTTCGAATATGAGTTCCTTTCCGTATACGGCTCGGGCGCTTTGTTTGTGCTGGCCCCGCGCATAGGCGTCAGTCCCGTCGCTCTTGTCTCTACTTCGGCCGCTCAGTCCTCGTTGCCATGGGGGGTATTCGGGGAACGAGGATGCAATCTCTCTCGTTGCTGCTGCCCTCCCCCCCACGCTCCCAGTGCGGTGATAGATGACGCCTTGGGTGCCACACAGAGGCCCGTTTTGATTCGGGGGATCTGCCGCGCTGAGCCCGGTCCTCAAGAACGAGGGAAATCGCGGCGGCGACTTGGCCCAGCTCTCTTCGGGAGAAAGCCCGAGCCCTCTCCCGGAGCATCGCCGGGCCTAGTGACCGGCGAGCTTCTACAGCGGCGAAATGGTAACGAGCGATTCGTGGACCGCCGCGCCGTGAAAGGAATTTTGATTTTCTGCCCCCGAGGATTCCGGACTGAAATTGAACTTATACGCGAGATCCGGAGCCCGACGCGGTTCAGGCTTTGGACAGACAAGCGGACGTAATATCGATGTTTGTCCTCGCCTTTTTCGTTTCTTTTTCTCTCTTTTTGTTTTGTTTTTTTAACTGCGAGTGTATTGGTATTGTTTTCCGGATTTTATGGCCTTTTGCTGTTTGCCCGCGTGCATGCGTGTTCCGGCGTGACGGGGCGACGATCCGGAAAAGAATATATATGATCCGTTTTTGCCGAGAAGTTGTCCCGCAAACATCGTTTCTTTTGTCAAGTGCCCGGAAAAGAACGCTGGCTTTGATGCCGAGAGAGGGGAGGCTTATAGAAATGGCAAGTTCGCGACTAGTGCGTCGAGAAAACACGCCGGAGCGCGATAGCTAGCGGCAGCGAAAACCTCTCTTCTTGAAAAAAAAAATGAAAAAAAAGAATGGCTTCTTTAATGCTTTTGCGCCTTTTTGAGCACTTGAAAGCTCTCGAATGTATCGCGCACGATAAGACGCAGCGACGTGCTGTGCATCTACTTGACGCCGTACTGACAAAAATCGAAAAGGCAAGAACTGAATTCCAGTATTTCTTTCTAACAATGCATCTGATTCGTTGCACTCAGTTTATTCGTATTAGCCCGGCAAGTCCATGCAGCCGAGCGGTTGCTCCAGCAACTGCGTTTTATGTTTTGACAGCTGGAAAGTAGTTGCGTTAAAAGGCCGTCTAGTGTTTCCGACGAATAGGAAAATAACGTGTTCCTTAAAAAAAAAAAAAAAAAAAGTTACATACATGTTTTTTTTTTTTTTTTTAGCGTGCACTACGAAACATAGCTTATACACCTCGGTAGAAGAATGCATAAGGCCTGCTTCATACACAATATATCCTCCTCTGCTTTCGAAGCCTAATAAGGAAAAATTGTAGTCACTTATTTATTGATTTTCTCGATAGACCTTTTAGTGTAACACCTTGCCCGGGCTAGTTGTTCAATAAAGTTTGTACAAATAAACTAATGTTAATAGTTTGAAAATTGCGCCATAAAGGTTACGTGACAAAATTCGTACGTAGAGCTAGAGACAAAGAAAACACTAACCTCAAATCATGGTCGGCCATCCTCAAACGAACATTCACTGTGGCGCATGTTCTGCATCACCCCAAGAAGTGTGCTTAGGATATATCTCATTTGCTAACTGAATGTCAAAAAAAAAAAAAAAAAAAAAAAAAAGCTTTACTTAAGCCACTCACATCTTAGACTCGGTATCAGATGACACGCATTCGGCATCCTCCGCGCGACCGAAAAATCGATCCCGAGTTTCATCCGAGTGCTACGCAGCGGCACACTTCAACATCGCCCGGAAGAAACCGAGCAGAGCTTTTCTATTTCCCGAACTATTACCAAAGTTTCGTGCTCTTTCCATGTTTTTATTAAGTCGTCTCGATCGCTGTCATTCCGAAGGAAACGCGCATCATTAAGAGAAGCGACGCGACTTTCCGGGTCCTTCCTGGTGTCGGAATAAATCTTCGCTTAATTTTTTTTTTTGCTTCCGCCTTTGCGTTTTTTGGCGCTTTGGATTTTTTGTTTCCGCCAGTACTCGAACTGGAAGCTGCCTCCGCTTTGCGACGTTCGCATTGCACAAGACGGATGGCTTCGGGGGGGCTGGACACGCGTTCGGAGCTGGAAGCAGGGACGAACGCGCGGCGAGTCCGAAGAGGCGGACTGGGACGGCTGAGAAGAAGCCCCGGGACTAAAGACAGTTGATATCCTAAGAGGAAGATATATTTACGTTAGTGCTTCTATCTATGCTTGCACCCTTCTATTCCTTCCCAACTTTTGTTTCCGTTCAGGACGGGAGAGGAAGGCCCAAACCCGTGTGTGTTTTAGGAGGCAGAGCGAACGCGAGGCCTGCCCTACAATCAGCGACATCTGCTGTCCTCGACGTCTTCTGCCTCCTCTTTTTCTGTGTGCCTTGTGTCAGAGGAGCCCATGCTGGAGCATCCACTCTTCGATGCTTCCTTTTTTTTTGTGTGTTTTTTCTATTTTGTTCTCTCGTTCCCGGAACAGCCATCCCCGGCTTCGGTGCTGCGTCGGTCGTCTCTTCCGGGGCTGCCTCTCCACGATCGTTGGCGAAGGCGCGGATGTCAGCCGCAGAGGGCCCTAAGTGAGGAAGATGAACTGGGCTCACGACCTTCGGCCGTCTATTCAATGCCGTTGCGGCGTATCGGCGACCGTTCGAATATGCGTTCCGGAGTGCTAAGTGCGCACTCCTGCATGCCACGATGGGCCGTAGAGAATTTATTCTGCGTTTGAAGGGTCATTGGGGCGCGAGAGTCCATACGAAGAGGCTCGGACGGAAGAGTCCTACTAGTCTGTGTGTCTTCTTCCAGTTGCTGCTTGCGCCGCCATTGCTCTATAAACAAACGCCCGGCTCATATACGTGACTCCGCTGCGAGGGCGCTGCGGTCGGCGCGCGGCGCGGGCGCAGACGCCTCGCCTCACGCGGATCTTGTTTCTGCGCATGCCCAGTGTCCCGTCCTGGTTTGGGCGAACGGGGACTTGTTCGTAGACACCATTATGGGATCTGGCCAAACGGGACACGGTAGGCGCCGTGTTTTCTAACATTCACGGCACATCAAGTCAATTCAAGTGCTTGCATGAATGACACATGGAGATGTTGTCGAGGGTCAGTGGTTTTGTGCAATGTACAGCATTGCCTTTCTTTTGTCAAGTTCCAGAGGTTTTGAGTATTTTTTTTTGTATATCATTCTTTTAACAATATACCGGGTGTCTCCAAGTAGTGGCCAGGCTCTTCAAATCGACCGCGAAATTCGGTTTCTTAATCTATCGCGCTACGATATTCTGCGGCGTTACCCACAGGTGGTGCATTTTTCCTATAAAATTTGCAAAGAGCGAACTTATTTAAAGAAAAAGCAAAAAAAAAAAAAGAGGCTTAACTACTATGCAAATGCAGCAAAGTCACCGGTCTTGAAACAATAGGGCGCCCTATTGATTGAAGAGTCGTTGATTCGTTGGGTTTCCATAGGAGTTAAGTTTTTTTCTTTCTTTACTCTTTCCTCAGGTAAGTTTGCTCTTTGTAAATTTTATAGAAAAAAATGCACCACCTGTGGGCAACGCTGCACAAAATCGTAGCACGGCAGGTTAAGAAACCGAATTTTGCGGGTGATTTAAAGAGCCTGGCCGCTCTTTGACACACCCGATACATTTCGGAAATACTTGCATTCAGGTTGTAAGTTTTTTTATGTGTCTTCTTGTGGAATTCAGTTACGTTTTATGTATGTTTAAATAATGAAGCTGTACTGCCGGGTCCCGCATACAAGCGTTCTGCGCTTAAGCGGGCCAGGGCCCTTAATATTTATTTTTATTTTGAAATAAACTTTATACTTATCTCAGTAAAATATTTATGCGTATGACAATGTGGCCTCAGCACGAACGTCCACTCGAACACCCATGTGACACGCACTTAAAGTGAGTAAGAGCAGCCTGTCCAGGTGGTAAAGAAGCACTTGACGGCGTGAAATTTATATAGAACGTTGTCAGCAAATTTTATGAAAATACCCGTACAGGTGTATTGTAAATGCGCTCGTCGTTGTAACTCCTCCTCCCCCTACAAGCTCTCCAAAAGTTTCCAAAACAATTTGGTTCGAACGTGCTGCGCAAAACGACCGAAAAAGTATATCGAATGACACAAATAAAATACAAAAAATGGAAACGATACAACATTGACTCGATGGAAGTAATCTTCGCAATATCGACAAACGTCTACACAAGTCCGGGAGCCATCGAGTGAGCAGCTCCCATCTCCGCGCACAGTTGACACCCACGCCCGGCAGTTCCGGGCCCAGACATTCCGGGCGATAATGCACGGTGGGGTCCTTCCACTTGGCCGCGGAACACATCGGCCACGGTCTCGCACCCCAGCCATCGTGCGTCACCCCGGTAACGGAGCTCCTCGGCCGTCTAGACAGCGCGGCATGCCAATACCGGCGACGGCTGTGGCACCTAGAGAGCCCAGATGGAAGAGTAGAAGCAACTCGGACCGTGGAGAGCGTCAAACCGTAGTTAGCGCTGCTCATATACACCATACGAAAGACACGGCGATAGAAGTATTTGCTTACATGCAGATACGATGATAGGAGTATTTGCGTGCGGTATATGCTCGAACCATGCTCGCTTCGTACGTTTGTATGCCTCTAAAATGTCTGCGGACATTTTTTTGTGTGTGACCAGTGTGGCGGAGCCGTCATACAAGGAGAAACACACCTCAGACAATGGAGAGTTTCAGGGAACCGTTTTTGCCCGTCCGACACGGTGTGATGGGCACTTTGGTACTAACTGCGCATGCGCTCCAGCATAAGACTCGCACATGCGCAGTGCGTACCGGAGGACCCATCGTACCGTATGGGATGTGAAAAAATGGTTCCCTAAAATTCCCTAATGGCGGACGCCTCCGGTACAGATTGGTCGCAAGTGCGCACGCGTTGAGTTGTCGCTGGGCCGGGGGGAGGGAGCA
The DNA here is from genome assembly GCF_016920785.2 of Ixodes scapularis. Taxonomy (NCBI): domain Eukaryota; kingdom Metazoa; phylum Arthropoda; class Arachnida; order Ixodida; family Ixodidae; genus Ixodes; species Ixodes scapularis. The sequence goes on from NW_024609835.1 coordinate 171,359,107, forward strand.
GGCGGTGGTACGGAAACGCTCGCAGACGACCGACGCTCGCGGCAGCTCCCCGCGGCTCGTGTTTCGAACGCGGCCCATCGACCACGTGGTCTCGATCGAACAGTTGGAGGCACTCTGAAATCGAGAGACATCCCTAGCACCTATACCCCGCTCACTTCTAAGTTGACAGTGCGGTGGAACTTGGAAGATACGTGCTCGTAGGACCAGTCGTATGTCCGTCTATCTATCGCCGCGCGATCCCGCTCATATCCACGCGAAGAGAGCGGGTCAGATGGGGAAAGCGAGGCCTTTGATATGTCCGTCGAGCGCGTGACTCTCGCTGTACTATCAGTTTAGGAACAAATGGAGTGGTGTGGCGTCCGGCCTGTCCCCTCTCTTGGGATGCCTTGTCGGTCGGACGCCTCCGCCAGTCTCCGCGCGAATCAAGGCAGCGGACCCGCCACCAAGCTTCTTTCGTGGAAAAGATGGACCAAAAAGAAACACTGGTCCGCGCATGCCCTCAAAAAAGAGAGAGAAAGAAAAAGGGAAGTAACGTCTAGTGTCACTGCTTATTCCCAAGCTGGACGCCATCTATTCCTCCTACTGAAGATTACAATGGCATAGTGCATTCTCGGCTGTTGATTGCTTAATCTGGCCCAAGAGCGCGCAGTGACACAAAACACTCGGCACCCAGAATTGCCCCAGAAGCGTCGTAGCGCTAGCCTCAGCCGTCGGTTCGTCTGAGGGACATAAAGGGAGGGAGTGGAGACGAGGAGTAAAAACATCGTGAGGGCTGCGACCCTTCGGGGCTGTTTCCCGTCAGCGTTGCCGGGGCTTTTCGCGTTGTATACAAAAGCAGCTCGTCGAGAGGAAGGAGCACTCTTGAGACGCTGCGGGGCCAATTCGCATTCCTGGCATTTCGGTCTCGGCTCCGTGGCCGTTGTCTCTTATCGCCACCGAGGCCTTCCCTCCGGGCTTCTATTCAGGGCGGGCGGACGTCTCAATGCGACATCGTCTCGATCGGACGTCGTTGGGGATAAGCTTCTCGATGTCGTTTGGGGCGCTCCCTCCGGCTTCGATTTGCGGTAATGGTGGCCCGGGATTAAACGGCCGAGGCAGCCGGCGCGAGGGGGCACGGCCACTCGGCTTCCTTCGCTCGGTCAGGGGTCGGTCCGTTGGAGCGACACGTGCGCTCGTATCGGCGCTGAACCCTCGGCTGCCATTGTTTCGGGGATGGGGACCCGATGAGGGACAGCGCCTGTCGCGTGAAGGGAATAGCGACGCGGTCTAAGCTTGCACCATGGCCACGCTCTCCTATTGATCTTCGGCCGGCATTTTTTGTTGCTAGAGGTGTGATGAAGTCGCTGACGGTTGTTATGACTGCGAGGGAGCGTCGGAGTCGTGTGGAAAGGTTGGACCTTTCAAGTATTTTTTTTCATTGTGTTGGTTAACGTGGAGTTGTCGCCCTCACAAATGCGCTTGTGATTAGGGGATCGAGACTCATTGCTTCGAAATTGTTGTATGCTGGTTTTTAAAACGGGGAGCATTGAAAACTTGCCGGTTGGCACCTTACATCACCTTCAAAAATACCGGAACTATACCAAGTTTGACGTCGTTTTTAAGGCAATGGCACGAGCTTTACGCGGAAGGGAGTATAATGTGTGACTACAAACCTCTAACTAGAAAACCAATCTAAAGTTTTCAGCAAATCCAAAGTTATTATACAATTAAAAATTTGTGCATTAAAAAAAAAAAAGTAAAACCTAAGGTTTAACGGTACTAAACTTGATTCGATTCGGCGTTTGATTTGATATTATTTTGAATCACATAAAAGCTCTCCTGGCCGTAGAGCTACACATTTAAAACCCCTAGCGCTTCAGGCATGATACACGCTGTAATAATAATAATAAAAAAATCCCTTGTTCCCAACTTCAGCGTCATTTGATTTCCTAATAAGAACAGCCGTTTTGACTTCAAAGTGAAATGAAGTTGCGACGCTTATTGGATGTTCTCAATACGTGTACACATTTTAGGAGAAACTGGAATACGAGTGAATTTCACTGCCTGAATCCAAAAGAAACCGCCGAATGTATTTTGATAACGCTTTTGTTGATGCAGAGGTGTTCGCTGTAGTACATCAGGTGTCAGCGGCGCACAAAGAATAAAATACGCAAGAATGCGCCGTCTAGGAGAAAAATGTAATCCAAGAACTAATAGAAGTTACAGGCTCATTGGAGGATGCCTTATGTAGAAAGGCGGGAAGAAAATATAGTGGAAACAACTTCCACTTCACCATGAACCAAACAACTTTCTTCGTATGTTAACGTTCATTGGTGAAACTTCAATGTGCGAAGCTGCAAACAATAGCAAAGCTGCCAACGGCTCTGTGCAGACTACTGTATCACATATTTACGAAATAGCCGGCCGTGGTTTAATGCCCTTCTAAGTTACCTTGCCGTTTTTGTTTGCGTCTTTCCAGCTGGGACTCCCCTTTTTCATTGTCGGTTACCGCCTTAATTCTTTTCTATTAGGGGATGGTCAGATTACCGGGGGATTACCAGGCCAAAGGGCAAGGCTCCTCCCGGGAGGGCTTTGGCGACACCGATCTCGAAAGAAGCGCTCCGTCCGGAACGAAAAGCGCTTGAAGTCGATTTATTGCGCCATTTCACGGACCGCTCAAAGGAGTTGAGACACCCGCGATTTCGAGGGACCCTAGAAGGATTTTCCATTTCGACCCTTTGTTTTACTCAATTCCTCATCGAAAAGAAAAAATAAACATTTATCAAAATCAGTTTCTCCTGTCTTTCTGTACTTTGCCACACAGTCGCGTGTCGTGATAAGCGAGCATTAGTTTTTTTTTTCTGTTTTCAAATAGAATGTTGTGTGTTTTTTTTTTTCGCACGACGATTGTCTGTGCTGAAATTAGGAGTTGGGGAAAGGAAAGCGTGTTTTGGAAAAAGGACAAAAACAGCGTATATGATAGTTAAAGGAAGTCTTGCCGGCACCGTATGGCCCCTTACTTCAGGGCAAATGCCTTAAATGCTATCCTTCCGAAATATTTATTTGCAGTCATGTCCCGTTAATATAGACGCCGTTCATATTAATACCCCGCTGTATAGACACCATAATCGGGACAAACTTAGGAAATACATGCAATTTTGTCTCGTTATTATGGACAACTCACATTAAAGACAATTTTTTGGAAGAACGGAGGTGTCCATATTAAAGAGACATGACTGTATTTATTTTTAATGGTTAATCCAGATTTAGCGAGCATAGCCAATTCTGTGGCGTCTTTATGATGTCAGTCTATTCCGACGTGATGGATAATAGTTTTTTTGTTTTACACGTGTGGATCAAGAAACTTGAGGGAACTAATCGTCAAAACAAGTGCAGGCAAAAAAAAGAAAAAGAAAAAAAAATCATGATCGCGTAATAAGATATGTCGTAGTGAGAAAAACTAAAAACATCTACCGATGCATTCTAAATAATTTTCAGCCGACTCTTTGATCAATAAACGCTTACACCCGCTGAAATTTGAGTGATGTGTTGTGTGTAATATTTCCCCGAAACACCAATGAATATCTATAAATTTGTTGTTCAAATGCAGATACAAATACTTGTCAAGAAATAAAACAAAAGCCCAATTTAAGGAGCCTTCGATAGCTTTACAATGCCTAAGAACGTTTTATTGTTAGGTGCCTAAGTTTGAACACGCACAAAAAAAAAAAAAAAATATATATATATATACACGTATAACAACAAACAAGGCAAAAATAGGAACAATGGCTAAGGAACAGCATGGCTGGGGGAAGAAAGGAGGCACTAAATAAGCACTAAACCACGCAAAATAATTATTAGAAGCGAGGCGATTTCCTTTTGGCTTACAGGTTACACCTCAATGACCACTGAAAAGCCGAATAAGTAATAAAGTGCTCATCTTAAACTCGAATTCGATTCGGGTCACTCCTGCGTTTGTTTCACAAAGTCACGGCTCTCCTTTCTCGAACCTTCTGACCAGTTTTGGGCGAAGATCACGTTGCTAAGACCCCGCGTTAAAAACCGCTCACAATCGAGAGCAGGCCGTTCCTAAACTTTCGATTTAGAAAAAAAAAAAAAAAAAAAAGAGTTGCTTCGTCAATTGGATTCCAATTACGGGGCCAAACCCCTGTACTGACAAAGGAATGAAGTGGTGTTTCCTTCGTCCCCAAGATGACCTATACTCCGTTCATCCCTAAGCTGACATTGCGGTGGAAGCGACGTGTAACGCGACGTGCTCGCCGAACCAATGAACCGCCTCCCTTTCCATCACCTGACCCCGTTCTCTGCGCGTGGGCGTGGACGGGAGGAGCGTGATCACGTGGCACACACGAAAGACGTAGTCCAACGAGCGGGTGGCTTTCACAGCACTGTCAACTTAGAGGCAAATTGAGTATGGTCGTTGTGTTCCGCGAAACAGAGCGAGGACACTCTGTGCGATGCGGCCTTGTCGAAGGGAGGGGGGACGGTCTTGCATCGGACAAACTGTCCGAGTCCGGCCGTGTTAGGCGTCCGTGTAACGCGAGCGCGTGCTTTGTTCGACTGTCCGCCTCGAGCTCGTCCTCGGGTTACGCCGCTAATGGAAACGAATGTGAAGACAGGAGGTCTCGAAGAGCGCTCTCCTCGCGTTTCGGTCCTCGCGTGGAAGCGGCGGGCAACCTTAGACGACGCGGTCGGCCACTTGGGTCGCTTTGGGGAGGACGGTCCTCTCGATCGTGTTCTCGTCTTCCGGGTGGACGATGAACAAAGGCACTCGCGGGAAAAGGGGGGTGTAGCGTTTGTCGTCGATGGGTTGACAACCAAGACGACCTCGCTGTATCTTTGTGGGACGCGAGAACAGTTTAACCTGGGAACGCCGGCCTGGGTCAAAGGGTGATGCTTCGAGGTTTCTCCTGCTGTATATTCACGGGCAACTTGAGAAACGCAGAGCGTGGCGTATTAAGTTCACGCTTCTTGCTCTCTGAATCGTCCCCCGGTGGTCCTGCGATTTCTTTAGCTGTACGTGACTATAGTTCATCTCTAGCTGAAAACACGATCGTGGTCACCTAACCAAAGAATGCGTATTGCGAAAAAAAAAAAAGTTAAGATATTCGGGACAAATTTGTTTTCTAGGATTCTGCTGCGTCTTGTGGCCTGGTGCGGCCTCGAAGCGTGCCAGGCAGCTTTTAGAACGGAAAAGGGGCAGCTTAAAGGAGCTGTGCAACGATATTCAATTGGAATGTTTTTCTCTCTACACGAGCTTACTGGCACACCTGGGACTCAAGGATACTCACACGCAACGCCATTGGCCAAGAAACTCCTTTGTTGTGGTGTAATTTCAAGGACAAAAGCGATCATCTTCATTCAATCTCTCCTTTGCAAAATTTGATGACGTAACTCGGGGATTGCAGTACACCCAAGTGACGATATTTGAATGCGGTTCATAGATTGGACCCGAGCATTGCGTGGGCACTCGACTTGGGCTCGTGACAATTGCTAGCTCGAGAAGCATCCGGGTAGTGACCCGTGTCCAATCGCTGCAACGACGACAACAGCCGAGCCATGACAATGCCTGGAACTCAGCGCGTGTCCTGCGCTTTGCCAACCCCGGCGCGTGGCTATGATCAACACTGGCGGCATATAATCGGCTCCAGATCACGTGGCCGCTTGTTCTGGCTGCGAGTTGAGGGGGTGAACGCTGCTCGTTTTTCTTTAATTTTTTTCTGGGACTTCTATTGCGTAGGGTGAAAAACGAACGCGTGTTTCATAGGTCATTAACGTTAGGGATCCGTTTTAAGCGGTATTTGTGCACAGTACAAAAATTGTTGCATCGCTCCTTTAAGGCCACGGTCTCACTGAATGGGGCAGTTTAGGTACTTTTTGGCAGGTCATTACTCAACCCCTTTTAAATACAGTTATGAGGAATTAATGTCATTCGAAAGGCAATACAATCCTCTTTCATTTGATATTATGCATGTGTTGGTTTTTACTGTTCATGCGCGTTTGTAGCGTTGCGAATATGACGGCGCGGACCCTCACTTGCTCCGCTAGTTCATGTTTTATGAACGATCCATTAAAGATAGCACGCTTCCAATATAGCAGTTTTGTTAAGGTGATGTCGGAGCAAAATGTAACGATACACTTTTTTGGTATTTGCACTACTTTGTTTTTTCATCCCTCCAAATATTGCCCTAAAATTGACATTTTTCAGCACAAATATATTTCTAACGACAAGCGCTAGGGCAATGAAATTAGCTACAGATATAGTGCTTATAATTGGTAATATGCAGAAAAAAATTCAATATTGTGTAAAATGTTTTTGTTTAGATATTTTATGTCAAGCGTAGCACTTTTTTGTGCTTCGAGTCATGGTACTTCAAATGCCGCTGAGGAAATAATTAAGCTATGATAATATCTTTTATAACATTTAGAGCTACAATGGTTGCCCAAGAGGTGGACGATGGCTTTTTTTCATTTTCAAAGTCATAACGCTCCAGGAGCCCTTCAAACTTACCTGTTTTTGATGCATATCTTTTTTGGACATCAAACAAATTTATTGGCATCCAATAGCAGTACTGTTAGGAATAGATATACATTGCGATGTATTAAATTTTCGCAATGATCTTGCGTTGGTTTCTTAATAGCTGTAAAGCTTAGATAATTTTAAAACCAATTAAAAACTGTTTGGGTGTTTTGTTGCGCTACCTGGCGGATGGCAGACAAAGTGCTGATATCTAGTGTTCAAAAAAAAATCCGAGGGCGGCGTTGGCGTCTGTATCATCATCAATCTCCGTGTCTTTTTACCTTCACATTTAAAAATATATTGGAAGATTTACTATCGATAAATGAATGGTTTAAGTACTGGGTCCGATTAATAAATCTAAGACAAATAATTACACACGTGTAGCGTGATATAATGTGTTCATTATTCGATATGATTGAAATCAATAAACAATAAAGACGAAGAGGTAATACACCCGAGTTCACTTCACGTCTAGAGTCACTAAATGAGCTTTAAAGTATCGGCATTCCGTTCCCCAAAATTGTTTTGGGCGCCGCCATTTTGGGTCTTGTTCAGAGCAAACGCAACTGCCGATCGTCATGATCCAAAAGTACGACTTCCTCAGCATTAGATGCGGTGCAAGGAAGCTTATGCTCTGTCGCGGGTTGTTTAAACATTTGTGGGGTACGGAAAAGCGTTTCCTGTGATTTTAGATAAAGCTTCAGGTAACTGGCAACCATGATTTTAAGCCACAATATGGCCAAGTGTCGTTACTCTGAACCGTAGCTAATTTATACCCCAGTTATACCCCGTTACACGGGCACACTTAACCGCGGTTAACTCAGCTTAACTGCTGTTACGCAGCACCATTGATACCGCACTATACTCTCGGACAGCTATTTCAAAGGAAGTGAAGAGAGCGCGTGCACTGCTGTGATGGGTGCTCAAGATGCTCAAGCGCACGTTCGCCCATAGCTTTGACTGCATAGCCGCAGAATGTTATCGGCAAGTATTGTGCGCTAACTGTGGCTTAGCGTAACTGCAGTTAAGTCTGCCCGTGTAATACCCTTGTTACACGGGCACACTTAACTGCAGTTACGCTAAGCCACAGTTAGCGCACAATATTTGCGGACAACATTCTGAGGCTATGCAGTCAAAGCTATGGGAGAACGTGCGCTCGAGCATCTTGAGCACCCATCAAAGCAGTGCACTCGCGCCCTTCACATCTTCTGAAATAGTTGTCCGAGAGTATAGTGTGGTATCTGTGGTGCCGCGCAACAGCAGTTAAGCTGAGTTAACCGCGGTTAAGTGTGCCCGTGTAACAGGGGTATAACAAGGGTATAACACGAGCACCCTTAACCGTGGTTAACTCAGCTTTAACTTCTGTTACGTGGCACCACAGTTACCGCACTATACTCTCGGACAGCTATTTCAGAAGAAGTGGAGAGCGCTCGTGCACTGCTTCGATGTGTGCTCAAGATGCTCTAGCGCACGTTCGCCCATAGCTTTGACTGCATAGTCGGAGAATGTTGTCGGCCAGTATTGTGCGCTAACTGTGGCTTAGCGTAACTGCAGTTAAATGCACCCGTGTAAGAAGGGTATTACTGGTATTACTGGCACAAGTGGGAACAATGAGGAAGAGGCCGGTGTCAAAAGGTAGTGGCTTGTGGAATCCACAGGGCTTACGTCATGGCCCCTCCAGGTATTACAAGCCTCTTGAACAAGAGCATGAATAGTGTCATTAAATAAGCTACGCGTAAGAGTAGCGACACTTGGCCATATTGTGGCTTAAAATCATGTTTGTCAGTTATTTGAAGCTTTATCTGAAATCACAAGAACCGCTTTTCCGTCCTCAAATTTAAACAGTGTGCGACAAAGCAAAGCAACATTACATGAGCTTCCTAATGCTGAAGATATCTCACTTTTAAATCATGACGATCGGCAGTTGCGCCTGCTCTGCACAATCACCAGAATGGCGGCGTTCACAACACTGAGGGAGAATAGAGTGCCGATACTCCAAGCGCGGCTCATTTATTTGCTCTAGTTCCCGCAAAACTCCTTCTCCCTGACTGAAACTGAAAGTAAATATGAATAATACACTATTATTATAGCTTATTTAGTTATAAGTTATAACCAACTACACATAATGAGAGGAGGAAGCGGCCGGGTAGGAGAAACGCGGGTTTTATATGCGACCGTTCTAACCGTCTCAAAAGAGAGAACGCGCGAGCTTGCGCTGGTTTAAAAAGAGGCATAAAAAAAAAAAGAGGCGGCACGCTGTGCTCTTTGTTATTATGCGTCTAATTGCAAATTGTTGTGTGTATGTTTATACAGCCGGAAGTTAGTCCGCCTTAGTGGGCGTCTGACTCTCAGCTGTAGATGAGCAATTTAGCCAGTGCGGTACAACCGTAAACCTGGGGTCTTTAACGTGCACCACGCAGTAGAGATATACACAAATCCGCACGCCGGTACGCTGCTCTTCCAGATCGAAACGGGCAGGGGCGGGGTGGCATCTGCAGCGCGAGCTTTCGCTCCAAGTGCTCGGAGCTGGTGTGCGCTAGACCATGCACCATGCAGTTATATTTACACTCAAGGGCATTGATATCCAACGTATTCAGAGAGATGACACCTTCTGGTCAACCAACATAGAGACTTTTCTACTCAAGTTTTACATGGAAGGCCCGACTTCCGCTGAAATTCCTTACGTAGACGAGTTGTCCGACCGAATAAACTGCAATTACTCCCGATCTGGGAATCTCTCGATCTTCGTTCGTAAGCCATGGTATCATGAGATCGAGGGGTGTGGCTCTTCGTCCGCTGAATATTGCTTCGGCGGGTGTTTTTACCGTGTAAGATGAGACCGTCGCGTGCTGCTGGAACAACAACCTGGCGATACTTCACTGAACTGCGTCTTTCGTAAGCTTCAAAAGGGCTTTTTGTTTTGTTTCGCACACCATCTGTTCTGCATGCCCGTTAGTTGCAGGATGGTATGGTGCGCTAATGTGATGCCTGATGCCGGTTTTTTTTTTTTTCTTCAAAAACTTGTTTATTTTGTTTGAAGCAAAATTTGGCGTGTTATCAGAGAAAAGTATTTTCGGTAGGGCAAAAGTAGCTAAAAGAGACCGTAGAACGTCAATGACGTGTTTGGACGTCGTGGCAGGCATCGTGTAAACTTCCAGCCACTTAGAGTACGCATCGTCCATGACTCCGCAGATGCGGATACGTTTCGCCGCTCACCGAATGAATAGTGGATCGTTTTCAGTTACTGTTCATGATGGCGTTGGACTCAAGGAAGACTTCGAGTCTTTCCAAAAAGTTAGCCCAGGTGCCAGGACTTTTGTCGAAAGCGGTAAGTGTTCGAAACGTCGACAACGTCGGTAGCCACGTGTTGTGCTTGACACTGGACACTTACCATTCGCTGAGAAAAAACTTGCTTGTTCGTCTGCCACGAGTCGTCCGATATCAGGTCATCACCGCGACACCATCTCCCGACAAAAACGCATGTCCATAGTTAGCAATCACGTGAACTTATAAATTCCCGAACGCTCATAACTTGCCGTCGCTAAACGCCGTTCATTCATAGCGTCGTCATTGCAAATAAACGTCTTCCTATTTCTTCTGATGGTTTTTATCATATTCCTTCTAAGCTGTACTTACAACATTATGTGTGTCGGAACTTCCGAAAATATTGAAACGGCGTTTGTTCTCTGGGAACTATAATGTAACAACCTTTACAACATCTGCCGGACCCCGTGAAACACAATATTTCGTGACGTTATTTTAGTCGTCGTTAAAATGGTGAGGTAAGCACCGTAAATCGCGACTTCCCGTCCGCTTCCACTGGTGTCTTGGAAGATTGAGTCTACTGAGCGTGCATTCCTGCAGAGGAAATTTTCATTGATAGAATATTGACACGTCAATCAACATTTGATTCCTTCTTGGTAAGATTTGTTGCGAAAGCCCGTTACAACCGCCCAACCGCATCTCCGCATACATCCGTTTGCTGGGCCACGCTACTTGAGCTAGCTGAGCACAGCTGGCAGCGACGCGAGCAAGGCCACGAGGGGAACGTGATGGTGCTCGAGCCATCCCACTGCGAACCATTGTTTCGGCCACCCCACTAAAGCCCCTCGATGTGTTTGCGTTCGTCTTGCAAGTAGCGTCAAATGCGCGAGTGCACGAGGCCCATGTCTCGAGCGGCCCTTGGATGCAAATGGCGGCGCAGCACTGAAATGAGCGGGGCTTGGAAGCGAATGGCGGCGGAGCACCCGCTCATGGCACGTGTCTCGCGCGCTTCCACAACAATGGTTGGCGGTACTTGTAAAAAACGCTTTTATCAAGGGGCTTTACACCCCACGGGTGCGTGTCGCCATCTATTGGTTGAACTAACGCCTTGTTCAAGATGGCTGCCGTGGGACCGCAGCCTTAATTCTTACGGGATGCGAAACACCTGTCTGCATTTTAAAAATCGTTTTAGCACGGTGAAAAGCTTATTTCGGCACAAAAATATAGAAATACTGATTTGGGGGCGGACGCCGTTTGAAGTAGCACAGCCATTAATCGCCCGCTGACGTGGTGAACTAGGTGGGCGTGTTTGCACTATACGTTTTTTTTACAGCGGAGCTGTTAAGGGCTAGTTTCCCAGGATCGCGTCCCGCGCAAAGAAATGAAGACAGCGAGCTCTGGACACCTACCGCCATCTCTGAGCGACGGCTGCAAGCCACGCATCAGGTTGCCGGCGATGCTCATAGTTGGCGGCAGCCTTTCCGCTCGGCCTTGCCGACTTGCGGCCGGCCATTAGTTTCCATTGTACAGCTTCGCTGGTCTTCCTTCTTCATCAGAGTGGACAGGCTGAAAGTGTTTTTTTTTCCTTTTTTCTCGGAGACGTCGTCGAGTTAACGTTGCTCGCGTTTGTCGAAGTATCAGTTTTGGTATAGCAATACGTTTAAACCACGACTGTTGCAAAGCTCTAATTTTCGCACAATTAAAGATGTAGGACTCTGCCGTAGGAACTTCTAAACTTAGTGTTTTAGTTTTCTTGAAAGTTTCAAAATTTGGTGAAGTTTGTTTTAGGGACGCTTCAACTTTTAGTATTGTAGCTATATTGGCTGCAGGTTTGAATAACCCACTTACATAATACAGTTTTACAAGAGGGGCCAAGTAGGTCTAGCATGACTCCTCATTGAGTTAAGATCATGTCTCAGAACATCCTAACGACGCTGAGAACAAAATTAAGCGTGCGCTGCGGCTCTCACTTTGGGCGAATCGTTTAGAACGTCCCCACAAGAGTGCAAGAACATCCACCAATAATCCTGCAAAATTAACGAACAGTCGCGACCTACTACGACCCAATTCCGAAAAACAAAATATCGTGAGTTTATCGCAAAATGTTAGTTCACGGCACACACCTCAGCTGAATTTCAGATACTCGTGCGTAAACGTGCTCAGTCAACAAAATAGTGCGAAACAAATAATTCAGCCAGCGTAACTGGCTTCTTTTACTTAGTTTATACGCTTCTCTATTCAAGGTGGAGGTAACGGCAGCTGCCCTTATACGAGTGAAAAGTTACACGAATCGCACCGGAGGGTTCTGATCCCCCAAAGAGAGAAGAAAGAGGCCCGAGGTCCCCTTCCCCCGTGTTCGCGGGCTCGGAAGAGACAGCAGTGCGCGGGAGCGCCGGCCCGGTCTCGAGCCCGGCTCCGGCCGAAGAAGAGGCCAAGTGTCGACCCGTGGGGCCGTTATCGCCTCACTGGAGCGAGCCCGTGAATGCAGCCGAGCATGCCAAGTCCGCGGTCCTCCGTCGTCCGTCTTGCCTGCTCCGTTGAAACGCCAGGCACAGGGCTTCGCGCGCCGATAGCGTGATTTATAGCGAGGCCTCGTCGCCAAGACGCATCGCTTCTAGGCCATTGCGCAGCCAGGAGTAGCTAGACCTCCTCGAAGGTCCCGTTCTTCTTCTTTTTTTTTTTTTTACTCAGCGCAGAAGAGAAATGTACAGCGGGACTCGTCAAAGCACCGAGAGCGTCTTCTCCTCCCTCGGAGCACAGGCGGCTTGAAGGGGCTCCTTGAAGCGGCAGAGGGTGTTTGCTCTTCAAAAACATACCGGTATTTTGTTTTTTGTTCCTTGTCGTTCCAGAGCAAAGAGTGACACAATGTAACAAGGTATGCATGCACCTAAGGTGCGTCTGTTCCGCGTTTGTCGTATCGCTGCTCCGACAATGCTTTACTTTCTGTCGCTACGCGTGTTTGTCTATTTGTTTGCCTTCAGCGGTGCGGTTCGGAAAATGGAGAATTGTCAGGGCGGAATACGCGTGTAGATCGCGTCGTCGATTCAATATGGCAAGTGTGCTCCCCGCCTTTTTACGAAGCATTTCACTTGCGGGATGTGTTTGCAACTGTCGGCTTTTTGTTGGTTGGTCATGTCATTTTCTTCTCGCATTTACACTACCGCGGAGCTTTCGGGTGGAGCATTGTGCGAAACGAATCTCACGATATACAGCAACACTATATCGCTGTTTGTCTTGTGAGTTTTTTGTTTGTTTTTACTAGGGCTGCGATAACCGCACGCATAGTAAATAGAGCCGGGAAGCGGCGAGGAAACTGGTAGCGAGATAAATTTACAACGCACCCTCGTCACTAAATTGTTTTCCCCTTAACTGTCAATCGTTTCTCATTTTCAGGCTGCAGAACGTGATAATTATTAGAGGGATAATATCATCCATAGTTTACGGAGATATGTTATACCAGTTTATTATCCAACTTATCTAAGGCACCTAGGTCGTTCTACTTTTTACGATGTTTTAAGCTCTTAGTTTGGACTAAACATATTCCTAGCTATTGTTTTTTTTTTAAACGCATGAATAAAGTTTCTACTAGTAAAAATAAAACACCTCCTACTACCAAGACACTATCTCCGCATGTTGTTCGGTAACGAAATATTTATAAAGACCATAAATAAAGCATAAAAAAAGGATATCGTATCAAATGTCATAGCTATTAAGCACCAGCCTAGAAATAGTGCCAATGATCCATATCTCCAAAGCAATACACAAGTTTGAAACCATTTCAAAATATCTCGCAGCTTTAACATAAAATAACGAAATAACTCTGGCATATGTTAGAACTGTTATCGCATACAGTGTATACACTTTTGTTTATTATTAAGTTGAATTCTCAGGTGTGTTAGTTTGTAATCGCACTGAGGTTTTGATTTAGATGCTTTCGTACGTTGCTGTGCCGCTGAGTGTTCAGGAGGATGGAGCCTAGTCAGGCGACATTAATCGCCTTTTACTCTATTAGGAATTGATTAATTAGTTGCCTATGGGAGAAAGTTAGTAAACAAAATCCAACATCCGAAACATCATCTAGTTAGATTACCCCCGGTCCAATAGCTTCCAGGTACAGTCTTCTGGAAATAGGGTTACCTTATAGTGTTCCGCTTTTCCACCTTGTCTATGTTGTAACACGATGTAAAATGAGCAAATTCTTATACCCTTGTTACACGGGCACACTTAACTGCAGTTAGGCTAAGCCGCAGTTAGCGCACAATACTTGCCGACAACATTCTGCGGCGATGCAGTCAGAGCTATGGGCGAACGTGCGCTTGAGCATCTTGAGCATCTATCAAAGCAGTGCACGCGCGCTCTTCACTTCTTCTGAAATAGCTGTCAGAGAGTATAGTGCGGTAACTGTGGTGCCGCGCAACAGCAGTTAAGCTGAGTTAACCGCGGTTAAGTGTGCCCAGAAAGCTAAGGGGACACGATCCCCTTAGCTTTCTGAAATGCGTATCTGTTTTCCCCCTTTAAAATATCTGAAGCGCCTACGTTTCAGCAAACCACTTTGGGGAGAAAATTGCTACAATTACAAAGGCAGCGGGGACATTGACAAAATTAAAAAAAAAAAAAAAAATTTGAGAAAAAAAAAAAAAAAAGCAAGACTCGCGGTGAGGAATTCGAGAGGGCGCTCTCAACATCGTAAGACTTGGGTGCACTGCGAAGCAGCCGACGAGCCTGCCAGTCAGTCAGAAGTGCGCGTCGAAAAGCGACGGACCGGAGGAGCTGCTCATTTGGGAGGCCGGTCACGTCAACATCCTTGCAGGCTCCTCCTCCTCCTCCTCTTCTTTCTGTCCCCCCCCCTTTTTCTGTCCTATTGCTTATTGGTGCACCAAGAGGAACAGACAGCTCATTAGTTGGAAATTGCAGGGCGCCTAATTGTTCTTCACTGTTTTCTTTGTCTCCAAGAGTTGCCGAGAATTCCAACGTCTAGGGGGCCGTATAGTCTCTGGATACCCTGCCTGATTTTTTTTTTGTTTTTTTTTTGGTGTTTTTTGTGTTTTTTGTTTTGTTATCAATTGGCTGTTAGGGAAGAAACGCACACGATTTCCGGGACGCGGCGAGCGCTTAACGGTTAGACAGATAAATGGTTTACCTTTGTTGCAATGAGGGGCAGACGAATGTTCTTTGGCAGAAAAAAAACTTTGCTGCCGACACTTGTAGTGAGATTGAAATGAGACCGTGTAACCACGCTTATGTTTTTTAGAGCGCAGCTCTTAGACGCCCGTTTCCAGATTGAGCGGCGTGGGCGTCGACGTCGGCGTAGCCGTAAAGTGTCGTCGTAACGCATCGGCGTGACGCGTCGGCGTTGCCGTAACCGTAACGGGTCGGAGTCATCGTAATCATAACGCATCGGTCTAACCCATTGGCGTGACGCGTCGGCGTGATCGCGCGGTGCATTATGGGAAACGTCCCATATTGTACCGCGCAGGAGGGAGGAGGGAGGAGGAGGAGGTGGAGGAGGTGGAAGAGGAGAAGAGGGGGAAGAGGCGATGAGCACGGGAGGTGTAGATGAGGAGGGAGGAGAGGGTACGGTTGAGAAGGAGGGGCGTACCCTCCCCTCCGTACCCTCCCCTCCTCCTTCTCAAGAGCTGCGCTCTAATTCGGCGTTACAGGGAGTTGTAAACGTCTTTCATTTTTTTTTCTAATTCTTGTAATTATACTAACGTCTCGACTGTCTACATGCGTTTTTCCGATGAAATGAAATTAGGTTATGAAATTGCACAGATAACAGCAACTGCATAAATGATAGCCTTATTAAGCTCGCAAAACACTTAAAGCAAGAATACAATACTGAAGCTCTTTTCGAGATACAGTAAGCTTCACTTCGTTAGAAAAGAACGACTTTGAAATCGTTTATGCCGAAAATACGCGTATCGCCGTGTCATTTACGTGAACCATACTGAAAAACTGGAAATATGTCCGACAGTTTTACTTTAATGTAGTGGGGATGGGAGTTTTTCGTGGGTGTTAAAACTTTTTTCTAATGGCATTCGTTTGCGTGTAAGTATAGGACAATGATTTTCACTCGGCCATGTTGACCTCACCTTCAACGTCGCGTGTATTGCGATAAATGAACGAGGTTTTGCCACGCCATTTACTTGTAATCACAGACAGAAAAAAAAAAAAACTAACGCGACACATGGGTTTTTATGTTCCTGCTTTTTGGTGCATAAGCCGTCCTTCGGCATTCCCATCGGATAAGGATGTTATCTTATTCTCTAGAGAGCGATGATAATAAGATGATTGGTACACACCATGCCCTACTTTATAGGTGGTAATATAGGTGATAATGCTTTTATTAAAAAAAGGATGGGGCCTTAATTAAGGACCAAAAATACTTTAATTCACTCGTGCTTGATATTCTCGTATATTGACGAAACACAAGTTGCGTGCCCGTGAGGTTATTGAAAAACTCATCACTGAACCTTTGGTAAATTTAGTTTGTTTTGTTGTTATTTAATTCGCTTACTTTTACTGCGAAATAATCCCACTACAACTGTTTTTCTACACCAAGCGTAATACACGCGTTAATTACAAAAAAAAAAAAAAAAAAAAGCAAATCCTGCAAAAATTAGAGGGAGGGTTATGTTTCGTTGGTGGGGTCGCCTCTCAGTATATTACGCTAAAAAAACTCCAAACCAGTAAGGAAAGAAAGAAGATCGGTGAGATCGGTGTTGATCAAATCAGGAAGCCACGATATCTTTAAACTGACCTGATATTTAAAAAAAAAAAGAAGTTATTTTATTGTTATGAAGGAATTCTGTAGACACTATTTAAATTTCTCCACAGCACGCATTTGATTTATATTGGGATGCCACATTCGATTAGACTCTTTTGAGCTTCGAAATATAGCGTTACGCGAGCTCTCAAACAGCCCTGAACTGCGGGTTCGGCGGATTACACATATACAAAAGAAAGGCACTATTCAGCAGCCCTGAATTTATTCAGCTCTATAATCGCTGACACCTTGATAAACTCGCGGTGTGGCGAGTCCTTCTACGCTTCTTAATCTGCCAGTGCAATATAGAGCACGGCCGGACTGGAAGCGCGCCCTCTCTTTTTCTTCTTACGGCCTTTGCAATCGCCGGGGAGTCAATGGCATTTTTTCTCCGTATGTAGTTCACTTGCTTGCTGCGAGAGGCGCAACCACCTCACCCCACCTAACCCCATTCGGAGAGTCCCTTCGAGTTGCTCTGCGCTGGTGTTAGCGCTTTGTAGGTTGTTGTTTTGGCAACGGTTTATTGAACTTCGCTTCGATTTAAGTCACTCTACCGACAGGCAGTGTCGTCAGCACACTGCGTTCCCCTGTGACGAAAAATCAGCTGGATATGTGCACAAGCCCTCGAGCACCCAACTTTAGGCTGTAATATGCACTGTGCGAAAATTGTATAGACTACTACGCCCTCGTCTAGAGCAGCTGACCGACTTCAGGTAAGGCCTATGAAACGGTGATGCAGATCACGGCAATAAATAGATTGGGCCTGCTTAAGTTTGACGAGAGTGTACGAACTATTTATCATTTAAAGTTTCTACAAGTATACAGATATACACGTATACAGACTTCCGTTGCAACTCCCCTTCCTGAGTTGCAACGGAAGTTCTGGACATAAAGACGAGTATAGTTTTTCCGCAATCGCATTCGCTGTCACTACTTTTTACTCCCGAATCTCTCGGAGATGTGCGTCAAATATTCACCGTTTTGGGCTCATCAGAAGCGCATTAGATAGTGGTTGAGGGTCCAAACATAATGATTAGGTGTCAAAGGCTATAAAAATCTCTGCCGCGAGTTGCGACAGCGTTGAGATACACTGTCAGACGCGCTCTGTGCAAACGGCAAAGGGTAGCCCAGGGGTGAGGTGTCAGCGCTCCGCGCGAACAGCGGCGGGAGGTGGCGATTGCCCCAATTGCAAAGGCCGTAAGAAGAGAAAGAGAGCGCGCGCTTCCAGTCCGGCCGTGTACAAAGAAGCCACGGAAAGGGGTTCCACGCTCTCAGAAGAACCAGAGCGCACTCGAAGCAGCAATAATTGACCATCTTAAAAATCAGCTCGCCTAGAGAGTAACCTCACCCACACTCGCAGAAATCCAAAGCCTCTGTACTTTCTTGCACATCACGCGGAAGAGCCAGTCGTTTTCTTCAAAAAAGGGAGCTGAACAAATAACACAGCTAAATATATACACAAAAAAAAAAATCCGTTCTTGGAAGGTTTCTTGACGCCCCAAGGACTCTTTCAGTTCGTGAAGAACGGCTTCCCTTTAAGCGCTATATCGTCCCCTCGCGTACTAGAAATGCGAGTGGGGGATGAAGCACCCTTGGCATCAAAAGAGGAGCTTTTGATGCCAAGGGTGCCGGAGTCACACTGCTCATACATCATACAAAAAGACGGTCTGCAAACGCGATATCTGTGGTTCGAATGCCGCGTGCCAAGTTTTCTCCTTGAACGCATTGCCAAACAGCATCCCAAGCAAGGATCTTGCGGTTACTCGCGTTCGAATCTGTATACTTACTGTCTTTTGTATGATGTTGTAAGGTATGGGTTGTGGGCACCCTGGCGGCTTCCCACCCCAGTTGCCCGACTGCGAGGCAAAGGTGCTGAACTTATCCCGCGTGCCGACGACGTCACGCAAGCCATGCGCACGTCGGATGCGCCGCCTTGATAAGGCAGATCACAGGCGGCGCACGAGGAGTCGCTGCCTGGACTCAGGCACCGCTGGTAACCATGTTAATCGTCTCGTCCATGTCCAATTAAATGTAGTTTCTTGTTGCTGAAACCGTTGGCTCCGTGTTATTCCTCCGGGTCGGCTATGCAGCAAGGCAAACCGACCACAATGGCGCCCAACCGTGGTATGCTACCCACTGGCAGGGATTTTACGGGGCTTGGTTTCTTCTTTCTGTAAGCTTTTTTCCCATACCCCGTGTTTCCTACCGTCGTTCCGTGCTTCCGTCACGTCCATGTTTGGTGTATTCGCGTGTGTTTGATTATGTTTTTGTGACCGCGGCAATCGTTTTGTGCGCTTGTGTTGGGTTTTTGGGGGCGTTTCTTTTTTTGTACTTACAGGCAAGCTTACGCGGGAGCAGAGAGCCGCGATGGCCGCAGCGTCACAAATGAACCTGCTCACGAAGGTCACGGAGATGTGCGACTCCGTGATGCCGCGCCTGGCCCACACGCCTGGCCAGGAGGAAACACCACGGCGAGAGCCCAGACCACACTTGACTGTTCCAGTCTACACGGGGCACGACGACCTCAAGTCCATGGCAGACTTCCTGGACGAGCTGCAGACGTACCACCTTGCCTCCGGTGCCTCGGAAGCCTTCATCGTGGACCGGATTGTCCCGCTGGCGTTGCAAGCCAGCACCAGGTGCTGGTTGGGGTCACAGGCCCGCTTCACCAGCCTGGCGGACTTCCAGACAAGGCTTCAAGAAGAGTTTCTGCCTGCAGGCTACGCAACGTGGATTCTCCAAGAGCTCGAGGCAAGGAGGCAGCACGCAGACGAAGGTCTGGTCCGGTACGTTCGGGTCATGCAAGAGCTCTTCAAGAGGGCGGACCCGAAGTCGCCGAAGTCGGACAGTGTAGCTCGGGTCAGAAGACAGTGTCGCCCGAGGTACCACGTCTACCCGATCAACCGCACTTTCGAGACCCTTGAAGAGCTAGCCCGGGGCACCCCCCTCATCGAGGAAGCTCTTCATGCCGAGCGGAACTACGTGCCGCCGCCATCAGCCAAGTACGCGCTCGAACCGGCATGCGCATGCGCATGGCGGGACCCCGTGGCCTCTACGCAAGTGGACTGTCCGAACGAGACCTCCCTTCCCCACCACGTCAATCAGGAGGGTTGGCGTGACATGCATGGTGATCTCCCGTGCGGGATAAGCGTATGTTAGCCTAACTCTCCCCGAGAGGTCCCCGGAGGTCACAGCGGGGCCCGTGAGGGTTTCGGGCGGGGGTCGCCACGACAGGTGGAATGTCGTTGGCCGAGCCATATCGTAAGCTGGGGCCCAACGGAGATCACCCCCCAGGCGAACCATCTTCATCAGTCTGCTCCTGCAAGTGCTGGCGAAAACTGGCACGGTGTTGTCGCAAACCCGCAGCCCAGCAGCATTGACCCCCGCCACAACGGAACAAGCCCTCTCCACAACAGCCAGTCGCAAGCCTGGTGGAGGCCCTCCCATAGTGGTTCCTTACCCGATCACTGGAGGCGGTCCGACGGGCACCTGGCTGCGGGTGGCCTAAGCAGGCAATTGTCGTCGGACTGCTGCTACGAGTGCCTGCAAGCAGCCCGGCCATCACCGAAATGAGTGTCCAAGACTTCTGGACACTAAAAAACAAGAGGTGGCACGAGGCGGCGGCAAAGGGCCGGAACCAAAACAACCAGGGAAACTACTACGGCCGGCGACGCTGAAACCAGACAGCCACTCGCCGACGGCCGTTGCAGTCCCTGGGAGCGGTCAGGGCACAGCAGATTCCATCGGTATGTCGAATCCAGCCCGAGCCTAACATCATTGAACCACGCATGACAATTTCACTGCTCGATTTTCCCATTGCCGCACTTTTGGATTCCGGGGCCGCTATCTCGCTTATAGGGGATTTCGTTTTTTAACTCTGCAAAGCAAAAAAGATAAGCCTCCGGGAGTGCGAAACCCGTTTGGAGCTAGCTTTTGGTACAGCAATAACAGCTGGAGGAGCCGTGAGGCTGCAGATTCAGTTTAATGAAAAGAAGCGGCGTCAGCGATTTCTTCATATGCCAGGACTCGTGGTACCTGTGATCTTGGGCCGAGATTTGATTACAGGCGAAAGCATGACGCTCGACTTTTCTGGTAGTGGATACCGGCTGGGACAACAACCGGAGCTGACTCCGTTTACCAGGCGGGAGGACTGCATCCGTAACCTGCCCACTGCAGCCCACTTCACCGTGGTGCCAGACGTCCTGCCTGCCGGCGTTCGAGAATCGTTGCGGAAGTTCCCCCGCAAGCAACCAGCAGAAGCAGGAGCTGCAAGCCGTCCTGGAACGTCTCTTACGAATGTTCACGGAAACACCTGGAAAGACTGACATCCTGCTGCACCACACTGAAACCGGTGACGCACCGCCTCGGAGGTGCAACCCTCGACCGATCAGCGTCCAGAAAAGGACACTCCTTGATGCGGCGCTCGAGGAAATGATCGACACCGGTTCAGTGCGTGAGTCAAAGAGCCCCTGGGACAAAACAACCAGACTCTGTGTGGATTGCAGGCGGCTTAACGATGTGTCCGTACTAGACAGCTACCCTTTCCCCAGCATTTCCTCTGTGATGTACGCGCTCGGTAACGCGACCGTGTTTACAACGCTGGATTGCACTCGCGGGTTTCTTCAGATCGAGATTCACCCATCAGACGTTCCAAAAACGGCTTTCATCTGCCACAGAGGGTTGTTCGAGTTCACCCGACTGCCGTTTGGCTTGTCTAACTCTCCAGCTAGTTTTCAACGCCTGATGGATGTTGTACTTGGGAACTCGAAGTACGAATTTGCCATGGCATACATGGATGACGTGGTTGTTTTCTCGAGAACTATTGAGGAGCATGTCAAACAGTTTCGCATTGTACTTGGGCGAATGCGTAATGCTGGGCTTACGATTTATCCCGGAAAGGTTCATTTGGCCGCATCCAAGATTAACCTCCTTGGATTCATTGTGGATAACGGCACGCTCCGCCTCAACAAAGATAAGTTGCGCGCGCTAACGGAATACCCGAGCCCACGTGACGTAAAGAGCCTCCAAAGATACCTCGGAATGATTGCGTTCTACAGAGATTTCATTCCACACTGTTCCGAGATATCGCAACCGCTCAATCACCTTCTAAAAAAAGGCGTCAGGTGGTGTTGGGCCGAACAACAACAATGCGCATTCGCACCCCTTTCAAAAGCCGTGACTGACAACGCTTGTTTACAGCTCCCGGACTTGAACAAGCCGTTCGTTCTGCAGACAGATGCAAGCGACTGTGGCCTGGGTGCTGTCTTGCTGCAGGAGTATGGCGGTGTGCTTCGGCCAGTTGCTTTCACGAGCTACACGCTAACTCCAGCCGAGCGCATCTACAGTGTCGCAGAACGTGAATGTCTCGCCATTATTCATGCTTTGAAGCGCTTTGATATGTACCTAGATGGCGCAACGTCCCAGATTCAATCTGATCACTTAGCGCTATCATGGCTAAGGGGACTTAAGAATCCGGCTGGACGTCTTGCTCGCTGGGCGCTTACGCTAAAACAGTACAACTACTCTACCGTGTACCGCCCGGGGTCAACTAACAAAGTCGCTGATGCGCTTTCTCGTGCTCCACTTCCCGAGAAACACTCGCAGGATACCCATGGCTTGGTGACCGTCGAGGCCAGGACACGACGATCCCCATATTCACGGTGGGGTAGATTGGTGAGCCGCGAGGAGCTTCGCAAGGCGCAGCTGGATGACGGACTCTGCCAACGGGTGTCCGCTTGGCTGGCAGCAAGAGGTCCAGTCGACCGCCCAAGTGACGAGGAGTTCGACTCCTACTTGATGAGCGACGACGGCCTCCTGCTGCGCTACATACCCCAGGCCGACGACGATCCGGATGGCTCGGCTTTCCGGACCGTGCACCCCGCAAGCTACGTAAGCTTTTCATCCAATATATACAAGACTCTGCCTTGGCAAGACACCACAGTGGGAGCAAAAGTTACGAAAAGTTATCCCAAATTGCTACCTGGCCAGGCATGAGGCAGGATGT
Source organism: Ixodes scapularis (assembly GCF_016920785.2). Taxonomy (NCBI): domain Eukaryota; kingdom Metazoa; phylum Arthropoda; class Arachnida; order Ixodida; family Ixodidae; genus Ixodes; species Ixodes scapularis. Next base: position 171,381,661 of record NW_024609835.1, read on the forward strand.
GCACCGATACGCTCGTAGTTGCTCTGTGTGCCAGACGGCCAAACTATGTGATGGTCAGCCCCCCGGTCTCATGCAACCAATCGTGAGCCAGAGCCCTCGGCAAATTTGTTGTTGTGACGTCATGGGCCCCTTCCCACGTAATACTCGCGGCCATCAGTACTTGTTCGTGGTAACCGACCACTTCGCGAAGTGGGTTGAGTTATTTCCATTGGAAGCTAGGTTCGAAAAAAATCTGGGAGTGTCTACTCAAAACATTCGCTGGGTTTGGGTTTCCTGCACAGCTTGTAAGCGATAAAGCCTCCTATCTCATGAGTAAGGTGTTTGTGGACGCATGCACGGTGCTGAGAATTAAGCACAAAAGAACTTCCCCATACCACCCACGAGCAAACATCACGGAAAGTGAATCGGAACCTTAAGATGATGTTAGTGGCCTACACTGAGCGCCACAAGGACTAGGACACGAAACTGCCCGAGCTGGCATTCGGAACCCGTACGACCGCCAATCGGTCAACGGGTCTCACTCCTGCCCAATTGAATTTTGGCAAGGAGCTCGCGTTCCCGCTTTTTAGCAGTCTCCTTTCTACAGATTCTGGGGGAAGGCTTCACCTTTACGTGAAGTTCGCAGAGGACCTGCGAAAGCGCTTCTCCGATATCCTTCGAGAGGCCCAAAAGAATCTCGACGCCGCCCGAGTACAGCAGGCAGACCAGTACAACCAGGGGTTACATGACTTGCAGTTCGAGGTGGGAGATTTTGTACTCCGGCGTACTCACCCACTGAGTGATGCCGCTCGAGGTTTTGCAGCCTCCCTCGCTAACAGGTGGGAAGGTCCGTTTTGCGTGCATGAAAAGTGGTCAACGCTCACTTACAAACTAGTTCAGTGTGAGTCGAGTGAGGAAACCGGACCTGTTCATATCACCGACCTTAAACGATTTTTGAAACAGAAGACGAAGATTCCTCGCAGGACCGGAACGACACTGACGGCAGTCCCGTTCCGGAAACCCCCTTGTCTCCACCAAGGCGGCGGTATAACCTGCGACGTCGGTGACACAAAGGGAGAGGAACCTTTTTTTTTGTGTTTCCTTGGCTACCCCCAAAATCTCTCGGATTTTGGGGGTAGTTTTCTACTTCCATGGATCTGCCCCTTTGTCAAGAGAGGGGGGAGGAGATTGTGTACCCTCCTCAGATCCGTTTTTTTAAACTTTCTGGAAGGGGTGCATGCGAGGATGACGTGAGGCTCAACCCTCAACTGAGCCTTATGACGTCTGCTTCCTTGTTTTTCTACGAGGCTGGCTCATGGACAACACCATCGCCACAGCCGCCATCGGAACGACACGGCGGCCGGTCTTATGGTGGACCGGGCCACCAAGGACGTCGGCGCGCCAGGGGCGGCCCAGGGAACCATGGACCGCCGCCACCCTCTACAGGATGGAGCGGCAGCAGGCTCGGATCAAGAACCACGTGCAGAGCAGCCACCTGCTGGAGGCGGTCCAGAGCAACAAGGTGGAGCAATGATCCAGAACAAGCTCAAGCAACAAGCTGGAGCTGACCGAGCCGCCGCGCTCGTCAGCAGCCGCCGCGCTCGTCCAGCAGGCGCCGGCCGGACTTAAAACGTCAGTCCGCCCATCAGCGCCATCCACCCGCTGACGCCCACAACGTCTCCGTTATCGACATGCCGGACGAAGCTGGAGGGGGGGAAGTGTGGGCACCCTGGCAGCTTCCCAGCCCAGTTGCCCGCCTGCGAGGCAAAGGTGCCGAACTTATCCCGCGTGGCGGCGACGTCACGCAAGCCACGCGCACGTCGGAAGCGCCGCCTTGATAAGGCAGATCACAGGCGGCGCACGAGGAGTCACTGCCTGGAGTCAGGCGCCGCTGATAACCATGTTAATCGTCTCGTCTATGTCCAATTAAATGCAGTTTCTTGTTGTTGAAACCGCTGGCTCCGTGTTATTCCTCCTGGTCGGGTATGCAGCAAGGCAAACCGACCCCAGGGTTTGGCCGACGAGACTCGGCGACCGTTGTCATACACAGCCGCCGAGTTGAGGAGAAAGAGCAAGTAGTTCGAGGAATTGTTGGTTGTGGCGGGTGGAATGAGAGGCCATGGTTTACGGGTGTCTTAGATCAAGTGTTTAAGAGACGTGTCTTAGATCAAGTGTTTATTTGATTATGTAATACGTTATGAAAGGCCAATGTACGAGAGATAAGTTAGCCGAAACTGGGAGAGAATATATACGACTGAGTGTTGTGTTTAATGTAAACATTTAATGAAAAGGCACGGACAGCTTAAGAAACTAATGGCCTGGTGAATTATACGGTTATATATATATATGTTCACGCTTCCCGCTTGGTGTTTCATTTTCCGGCTTTTTTTTTAATACCGTTCTATACCGAGAGGTATATTACGGTATTACGGTGAAAATAACCCGCCCCCATTTTTGGCAGGATTTGATCTTTTTTTTCCAGAAACACCGAAAGATAGCCCACTTGTAATTGAAGGGCCCTCGTCAATGGTGACCTCGGCAGAAATGGTGTTACTTAACATACATGGGTATAAATTACTTCCAAAATGTAATTTAATTACAATTACAATTACTTTGCTTCAAAAGTAGACTACAATCACAATTACTACTATGTTTAAAGTAATTAATTACAATTAAAATTACTTTAAAAATTAAGGGAATTGCTTTACAATTACTTATTTCTGAGAGTGACCCGACTTGGGCCATATAACTTTAAACGATTTGTATAGAATGCAACGTATTTATTTGTTCATTCCTTGCCTCAATGTTTGAGGAGGCCTAAGCATCACTGCATGAATGCCAGATATTGTACTTTCCTGTTATGAAGTTTGTTTAATTCATGATAGAACTTCATAGTTTGGGGCAATGTAGTACTACATTCTTATAATTTTATTTATTAATAATAAACTAGATCATATGCTGAAAGACGCCAGATCTCTAAAAATATTGTGTTGACAGACCCTTTGTTAGCAAGGGAGATAAAAATGCGACAAGTAGTCATATATAAATATTTCACAAGTGTCAATATAAAACTAAAATCCACACGCACTAATGCGACCGCATTCGCAGACAAACATCATGGTATTGTAAATTATTTCCCTTGAGTTTAAATTATAATGGCTCAGAAATATATAAGAACGGAATCGGGGCTCCCGAATCATTGGTGACAATAATCACAGATGCGCGGTCAGTCCTCAAAATGCTTATGCAAATAATATCCGATCTAAAACCACAAAAAATAAACTTGAAAAAAAAAAATACAAATATGTGACAGCACTGAAAAACAGGCCAAAAATAAAGAAAAACAACTTCATTGACAATTAAAATTCCCAACTTCGTCTAAAAGCTGAAGCAATTTGTTCTTAAAGGTTTTTTGGCATATTTACGCTGTTGTTTTCTGCTTGCCCGACAGACGGCGCTACACGGCGCCGTTGAGGTAGACTCCAAAGAGGATTGTCTCTCAGCCCGCAGTGTAAACAACAAAACAACAAACAATGCGACGCTGTTTATGTTGTGCCTGTGTGTGAGTGCGTGTCTGTGCGCGAGTTCTTCACCGAGAGTTAGTCCGCTTGCGCGGGCGCCGTTGCTTTCAGAGAGTTTCCGTCGGCGCGGAGAAGTTTGGCCAAAATAATCACTGACGCTAGGAGGTAATTGAATCACAATTAGAATTATTTTTTAGCTGAAAGTAATTTATTACAATTTCAAATTACAAAAAAGCAATTAAATTACAGTAATTCAATTACTGTAATTGAATTACTACCCGACGATGTTACTTAAACCTAACGGGAGATAAGCGAACACTCGCTGAATAGGAAGGGTCATCGCCCATCCCTGCAATCAAGTTTTGCTAATCAAAAAATCTTAAACTGAAATTTTTTAAAACTTTCTTTGATCGCACACCGAAAGTTAGCCCACTCCTTATTTTCACTCCGTTTGCTTTCGCTTTGAGATGGGCTATCTCTCGGGATATTGCGGTAATTAGACGATCTGGTTGGCTGCGTGTCGCCAGACTGAGAAACGCCCTGCCTATTTGAAACTGCCAATGATTCTAATAATTTTGGATGTTTATCATTCCCCAAATAAACAAACACGCACAGACAAAAAACCGCGCTTCTGCAAAATACGCTCTACACTCTTCAATTTAACTCCAAAATACTAGTAGAGAAAGAGGAAGAGAGAGAGATAAAGAGAAGAATTTCTCGAAAGAGAGAGAGATAAGAAGTTCTCCAGCTTTAGAACTCATTTCTACAGATCGGGCTCAAAAGCGCGCGCGCTCTATAAGCACAAACATGATAAAGGCGGCAGCTTCAACCGCTCCAACTTTAGCAATGATCTCACCTCGCTAAAGTTCGTCTCATTACGACCGAATCCTCGCTTTTTTTTATCTATTAGCCCTGAGCTGAGAGGAAGTCTTCGGAAAACAAAGACATAAAAAAGAAAACTGCGAGCTAAACGAGCAAGTTCGAACTTAGAGCAGCGGGAGTTGCTTTTTGCAGAAACAGACACTGCAGCTACGTCAAGTGGAACTCCTCATTTCTCGCTCCGAATTCGCTCTACAAGAAATCGCGGGCCTCCCGGGGGAAGGGGGGCAGGGAATGTACCGGGCTCAAGAAGACGAAAGCCCACGAGGAGAGAAGACGGCGGGCTTTTTCTCGGCATTTCGGCGGGCGGGCGGCGCTCTCTCGTCAGCTGCAATGCCGTGTTCCTCTACCCGGTCGGTTCTCTTGCCGCTCATCTAATCAGCGCCGAGGGAGCCCACGAGGCGTCCGACTGGCCCCGGATGGGAACGAAGCCGTCGCCGCCGCCGGAGGAACACCGCAGAAGCAATTTCTCACATGGCTGAGCCGATCGCTCGCCTCTCCAGATCGGAGCAGCCTCTTCACCACCCCACCAAAGTGAAACGGATGAACGAAAACTATTAAATAATAAGAACGGTGTATCAAAACCTCGGCGCAAAAAAGAAGAAGGGTTTTGCGAAAAAAAAAAAGAAAAAGATAGCTGGTGTTCTGGTTGTTTTTTTATGTATTTTTTTTAGTCCAGTCGTGCTTGCAAGTGAGCGACTTCTTGTCACGTCCATGTTTTATTTTAAAATTTGTTTGTCTTCTACACAAGCGAAGGAAGAAACGCTTAAACTAATGTCTCAGTTTTCGTCCTTCGTCCTAAGGAGCGGCAAGGGCAAGAGAAGTGAACGTTGCTAATGTGAATTTAAAAAGCGGTTGGCTAAAGAAAATTTAGAAAAAAAGTAGAACACTTTGTTTTCAACTGCTGGAAAGTACACTTGTGCTGGGAGCGTAAGAACTGCCGCTGTCGTACAAAAATTGAAACTTTAAGCTTAAAAGTTTTTGTTTTGCTGTATAATTTTGTGCGATAACTTTATAGACGAACGATAGTATATGCCACGGGTGGCCAAGGTGCGGCTCGCGAGTCGCATGCGGCTCTTCTCGTGTTAAAATGCGGCTCGCAACTCAACGCAACGCAAGAATTTAAGTTAAGTTATTAAATGCGTACTACATAAAGTATTTAAGATACTACTCAAGTTATTTTCAATGTAAAGTATCTTGAGTAGAGTGCAAATGCTTAGAAATGCGATTCAATTACTTTTGAAGGTAATTCCCCATTGCGTTATTTGTATCGACGTCAATAGGGAGTTGCAGTAGATCGTTTTTCTCCTCCGCTACGTTATCCCCGAAGAAAACGCCGCAGCTGCGCATGCGCGCTGCCAGCCTTCTCTGCATAGTTCAAGGTCTTGTGGCGGATTACGGAGCGCTATCCGGGTGCTTAGCGGGCTGCGGGAACGGTATACTACAATTCCCTAGTGTCAAGCATAATTATACAGTTTCGCAAATCTGGTTTACCGGAATAGTTTATGAGCATGTAACAACACAAAACGGCAAAAAGAAAAAAAGAAGCATCCTAGGGTTATTTTATACAGTCGAACTATAAGGAGCAGGATATTACTGATACACGTTTCAAAACATTTCTGGGACAAAAAAAAAGTTTCTTTAGTTATCGGCGACTTTCAGGACCTATAAGGGGCGCGCTGGTGCCTAGCAAAATGACTGCCATCTGAATGATCGTCGTAGAACGGCAGTAAAAGGCGGGGTCTGCGACGCGTAATTAACTCTAGTATTGCTTTATAAGAGCAATATTAGAGCCTTAAGTTTTTTTCCACCAGGAAAGTGTAGGCAATCATAGTTCTGGTGGAGCCGATCATCTAGTAGCTAAAGAGAGCGATGCTCACACCGCAGATCCACCATCGCTTAATTCCTGCGGCGCACCTTAGACAATATAAACGAACCTGGGATACGAAAACCAGTGAACGGATAACGAAGAAAGCCCACATAATAGCCACGGCACTGGTCGTACCTTCTACAAAGCTTGCGTTCAGTACGGCACTCAACGTTGGGGGACGCTTTGTTAGCATTTTGACAGGTCACCCTGTTCGTAGATTGTTTCCTGTCCCGTTCTCTGCTTATCAATGTTCAGTTACCAACAGTGTTCGCGACAGCAATAAGTGCCGACTGGCGACAAAAAGAAAAGAAACAAAACAAGACAGAAAAAAACCTCGACGCTTTCCCGTAGCGGAAACTAATATAAAAAGTGCCTTTTTTGTGTCTATTTTGCATAATCATTTTGTCTTGACACTCATGTTTGCATTGTGGTCGTGGGCCGTTTCCCGTTCTGCGTTGCGCCTCCAGTGGGGCAATCTTTACTTCTCTAAAGCCACACTTTTTGTTTTGGGATTTTTTTGGGGTAACCTTTAGGTACAGCCTCTATGCTCTAGGAAACAAAATGCGTCTTTAAGGCGGGGGGGGGGGACCTTCATTGTATGAACTTTGGGGTGAAACATGAGTCACATTCGTCACAAAAGCGATGTTTCCTCAATAAAGTGTATTCTCTCTCTTTCATGATCTATATCTAAGTCACCATAGCTTTTCGGAACTAACAACAGGATGTGGTTGCTCGAAAGAATGTTCACGTTTGCTTGTGCCACGCCCACGACACTTCATACCGAAAAACTCGGAAAATGGCGGAATGTCGAAAATTTATCTGAGATAATGAGTATAAGATACTCAAAAACGTAACTAAAATACAGTATAAAATACTCTTAATCAAAAGTATTTGAAGATACCAAGGCACTTCAAAAAGTATTTGAAATAGAGAATCTTGAGTAGAGCATTTGAGATGGGCACAAGTCTGGGTCAAACACGTTTCGTGACGTACTTGTGAATCATACATGGGTAAATTACTTTCAAGTGTAATTTAGTTACAATTACAATTACCTTACTTTGAAAATGTAATTTAGTTACAATTACAATTATCTTACTTTAAAAATGTAATTTAGTTAAAATTACAATTACCGTACTTCAGACGTAGTTTAACTACAATTACTACTACGTGAAAAGTAATTAACTACCATTACAAATTACTTTTCGAAAGTAATGAAATTACTTTACAATTACTTGTTTCCGAGTGTGACCCGACTTGGGCCATATAACATTAAACGAGTTGAATAGAATGCAACGTATTTGTTCATTCCTTGCCCCAATGTTCGAGAAGGCTTAAGCATCGCGCCAAAAATGTCACGCATTGTACTTTTCTTTTATGAATTTTGTTAAATTCATGATAGAAATTGACAGTTTGGGGCAATGCGGTACTACATTTTTATATTTTTATTAAATAACAATAAATTAGTTCCTATGCTGGAAGACGCCAGACAGCTAACAAAAAAAAAATTCGGTTGACAGACTTTTGTTAGCTCGGCAGATAAAAATGCGACAATTAGTCATATACGAATATTTTACAAGTATTAATCCATACGCGCTAATACGACTGCATTCACGTACAAACATCATGGTATTGTAAATGTTTTACATTGAGTTGAAATTATAATGGCTCAGAAATCTATAAGAACTAAATCCAGGCTTCCGAATAATTCGTAACAATATTCACAGGTGCGAGGTCAGTCTCCAAAATGCGTATGTAAATAATATCCGAATTAAAACCAACAGGAAATAAACTTGAAAATGATACAAAGATATAAATATGCGACAGTACTAAAAAAAGAAAGATGTATAAAACTGGCAGAAAAAAAATCTTCGATAATGAAATTATCTAAACTCGGCTGAAAGCTGAAGCTCAATTATTTTTCTCAATAATTTGGCATGTTTACGCCATTGCTTTTTGATCGCTCCGCAGACGGTGCCACACGGCGCCGTTAAGGTAGACTCCAAAGAGGATTGTCTCTCAGCCCGCAGTGTAAGCAACAGAACAACAAACAACGCAATACTATTTTTGTTGTGCTTGCATGCGTGTCAAGGTGTGCGAATGTGTCACCGAGCGCTAGGAAGCTTGTGCAAGCGCTGAGGCTTTCAGAGAGCTTCCGTCAGCTCAACGAAGTCTCGTAAAAACAAGCCTAAAATTTCGCAATTACTGACACCAGAAAGTAATTAAATTAGAATTCCTTTTAGTCGAAAGTAATTAATTACAATTATGAATTACAAAGAAGATATCTGGATTACAGTAATTCAATTACTGTTATTGAATTACTACCTAAGTATCTTGTGAATGACGTTTTGATTGCCCATTCCTCCTGCACTCATCTGATTTTGATTATCTGAACTTTAATTATGAGCTTAGTCATTCGCTGGGATCCTTACATTGTTCGCCGTGATTGGCTGGCTCGGTGTTTTCCGGAATTGTGAACACACTCATTTTTTTAGAGTGTATACTTTACTACAACTCAGGATGCCAATCAAGCATCGGCAAAAGCGCACTGTCATGGCCCCTGTTGTCTCTGTGGATTCGCTATCACTGTGTAAACCATTCGGGCACAAAAAGAAAAGCGCAGGATCGCAGCGCATCTATTCTGCGTGATGGCTTCGGTCCTTGATGGCAGACGAGCGAGGCGATGAACGCTGTGACGAGGCACTTTTGGCGACGCTTGATTAGGCCTATTGAATCGCTGCGTTGTCTGAGGTCGGACATGCGGTGGAACGGGGCATAAAACATGCGCGAATACTTTCTTTATTTATTTTATGTCTCAATGATTGGAAGCTAAGCGGAGTGCAAGTTCGTCCGCTTCTTGTACGGGGGTTGCGATGATGTCAGAACGCTAAGCTCTTATTGGCTGAGTGAAAAAAAAAATAGTGGGTAGACCTCGGGGCATCTTGTATTGAGCCAATCAGAGCTCGGCGTCGTTCTGACGTCACCGCAACTCCTTCGCGAGAAGCAGACGGCTTGCTCCCCGAATTGTGCAAAATACTCCAACTCCTTTGGCTTAGATGATTTTTGTAAAGGGAGCGAGGCGTCTGTATTATTTACATCTAGCGCAGTTTTTTCGAGAAGCGAATAAGCTTTCTACGCTTTGACAGCAGACAAAGGTTTCCCCGTATACCCCGTCAGAACTATTTCGTACCGTTCTATATATAGCATTTACAGAATTCTTACTCTTTACACTTCAGTTTAAAACTTGGTGCTTCTGTTAGCCGAGAGATTCCAGAAGAAGAAAAAAGAAGTCAGTTGGAATGAGTGATAGGTGGTTCAATCTTGAAATGCTGTTGGCTTTGAGCGAGCGTCAATATTTGCACGCTCACATTATATGATTATGACTTGCATAATCGTACTTTCTGTGTTCGTCTGGCGAGCGTTCTACTTTTTTGCTGCGTTTCTATCGAAATAGGCCCTATAAATGGCTTTATGGACTTTCTTTTATTTTTCTCGACGTCGGAGCCAACGACCCAGCCATAGAAGAAATGACCGAGATAAGAGCAAAGCGCCCGCTGGCAGCTCGAGTGCCCGTCCTCCAGGATTTCTTCACACGTGCCATATTCCATACTCGCGGCAAGTTGCATAACAGCCAATATTCGCGAACGACGCCGCCTCCTCCTCTGAAGACCTGTTTACGGGATAACCGTGATATGCTTTATGTTTATTGAAAACATTCGTGAATTCGAAATTGTGAAACGTACTTTAGAGTCGGGTGTTTCAAAAAGGTCGTTCATGTCCCGAAATGAAATATTAGTTACATGTCCCCATTCAGTTTGATATACAGCCGTTGAAAACGCAGCTTATGGGCAAGCCATGTACCATATATGAATTTATGGCGCTTTTCGAAGTGCACCGACCACGTTTGACGCTATAGCAACGACTTAAAAGATGAGATCCCGAAGCTAAAACGAGCGTGAAATGTCGAACATTTTTTATATAAATTTTTGTAACCAAAGTTTTATAGACGCTAAATGCACCTTCAAGGAGACCTGTGTAAAAAAAAAAAAAAAAATGGCTTGGTGTCGAAAATGTTTGGAACTCAGGACTTATCGTAAACGTGGTTTTAGTGCAACCGCTTTTATAGACAACTCCCAGTGGAAAGTGTCGTTCCGTACGTCGTTTTGCAGAACCTGCTCTGAAAATCGGCCACTCTGAATCGCTATTTGTTACATCATATACTACGCTACATAATATATACTATACAACTTAGTGTCGCGTCACGCGTGGTATGAGTAATGTATACCTGAAATAAAAAGACAGCAGAACTGTGGTTCATCTGTTTGTTGCAACGACAAAACCAACCCAAATGCCCAATCCCACGTCACCTTTGAAGAGAACGCAGTAGTATCTGTACTGGTGTTCCCTTATTATTTTAAGTATAAATGCTCGTATTACCTTATTAGTATGAATAAGTAATTTTAACGAATGCCGAGAATTGTTTACTTTAAATCTGACGTATTTTTAGAAATGTTGCAATTGTTTTCCCCTCTCTTCGATGCTGTATAGACGTTGGTATAAAAAACGAGCAGATAAACCTTATCAACTATGGAACCTGTAATTGATTAGCCTCGTACCCGTGTTGTGTATGTGCGCGTGTTTGAAGTGAAAACACCCTAAAGGGAAGATGAAGCGGCCTTGTACTTGAGTAAAAACACTTAAATCGTCTTCATTTGGCCTCCAGAATCACGGATATCAAGATTAGTTTTCAATTTGCCACACAGAGGCTCTCAAAAATCATTTTCAAAGTAACGCTGGATCCCCTCCTTCCTGGAGCGTAAAGTCATAAAAGGAGTTTTTTTAAATCTCCGCTCTCGCGCGTCTTCAGCGTCTATCAAGTCTATAGACGCGCACTCTCGCTGCTAAAAAAAAGAGAAAAAGTCAGAAAAAGATGTTACGAAAGGTGTTAGTGTAAGGAATATAACTGGGAAGCTTGCAACTGCACCCGCATACGCACACGAGCGACACGCGCTGGGCGTCCGGAGGATCCTTTTAGGACGGAACGACTGGTCGGAGGTTTATTGAGTTTTCTCACGTTTAGTTTCATATTCGGGGAAAACTCACGGGATAAGAATAATGTAGAATTCATCCCAAGCTTTTTTTTTTTTTTTTCAAGAACCACTTCAGCTTTTTTTTCACGTCCTCGCATTTACAGTCATCTTTTTTTACTTTTAATCTGATGGTCACATAGGATCAAGTAATCAAGGCCTTCGAACATCCTTCTCTTCTTCCATAAAACGTCATGACACCCGTAGGCGCCAATTCAGCAATCGGACCCGAGCTCGATGCCCAGCGTCCTTGGACGCAGGGATTGTTCACGAGGCTCAGCCGAACGCTGATGAACTCCTCCCGTCCAAACTGCGTCTTCGCTCGATCTCCCCATCGTGATGGCGTCAAAATTCGACTGCACTGTAGGCTTTGATTATTCTGGGTGGCGTTGCTTGATGCAATACTCTCTCGTCAGTGGGAACCGTGCGACCTTCGCGACGGACCTCAGGTGCGAAGTCGAACTTTTACGAATCAAATATCCAACCTCCTGATCAAATCTGTGCGATAAAACTAGAAATACAAAAAAAAAAAAAAAACAGAGAAAAGCTTTGTATAATTTGTGAAGCGAGAAATTTCTGTTCGCAGTTTCTCGTTTACCGAGTCGGAAAAAATAAACACTCGCAGTACCACATGACGCGATTGCTGGGAACGTGGCATGAGCGCAGCTTGACGACTCGTTCATGCTTTATGTTCCAAATTACAAAGTACGCTCAATTCTTTATATTTTCGTTGCTCTATACTTTCGTTGGTAGACGCGCCCGGTTAAATCTCCGTCTCTTTCAGTACGTTTGAAATTATAATAATTAAATGAAGGTAAATGACGGGCAGAAAACTAGCCCGGCCACTTTTGACATCACGAGTTCTCCCAGCCAGTCAAGTCTGACAGAAAGACAACTGCATGCAGGGGGCAGCTGCATTTAGAGCCGAGGATGACAGGCGGAGCGGGGAGGCATCGGGCGAGACGACTGGGCGTGGGAGGACCACGACGACGGCGAACGCGTCCCGGATGAATGTCTCGCTTCTCCGTACTTGAGCAGCGAATCGCCTTTCTTTGACACTCCGCGAGACAGGGCTCCCTTCTGCGATGCGCTGCCACGGACCTCTCAGCGCAGACACAAATCCCAGAGGGCCGCATATACTGCTGTGCGAAGGAGAGCGTCGGCCGATAATGGAAATATCGCACCGCGCGTCTTTATTGCTGGTCTTACGAGCTAGACCACCTAGAATAATCAAAGTCCTTGCACTAGCGTCTCGAAGTCATCACACTGAGACCGAGCGCAGGCACTGATTGAAGACGGAGGGCTGCGTTAGCGCCGGGATGGGCCTCGTGTTCACTTTATACTACGATGGACGCTCAGCGTAGGGCTCGGACCCGTTGGCTGAGTTTGGCGCCATCGAGTTTAATGACCTTGCATGGAGGTGGAAAAGACTATTAATGGGCGTTGATGTTCCAGGAGGTGTTGGCTAGACCAACGCATAGGGCAACGTGTTCTGGGGTACATCAACCTAGAGGTATCGGCGCCTAAATGAATTGGTTCATTTGCTTAGCTTTCGTTTAGTCTCTTTTTTGCACGCGCTTGACTGAATCCGGTCAGTGATCTGGCTTTGAAAGCAAGCGAGAGGCAGGGACGCTGATAGTAGGCCCATTTTAGAGTCACGATCGGTTATAGTGTACCCCAACTGTTTTACTTTGCTGCTCGCTCGTGTTTAGTCTAAGTCAGTGGTTCTCAACCACTGATGTTTCGCGGACCCCTTGTAGATCGGCGGAGATGATGGATTACCCCATTCGTGGTGAGGGGAAGGAAAAGTTATTGGTTGATTATGATAGTGATTGAATAAATGGATATAACTAAGGGCTAGTGTGAAGCAGACATCTCTAATCGACATATACACGAGAAAACTTACCCCGAAATTGGAACGTTTATTCTCAATCGTAAAAAAAACAACTTTTATTGCTGGGAGGCAGGGCTTCGCGGACCCTTGGGATGCCTTCGCGGACCCCAAGGGGTCCGGGGACCCCCATCTGAGAACCACTGGTCTAAGTGGTTATACCTAACGCTCACATGTTTAGCCCTAATGATTCCTGTTGCACCGCAGGTGTGTCGTGCTTTTATTCGCGACGAATAAAAATAGTCGTTATTTATTCGCCGGTTGGCCATCTTCGCTCACCTGGAAGAATTTTAGTGACCTAGTCAAGGGCTGGCTTCATCAAATCATGCTATAGGAGAAAATATAAATACTGGTCTTGGGCGTTCATCACGGTATTTTCGAAATTGTTGAACTAGTTTATATTTCAACCTAGTGTGTGAAGACAGTGTCACTCTACCCTTTCGTTGCATGAGGAACTACAAAACTCCGCCGGCGGAGCAGAGTGTCGTAATGGTTCTCCATTTTATGGTGAAAGTACACTATAAAAAAAAGCCCGTGCGTCTACTTTCCCGCAGAACATTGGGAGAGTCAATGACAGCACCTTACGGAGGCAGCCCAGCGAATGATGATGCCGAAACCTATGTTTAGACCCAAAAACGCAGTCTGAGTTGTGACATTAAGCAATGCAAAACGACACGCTTGCATTGCTTAATGTCACAACTCAGATTGCGTTTTTCGGTCTAAACATATGTTTCGGCATCGTCATGCGCTGAGCTGTCTCCGTAAGTTGTGGTGATTGGCTCTCCGAGTGTTGTGCGGGAAAGTAAACGCACGGGCTTTTTTTAGAGTGTACTGCGGGAACTGACTGGGCATTTTCGCATGATCACGCAAGTGGCCCGCGCATGCGCCGGTGTACTTATTTCCAGGCAGCTCGGAAAAGAGCGCTAATCTTAACCAATCGGAAACTCCCGCGCGCGACACTGTCCGCGTCGTGTGCCGGTTGCAGCTAAGCGACAGGCGCTTTTAAACATCGATCGCTAGATCTACCATAATAACTCGAGTAAGAGACGTACTGTTTGAGAACAAAGCCTGTGGGTCCGCCTTCCCGTGGAGGGCGCGGATTCCCAATCACCGCGACGAACATCAAGAACTTAAGGGAAAGAGATAACGTCTTCAAGCGAAAAGTTTATCTGCGCAATAATATTCTATCGGAGAATCGCGATGATTGGCTGCATGTGTGTTCTAGAGGAAAGTAAACACAAGGGCGTTTTTTATGAATTGTGCGTGTGTATATATAGGAGGTGTTTTAAATAAACAGGCTCGATCTAAAATGGGCCGTAAGAATTGGCACCTGCACGTAGCAATCTAAACTTTTCGTGAAAGGTTTACTACATGGGTTCGTTTTATGTTGAAAAATTAAAAAGCGTAGCTCCCTTTTTGTAAACAATATGGCCAAAAAACCTTGCCAGGGCCAACGGCGGACGGCGACGCAGACGACCCAGTCAAGTGGCGGGGCGTGTTTGGTGCCCCTATTGGTAGATGGCGCTACCTCCTTATCGAGACCGTTAGGAGATTTCGAGGACCTCCGCCGCAGGATTATGTCTGTTACCAGCGACGAGTTGTGTGCAGTGTTAGCGAAGCTACGAGAACACATGATTGTACTCTTTATATGCGTAGTCGCATGTGACTGAGAAGAACTAATAAAAAGAAGGGAACTAAAATAGAAGTGGAAGGCAGAGAGATTGACTTAAGGGATATTTTTTCGGTCGCTACCCTTTGCAGGGGGAAGGTAATGGGAAGATTAAAGGAAAGGTTGGGGCGGGGTGCCTGAAGAGGTAACCATTGAGACGAATAAACATTTTTTTTAAATGCATGTTTTGTGCTAGGAAAAACAAAACAGAAACAATAAAAACGACATAGTTTAGGGCGCTATAGTATAAAAACAAAATAGTTTAGGACCCTTCATAATCGTCCGAACTCAAAAACTTTACTTATGGTTGTTGAAGATCACGATGAAAATTAAACGAAGATCAATATAAAGCGAGGGAGTGGTTTACGACGAGTAAGCAGCCGTAAATCTCGCTTCTTAAAAAATAAGAAAGAAATAAACATTCCAATTATCTTTTTTTTTTACGCGCGTTTAAACAACCTTACCGCAATTTAATGGTGGGCGGAAGAAAAAGGTAATAAGAAGACAAAACCTCGTTCGAACACCAAACTTCTAGATGATAAATAGTACGGAATTTTACGTCAGGTATACGACGGGAATCGTTTATAATCTCGCATGAAAAAACAACAACTACAAAGCGTTCCCTTCTTTTATGCCACAGAAATCTCCGGAGCAAGGTAAATGTAGAACGCAGAAGCTGTCTCTTTCGGGAAATGTTTTACTTGCGCCTAGCTCCATGACCGGAGCCCATGTATAACGCACGTACCTGGGGCCGCCGCAAGTGGAATAACCGTCCACGAGGAACGTACTAATTACCGACCACGGTGCCCTAAATGTAATGACTCTGCAGGTTTCGCAGCAACTCCGATTAATTGTTCCCCGTACGGTTAGCAGAAAGCAGCACAGCCTCGCGGGGGCCTTCTCTCCTTGGAAACTGCTTTGGTTCTCGAAATCGCGTTCGTTCGTACCGCACCCGTGTGTCGGCATTTTCTGCGCGCGCTAGAATGTTATACGTCCGAATTACGTTAAGCTGGAACATGACAGAGGCAACAATTCTGCTCTTAGCGTGTGGACCGAATGAGCCACGTAGGTGCGTTCTCTCAAATGAACGAATAAGCAGCCTCGATGGACAATGTCAACGACTGCAATTAAGTGGGGCTATAAGTTCCTTTCTTTAGAGGTGCGTTTAAGGGTGGGGGCATATAACGCCATTCCACTCGAATCTCTCGCTAATATGCCGATGTTTTCGAAACGCTGGAAGCTATTTTTGCTCGCTGCGTTTGCATATCTACACAAATGGCTAAACCCCGTGATGATTTTTGTTGTAGAACGTTTCCGGGCCAGAGAATGTACATGGCAGCAACTGCTGCCACTGTAGTTGGGTGTGCGACCAAGGGACTTCTCAAAGATGCGAGCTTGTACCGACAGAATTACCGGTCGAGTTTGTATTCTCTTCATATTCACATTTCAACTGTATCGCTACAGCTGTTTCGATAGGGTTCAATCAAAGAAATGGAACCTTTTTTTTTTTTCTCTTTTGCCAACACATTTAAACTACGCATTGCAGCTAGCTTAAAGGGGCCATGAAACGAATTTTGGGCTGGGATAAATAATTTCAAATTGGGACTTTACTAATCGCATATCGTTTAGTTGGCCAAAAGGAAGAGGGTAGAAAGTCAAAAGCCAGCTTTTCGGTACGAAAATTTGAAAACATAGCGGACTATTTTGTACCTTTTTTCCTTCGAAGCTCTCCGCCTTTTCACTATGATACATCCGCGGTTCCCAAAGCGCGTCAGCGGTGCCAACCTGACGTCAGCCGAGCCCAGCTCACGCATTGGACACGAAAACTGCGTCACTCGGACGTAGGCGCTCGTCAACAATCAATCCGCCGACGAATATTTGGATTCGCGTTCGTGGCCAATGAGTGCCCTGACGGAACTTACCGTCACTGGCGAATGACAAGTTCTATGGTGTGCATAAAAAGCACGGTGGAAGCTAGCAGTCATCGCGCCGGCGCCGCAGAATGTCACGACGACGTGATTTCACAATTCGCATTTGAGTTGAGGATTAAAGCTAAGGAGGAAGAAGTAGGAAAATTGTTTCATGACCCCTTTAAAATATCTGAGACTGGGACTCGAGCGGTGATGATAAAACACGAAAATTTTAGCACATGACGTGACAGGGATCGAAAGTTACTAAAGAAAAACCAAATTTCTCTATAAGCCGAAGTTCACCTAAGCCTACATGCCTAACAATAACAACGGAAAAAAACAAGAACAAAAGGGGAACATTTACGAGGGGACAAACGTTGACTCTCAACTTCTCGATTTTTACTTATGGAAAAGAAGAAATGAAACACGGAACGCACACACACACACGCGCATCTTCCACCCATGATAGCTGCTCACTGCGGCACGCGCACTATGTCCGCTTTTTGTCCTCATCTTTTGCCCTGTTTTTTCTTCTCCGCCTAGTACAACGACTACCAACGAACTCAGCTTTGAAATTTAATAGACCTTAGCCTAATTTTATAAAAAAAAAAAAAAAGAAAGACGTTTACAACTCTCTGTAATGCCGAATTAGAGCGCAGATCTTGAGGTGGAGGAAGGGAGGGCACAAATTGTAGGGTCACGTGTGACGTCACGAGGGTAAATCTTTCCCGCTAAATTTCACCGCTAAAATTAGCGGAAAAATTTTCCGCCGAATTTAGCGGGAAAGTTTTGCCCTCGTGACGACACGTGTGACGTCATTATGGGAAACGTCCCATAATGCTACGCACGGTTACGCCGACGCCGCTCAGGCCGGAAACGGGCACCTAAGAGCTGCGCTCTAAAACCAAACTTGTCAGCAAGAAAGAAAACAGTATATCGTCTCTCTATGTGGCCAGTTTTTTTCACAGAAATAAAGGCGGCAGGCGCCCACAATCTCAAGTTACGTTTTGATTAATTCTAGGCTTAGGTAGACGTCGGCTCATTGAGACATTTTTGTTTTTCGTTTGTGTCTTTTGACCCAGGCAACGTCCTATGATCAAACTATCGCATTTTATCACCACTGCTAGCGTCACATACTCGCGGAGTTTCAGCTTCCTGCAATGCGTAGTTTATCTATGCCGGCCGAAACACCGGGTTTCATTACTTCGAACTCATTCTGTAATTTCCATCGCTAAGGGGGCTTCGCCACCGGTTCTCTACCTGGTGCAGTTGCTGAGGGACTCGCCGTGCCCCGTATTTCTTGGGCTTTCGGTCACCTTGCAGCTGGCGAACTTGTAAAGGGCGAGTGTCTCGATTCTCCGATCGAAGCCCGTTCTCGGAAACTGGGGCGAAAAAAAGGCCGCTGCTCCGCCGGCAGCGTCTTGTTGACTCGGCCGAGCGAGTGCGTGCGATGCTGATTCGAACCGAGTTCTCCAGAAAACGCGTTATTGAAAATCGCCCTTCCCGGCGGTAGTGGCGGCAACGACGCTCAATCGATGTGTGCATCGGGAGCGAGCTACTCGCACTCCCCCGTCCCGACGTCAGCTGCAGTTTTTCAGAAGGTTAGGTCACGCGACGGAGCGCGAGTGTCGAATGCGCAGCGCGCCCTTTCTTCGCGCTCACTTGTTGCTGGGAATGCGGGCCACGGGAGCGCCTCGTCGTATACAACTGCTGTTGGATTCCGTCCGAGTGATGCGCGAAACACTGGAGTGTCTAGTCCCCCCATCTCTCGCGCGGGGGGTGGGGAGCGTTCGCGGAGTACGTCTGATTCGATTTCGAGGCTTAAAATTGATGTTTCCTTTCGGCGATCGGGCGTTTGTAGGAGCCGTGACCTAGATGTGCAGCCATCTAATTTTGTTTTCTCTCGATGTTCGCTATTCGTGCGATTTCTTGTGCTTGAACGTGTGGACACCTTCTGTTACAAGCGATGCAATCCGCGCAAAACTGTTTGTTCTACTAAAGTTATGTGAGAGAAGCGTAACAAATCTGTAACGTGGAATGAAAAAGTATTGATTTTGTAGATTACATATTGAAAGTTTTAGTAAAGAACGGTTATATTACAACTTATTTCAGTTTTTTTTAATCCTATTTTTTTATTTTTTGTTCCGTGATGAATGAGGGATGCGATGCGATTGGGCGGCCGAAATCCAAATACCTTGCCCACCGCTGTTTTTTTTTGCTCAGTTAGAAATGTTTTGATCGCTTCAAATTCTTCAGCAAATCTCGTCATCTTCCATATAAGCAATCGAGCAACGAGGTCTGGCTATCTGTATAAAAAAATTAATAAAATCAAATATCTTACAACCCACTTAAAGCAAAATCATAACCCAACGGGAATATTGGAATGAAACATCATGATTGTCCTCATGCCCGTGCTCTCACCTTTGCCGGTGCTTCTTAACGGCACTGTTTCGACGATACCTCTTCGTCCCATGCGGCGGCGAGGAGAAGGACAAATGAATTATGTATGGTCGTCGAAATGTGCGTAACCTAAGCGTTATGCAATCTTTAAGAAGTTCCCCGCCCCGAAGGAGAGGGAAACTACGGGTGGAGTTACAAGAAAGCCATCTTCTTCTAACGCCGAACAGAATGTGAGCAGAGCCGGGACGTGGCGAGGTTTCTTCACCTCTGGTCTGAAAGTTCCGAAATCAAAGAACCATTTTGGAAAGAGGGCTGGTTCTCGCCTGCGCGGAGCTTGAAGGGAGGGCCCCGGTGAATGAGACCCGCTATCCCTTTCTTCCTAATCGGCTGCTTTAATTAATGCCTCCCACGGGAAATGTGAAGGGCGCTCATCCACGGCCCGGAAACCACGCGTCAAGGTGCTGTCGGGGCCTCAGAACAATGAAATCGAAAATGGAAGGGGAGGAGCGGTAGAAAAAAAAAATAGTAATGATAACGAGAGGATAGGAGGGGGACTTTGTGCCTTTGCATGCGCGCTACCATTAGGCTGGATGGCTAACGACCTTATCACTTTTCATGGGGGGCAGTGATTCTTGAACAGGACCGGTTGCGCTGGCTCCGAGCCAAGGCTCCAGCAAGGGACCGCCCACGCCTTGGTAGGTTTATCTCACAAGATAACGTGGTTTCAGGAAGTTTTGTTTTGCTTGGGTCATTACGCGACTTGGAATAATGACGAAACTGGTATTGAATAAAACTTCAACTTCCTCTATTTTAAAGTGACAACTTTATGGCTCGTGCACATTTGCGGATTCGCGATCAAATTCGCGAAGAAATTGGCGCCGCAAAAGGGATTCCTTTCGCCGGCGAAGGAATATTCGACCGCGGGAGCAATTAGTCCGAGACTAACTTTTTCCGCACAGAAAAAGTCTCCACGCCGTCGCAGCCAATCGACGGCGTGAAATCCAGTTTAAAGTTCCAGCAAGAAATCCAGTCAGATTTTCTGTTCCATAATCCAGCTAGCGTAAATTTATACTAATTGTTTTCGGTAGGGATTGCCAATGCTTCGCTTATCAGCAGAGAAAAAGGGGTTGTCATCAGCATATGCCAACATCTTAACTTCTCTGGAGTAGAGATGTTAACCATCTACTGTAGTGCTGTTGAGTACGCTTAAGCAAAAGGGCTCTAACTAAAGAGAGAATAAACGGGAATAACGGACATCCTTGTTTGTCCGACGATTCTGACCGAATGAGGCTTGAAAGTGAACCATTGATTATAAGCCTGGTGACACAATTACGGTAACACCACGCAATACCTTTCAAACGTGTGTACCCTGGATTTACGTGGCGAAGATTTACAAACAAAAAAGTGAACCATTGCAAGTTTATCAGCATGATGAGCACACATTTATAACTCCTTACGTGCTACGTGTATATTGGTTTGTATGCATTGTCTCGTAATTCCGCAGGTTTGGTAGTCACCTTCGACTTTGAACGTAACACGCTAAAGTCTTTTTGTAAGAACTTTAGCAAATATCTCATAGTCTACATGGCAAAAAGTAATGCGGAGTGCAGTTTTGTCTGCTTCTTTTTGCAGAGGTTGTTGTGACATCAGAACACATATCTCTGATTGATACTGAATGAAGGATAGCGGGTAGACATCAAGGCAGCTTGTTTTGAGGTCTACCCACTATCCTTCATTCAGAGCCAATCAGAGCTCGGCGTCTTTGTGACGTCACCACAACTCCTGCGCAAGAAGCAGACGACTTTCTCTCCCCATAGGCCGGTAGATTTCGATGTATATGAGTTTTCAGGAACTTCACTTTTGGGAATGAAAACCGTGTGACTATTATCAAATGTAGGTGGCGGAGCTCCCGTTTTATTTGCCAACAATAATATTTCTAGCAGAAAAGGGCACAGCTGCTCCTTATACTTCTTGTAAAATTCTGCTGGGAGTCCACCAGGTCCCAGGGGTTTCGAGGTCGGCAGCTTATCCGACGTATACTGCATTTATTCTATTGTTTTTGGTCTGCTAAACGATCCATATTGATGTAAGTCGACCTGGGGCATCAAAGCAACTATAAGAGCTTCGTTAACTGGTCGTCTACGGGCTGTTTGTGTCAAAATACGTTTCGGTAATGCGACTCAAATGTTTTCATGATATCATTTCCGTCGGCTGACAGTATCCCGTTAGAAAATAAAAAGGGCTGTCTTATTTAAAAGTCCAATACGCATCTCGTTTTTTATTTCGTGACGCGAAGAAGTCTCAGAGGATAAGAATCGCTTACATCTTGACCGTAGGAGTGCACCAGAGAAACGATTTTGTTCGTATCGCTGTATCTGACTTGTTACGCGGGTAATTCCCTCCCCTGAAACAGGCCAGGCTTTTCCCATTCCAGCTCGTGAAAAACACGTGGATTTCTTAGTAAGGTAGTTTCTTCACCATTGGAATTAAAACATGCAATATACGCACATTAAATTGCTTCATTTTCAACCTCTTGCTTGAAAGAGTCCCACTGAGCAAAAATGCCAAATTTATGATTCGTTGTTGCATTGTAAAAACATTCGCGCACACACCTTGCGAAATCTGTTTCCAAAAGCCTCGTGTTAAATTTCTATAAAGCCCATTTTAGTTTTGGATTACGTTGTACTTCGGTTCCAATACGAACCATTACAAGGCTATGGCCTGAAAACAAAATTGATTTCACGTTATAGGCAGTAACATGTGAAAAACGTGATATTGAAACGAAAATGGTATCATGCCTTGCGTTGCATGAAGCATGAAGGTGAGTGTATCTGAAAGAGTTACTTTGAGAAGCTCCAAAGTCGAATAGGTGGTATTCATGTGTGAGAATGTTGAGAGTGTCGGAACTTCTGTCAGGTATAGTAAGAGGTGCTGATCTATCATTTATATTACACACGCAATTAAAGTCACCGAACAAAACAATATGTTTATCGGTATTTAAAAATGAGACAAGACTTAAAAACAAATAAAAAAAGACGAGCGTTGTCGTCCGACGTTGTTCTGACTATAAATACAAATTAAATGCCAGTACATACCAAGTATCAGGAACTCACAACTTGGCCTTCCGTAATTATCCACGCGATATGAAAGTGACGAATATTCCAGTTTCTTTTTCAAGAATAAAAAGCACCCTCCCGACAGGCCATCAGCATGGTTAACGCATACCTCATAACTTGAGAGGAAAGAGTTCAGTGCACGAGCCGTGTCCTTGTCAGATGATATTTTTGTCTCTTGAACGGCAACAAAATTTATCTGCTCTTCTGCGTTGAGCCTATACAGTTGGGATTGTCGTGCACTTCAACAAAGCCCTCTGACGCTAACGGTAGCTAAGCTAAGGGGTGGGGATTCGAACAATATGTCAGTTAAAGAGGAAATGCATCACCGTCGTTCATCACGTGGTCAGATTGTGGGGCCACGCTGTAAGGGTGATCTCGCACCGCGGTTGGCTTGCGTTTGGCGCCGCCTCCTTCGTCGTTCTTGACCTCCGAGGCGCCTGCTGCAGCAGGCTGGGAAGTAGTTGTTGGAGGAGTGGATCGCTTGACGGATTCCCGTAGCGACGACAACCTCGCTGATGTCCACGAGGTGCTCTAGAGCACCGTCTCCGACTGTACTTCTTACTCATCGGAGCTTGTCTGCATAACTGGTGCCGCACTCGTTTGTGGCGTGTCCGAAGCAACCGCATTCGCCGCATCGTGGGTCCGACACTTACGACAAATATGGCCGATTGGATAGCACCTTAGGCACACTGGAGGGCGGCCTGGGACGAGCATCAAGCTTCGGCAGCCAAACACTGCGAGTTGATGTGGGGTCTGGCTCGCGTTCATCCCTTCGTGAAGGGTCAAGGTGATCTCTTTTTTTTTTTTTCAGAGTTTCCATCGGCGCCATTCCAGCACACCTCTATTTTTACCGAACAATCAAACGCACTGTGCCGAAAGACGCTAGCGCTTCTTCGATACGTTGGTCTATCATGTGGGCGAGTAGCCAAAGTAGTTTTAATTTGATGTCTTTGGTGTTAGGGTCTATGACTAAACGTCTGCGCCCTTTTACGCAGAGTTCGGCTTTGCTCACGAGCTTCGCCTTGACCCCTGCGCTGGTGCAAGTCAGCATCCATACGTTACTCATCTGGAATTTGCCTATTCCGATGATTTCCTGGCTGTCGATCACATCTCATAAAGCGTCTTGGAGGTCCGGTGGTCGGTATAGCCGCGCGGCGAGGTCTCCGTGTAGACGTACAGAGTTAAGGCACAAATTACCTGTCGGTAGACGGAGTAAAACGGTCCGGTATTCTTCAGTAGTCAATTCCGTTGTTCTGGCTGAAGCCTCAGCAGTTCCCCGGGCTGTGGCCGGTGCGTCTCGACAGGGGAGCATCGAAAACGCGACCGTTTCGAACAGCGTCTTTTTCTTTCTCTGGCCACGGAGACGCCCTTGCACTGCTTGGGAGCGAGCGCGGGTTTATATGTCTAGCTATTGCGTTTCATTCTTAAAGACGAAGCTTAAACGTTCTCCCGTAACTTAACTTTATTTTTTTTGTATTCTAGGTAAGCATATTTAAATAAAGACGGATGCCTATCCGACTGATGATAATTTAAATATCGACGCACGTTTTATTGTCTCTATACCGTCATCGGGCGTGTACAATTAAATAAGACATGCTTGGTCTGCACAGTGCCCAGCATAACCAACACCGCCTAGAGTAATCGAAGTACTAGCACATCGACGTCATCCCAGTGAGTTTGACGCAGGATGAACGCAAGTGCAGCATCAGCGTTTGGCTGGGCCTCATGTCCGGTCAATGCCACGATGGACGCCCGGCGTCGGGCTTGAGACCAATGGCCTAGTGGGCACATCTGTGGATCATGACGTCACGTGGACTGAGAGGAGGCTGTTCACATTCTTTTATTTATTCTAGGTTGGATTAATATAAGGCAGCTTTGACGCTCGTAATTGATATTGATCGAAGATAAATTCCCGGAAATCTCTGATAAGAGTGCCAATTTAACATCTCGGTAAATGCCGAAATCTTTAGTGCGAATAGAACGAGACTGTGCTTTAATTACTTTATTCAAAAGTATATTGTGCCCTTCATTAGTTACATTTTTTTTCTTGCTCAAATTTTGCATCGGTAAGGATATTTTATTTCTCGCTACCGCTTTCTATTTTTTTCGTGTTTGTATTACTTATTTAAGGTAAGATACACTCGTGACACAAAAAGAGACAGCGTGATTTTTTGAAACATCAAAGTAGCCGGACCTCGAGTTCCAGCCTTGTGCTAACGTCACTTGTTGCCATTTCCCTCTGGCTGATACCGAGCCTAGGTAGAAGTGGCTGTAAATTCTGACATGTCTTTAGAAATAAACCAAAACAAAAGAAGAAGAGTCTGCGATGTGGCGCTTATCATGGCCTTTGACCATGCTCAGTTCCATAGCGCAAAGCTTTCTTGTTTTTTGTTTTAGCCACATTATGAGCCTCGTGAATTGCAGGAAAGTAGACACTCCAGATGCCTTAGTGTTCGGTCGAGGATATATGACTACAACAAGGCGGTTCATGAGGCCATTTTTTTAAACACTGGTATGCATTGATGGCTGCGCGTGTTTCTCCCCCCTCCCCCTTCCCCTCCCCTCTGCTCTCACTTTAGTATTTCTTTTAGAATCGAAAGACTATTGTTTGGAGCGGAAGTGCGTTTTGTGTTTTGGTTTCGGTATATTGATAATCTCGACTCATGTTTATTTCGCGATAAGTTTTCATAAGGGCTTACAGGAGTGGAAGATCAGTGAATGTATTAAACAAAAAAAGGGTATGGTCGAGTTGTAGATCTAGTTTATGGAATATCTAGATTTAGAATTTCATTAGAAAATATAAAACGTACGTTACAGATTATCTTCAAATCAGTCGGTTGAGTAGGCGAAAAATGCGTGTGTGAGAGAAGGGAGGACATCGTCATAATAGAATAGTCTGGCAAAAAAAAAAGGGTTGTGTTTACCGACGACTAATTGTATACAACGTCTCTGTGGTAAGTACAAAAGTGCTCTTCCATTTACGGTTGTGTACGAAATCACATTATCAAAAAAATAGTTATCGCTGGGCATGCTGCGTGAGCTTAACTCAATGCTCGCTGAAGTTTTCCGAAAAGAAATGTCCATTGGAGTTTCTATTTTGGTTTGTTTATTCATTGCAAGGAGAAAAGATATCAAAACAAAATTAACCTTGATACATTTATGCAGTCCGTTGTAATACACAATATCGCAAAAATATTTTTTTTATTAGCAGCAGTGAGTTATCCTGAATCATTGACGCAATTACTGGTATCCATCTACTATACACTTTTACAAAAATATCTTTCTGGCCACCGCCATTTTGCGACTGTCGTGTCGCTATCAACCAGAAAGTTCTGCCATCCGCCTGAGTTGTGGAAACCGGATTAGCGCGACTCCCACCTGCATTGTGCATTCCAAGTTCGCCGGCTTTTCTTGAAAATATTTACTTTATTTTCATGTTTAAAAAGGTTACCCTTTTCGTGTTATCTTTCACTTTGTCAACAAGGGAATACCAGAGCTCGGAGCCTGCTCGGTTTCCGCACGAAACAAACGGAGAGAGGGAACATCAAGCAGCCAGCGACGAAGGGGCGTTGGACGTTCTTCGAGGATCATTTTCATTGAGATAATTTCCGAAAAGTTTTCCGGCCATATCCCCGGTCTTCGCGAAAAAATAGCTTATACAGTCGGGTCCGGGTTGCGTATGGGGGTGGTATAGACACGTTCGTCCATTTGCTTTCGTGCTGTGCAAAGAAAGGAGCCCTCTCCAAAACGTGCCCCAAAACAAGCCGGATTACGTTTGATCGTCGTGGAATAATTGTCGTCTCACACTGTTTATTGAATATGCAGTGTTCGGGTAATGCGACACCGTACGGTACGTACAATATATGTTGCTCGATTGATGAGACTCGTTGAATTTCATGTTGTGAGCGGGGAGTACCCATGCATTCCGGCTATCCTGTATGGCCAAATATTAACTAGAGTTAATACCTTCGTAGATTGATATGATTGGGTGTATCGTGTCTTAAAAACTCAGCATAAAATAAAACAAGCATACCAGTCGCCTTTACTCTGTCGCGCACGGGCTCATCAAAAAAAAGTTTTTATTTGTTTGCTTTTGTTCCCGAAAATAGTACAATGCTTCCATAAAATTATCAAAAATTCTCCTCGCCATAAAACACAAAAATCAAATAAAAATAAAACGCGACAATCTAGCTGTTACTAGCATCCGGAATTGCACCTACGCAGGCTGCCATAGCCCACTGACGAGAAAACCCACTGCCCACCACAGTCGGTCAACACTGACGTAACTTCTGAAAACTGGGGATGCGCTCTGTAAATCGCTTCGTTCGAGACTGCTGCTGTAAAGTCCTATAAACAAGTCTATTTTCACGGGCTCAGTATTTCGCAAATTCTCCGGACTGTGGTTTCCGGCAATATTTCCGGGGCACACCATTTTGCAATT
Source organism: Ixodes scapularis (assembly GCF_016920785.2). Lineage (NCBI taxonomy): Eukaryota > Metazoa > Arthropoda > Arachnida > Ixodida > Ixodidae > Ixodes > Ixodes scapularis. Next base: position 171,408,421 of record NW_024609835.1, read on the forward strand.
TGGAGTGAAATGCTGTGTATCCTTTATCATTGGGTGATATAATCGCAAAGACAGTTATTTTCAATTTTGTTGCTATAAGTCGCGATGTTTGGGGAAGAAATAGGTCCTCGGTAAAATTAATTAATTCACAATATTTTAATTTTCAAGCTTTGCTATGCGGCGCTTCTTGTCTCCTGCATAAAATGACACTTAGGTTGCCAGTCTGTATTTGTTTAAACCATGATATAAACTCGGTCGCACTTCATCAACGACGCATGGTCTTATTTTACGTGATCTGTAATGCCAAAATTCCTATTCCCTTCTCTACGAAGTAGGTTCAAGTGGCCGATTAGCCTGAACTTTAAGAAAGTTAAGCGTCGGGCTGTGATAAATGAACAGGCAGCTTAACAAACGTTCGACTGACCAGGAAAAAACGTTGAAGGCTTAGACCGAGCTATAAGCGTGGGGAGAAAAGATGTGATGTATTCCTCGGCAGAAGTCAATGGAGGCGCCATATTTCATACGCGTTGGCTTCTTGTCTCCAAGTCTAGGAAAAAAAGAAATTGCCCTCTGCGCAAAGTGTGACCGGTAGCCGCGCTCTTCGCGTGTTCCCATTTATCTTCATTTTGCGGCTATTAATCAAGTCACACGTTTACGTTTTTACGACACGTTATTTTGGTTTTACTTTTAAGTTGCAGAATGCCTATGCTTTTAAGTCATTAGCTGCGAAGGCGAAATGCTATTTCCCTTTCTTTGAAGGTGAAATGGCGGCAGCCGTAGTTTCGCAGTTGATGGCAGCAACGTTCTTTTGACGCGAGGCGCCGACAACAAATTGCTCGGTACTTTTTTTTTACTATTTTTTTAAATTTTGTTTTGCGAGTTTCAAAGCAACGTTCATAAGATTTACTCCTCATGATTTCTTAAGGCTAGGGAACTAAACGTGTGAGTTAACAGAAACAGGAAACACAAACAAAAACATTCATAACACTAAAACAACGTAACAAAATAAAAGAAAAAATTGCCCGAGCTCCTTGGTTTTGCCGCTTTGTCTCTCACCAAAAGTTGTTTTGTGAAGCGGCAGGCTTTCTTGACGATTGGTTTATTTTTGTCGACTGGTATTTTCTGTATGAATATTCTAGAAAGAGAAAGCTAGTACGAAACTTCAGGGATAAATCATAAACATTTAATTCGAAGTTTTGACGAATGCCCAACAGCCACCAGAAGTAATGACGATTACAAAGACCTAACAAAGCTGTCGAGTGCACCGTCTTAAGAATGAAATGATTAGAGCCCAATTTAACCACTGTGGGCAGCCATTTTGGAAGCGCAATCTTCCAGGCTATAAATTTGCGCTCTGGTTTTAAATCGATGCTTTCAGAATAGTCTTTTTTTAAATAAATAACCGAGGGACCAGTTCGTCCTGTGACCTTTATCAGGCTATATAATGAAACTCAAACAAAAGAAACCAATGGTAAAACAAAAGCAATAATAAAGAAAAAGCCCGGAACTTTTTGATGTGACATAAGTGTAAAGTCACCAGGTGTCTAGCTGTATCTTATTCACGGCGAGTGTTGCAGTTATTGCAGCACACTAAAGGGTGGGACAAAAATTAGCTATATTCGACGACAACCCATTATTTACGTGTAACAAAATACTGCATATTTTTATCCGTATAGTTGCCAAACTACGAGAGGCCACCTCTTTTTGTCTCCCGGGGAAGTGAAAATAGCCAGTCTTGAACGGCAACTCTTATCTGGATTGGTCGCTTGACCACGGTTGATTTTATGTCTGGCTCTTGTCCAAGAACTTTGTATACAAGAACTTTGTGAGAGCTGAACGACAACATTGCTTGGCTCATTTCACATGCATCACGCCATTGATCCTATGCACCCGAGCACATTTGGTAACGCAACAATAAGTAACCTAAAAGGTTACTTATTGTTGTGATTGATACAATGATTACAGATACCAGATAAGTTTTAAAGCTCCGAATATCATGCAAACTTTCTCGCTGGCTCTTAAAAAAAAAAAAAAAAAAAGAACGAAGAGCGTTCGGCTAACACAAGAGTCTAAACTAAATAAATAAATTTTAAAAAACGGGACCCTTTGACCAAACTCGTAAGAAACTTGCTGTATAATATATCTGCAGAAGCAGACACAAGTGCCGGATGGCCGCCCGTGAATCAGCAATATGACGGTGAGTAATGCCGTGAGACCTGTTGCACGCTTGTCCAACTTCTGCTGACAAGTGGAGGGCGAAATGGAATGCGGTATGTACAGTGCGCCTCAAACTTAACGCCACCACGAGATGGTTCGGTTTCTTCACTTTTTGAGCTATTCCTTAACATAGCAGTCAAAATGGTTGGTGAAGATTTGCGTCCCCGATGAAAACTTAACCAGGGGAAGGTATTCCAGCAGCTGCAGCGATCAATTCATGTTTGGGTAGCATGCAATAAAATTGAATGGACCAATATTTGCGAAACCAAGTGGCGGCGTTAAGTTTGAGGGGCACTGTACCTATAAACGGTCGAGTAGCTGCAATGAAAACGGGAGCACAGAACGCTAGACATGTTCTTACTCGTAGCCAAGATCCGAGCCGTTTGGAATCGACCAGGCTAATATCCAGCAACTCCTTACAGCACAGAACACAAAACAGAAAGCTACGATTAAATACTTTTTCTTTATCGAGTGTGATATTAAGTTTTACGTTTGAGAATGCATAGAGATAAAGAAAATACGTAGTTAATAGCTCATAAAATAAATTTCTATATCCAGGAGAAAAAAAAAAAGAAGAAGAACAATTTTGTTATATAATATGTGAGTAACATACGGGCACATTTCATTCACATTCAGGTTCGCAAACATTCAAGAGTAATTTTATTTAGAAATATCTCAAGCGTGATTTATTTCTCGTTTTTTTTTTTTGCTGTCAATTATAACTTGTACGGTAAACTTTTGTGCTTACTCAAACTTGTAGAGATATCTTTCGGACACATTGTATCATCGAGGGAATCATCGACGTATCGAATTTCGATACGTCGATGATTATTTTATCTTTCTAACAGTAAAGAATTGCAAGTTTCCAACGACATTGACCAACGTTCTAACCAATTTACCAGGCTGCATGAATTCGTTGGAGCTTACCCACGAGCTTCCAGACAAGAAATTCATCAGATTTCTGGATTTAAGACTATTTTTATCGAGTGATCACGTATGCTGGTGATATGAGCCGCGGGGGAAAAAGCCGCTACCTTCACTGCAACTCTGCTCACTCAAAACTGATCAAAAGAGGCATCGAAAGAGGCCCAAAAACTCTCTTGAGAAAACATGCTAACATTTGATCAAAACAAGCTTCGATGCGCAAATATTTTGCTTAACAGCAGCACGGTACCCCAGTATCTTATTAACGTCGATTGCAGTGAACCACCCAAACATGAAAAGACGGAAGTCACTCAAGCTCCACCGAGAGACAGGTCAACGAAGCCCATTGTTGTGCCTTATATTCACAACTTCCCCCATGGACTGAAAAAAAGTAATGGAAAAAGTCAAAGTTAAGGTGGCATTCTCAGCTCCGAACAAGCTGTCCAGCTTGAGCAAGAAAGCGAACGCTTCTTCAAACCGATGAGAGGGTTGCACTAAGAAGCACAACACAAGTTTTGTCCGGTGTACCCAGAAACTTGTTTACTCTATTCCTCTCTCCTGTGGGAAACGCTATATCGGCCAGGCAGGACGGTGCCTGAACGATCGACTTCGCGAACATTAGAATAACATTACTAGAGCCAACTCGGAACATTTAGCTCTGCACTGCATGCGGGGATTGCGGGTGTGCGGAAACAACCACGTAGTTGCACCGTGTATAGACCGAAGCAACAACCCCCTAGTAAGAGAAATAATTGAAGCAAAGCATATTGCTAGGCTTTACGATGGATCCGTGAGCAGCCCATCTCTCACCTTATCTGCAAAATAATTGACTTACCTTAAGATAATAATCGCGGACTATTCTACGAATTCCGCTCTGATAGGCGGAGAAAAAAAAGACAAACAATTCCCAGATTTTGTTTTAAAAAGAAGAAAAAAACGAAGACAAAATACAAAGAATCGTGAGTTCAGCGCTGTGTGTATGTTTTTGTGTCTGTGATTGAGTGAGTGCCTCCTTTTGTGACACGTTTATGTGCTGTGAAGTACTAAAATATAGAAAACCAACTAGCCCAAGCTGCGGTGTTAACATTCTAAGTTTGCTTTTTCATTTCTTACATGATGTTCGTCATAGGAGAAGGGCAGAACTTTGGCGGGCGCAAAGCACGCTGACACTAAGTCACCACATAAAAACAGAGACTCGAACATAGTTTTTGGCGCAACGTGTAAATGCGAACTGGGTCATTCATAATCAAAAAATAAAATAAGCGGGGCGTAAATGTCTAACTGAAGCACCTGGAAAATTTAGCTTCCAATACCGCCTATGCAACAAATTGCCCTCCTCCCTTAAAAACAACAGCCATAACAATAACAAAAACATACGCCAGCGGAACAGCCGGCTAAGGCTACATGTTTTGGAAGAACTTGTGGTTAAATATAAAAGCAGAGGTGAAGAAGACAAGTGAACGCTTTAGTTGCTGTTTTCTTGGCGTCGCAACCCCTTCCTGCCAGCTTTTGTTTTGAGTGGTTGGCAGAGGTTAGCTGCATCGAGAAAATATTTCTGCAATGTCCACATCAACTGCTGCACCACCATCACGACCGAGGCGAAATGTATTTCTACAGAGTTTCATAAAGTCACGAGACGGAAATTGAGGGAGTCAAAGTGAGCCACAGCCTAATCACAGCCGTCGAAGACACGTTCCTGATAAAAGAGTTCTTCCTACGAGGATAATCTTGCACGCCTTCTAAAAGAACTGATTAAAAATTTAGAACGCACCGGCGGATCCTGAAAGCGTAACTGAGATCAGTCGTTCACAGACACACCTGCCTTCGCTATTTGCCGTGCACGTTGCTCTGCTGGAAAGAGTGTCTTTCAACGGCTTTAAAAAATTTAAGACGCCTGACACGTGGCTATAAATTTCAGTAGAACTGATTTTACGCCATCTGCAGGAATAATCACAAGCGACTTGCAACAGCTTACAGTTTCGCAGCTTTAGCGTACGGCCAAGCACTTGTCTACGTTTTTCTCACAGCAGAATTTTGAGCTTAGACATCGTATCTCTGCGGGGTTCCCTCAAACAAAACATTTCTCTTCAGTCAAGGTCAAGTATGACGTACCCTGCTTATGAGAAGGGCTGTCTCAGCAAGCATCGGACGTAACCATGTAGGCATCCAGTGAGCTCAGATTAACACACGTCATGCCGTCAAGAGCCAAATCTACATAAGCACAATTGTTGCGCTCTCTAAACCGACTCAAGCGCGCATACTTTGAAATATCCGCCCGACGACATACGGTTAAAAAACTGCAGGCAAGAAATTTAGCCTCTATACTCAAACTCGAACGAGATCCACGCAGGTCACGTTCATCTTTCACCGCGAGTCCTACCCGACCACGGCCGCTGCGTCCACCGCAGTCGAACGGAGGTCACGCACGCACTGGATGTCCCCGGGGCAATCGATTTGAGAGCGCTGAGTCGCGCACTCGAGCTGCCGTCTCCCGTGCCGTTAGTGGAATCTGGAGCTGTCTATTAGCGGCTGTCGGATTCTCCGGGACGCCCGGCTCTGTTAATCAGCTCCGTGGCGGCGCACCACATCGTTAGCCACGACGACGGGAAGGGGCAAGCTCTCGACGCTGCTGCAGAGTCCGTCGAGAGGCGGCTACACTTGCGAGCCGTGCACCCGGAGTCGCCGCACGCTCGTGCACGGACCGCTCGCTATACGGTCTCGTCAAATGATCGTCGGACGCCGCGCTCTCGCCGCCGCTGAGGCGTTCGTCGAGGGATTTGTGTCGAGAAAGGATTCTGGCCGTGTTAATCTCTTTGACTCATTACGTTCGCCTGTTTTTGTTTGTCGAGTAACTTGGTTGCGCCGACTAACGACTGCCCTTGGCGTAGTTTCTGAGTGGATTATGCGGTCTGATTTGTATAGTCAAAGAGTCTGCGCTCGGTTTCTTTAGTTCGTTTTTTTTTTTTTTCCGTTGTCGCACGCTGCTTACCCGTTTTGTGAGTAGTCGGAGGTTTTCGCACCGTGTGATTTAAAATACTGAGAAAATTTTTAGTTCGATATGAAGCTTGACATTCGAAATGCAGATACTCGTCAATCTAGCAGAAGACTGGAAATATTTTAAGGGTAGTTTAAGACAATAATAGTTAAAGCAGATATTGGTCCTATAAATACAATGTAAGAATGCATTTTTTTCCATTTTACCGAGGTTTTAATATATTTTATTTTCACTTAAGTTACACCGTTTTCTAACCTCCGACCAAGAGGTGCAACAAAATCTACGCATCGCAGAAAAAAAAAGAAAAAAATAGACACGATGTGTGTCTCTGTGATGGTGCCTTGGTACTGAGGTGCAGAGCGTTTAAGTTAATTTAATCGTTCAGACTTTTATGATTTCTTCGAAATTAAAATTGTAATTTCAAGGGTGTTACAAACTCAACTATATGCGTCAATTTTAGAAATATTTTAAAGGCGTGTACTGGGGCTTTCCTGGTTTCAAAATTTCGTCCAGCGTCAGATCGCACCCGCGCGGGTTTTGTGTCTGTTCTCATCCGCACATCATTTTCACCCCGCCAGCCTTGCGTCTAACACAACCAGTAATGTTTGTGCACCATCACGGTTTCTGCGCACGCAAACGTTCCCAGAAAAAAAAAAGGAATGACCGAGTTTAGCAACGTTTAGCAAGTTTCTAACCGGAAGGCTATGTTTGGTGTTACTATGGTCGTCGACATCCTAAGAAACGCAAGGCGTGGCCAGGCCCGAGCATCTTACAATCACTGCACAGCCATGACCTCCTCTTAGTAAAACATATAAAATAGCGCAACAAAAAAACAAGGACGAGAAGTATAGAGGACAGGCGCTATCCTGTACACTTGTCTTTTTGTTGCGCTATTTTATATGTTTTACTAAGATGAACCAAATAGCCCAACAACGTACCCTAATAACCTCCTCTCTACTGACAGAGCCTGGCAGATCGCCATGAGACGCGGCCGCCGACAGTGAAAAGGTAGAGCGGCGGACAACGGGTGACAGGAGGTAACGGGCGCCCCGCTGTGGCGAGACGCTGAAACACACTTCTCCCAAGCGATGGAATGTCCGCTCGTGCGTCTCGCGTTCCTCGCGCGTCCTTGCCGCTGCAAAGACTTTGAGCTCACTACCAGCTTCCCCAAGAAATGCTGTGTGCTGCCAGATCCTCGCGTTCCGAACCTGCGACCGGGCGCTCTGTGGTTTCGCCGTCAAACTGCTAGGCTTTGTGAATATAGAAGAGGCTATGCCACAGCCAATAAGATTGCTGCACTATAATAGCCAATAAGAACACCGAAGAACCAATTCCGAGCCAAGAAAACCGAAACATAAGAAGCTGTCTTCTGCCTTTCGTGTGCTGTCAGCGAATAAAAAAATTGGTGGTAAAACATAAAAAAAACTAATTAAGTGATTAAACATTATGTAACTGCCTAAAAAGACCCCTTGGCCTGATGTTAATGCGGTATCGATACGTTAATTGTACAATGCATATCTTTGGCACAAAACATTTAGCCGACGTTTCGCGTACCACCTAAATAAAAAAAATTAAAAAAAACGTTTTAGAAAAAAAATGGACTAATCTTAAACGTATGAACTACTCGATAAGCTTTAAGAAAAAAAGAATGGAACCGAGTTTTCTCGGCATTTGGGAGATGTCTTGTGTGTCACTGTACGTTTAAATGTAGCTAGAGTGTCCACGTAAGCCAATTCAGCGCAAAAGACGAGGACGAGAAAGGAACACAAACATGGCGCCGTGCTTCTGTCCCTTGCTTGTGCTCGTCTCTTGCGTTGAATTGATTTCCGAAAGGAAGCGAAATCGGGACGCTGGCATTCGTGAAATTGTTTCAATCATTATAATAGTCACCGACCAAGTTAAGAAATGTGGAGGGGGGTGAGCCCCGAAAATATTACCGTCACTCTGCTCTCCATGCAATGGCGGCGTTAGAACTCCTAAGAATGTATCACGAAGTAAGAACGTAAAAGCCTTAGCCTCCGTTTCTAAATCTCTTAGTGACGTTCTTCTATAAACTGCAGCGATTATTGGCTTTCTCAAAAGCAAGGCGGAAAAGTAGATAATCTAGTTGTTTTTTTAGAGTGTCGGGTATACTTTCTTCCAAAACATTTACGCACACGATAAAAGGAACGTTAAATTTTAAAAAATAATAATACTTTTTATTATATCTGAATTACGTAAATTAGTAAATGCTTCTCATCTACAACACGTGTTCACAGGTAGGAAATGTCCTTTGCTTTTTTTTTACTCTATTACGCGGTGTAAATTTTTTTTATTTTATTCTGAACCTCTCGTAAAATAGTGATTTAAAATAAGCTTGCGTATTTTTTGATGTAGGACATTGTAGAAATATCGTGTCTTCACACAGCATATTGCTTAAAATTGCGTTCCAACAACTGACCAAATTAAATCGTGAATCTCCTCTTTCTACATTAAAATTGGGAAGTTTACTAGTCATAAAGTTACGTTATGATTTATTAATTGGGAAAATATACAACAGAGAAGCATAATTAATGAACGAAACTCTGCAAAGAATCGCTTTAAATAATTTTATGAGCATGCAACGCAAATATTCTGTTTGACGCATTTTTATCGTATCGACCCGATAGGACTTTGGGTATCGCCCAACTCAAAGGTATTGACTTTTTTTTTATATATAAACAGCGTTTTTTCGGGGGAAAAAGATTAGTGTGCGCGCGTGTGTGTGTATCTTTTTTTAAATGCAAAAATAAAACTTCACTTTTCGAACTCTCAATCTCAGCCCAAATGTAGTGCTAGCGGTCCGCACCACATGCTAGAGTTTCAGAGCAAACCTTCATCTTCAAAAGGTATGTAAAATTTCTGAAACTTCCAATGGAGAAACGAGACCCGTTCCGGGTATTTTGTGACATTCAGCCCCGTGGTGCTCGTTGGCTTCATCAGAGACCATTTTCCTAACAAAAATATTTAAAAAAATCGCCTATTGTTTTTCAATGAGTTAACAGTCCGTTCTAAAAATTTAGCATTTTATCCTGACCACTAGCGCTATATTCGGGCGAAACCTAAACGTTCAACGATGCGTACTTTTTTTTTTCTTTTACGATTAATGAAACTTTGGAAACTTGTTTCCAAGGACATCCTGCGATTTACAAATTCGCGTTAGAATCAAACGCTGCCTTGTTTCAGTCTAGGTTGATTCCTCCCATGGCCACGTTCTACTGCTCTAGTAGTTTTATTCAGGGTCCTCATTTGATCAAAAAAGTGAAGAAGATAACTGGTGATGTCCGTGTCTGTCCTGTTTCCGTACTGGTTATTTTCCCCCCATTCTCGGGTTTAACAAAACGATCACTCACTCGTGCTAACCTTTCCCCCAAAAATCAGGGGCAAGTCATTCCTGGTCTTACCAAGGGGAGCTTCTGGTGAATGGCAAGGTAGGAATGACGTACAGAGTCCAAATGGCGAAGACACTGGATGATGTTTTCCTGCTCGCAAGCGCCGCATCGCAAATCCCATTTTTGGATGCCATCGTTATTGGTGTGTCTTTGTCGTTCTCAGCGCGTCTTTTATTACAACTGAGTGGGTAGCTCCAAGATTAAAAAAGATCCATAATAATATAGAAAATAATAAAAACGACGCAAGCGCGTAAGTATTATTATTAGTGAGAAAGATGTGCGATGATCATCCATGAGCGTCGAGAAACACGCGTCTGCTGTGAAAGGAGCGGTATGGCACTATATGAAAGGTCTTGCGTTACGAACTAGCTAAATCATTTATTATGTCGACCAGCACCCCACGATTCTCGCAAAACTCCTTACGAACATGTTTTTTTAAGAGTTTCATGTACTTGATATATATATATATATACATATATATATATATATATATATATATATATACGTGCTATGGGCCGATTTTTTATGGCTTTTCTTTTCTCTCTAAGATATATCTACTTGCAAATCTGTTAATACAAAAAACTTGGGTTGTTTAATATCAACTGATTTATTCTAATGATGCACTTCAACTAATGACTGCTGTAAGACTCTTTTGGTTAAATTGTGTGAGTAGTAAGGATTCTTTCCTCGTCATTCAGTTGTATCCTCCAAAGAATCGCTGTAGGGGCAAATTTTTTCGCTCTAGCAGGAGGGAACTTCCTAAAATAAATATAAAAAAAAAACTTTGATAATACAGATCCCCAGAAAGACGCTCTATAGCTTTCTATGAATAATTTGATTTAAGTTAAACTTTTTTATTCAGGTTATAAAGGTTGCAATTTGCAGCAGCCAGTACTGGTTTATGTGTGTTCAACACTGAATACGGAAACTTTGATAACGTAAGTGACGTGATTTCTGTTGATAGTTCAATAATCTATGTCTCTACGCAGTTGTAAGGTAATACACAAAAGAAACATGATTTTAGGTTGTTCGAACAAGGGTGGTGAGGAGAAAGACCTGGTGTATTGGAAACACACAGGGCTTGCCTTCTCAGGGCACACCTTGTGACTGGAAGAATATTGAACTAAGACTCTGTTCCGACTTTTTCTAGATTCGACTTTATTAGTAGATCTGATGGGAACTGTGGTTTGATCAACAGTTGTCGAACCCTTCACCGTTGCCAAAACCCATTGAAGTGGCGACATGCGAGCTCCACTGACGTGCCTGCCTAGCAAGAGACCTCTGTGTTCCTGTATAATTGCGGCGGGAAATTTGAATATTTCTCAGAGCTTACAACAAATGTCCTCAGCATGGTTTGGCTTGTACATTTGCCGAATGCCCCCTGTCTCTCCAGCACAATGTGATAAGGCTTGGCGGCGTTTTAGTTTACAACCAACATCATGTGAGTTAAGTTAAAATAATTTTCTAGTACTAGACAACAAAAACATTTTATAGGTGAACACAGTGTTCATGGTAGGGCGAAATTTCCTGAATTAAAAAAAATTCGTGTGAAACGTTTGATATAACTAATAATGTTATATGGTAAAAACATCGTAAGTTTTTTTAGACGGAATTACGAAAAACTTTAGATTTGTATTTTTAATTTATTAATTTCAAAGAGGTAATTTGATCTAAGAAAAAATTACAGAAAACGCAGGTGAATATTTTGTATGCCGCGTAGCTCCCCGACACCTGCAGCGGTGTAAAGGCAGCACGTTTTTTTTTGTTCTTTTTTTTTTGGGCAAATTTTATGCAACTGCTGTATAAACCACACGCACACATAAAAACTCAAACGACATTAAGAAAATATTATGCATTATTATGACAATTGCTGCTTCGTGCGGTCCTCGAACATGATGACAGTTAGTTGAAACTTCAATATACTTCAGTTAAGCCGTTCCGGGGGAACAAGGGAGCAAAAACTAACCGAAAAAGTCACAAGCGATATCTACTGCGCTTTACAATTTACAATATTGTGTTCTACTTTGACCTGCTTTTTATCACAAATGTTTTTTGGAAACTTAGCGACAGAAGAAAAAGAATTGAGTGTACTCAGAAATGCAAAACATTGGGCTGAGATCCGTACGCTATAGGTATTTAGTTTACAACGTAACATATTGAGGTTCCAGATAAAAAGAAATCGTTATCTAGTAAAAAAATAACATTCGTAAAACTTTTCAGAACTTGGACCTTAACTGGGCAAGACCCTTCAAAGACACGAAAAAAAACTAACATACGCACACCATCTTTCTGTACACACTGCGGACTTCCTACAACACTAGGCGCTGACTGCATTCCCAACAACCAGCCGCCCTCTTCTCCCTCCATGCAGAAAAAAAAAATTTTTTTAGGTTCATACATGCACAAAAAAGGAAGATCCGACTCACCGCTCAGTTGCGTAGAGAATAGTGCGTTGAGCTGCTGCACCAGGCCTCAAACTACTTCCGCGGAAAACTGCACTCCAAACTTTTCTTCTCCCTCACTGCTGTTCGTCTAGCGTCGGCACGAAACTCAAAAACACCAGCAGAAAGCGAAAAACAAAATTAACCTAATAGAAATAATAGAAAAAAAAGGTTCAGTGGCCAATTCCGCTTTTCGGTCGCACCACCACACTCGAGCAAAGTGGCCAGGAAGCAGTTTCGTCACTTTTTAAAGGAAATCCTGGGTCGCACACCTCACACGGCGAGAGCAAGACTACGGAGGAGGTGCCCCTCACTCAGTTCGCGAAACCGAGTGTCTAGGAGCCGACGGCTTGTGGTGATCCCGGGACACTTTCTCCAGCGCGACGGAGGTCCGAAGGAGGGCGAAGAACGTCGAGGAGCTCGCCTCCGGGACGGCAAAAACTTCTCTCAGCCGAACTTGCGCGCGTCGCTAGGAGCGTCGACGTCAGCTTCTCCCAACATCCACACCGGACGGGCGTCTGCGTGCCTCTTCCCGACGCTCGGGTGCCGCCGCCAACACCAGGGGGCGCTTTCACTCCCGTTCGCCCTTCTTTTTCGGGACCCCTACTCCCCTTCCTCCCCAGCTTCCCCTTTTATTGTCGCGCCCTCTCCATCCTCCTCTCCCTCCGAAAATCCTCCGCTCGCTCTCCCTGCCCTTCACAATCCCTTTCCGTTTCTACTCCTCCGCATCCTTCGCGTTCGTTTTCTGTTTTTATTTTGTGTGCGTCTTTCTGGAGATTTCTCTGTGTGTGTGCCTTTGTGCGTACGTTTGTGTTTGCGTTTGTTTCTGTGTGTGCGTGTGTGTGTGTGTTTGCACTTTCTCTTTCTCCCTGTCTGGGTGTCACGTGATTAACCATTTTCCTTCTCCGTGCAGCAGCAGCAGCCCCGCACCACCAGCAGCCGCCGTTGCTTGTGCCGCCGTGAGTCCTCGCTCCCGCTCTGCCTCCGGCAAACAGACTCGCGCGTGCTTTCCCCAGTTGAGGAGGGCGGAAGAGCTCGAGCGGCGGGATGTGCGGGAGACCCGTTCCATTGTTAACTCGGGTTGAGGTCCCTTCCGTTGCGTTTCGCACTGCTGCAGCTTTTCTAGTTTTATTTTTCACGGCGCTCCTGTTTATTATACTTCTAAGTTTAAATTTTTTGTGTTTTTTTTTTCTTTTGGAGGCAACTTGTTTTAAACAGGGAGTTTGGCGCTCGACCCTTGATTAGAAACTCGGACTCGTTTCCGATTCGATGCAGAGTCGGTTGTGAGCTGGCATTTCGGGGGTGGTTAAACGAAATGGAAGAATTTGGGTGGTGATTCGTATCGATCTTCAAGCGTTTCAGGGTTCGAATGTGTAGCTGTAGTTTAGGGAGAGTGCGTGCATACTCGTACCCGCTGCATGAACAGTAAGACATTAGTTACTAGATGCTCCTCTTTTAATGCAATGCTTGACAGTAAAAAATTTTTTTAAGAAACTAGTTAATCGCTTAATTATTTGCGTTGCCATGTAGTTTCTGATTGTGAAGTTATTTTTAAACAACTGCACAGACACACATTCGGAGATCACACGATTTGACTAACATAGCTTCTTCCGTATTACTTGCTTCCATATCGAAATATCTATTCCCATCACAGTAAAATAAATGTACTTATATTTAGAAAAAGTAAATTCTACTGTTACTACTTCTACTACTACTACTACTACTACGACAACGACTTTAACTATTACTGCTTCGTATCTCCTATGCAATTCAGGACACAGCAACAGACATCTGGGTCATGAAAACCACTGGCCGTCGGAATGTATGATGGAACTGTGGTAATAGAAAAAGTGCATTTATGTAAGCGAGGACACCCTAGCAATCAGAATCAAAGTACCCCAATGTTGAAAGGTGTCCATAGTCTCTCCTGGAACAACACATGCAACGCGGGAGAAAGCGCCGGAATCTACTGCGCGCGCCGTGATTGAATTGAATAGCGCGCTGTCACCGTAAAACATTCTCTCAGGCGAGCGACCGAAGTTATAGGAAGTATTCACTGGCGGCCATAGCTCCGTGCGCGACTTCTCATCGCGTGCTGATGGCTAGCTTCCAGGGTTCTTTTACAACGTGCATTCTACGCCGTCAAAATGGCCGGTCTTAGCAGCCTATTAATGGGGGCTCGTTCTGAGCATGCGCTCTAGACAGCACCCACAAATATGGCGCCCAGTAAATACTCCTTATATTGTGATAACAAAAGATACTTCCTAAAAGAGCCGCACCCGTTGCTCGATTCTCGTGTTTTTTTGCGTTGTTTTAGTTGTGGTGTTTGGGCAAATATTTCTTTTCTATAAAAAACAACAGCGAAGTAATTGCGTTTATTTGCCATATAATTCCTTAATACTATTATCGAAATTTTAAGGCAAAATGCGCGTTACAAATAAAAAAAAAACACCATGTCAGTTAATGTTTCAAATATGAAGCTTTGTGACTCGTTTAGAAGATATTTAATTACATTTACACAAGGTTAACCAGGCTAAACCAACAAAGCAAGCAATTTTTTTTAAATATCCTTTTTATTTGGGTTATTCAAAGTCAACTTCAAAATGTACTTATTGTTTACGATCGGTAAATATTTTGTTTCGCCACCACAATATGTAAACGAATTTATTCAAAAAGTGATTATCTTCCACGTTCCTGAGATCAGAGGGCCTCACAAAATACCGCACCGTGAAACCCTTCTAAAAAGCTTAATATAAAATAGGTTCACAATAGGGGGAGGGGGACGCAACGGATTTGGTCCCCCGACGAGCTTGGGGCGTCGTATCAAGCTGACGCATAACTTCTCTGCCTGTGGAGTCAAGTTCGCCGGGGTACCCAAGGCTTTGCCACCTCCCCCCCCCCCCCACCCTTTTTTTTAAAACTCTCTAATAACTTTGGGGTCAATGTGTCAATTTTCATTCCCCATGAAAATCATAAAACTTAAAAAGAAAACTGAGCTAAATTTTACGCATAACAAAAAGCACAAACAATCACGGCGAATAATAGAATGATCCCAACGAATGACAATGCACACATCGGACCTGGCAAAGAAAAAAAACAACAACAAAAAGACGATATGCGGAGGGACATTGAGTTTTTCGCTTATTTGTCCAAGGTCCCTGTCCACGCACGTCGCATGTTTCAAATTTAACGGAATTCTGATCTCCTTAATTCGGTGCCATCCTTCTATACATAGCTTTGGTCGGGTAGCTGTCTCTCTGTTCTGCAGGTAAGTGAACTTCCAGAGCATCTTTTTATAGAGTGAAGGGTCAAAGCGCTTAGATGCAGGCGGCGAGATGCTTCAATGAGGTTTTCCATCTGCAACGCCCAGTCTTCTCGGTGAGATACAGGGCGTCTGCGGCGTTTTGGCCCCGGATTCGATTTCCATCGGACTTTTCTTATCCTCCCCATCGCTGGCGAGGCACCATTCGGGGTTTGATGGCCAGACTGGCGGTCGTTCCGCCGCTCGCGCGTTCGAGGCCTTTTGTTGGGGAGCGGCCCAAGAAGCACAGAGCCACGCAAGGCAGACGGAGTGAATGAGGCCACTCTTGCCACGACACAGTCCATGCCACGGGGGGAGTTTTCGTACACAGCGAGATTTAATGCTCGGTGGCGGAATTACGACTGAGGGGTTCTTGGCGGCTTAGCTCAGTTTTAGAGGATATCGTAAAACGGGGCAAATAAAGGGAACAGCGTTTCTTACATATTTCTTGCCTTTCTGTTTTTGAGAGGATTTGGTACGAAAGGCGTGCTGGATTTACGTGCGAATGGGGACACTTGATTTTTTGAGTCTTCCGCGTCTCGAATGACTGAGGGCGGCTTTGTCTCGATTTACGGGAGACTCAATCGGTACTTTCGTTTGAACAGATTAGATGTGTCGCGCCCGATTGTTTCCGAGCACTTTTAATTTTTGTATTTTTCCAAAGACGTTTTGTGGTACCCTTTATATTTGGTCTAATCGGCGAAAGTGAAACATTTTCCACAGATACCATAATAGCTGTATTTTTTTAGCAAAATGTTTTGCGTTAAATTTGTTGTTGCTAAAACTTTTAGAAAAATGTTTTTTTTTTGCTAAAACCCCCCCTTCCCCCCCCCCCCCCTCAAAAAAAAAAAGAGAGAAAAATATAAATATTTTTTGTTTGTTTCTGTTTAAACTGTCTATGATTGTAACCTTTACATAGGTCCATTTGCGATCGGCGCATCAGCCAGCGCTCTTGGGTCACGAGCACATACCACGCGCGGAGGATAGCGGGCTGAATCGCCGCGGACCATAAAGCCGGGGTCACACTGCTTATACATCGTACAAAAAACAGTCTGCATATAGATTCGAATGCGAGTCACCGCAAGATTTGTGCTTCGAATGCCGCATGGCATTGATTTCAAGGAGAAAACTTTGCAGGCGGCATTCGAACCTGGGATATTGCGGTGACTCGGGCTTGCAGACTGCCCTTTATATGATCTGTGAGCAGCGCTTAGCTAAGGTATTTAACCAGAGGAACCTTTATGATCGTGTGAATGGAGTATAAGGTTCTTAACAGGAGTGCTTTATGCGCTAGAGAAGGAAAGTATATATTTACTATTACAAAGTACCATAAGAGCGGTTATTAAAAAGTGAAAGCCGTTTACAAATCCCTGTAATGGGAAATTAGAGCGCAGCTCTTGAAAATTTTTGATTTTGAAATATACCATGACGGGATGGTACGCAGGAGGAGGAGGGAAAGGTACAGAGGAGGAGTAGGGAAGGGTAACAGGGTGGAGGGGAAAGTATGGAAAAGGAGGCGAGGAGGGTACGGTTGAAATTAAGGAGAAAGGAGGGGAAGGTCGAAGAACCCTCCCCTTCTCCTCTTCTCCCCCTTCTCCTCCCCTGCTCCCCTTCTACCCTCCTTTTTCTGCCCTCCTCCTCCCTTCCATGTCTTTTTCTTCCTCCTCTTCTCCTCTTCCTCCTCTAAAACCCCCTCCTCTCACAATTTTCTCACTAAACTTAGCTTGAAAATTTACGCCACTTGACCTCAACACCAATTCAGTTTCCCCGCAAAATTTAGCGGAATAAATGACGTCACACGACTTTATGTCACGTCACCTATGAGCACATTCAGTTTCTCCGCTACATTTAGCAATAAAATTGACATCACGTGACCTCAACATCTATCCAATTCCCGGCTAAATTTAACGGAGAAACTGATTTGGTGTTCAGGTTATGTGGCGTCAGTCTTACGGCTACATTTAGCGGGGAATCTGAATGCGCAGTGTTGCATCACGGGACATCTCGGTAAAGCCTGCTTGTTAAACATATCCGTACCAATCTTTCTATGGGAATATATTGTAAAACTAGCTATCGTTAAGTCTAATTTTATCGCCTGGAAGCGTTTCGTGAAAAGATACACCTGCGTGTTTGGACCTAGCGTTTTAATGGGGAACTCAATGTTGAAACTGAATGGTAATTATTTTCCTTATGGATGCGTTGTGCTTATTTATCCTTTTTTTTGCACGTTTCAATTTATTGAAACTACAAACATGCTGAGAGTCCCATGCGTGTTTGTATATTTTTTTTTGATTTTTCAATAGAAACATCGCTTGCCTGCATTCTTGTGGTAATTCGTTATCGCATTTTTGTTTTATTTTCTCCTCTCATGTGACCACCTCGGACGATTGGAAGTCAACAGATAAGATGTAAAGACCGCCACGTTCGCGTTCAGCTCGCACTCTTTCAACAAGAACCCTGCATATTTCGTGAAGATGGCGCATGAAGATTTCTCATAAACCACTATACACCTTTTCAAAAATTCCCTTTCGCGCGCAGCCATCTTTGTCTACTGGGGGGCTGTAGAGCGTGTTCTGAGAGGGCGCGGTAGCCCTCTTTCACGAACTACGAGACGTCGTGCATGCGTACACAGCCCTGTGACGCAGCATGTTTTGCTTGGGTGATAAGTGCTGGTGAAGGTATACAGTTACTGACAAGGTGAAAAAGGCAGGAAAGGAGTTTGAGTGGTTTCTCCAGCAGCACGAGTCCCCTTCCTTTAACAACGCATCGTCGTTTCGTGCATTTCGAGCGCGTGCGCGCTGCCAAAGCACGATGGAAGGAGCGGAGCGTGTACTGAAGGCTGTTCGTTCGAAACGCGCACCCTGTGGTACTCATTCTCTTAGGGAATATGTGTAACGCGTGATGGGACACATTAAAGCGCGACGGTTAATTATTTAGCACGTTTACTAAGGGATGTTTCGTTCCTTATTGCTCGGATGTAAAAAGAAAAAAAGGCCCGTGACATTAAAAATAAAGTTGAGAAAGAAGTAGAACATCGCCAGGCACAGCTTTTTAGGCGGATTTTGAGAAGTTGGTCGCCCTCGATAGATGTCATGCTGCGTAACACCCAAGTATCATGTGCAGATATATAAATGCTTTGGCCCTGGAAGATTGTTCAACGGGACTTTATGTAGAATGCTCTAAAAGAGAAGTGCCGTTATTTCACATTATTTTGACAGAAGTCTCACCATGAGACTTCAATACCAACACGAACTGTTCTCGTGTTCTTGTGTGCCGCGATTACGTAAAACTCTCTACCTTTCATACCGTATACTTTTTTTAATGTACGCACATCTTTTACCAAGCCTGCTGTGTTGCATCCTAATCTAAATTCTGAAACACGGATAAATAAAATAATGGACAAAAAGCTTGCGTTTTCTTGTTGGATAATTTATTTATCCCTGTCTCGGTGTTTAGGTCTTGATGTCTTTTTTAACCAGCTCGCCTGCATAATTTCGTTTTTTGAAGCTATTTTGTCACAACTTGAAGGAATCGGAAAGCAGGGACATGCTTCCGACTCTCAGATTATTTACATGCATTTATGCTCGCGTAGGTGGGGATATATTTTGGTAATGTTCTTATATACTGAGCATTCTGGTCACAAAGGAGCCACGTGAAACCGAATCTGAAATTGATATGACTTCACGTATTTGTTAACACCAGCAATCTGAATGAACTGCACGAAATGATAAGGGTGAGAGTGTGCTGTAGCGACAGGCTCAACAACGACTTGCTGTCAATTGGCGTTCTGAAAGGACGGACATTTGTGCTGTTGAAATCAGAATAAATAAGGCAAAACATCATGGCGAGCGTTGGACTCATCTCAATACGTGGGATCGGGAGAGCTGGGAGATATAAAACAATAAACACGATACTGAAATATGTAAGAATAGGATGGCGTGACGGTCTGTAAAGTTGCGAAGATACTTTAAAAAAAATCTAGGTTTCTTTTCTTGTTCTTCAAATAAACTGCAGCCACAGCCGAGCCCAAATTTAGAGAACAGTTTATTCCGCCGCTTTAGCGTAAAACATTTCTCTACTAAAATTGGCGAATAAATTTATCCGTTAAACGTCTCGGTATAATCCGGCACCATAACGTCCCGTAAGATTAGGACGTCACAAAAGGTGCACACGGAATAACATGACGTCACGTGAAATTGTGACCTCACCTGAAACTGTGAAATCACGTGCCGTGGCATCCGACACGAAAATGACAAGCACACGGGGATCAGCAGCGAAACCTCGCCAATAATGCAAGTAAAAAAGACGCGATGGATCAGTGATTTTATTCCAACAAATTCGACCTTGTCTAAGAAATTAAATTAAAATCAGACGCGTCACAACGATTAGTCGAAACTTCACAACATTGCGATCGCACATAAAGCACATTTTCCAGCCGACCATGGTGCAGGTGCACTTCCCCACAATTAGGGTATCGTTGAGGTGAAGCGCGTTGCTCAGGTTGTAGAACTTCGTTGCGTTCGGACACTAGTTTCAGGCCTTTTTGTTGGCTTAGCACTCCAGACCAAGCCAGCGATTGCCAATATTACTTTTATGTATTTATATTGTCAGGAAGTTTACTCTGTTCTGCCGTCGACTTGTATAGGACACTCGAGTCAGCCGGCTGACCAAGCGACCATTGATGTGCTTGCTGTCAAAGAGGAAGTGTCCAGCGCTAGAGCCGGCTGGCGGGAGCCTGCCGGCTCTAGGCTTACGCTTTACGGCGCCTCTTACAAATCCCCTTCTCCCCGTTTTATAATAAAGGCCATTATGGCTGCTTCCGTGGCGGCTGTTGAGTTTCATCTGCGCAACGTGGACGACCGCGGGGTTGCGGGTGCGGCGACCGTTTGGTGGGTTGATGAGTTGGAGAATGTAATTGACGGGTGGCTTCTACTGAACAACGCGCTAGGGCAACATGTAGCAAGAAAAACGCTTTTCACATAAATCAACTTTGCGCACAGGGAAGACGATGAGAACCTATTCTCCGGGGGAGTAACAGACATCGCAATACATCTGTTCGTAGCGACAGTTGCTGCTCTTCTGTCGTTCTAGAGCGGGCTAGATGGCAACATTTTTAAGACTGTGTAAAAACAACCTGCCAAAATTGGTTTAAATAGATCAGGTTTTCCGAAGGGCAGATAGACTCCACGGTGTAATATGCTTTGCGTCCATAAAAAAGGTAAAGTTCATTTCTTATTTTTATTACTTAATTAATGCCACATCCACTACCGGGAAGTTCGAAGACGTAGGAAACACGTTGCCAAATAAAAAAAAAAAAACGCATTAGGGATTTTTGAGACATCGCTAAAAAACAATAAATCTGAGGTGCAGGGCAATATTAACTTTTTCACACAGCTTACCGTTACAATAAGTTTAAAAACGAAAGACGTTTACAATTCCCTGTAATGCCGAATTAGAGCGCAGCTCTTGAGGGGGAGGGGAGAGTATGGAGAGGAGGGTATGGCCCTCCTCCTCCTGTCCTCCACCTCCTCTCCTTCTCTTTCTCCGTATCTCCTTCTCCTTCCTCTACCCTCCTTCATCCTCCTCCTCCCTCCTCTTCCCTTCTGCCCCTCCCTTCCTCCCCCTCCCTCGGGACGTCACTCGTGACTCTCGTGACGTCACTCATTAAGGCCTCGTGAAGGTTGTGACCTTCACGAGTGGCCTTTGTGACCCTCGTGACGCCACACGTGACGTCACATGTAACGTCATTATGGGAAAACCCCTAAATGCAACGCGTGGTTACGCCGACACCGACGGTGGCGGGGACGGTGACGCCGCTCAAGGCGGAAACGGGCGCCTAAGAGCTGCGCTCAAAAACAGTACAGTAAATAAATATCTTAGAAAGAACCTGTGTTGTTTGACTGATGTCACCTCCATATACAGGACGATGTCAACTCAATAATTTCACTGTGAACAGGTTTTTTATTCTTTTGTTTTGCCATACTTACCAACGTACACAACCATTGTTTTGATTTTAGTGCAATATGTCATGGCAGTTTAATGCTTCAATGACCAAAATCGCAATTTTAGCAAAACGATATTTTTTCTCCAAAGGTATCCGGACTCGTCTTCTGGATTGCAATGCAGTGTTCACTGGACCTATTTTATCATGCAGACTTGGAACCCAAATCCACACATTCGCATTAGAATCAGTTGAATGTGTGTTTCAAAGTTTGCCACTGAAATATCTCAATGGCACTACAAGCCTTACAATCACTCTCTACAATATCCTTTAATGCACACAAGGATAAGAACCCCACGGCTTTTACTTACCGCATAAATAAAAAAGCCCCTGAAACGAAAAAAAAAAGTTTTTGTTCATACAGGTTGGTCGGGACACGCATGTTAAAAAAGAACTTTTATGCGAAAAAAAAAATGAGTGCAATATTCACGGCGAGAGATTTACTTAAAATTCTACGCGCAAAGTCCGTGACATCACGGGTCATTTTGGAATGGCCATCTCGGTTTTTCGCTCTTTCCACCTCAACGTGAAGGCGAAGCCGATCCACCTCTCCTCCACGCGCCCGAAATGCCGAGAGAGAAAACAAGTGGGAAGGAACTGACTACTGACTAATTGCGTCTCTCACTGTCAATATTGCTCTAAAACATTTTTTCGCGTAAAATTATTTTTTTGACACGCGTGTTCAAATTAGACTGTTCAGAAAAAAAACATTTTTGCTCTTTTTAGGTGCCCTTCAAGGTGTTTACGATAAATAAATGCGAACTCGAGAATATTTTAGACGTCCAGAAGGAACACTAACGAGGAGGCCTGAAAACCGCTAAAAACGCCACCGTCCTCAAAAACGGCAATTCCTCCATCTAGACAACTCATAAAAGCTCAAAATTTAGCGGGAAAATTGCTACATTGGCAGTAGAAATTGGCTATACATTCTAGTTGGCGTACACTATTTATTCATAATCTGTAATCTTGCTGCGGAACTTGTCATATAAAGGTCGGCAGGTTTCATTTAATTTAATTTATTTACCTGGATGACCTATTTCTGGGTTTTGCACAAGGGAGGGAAAGAAAACACTGTTTAAACACAAAAAGAAAGAAAACACACAAGAAAACAAAAAGAAAAACAACATAGGACATATACTTAATGGAGATGAAAACAAGTTAGCGATTTAATATACAAATTTCTATCTCGTTTATTTGATTTAAGAGAACAGTGAGAAGTTCGCAAAACGTAGAGGCATTAATTTCAATTACAATGTCTTTGGGTAATAAGTTACAATCGTCAATAGCAAGAGGTAGCGTGGAATTCACGAAAAACGAGGATCAAGTGTAGACACACATTTTCAACGCTAGCGGAAACTCCATCTGGGGCGCTGAGAAGGACCAGTTTGATCTGCTGATTGTGATAATATATTTTATAAAGGAGGGCAATTCGGGAGAGCCTTCGACAAAAAGAAAGTGTACGCGGATACCAGCTTGATTACAAAGTGAAGTGAAACTAGTATAGAAAGAGTAGTAAATGTACCGCAGTGCTCTGTTGTTTTTTTTTTCCAGTTTGTTAGAGAATTTTCAAATGGTTACCTAGTCGACGATACATATTCTGTTTGGGATCAAACCAGGGTTGTGTAAACTAGCCTTTTGGTTTCGGGTGAACAGAGTCTAAAGTTATGGTTTTAAGTATCCTTTGCTTTTAGGACAACTTCTTAACGTGATTGTTCTATGCGAAATCGCTGGTAAAGTGAAGTCCTAGGTACTTATATGATGGGCAGTGATTGAAGTTATTAATAACTAGTTCGTAAGAAAAAGTAGAGGAGGTGGTACGACCAGTAAATGTTAGTAATTCTAGCACTTTTTATGTTCAGATTCACTTGTCAATCGTTCCACCACTGTTCAATTACATTGCTTAATATAGTTGAGGAGTAGTTCAAAATTACCTCAATGTAATTTTGAAGTGTTCTATGGTCATCTGCTGTTCTGCTGGCTCTGTAAATTACGCAGTCATCTGCTATATCCATCATCTTTAAAAAAAGTCTTCGAGTCGAATGCACTCGCATCGTCGATGTGGCAACTTTGTAATGCCCTGCCGGAACCACTTTTTGAAGTACATCGCACTTAATCCTAGACAAATGCTTCCAGCTGATCAATGAGCGCAAAATGGCTTCCTCGCAAGTGTTTTTACATATCCTCGAACAAATAGCAATCACTGGAGTCTGGTCGGGCCGTACACCTTCAGTACTAAACGTCCAACACGTCGTTTGACACGTCAGAAAGATGGCTAAACCCGACCAGGCGCCATTAAATCCCAGCTTCACGGAATGCAGGCGACGTCATGATTAGCAAGCTCCTGCTTGGGCTCGGCCATCTTTCTGACATGTCACGCACCCGCAAGGCTTTTTATCGTGAATGTGATCGGCCCGACCTGGCCCCTAGTAGTTATCACCTGAGCGGGACCATGAGAAAACGCCTGCGAGAGCACCTTTTCGCAGTCACTGACGTGCTTGAAAAGCAGCTTTCCAGGCGTAAGCACAATGCATTTTCGAAATGTGGTTCCGGCAGGAACCACATTGCCACACCGGCGGTGGAAACGCTTTCCTTTCTTGGAAAAGTCTCTCGAGAAAGTGGACATACCTACAGTCCTCTAAGTGGCCTATATCCGTAAAATATAATAAATTGTCAATCAGTATGGTACGCCTTGTAACAATTTATAAAGCTAAACGGGTTAAAAAAAGGGAAAAAAAAACCTAGATTTAGGTGAACTTTAATGTATTTTTATTGCATGGTAACTAAACGCGAGAAAACACAAAAACCCTCCTACCATTCCTTACGTCATACTAGGAACTTTCAGCCGCAAAGCGCGTGTCGTTCCTTTGGGCAGCGCGTGCAATTTCAGGCTTGTCAAGTATGTTGCACCGCACTGACACCTGTCGTGGCGTAATTTTATTTTTTACTTCTTCGAAAATAGCAAGAGTGCGCGTGCATAGTTTTGATGAGGCGCTGAAGATGCGCGAGTGAGGAGACTCCGAAAAACCCTATTATTACGACACGCTCCGGCAAGGACGGTCTTCAGCGGTACATTGAAAACGATTTTCTGCAGACTCCGTGCACCAAATCGAAAAATAATCTTGATATTCGTAATCCTGGAGGCCAGATGAAAATGATTAAAAAAATTTTTTTTCAAACACAAAACTGCTTTAGTTTTATTTTCAAGAGATATAGAAATAATTCATGCAAATAGAGCACAAAATGGTTTTTGACAAGTCAAGAGCTTGAATTAGCCATTCTGGCTTTGGTGCCATATTGATCATTTGTGAAAAAGGATACTATACTTGGGGAATATTTATTATTAACTCATGGCACAAAGACGTAGCCAATGAAAAAACTGCAAAAACTGCAACGTCAATGGCTAGTTCAAATTGCGTAATTTGTTTTTGTTCGGAACTCAGTAATGTACGATCAAGATGTTTCTAAATGCGATATGGTCCTCTAGTAGGTCAACAAGCGCCTAAATTGAACTATGTCATTAAACACGTTATATAATATTGAAATACCTAAACTCAATTAATTCAAATGCTATGTTCCTCTGTACTTGGGTAATTCGGAAGTCACAAATATGGAGTCACTCTTTTTTCGGTGGGATGAGGAGTTCTTGCAAAATTCTCTGAAGAAAAAAACAACAACAAAAAACGTGAGTAATTTTAGTTTCAATGGTGGAGAGCTTTACGGCAAACTTTTCAATCTGATGGAAATATATTATTGTTCTGAATTACTGAGTCGGAAGCAGACATTAACAGAAATTGCAAGAAAATTCGTGTTCTGAAGTTGCAACTTATCGAAGCGGCAGCGGTTGAAGTGGACAGAATTACCAACCGTCCAAGGTTAGTAATTGGTCCTTCGCTATTTTTGTTACTCCTGAATCTCGTGAGACGGGGATTTAATAAAATGAATGTATTAAACGGTTGCCAATCTTTCAGCAAAATGCCTAACGGCTCGTATTTGAAAAAGCTTTGCAGTATTCGGCAGGTTAATTGTTATGGACTAATACGAAGGTATTAATTTACTTTATATTTATTAAAAATGTCTGAATGGTGTCTATTCATTAAATACCGTGTGTACTCGAGTAATCTTTGTTTTCACATTACTTCTAACGTTTCATGGAAATCACATACAGGTCAAATTATCGCTAACGCTAACTTTATGCTTGGATATCTGAACAGAAACTTCTCTTTAGCCCCAATATAATTAAAGTTGCTTGTGTACAAGACTCTAGTTCGTTCAAAATTAGAGTACGCCTCATCAATCAGGGACCCCGGTCACGCAACGCTTGTGACTAACGTTGAAGCTGTTCAAAATCGTGGAGTACGTTTTATCTATTCTAACTATCATCGCACCGCTAATGTATCATCTATAAAAACCTCATTGTCCCTGCCTCTTCTTTCCTTACGGCAAAAAAAAATCTCGTCTATGCCTTTTCTACAAAATTTATCACTTCAACGCTTCACTAAAAGATAAGTTATTCCTTAACCCCGCATATACCTCTTCACGCATTGATCATCGTTTCAAGGTCGGCATTCCTCACTGTGAGACATCAGCATACAACGACTCCTTCATACCAAGAACGTCTTCTGAGTGGAACAACCTTCAAGCATCTTTAGCAGCTATGTTATCACTTGATTTATTTAAAGAAGCACTTACAAATCACTTTTGTAAATATTTTGTCGAATTGATTGTGTTTTAATCACTGCCTTTTACGTTTGTATTTTCTTTTGACTGAATTCTTATATGCCCCTCCCCCTCTGTAATGCCCTATGGACCCTGAGGGTAGTGAAATAAATAAATAAATAAATAAATAGATGCTTTACTTATCAACAATGTTTTTTGCGTCTACTTTCCGCAGAACTGACATACATTTAAGGGGGTTAGAAGACATGGAGTGGTCATGACGTCAGCCTCGTAGCTGCCGCAAGCCATACCCTCTTGACGCCTTGCCCCTTTCTCACGTTTTCCCACTCTCCCGCGCCAGACCAAAGCAAACCTACTGGCAGGTCAGACCCTTCCCATGATGCTCGTGGTGGTTGAAGGTTTACAGCGGCGCTCGACGAATGCGAGCATGTGTGGCGTTCGGTTCTGATCGTCATTGCTGGAAACTTGGTGATTATCGAAGATCATCGTTATGTTCTTGGTGAACTGAGCAAGGCAGAGGGTTGACATGTGCACTGTTAGGCACTCACGCAAAACACGGTCGCGATGAAGTTTGCTCGTGTACGTCGGCTGGTACTCACGTTAGTGCACATTGCAACTGAAGAAAAACAGAGAGCCGATGGCGTGTGACCGCTTTTTTTACCTCTATGCCATGTCCGCCGCACTTCTTGCTCAATTGTGGGTAGAGCATGAGGAGCGAGTGAGAAAACGATGCGAACTGGGCCGGATAAGGATATCGCGTTTCACTCTTTAAGGCGAAGCTTAAGTGTCCTCTAAGTTTTTTCCTGTGGTTGCAGAGAGCAGTGAAGTAATTGCCACCATATTCGACAAGGTCAAAGTGCAGTTCCTGGCCGAACCACGGTAACACTTGCCTTTCGTCGCTCATAGCAACCTCTCGTTTGAGTGATTACGGTTAGTCAACATCCAACAATTTTCCTCCCTTCTTGTTACTTTCTTATTCCCATTTCTCAACTGACAGGAGCGGCAGATATCGGTGAACAAACGCGTGCATTACAATAACATGTAGGGGAACAGAAGGTTAAACCACTTGAAAGTGCATAAAGTTAAAAAGACTTAGTATCAAGCAAAGTAAAGAAAGGAGCGAACAAAAACAACACAAACTCGTCGCGGAATGCGTCCCGCTTTTCTTTTAATGAATTTTATGCAACTAAAGAACGAGACTCGATCGCGGATCACGGGCTCACGACCCCTTTGAAAGGGCAAGTCGACCAGTAGAAACATCGTCTGTGGCCCCGGTCAGACAGTATCTACTGGCGGCGAATCGCTTTCACAAAGAAGGTTATCACTGCTACTGCAGCGGAATCGACGACAGAGGCTCTCATTTGGCGTTAAACAATTCACCGTTTACGCGTAGCGTGTTTCCGCGAGGTGCCTGTGCCGCTTGACTGAATTGGCGGGGTGTTCGATGAAGTCGGAAAGGGTGACGACGGGGCGAAAGAGCCACGAGCAAAAATGTTGAACTAAAGCAAATGCTAAATGCTCTTTTCCGAGTGATAAAAGCGGAAGAACAGAAGTAGAAAAGCGTCTGCTTTCTGTGCCGACACTTTACTCCGACGAAAAATGTTTTGAGTTGGTTTCATTTTTTTTGCGTCTAATGTTGGGCCCAACATTCGCGCATGGTCGAACCCTCTGTACTGTTCACAAAATAGGATAATGTTTTCACAAAAAGTATTTGTTTCTTTGCAACTACTTCTTAGTTATTAAAAAAGTTATAATTACAGTTACTTAAAAATGAATAAAGTTGCAGTTAAAAGTTACCAAAAAGTAACGAGTTGGGTAGTATCGCGATATAACCCAAGACTGCGTTTTAGCAAAAACTGAACCGCATGTTACCCCCCCCCCCTCCCCCCGTGCATTTACGCCACTTCTCGGCGACAGGTCGGCGGGGCTCATTATAAAAACGTTAACTAACCTAAGCCACCCGTAAAGATCGCTTCGCGGCGGCCTTCCGTTCTCTAAACTGTCTTTCGAGGAAATGTCAGCGTTCGCTAAAACTTTGTTCGACCAACTGAGTGCCACCCAGGGCACCGCTCACAATTCAGGCCGAGGAGATCCCTGAAAGTCCTGAGACGTTCTGGGCTATACTTTTGTGTGTCAAGGTAATCCTGCTTATTTCAAGACTCAACGGTTGTGTATGTCGAATCCTTGGAGCAGCTTCAGTGATGGCAACTCTGTGTTCCTGTGTGTGCTCGGGAAAGAGTATAGGTCGGAGCCTGGCGGCTTGAGACGTTCCCCACACTTCAATCATTAGTGATCCTGGGGCACGGAGCCTTCTCGAGGAGCCTTACACTAAAAGGTTGGAGGAAAACGGAAAGTGTGTGTGTGTTTGGGGGCATTGAGGGGAGGGAAGTAAATAAATGTTGCCATTTGAAATAATTTCTGTCCATTCCTTTATGTTCTCTTCATAAATACTCACCATGCCTCATTTGACTGAAGGACATGGACTGTCTAAAAGAAGCAAATTTATTTGTGCTCACTGATATCAATCGAGTACAACAGTGCTTTTTCTATCGAGACACCATTGCTCCCAAGATTCCTTCTGTAGATCTCTATTGGTGCCTGACCCCATCCGAGCTCCACCTTGGGGCCAACCACTTGGTGCCAAGAACATTGAGGAATACATAAAGAATTCTCTCGGGTGTGCTATGGCATACAATCATCCGATTAGTGACTTCTTCCAAAAGTTTTAGAAAACGCCTTTGATTCTGAACCTGCCAAGCGTTCGCTTTGGAAGGGAGTGAAATGCGTGTGCACGCCCTGAGGAACATCAACGTAGGTCTTTATGATAGCGATGACGGCAGACCGATTGTCAACTTTCGATACGAAGAACACAAGGCCCGACCTTTCAAACTGAAGACAGAAATAACACCGGATGTAGCTCGAACAGCCCTATGCCAGTCCAGCCTCTGCTGGCCTTTTCTTGTGACCAACTATGGCGGTAATTCAAGAACCTTCAAGTCCGACTGGTCCACCGATTTTCGTGGTAGAAGTACAGTGTATTCGAACTCTGATTTTTGTTTCTCCTGTCATGTGTTTTCTACTAGTAACGAACAGAGCAGTGGAAGTGCTGTATTTTGAAAAAGGGCTATCGAAACTAGAAGAAAGCTCTTCAAAAGGAAGGCGGACTACGACGCCTACTCTAACAGCGCGGCACACAAGACGAACCAAGCACCAGCATACTTCAAGCAGATGCAGAAATGTGGCTCTGTTAATTCAGTTACCATGCACCTCAGCCAGGTGCATTCAGCTTCGCTGAATACGCCTGGCCGGTCACCTGGCTAACCGCTGACGTGCTTCGGGTTTCCGCGGTGCAGGGGACTGCCTAAAGAGGAGATGACGAGTGACGCCTTACTGACGTCAAGCTTCTGATGCTTACCATCATAACAGACGATTCCGCCTCACCGAAGTTTGGGTCACGAGCGTGAACGTGCTTATTTAGTATTGTGGATTGTAAATATGCGTGAATCTTTTGCATGGGAAATGCTACATTAACTAAAGTCGTGGATACATCGTAAAATAATGAATTTAACGAAGCTTATGATGTAAATTAAAAACGTCCCAAGTTACTTGCTTCCCGGAGTCGATATTGCCGGGAGCGACTAGGACTCCACCAGGCCACCGTCCCAGAATATTTGCTGTTTTAATCTTAATTGTGACAGCCAACGAATCGAAGGCCCGTGCCTACCAAGAAATTTTGTGCGCCTTCCCACTGCCTCCCCCCCCCCCCCCCCCCCACACACACACACTCACACACACACTCAAACACACAGACACTATGAAAATCCTGGCGCCGTCCCTGCGGACCACATCCGTTGCCGGGAGCTACCAGCACACCAAGCCCCAGAGATGATACAAGGAACAGCACCCGCTGTTTGTGAAGATGCAGCTGAGAGTTCAACACTTGAACAGCCAACCACGGAGTTTCGCCTCGAGATCGAGCAGAGTCACCACCGTGCGGCCGATGTTCGAAACACTGCTAGTGTGTATACCGCCGCACGTCGTCTGCTCTCGGCGCACGTTGAAACATA
This sequence comes from Ixodes scapularis, assembly GCF_016920785.2. NCBI lineage: Eukaryota > Metazoa > Arthropoda > Arachnida > Ixodida > Ixodidae > Ixodes > Ixodes scapularis. The sequence goes on from NW_024609835.1 coordinate 171,438,433, forward strand.
GATTTTCGCGACGATAAAGGCTTGCTTTTGGTAAACTGCGCTGTTTACGTTGTGAATGGTTGTTTCCTCGAAAAGATTGTATCGTTCCACGAGAGTGCAAACGCACGAAGGCAAGGAATGCCAAGCCGGATGCTTATATAATGCATGCTACTGTGGTTGTTGTTGTGATGCGGTTATTTGTCTCAGTTTCAGTGCCCTCGCATACTATTATGGAGCTCATTGCCGACAGAAAGCGGTGCCTTGTCGAAGGCGAACAACTTGTGAATGCCGGGCACATTATTCAGTGCAGCGTTGTGGCCCCAACGACCACGTCGACGAGCATACACGTGCGGAGTTACGTATTGCAGTCGCCGGCTCTCAGCAAGATCCCTACACTGTGGATATGAAGCTCACGAAAGGTGCCACGATTGAGGAAGTTTTGTGCAGGCGCCGTGCCGAATAGCTATTGTTAGTAATTATGACGGCCGGATGCATCTATGAGACAATCGGACGATTTGTCCTCTCGATCTTTTTAAACGCTTCATACTTAAAACCCTTTATTTTTGCGATCACAATTATTTGCAAAGTAGGCATAGGAGCATATTCGCGGCCACTAACTATCGAGAAATCTGAAGACCTAAATTCTGGCCTCAAAAGAAGAGAGGTATTTGCGTGCCTTTATTTTTAGCTAATTTTGTAATTCTTGAAAATTTGGGGCTCGTGAAGGGTATTGCAGCAGGCGGTGCAGCCACTTCGGGAAGAGAATGGCTCGAGCTTCGTACGTGGCACCCTTGTCGTTTAGTAAGCTGTTAACCTTACACATAATCATGCCGTTTTCATGTAGCGTGATTCGCCGTTGAAAATGTGTTTTTCAAGCGAAGTGGCAGGAAACCTTCGTCGCGCGAAGAGTAAGCAAACTTCATGGAGTATAAACAAGTAATTAATTAGGCTCGATAGTCCTTGTTGCTTCTTTGGTAGATTGACCAGTTGCCATCAGCCCTATTTACCGCGTATTTCCAACCGAACTTCAAGAAAATTGATCAGGTGCGTCCGACGCACTCGCAGGCACTGAGCGAGCCACTTCCACTGCAGTCGGTGCCTCCTTTAGTGTGGCGTTGTGTAGGGGCGCTCGAAGAATTGACGATGCTACAATGTTACGAAAGTCGGATATTCACGTAGTAACTAGTTGTTGGCATTAGCATCCTCTCCATAGATACCACAGCGGGTCAACCCACACTAAACACGATCACACTGCCCAGCAGCCAGCGAGTATCAACGCGCACGCTTTACGCGTACTAAACTTTGGGGCACTCGTTACACTTACGTTAACCGTTTTATTTTGCCAACTACCTCGGTTGTCATCCATCGATGGTTCGAAGTCTTCAGCGGTGAAATGTTTAGAGCAAACCATCACTTGAATCAGATCTCAACATAGAGACACTCTTTTCTCAGCTTGCCGGCCGCTGTATATCAGTGAAAACTGACCCCCACCTCGGTGCTATAGCTATTGCATTGAGGCAATGAACAGTATGTGACCATTTTTTGTTTACATTGCTTCCACAATAATACTGTACGAAGCAATAAATGAGATGATCTCCAGGTGTTTGGCCGCGACCGCAGATATTCTATGGGGCAGCCATCTTCCTATCCACAGATTGAGGATGATAATAGCGCGACATTAGCGCCACCTTTAGTCGGATATCGAGGCGAATCACGGAACAGCAAGAGCTGCGCTGATCAAGGAGAGCAAGAAAACCGGTGGGGCGTTATTAAGGCGAGAGCCTTATATGTCTTATCGTTCAGTCGACCTTCAACGTCCTTGAGCGAAAACACGTTGGCGACACCAAAGGTACGAAAACACGTTGGCGACACCAAAGGTACCAAAACGAAAGGTACCAATGAAACCTGGCCAGAAGTGCGTCGTCAGAGAGCGTCTTCGGAGACTCGCTATCACCGGGATCACAGCCGACGCCACAATCCGAGGGAGCCAATGAAACGGCGCCAAAAGTGCGTCTTCAGTAAGCGCGCTGTCTTCGGAGGTTCGCTCTCACGTTTACATTGGCGCTTGGGCTTTTGCCTTCAGGTTGTCGTAAGGATAACATAAGAGACCCTGTGAATGTTTCCCCCTTGAGGGAAGGAATGCTAAATCAGTGGAAGCTGTATCATTGAAGAACGACGATCTGAACTTCGTTATCATCCGCCAGTGTAGTTATCATTGTTATTATGTTCATTCTGTTCTGCACCCGAAGTATCGTGTACCTGTATAAACACGGGCCTGATAACAAGCACTTTTCACAACTTACTATGCCTTGTTTTCCCTAGGCGTCGCAGCACCAATGATCGCGTTATAAGACTTGATTTGAATTACGAGGTAGGCGCGTACAAGATTCACCGTAAAAATGCTCTCTAAGCGGGATAGCGTTCTCTCGTCAAGACATTATACATATGTTTGTAATTCGCTAGCCTTTTTCTGTAGATTCACGTGATGGCCATTTGCGAGCCCTGCCGGAAATCGGGCACACAGGTTTTGTTCATGAAGTGTAGCGTCTATTATTTGTGTAAATATGGTGTTATGTGTTATAAAAAGAAATCACAATAAGTTGCAATAAAGACACGCATTAACAAAAGGTGCAGTATAGAGCCGACTTCAGAAAAAATAAATGATTATTTATATTCTACTGGGTGTGGTGGTGACGTGTCAGGTTGCATAAAGAAAAAATAATTTTTACGCGATATACGATATAGACGAGCTGAGTTATTCGTTCACTATTAATTCAAGGATTTAAGACACATCTACATCTAAAACTGTCCAGCATAGGAACTGTGCGATGTTAGATTATTGAACGCAAGGTTTTAAGAAAATTGATTGAAGACACCACGTTTGTTCGTTGTCTATGAATTGTGATAGCATTCGTCGTAAGACTCACAACTCAGCTCACTGTGAATACAACAAGGCAAATTTTGAGTGAACACTTTATTGTATAAATGGTTTACGACTCTATCATTGACGTCAGCGCGAGAGCAGTGCGCCACCTAGAAATCGAATAATTGCCTCGTCTCTCTGTAGTCGTTTAATTATCTGTGTCTGTGCCTGTGTAATCTTTTAATGTTCAAGTTGTTTCCTCACGATTGATGCAGCTTAGTGTGTGTGTCTTGTCCTGTCTCTGTGTAATCGGTTAATGTTGACGTTGTTTCACCACCATCGTTGACCATAAACCAACCAGCTTAACTTATGTCTAGCTTATGGGCAAATATGAATACTTGCGTACTGCCGCTCTGTGTGTGCGCGGCGTGGGCTTATCTGCTTCCGTTGCAGCCATGAGTCATTGCTTCATAGCTCGGGCGCAAATATGAATAATTGTCCGTACTGCCGCGCAAGGTACACTCTTAGAAAAAAGGGTATGGATAGTCCTCCCATAGGGGGAGGGACGGTCTTGTAACCTATGTTCCTTTAGAAAGGGAGAAACTTTCGTCCCTGAAGCAGGGGAGCTGCACCTCAATATGACGGCCCCGAATCGAGCAAATCGAGCCTAATAAAGCTTCACGAGGACTCTACGTCTCTTGTACGGGACGAGAGGAGCAGCATGTAAAAGCGTAACAGGAGGTTTCCGCGAACTGTGTTTATTTCCGAAGCCAGATTCCCCCCACAGGTACAGAAACTTGCGTTTCGAAAGCAGTTTCTCGGTCTTCTCGTCGACAGCACTGCGATGTCAAACGGAGACAACCGATACCCAGTTACTTCGCGCACTTTGCGTCTTACCTTTGGTGTTCCTCGAGTCACAATTCCTTCGTCAACCGCACATCATGGAGAAGGGCAAACTCACTCCGCGAAACCAAAAGACGCTCTCGAAAGAACAAACTCGAAGCCGCTGTTCATCGCGTAGCGTGAAAGAAGGTTAAATCGCTAGCCACCAGATGGCGGGGTCAAGCAGAGTAATTGCAAGTAGCTAGGCTAGGTGGCGCTAGGTACCGCCCAATTTATGTTCTACAAAAAAAAAAATTGATTTCCTTAGGATTGCGCTTGGGGATCCTCTACTATACACACATTACGCTTAATAGAAGCATCACGTGAATATACATTGAGCACATACACGGCATACACAAATATCAATACAACGGAACACCACACTAACCCGAACACTACACCCGTGCTCTGCGTTTCCGTCTTTTATTCTGGACGTTTTGAACGGACGGAATTTCTCGGTGACTGAATAAGCAATAAAAAATATCCCTAGCATGCTCATTTTTTTTTCCAGCAATGTCATACCTCTAAGAGTATTTTGAATGGCTCAGGAAGGAACCTCTTATTAAAAAGGAAACCCTCGATCATGCCGTAATTATTTGAGAGCCAATAAATCAAGCCGCTCCAATACGGCTCGATGCCATGAGTTTGTTTCCTCGCACGGCACGTCGTAGCCTGTATTTCTATTGGTTTTTCTATTTGTGCTGTTCGCGCAAAGCTGCAATTGCCGTCTTGAATTAATCTCTGTAGAGCGGATATTCACTCAGGTGGAAGTGATGCCTCTCGGGCTGAGAAATCACTTTTCGATAAACTTGAATGCAGTCAAAGCCGCGACTTGCGGCAGGTGTTAAGTGTACGGAGCTACGCCGTGGCGAGCCCGAAAATGTCTAGCGCTCATCCGAGCGCGTCACTTGGACGGCAGTTTCTCCAGGAACCGTAGTATATTTTAACAGCAAAATAAAGGGTAGCGTTTTTTTTTCGATTTCACCTACTATTGCTTTTTAATGCTAAAATTCCACACTGTAAATATACGCACTTTCGGTCACGATTTCGTGCTGTTGTCTTTGCCCCAGAGCGCAATCGCTCGCGGGGACGAGACAATTCCGACAGTCACATTGGCCACTGATCGATTGCACGTAATCCCTCAAGTGGTATTAAACTTTTTAACGTAAAGCGGTTTGTCAAGTTGGGACACCCCGCCCCCTTCGATCAACGCCCGACCAGTGGCATCAATGCCCGACAGTTTACGATCTAATCTTCTTCTTACACCACTGATACGTGAACACACGGTCACATCGGCGATAATTCCAGTCTTCTGTTCACAACCCACAACACTGCCATCTCGATGGTGCAGCTATGTTGCTGACACGCACAAATACAGAACCACGTTCAACGCCGGTTGCACTCGGCATCGGAAAACAGAACCGAACTCAACACGCAAGGCACCCAGGCAGCCGGCAGCAAAACCTGCCTGTCTTGGACGCAGTTCCTGCGGTTTCCATAAGGTCAAAAACGTCAACACTGTTCCGCGTGGTTTCGCTACTGTAGTGACTTCAGTTCCGTGCCGCGTGAGTCCCACAATCCGGAGACGGCCATCCCCCAGTGTCGGTGGCGCTGCTGGCACTGCTCCGGAACTTCGCTGTTTCTAGTGGCTTCGTTTGCTCGTTTGATAAAATTAGTGATAAAAACGTCAATGCAACTGAAATGTTCTGCTGGTTTAGACTAGAAGACGGAATTACAGGCGGCCTTCGCTGCCGCTGAAGCTGAATCAACTGAACAGCTATTTATTAAACAACGTGCGCGACCTGCTAGAAAAAGTGAAAGCCGTTTACCACTCCCTGTAACGCCGAATTGGAGCGCAGCTCTTGAGGAGGAGGAGGGGAGGGTACTGAGGGCCACGTGTTCTCGGGGGGGGGGGGTCACGTGACCCCCCCCGAGGGCACGTGACCTTGGTGGGGTCACGTGGGGGCAAACACGCCCCCCTCAGAGGTCACGTGACCTCGGGAGGGGGTCACGTGACCTCGGGGTGTGTCTCCCCAGGTCACGTGACCCCCCGGGTCACGTGACCGAAATTTTTCCGCTAGATTTAGCGGGGGAAAATTTTCCGCTAGATTTAGCGGGGAAATGTTTTCCGCTAGATTTAGCGGGGAAGTTTTTTCCGCTAGATTTAGCGGGGAAATTGTTTCCGCTAGATTTAGCGGGGAAATTTTTTCCGCTAGATTTAGCGGGGAAATTTTTTCCACTAGATTTAGCGGGGAAATTTTCCGCTAGATTTAGCGGGGAAATTTTCCGCTATATTTAGCGGGGAAATTTTTTCCGCTAGATTTAGCGGGGAAATTTTCCGCTAGATTTAGCGGGGAAATTTTCCGCTAGATTTTGCGGGGAAATTTTTCCGCTAGATTTAGCGGGAAAATTTTCCGCTAGATTTAGCGGGGAAATTTTTTCCGCTAGATTTAGTGGGGAAATTTTTTCCGCTAGATTTAGCGGGGAAATTTTCCGCTAGATTTAGTGGGGAAATCTTTCCGCTAGATTTAGCGGGGAAATTTTTCCGCTAGATTTAGCGGGGAAATTTACCCATAATGCACCGCGCGGTTACGCCGACGGCGACGCCGACGGCGACGCCGCTCAAGCCGGAAACGGGGGCCTAAGAGCTGCGCTCTAAAACGAAACCGAAAGATGAGTCGGGAGACCGAAAGCTTTCTCCCGTCTGCCTGGGCCGGTTTTCTCGAAGCGATGGTAAACCCATTTTGGTAAACCACGGTGCCTAGGAAGGAAAAAGTACCTAGGTACTGTAATAAACGACTGGATATAGAACAACAATAATTATTTTTGATTGGGCAGTAAGATGCGCCATCTATCGGTGAAACAAGCCACTCATGTTGTTTATCCTTTTTTTCCGCTGGTTTTCATCGGTCTAGTATGGTATTTTAAGTCAAAATGTAGTAATGTTGTACTTGAAGACGAATTTATTTGCTTCAGATGGTACGAAAAAAATTTTAGCTACTATGCTAGACTTTGTCGACGAATATTCGAAAATGTAAGAAACATTTCCTTCAATATGTTTCGCCAAAAACAACGCGTAACTTTCCCGTGTGCCTTCCAGTCTGGCAACGCCGGTGCAGTAGACTCGTTTTCGTTCCTTGCGGCGCACGTTTCTGTGATTCCTGCTGATCTGAACTGTTTGCCTTCTTTTCGTTTGCCCAACCGATCCACCGGTGACGAGAAGCTTTGCTTCTCGTCACCGGTGGATCGGTTGGGCAAACGGTTGAATTGTTGGCCACCGGGGATATGTAAAAACCTCGATGCTGTCGGCATACTGTCGGCGCACTGTGAACAAAAAGAAACAGTACAATGCCCCAGCTGTTCACCGGGAACGAAGACTTTATCGAAGATAGTCCCCTTTCTCCGCAAAGTAATCCCTGCTCACGACTTGGCGTGCATAGTGTAACAAACTAGACGTGTTAGTATAAATATATACCAACACTCGTTCGCAAAACATTTTTTTACTCCCCATAAAAACACTTGCAAGGCTTATGTACCGTCGTATGTCTTGGATCCCGGACTGCTGAAGAGTGATGCGTTCGCGGAATGCTGCCGTCGGTTAGTTTAGTAGTCCCTCTGTACTACCGCTTTGCTTGACGTGCTAATAGGTATGGTGCGTCATTAATATAACAGCTGGATCGAAATGAATGTTCAGCAGAACAAAGAAGAACTATTAGCCCTCATTAGGCGACGTCGCGACCATTTTGCTTGTAGGTACTGCTGCTCCCTAGGCGCCCCTGCTCTCCCAGTCACGTGACCTAGAATTTCCCCTTCAAGGGACAATAGTTAACTTTAACCCACGGTTCGCGTTCGAGAAAACGGGCCCTGGAGAAGGAGAAAAACGTTTCGTTCCCCCCCTTTTCTCGTGTCCGCTTGGGGGCGCGTCAGTAGGAGGGAGGAAGACGCGCTGTTGCTACTTTTTTCCTCCAGTTTTTTCTTAGAGTGTATGGGGGGCTTGGGTTTATCTGCTTGCCGGGGCGACGTCGAGGACGACATCCTAGAAGACGACGTCAAAGGCGACGTCTAGGACAACCTCTAAGACGACCCCTAGTAAAAAAGAATATATGAATCTATTTGTAATGTGTTTATTGGACACCTTTTTCACTTCAGAACTTATTATTTCATATCGGTTTCATATGCCGCATATCAGTTACACTAGGCTAGGTAGCGCTAGGTACCGCCCAATTCCATGTGCTACAAAAATATTTTTATTTACTCACGCCACCATTAGACACATTACGCATACCACTAGTATGAGCTGAACATATACATTGAGCCCATACACATACACGGCATGGCAAACATGAATACAACAGCATACCCAATAACTACTTCTGAGCTCTGCGTTTCCGCCTTTTATACAGGTCGTTTTGTAAGTATGAAGTTTTCCGGTGACCACCTAAGCAATAAATAATATTTTCAACATGTTGCATTTTTTTTGTAATGTCACACCTCGGAGAGCATTTTCAACGGCTCAAGGCATGACTCTCTTATTAAAAAGTAAACGCTCATGCCGTAGTTATTTGAAAGCCAGTAAATCAAGCCGCTCCTCTGCGGTTCCAAGCCACGTTTGTTTTCCCGCGTGGCACGCCGTATACTGAAAAAAAGTATATGAATTTATTTGTGATATGTTTATTAGGCACATTCATATCAGTTGGCAAATTTCGCATATCAGTTCTTATATGTTGCATATCAGTTTTGGGGTATTTCAATCAGTTTTATATATCGCATATCAGTTTTTGGATATTTCAAATCAGTTTCATATGTTGCTTATAAGTTTTTGGATATTTCATATCAGTTCTTATATAGATTCATATAATTTTTTAGTAGGGACCTCTAAGGCGATTTTAAGAAAGACCTCTAGGACTGTCTCAAGGACGTCTAGGACAACGTAGAGTACGATGTCTTAAAGGACGACGTCAGAGGTAACATTTAGAACGACGTCTAGGACGACCTCTAGGACGACCTTAAGGACAACCTCTAGAACGACGTCGAGGCCGACATTAGGGACGTTAAGTCCTTTGAAGGGGGTTCGAATGTGAAGTAGTACGTACTGCAGCTACGCATACGGATGGCGCATTCGAGGCCAGATTTCTTATCGCGAAAAGGGGGTGAAGTAGCTAAAAAATGCTATCGCATTAAAATGAACGAAATAAAACTATTATATTTTTGGCGCATATCTCCCGGTGCATTCGGTGTTTGAGAGAAATAAAATCCGTGTTTTTCTCACCGCAAAAGTAACTTACCCTGTGCGTTATCCCTCTTCTTAAATCTCAGTTTTTGTGTCGTCCTTCTTTCCTTTCTGTCTCAGGATCAATCATTTCGAGTATTCCCCAACTCACTGCGCGCTCACTCTTCTTTCAGTTTCCCATGCTTCTCCGAACGCTGAACAGCCTCCGCCCAAATGGACCTTGTGCGACTGGAACCGGATTCAATATTGCGTATTTTTATGCTTACCTATATCGTGCTTAATACGACGTTATTGTAGGTGGACAGACTATACAAAAGTTTAAACAAAATACAAAGCCCACATTTCAAGTGAAAGCAAATTTCAATGATCGGCAGAATTTGAAATAAAAATGACATGGCAGCAACTTTTCGATATAGATAACACAAACATATATAAGCACAAAAATATTTACAGGTCAATCCAGAAACGCTATAACTAGTTGCACATTAAGCTTTGCAGTACAGTAAAAAGCGAGAAACGTGGAGTAGATACAAGTTTAGCTAGAAGGTTATTCCATCCATGCACGGTTCGGGGAAAAAAAAGAGCCCTTAAGCATGTTTGTTCAGGAGATGTATTAACGGACTTTAAGCATATGGTCTGTACAAGGCGACACATAGGCTGATTTTTTTATGTATTGGATTTGGTCGATGCCATTTCTTCCGTTAAATATTTTACAAAACAAAAAAAAAAATTGAAATATTTTTGCCAGTCTGCATTCAAGGGCCATCCTAACTGAGCACATACAGCAAAAGAGCTTTTAGAGAAATCATAATGTCCTGGGACAAGCCGCGCTACTCGTTTCTGTATCCGTTCAAACTGAACTATACTTAACTTTCTATGAAGGTTTTAGGTGTTACAATAGTATTCGATCATCGGACGCACGTTCGTCATTTACCAAATTTATCGACGCTGTAAACGTGTGTGGCTAAAATAACTTATTAGAATGTTTAACGTGAGGCTGGATTTAGTTGACAGATAACTAACATGACCGTTGCAAGATAACTCGCCGGAAAACAAAACGCCTAAATACATACGCTAGTGTGACTAGGGTATATGTCACTGTAAATAATGTGCTCTAACGTTTTACAGAAAACAGTTGTTAAAGAGATGGGCCTATAATTAATTGTTTTTGTTTTGTCGCCACTTTCATGGGAAGGGGTATACGTTTGCATTTTTACGTTCAAGAGGCAACTCGCTATTTTCAAATGATTTTCTAAGCAACTCGAAGGTGTAGCTCAAGACACAATCTGAGTCGGGGGTGGTATTTGTCTTGTCCTTCTCTAAGAGAAAGATGACGCCGTGCTTTGAAAATCTGTGTCACTCATTTCCGAAACCCCATAGTGATTCTGTAGACACCTCATCATACAAACCGACTGTTTGAGTACTGACTGAAAATGCAAATTGAAGCTTTCCGTTTTAACTTCTAGGACAATGTCGTAGCATCTACCATCAATCCAATCGGGGGTGGGGGCATTAGGTTTATTAGTTTTAACATATTTTTACATTTCTGTAATGTTAGTTTTTGTTATATTTTCAGATAGAGCTTCCTCGTACACGTTTTTAGCCTTTTGCATTTTTTTGTTATGTTTTTACTTATCTTCTATCTTCGAATGCAGAGCAGGTTCCTTGGATTTACAATACCGATGAAAAAAGAATTTTCGCTTTGTTTATCAAGGTTATAAGTACCTTATTTATTGAAGGCTTAAAACTTCTGCTTTTGGTCGACCTGATCTGCATCAAAGCGAAAGTTTCGGTCAAAGATAAAATGTTTCGGCCAAGACTATGTTTCAAGGACCACGTGTGGTTTTATAGTTTTAAAGAGGAAAGCGAATTCCATCGTTTTGTCTTTTAGACTTCGACAATTTACGACAATATACAACAAGTCATTTTGTTTTGCGATTCTTTTCTTTTATATAGAACTTGGTAGTGGCTATCGGTCCATTCATGTTACAGAATCTGCAACAGAATTACACATAAAAGTTTGATTAGCTATTTCTAGTTTGTTGACGTGCAATTTAAAGTAACCACCATGCTTTCGAGCGAACTATATAAACGTTTTCCGTTAAAAGTTTGATTAGCTATTTATAGTTTGTTGACGTGCAATTTAAAGTAACCACCATGTTCTCGAGCCAACAAAATACACTTTTGCCGTTCAAAACGCACTTTTTTCAAGTGATCTTGACTGATTGCAATGCCAGAACCTTTCAACTTTCCAGCGACTGCAAGTATATGTTGCTTTTCTTTAAATGAGAGGAATTTCGGTACCATAAACCGATTTTTTATGAACGAAAACGCCCTAATCTGTGAGTTGTCATTGATAGCCGCGGATTGAATTTGAACGTATAGTTTTATAGAGCAGAAGGAAACAACGCGATTTTTTTAGCAACCCATGTTTCATTTTGAACATCTGAAAAGCCGAAAATTAACAAATGTTTTTAGACCTATTGTCAAGATCATCATGGCAGCCTTGTAGGTTTGCCCATGTAGACGAAATATTTCAAATCGAGGTGCCAGACCTCGTTTTCCAACGGAGGCACAGACGCTACATTTTCGTCAAGCATACTAATCTTGTCCGTCAGTTCACTCTTTTTTTTTTTTTTTTTTGCTCCAAGAATTAGCTGGTGGCTTCTATTCGAGCGATCTTCATGGAGCATTTCTGGTTTTGTTTTATGGAATCGACGGTATCGTTATAATAAAATCAAACACGTGCTTTTTTTTTTGCGTGACAGGCAGTGTTCCTGCGGGTTTTGCTCAACATCACCGGCAAGCAAGAGTTTTTAGACAAGACGTGTACAACTCAAACGAAACGAAGTTACGCATCGTGCAATCATGGTTACAAGCCAAGTGGGCTCTAACACCGATTCCTTGAAAGGTTTCCCGTGAATGGGACGATAAGAGTAACAGACCTGAAGAAAAACGAGGCGTAAGTTCCTAGCAACCATGTAGGCACCAGAGCAAAGAGTGACGGGGTAGAGCATTACCTGCTTTTGTAGTTTGGTGCCGTGATCGAGTCCCTATAGTTGCGAGTCGATGTGATTGTTGAGAACTGTCGGTAGGCTCCGTCATGTTTACCGGCGATTGGTCATCTCAGGAGGGCGCAAGAACTGGGCAAACCTGATCTTCTTAGCGGATGTTCTCCGGAATGAAACGTGTCGTCGCTGCAGCGTCATGAAAAACAGACACAACCCGCAACTCCTAAAAAAAAAAAGGCAACTAGGCGTAAGTTTTTGCGACTATGTCGGAGCCAGATCCCATTACCAATGCTTTCGGTTTAACGAAAAAGTCTGTTTCTACAGTCATGAGCCCACGAAGCCCGTGAATACGTGGGGATAAATAGCGTCCGGTATCGGAAAGGCGACTTATTTTCTTTTTTAAACTCGTCAAAAATTGCTGTAACTGTTGAACCAGTAAACTGTAGGTTCTGAAACTTTGGCATCTATTTCCAACCTGGCGCTACATTCGGGCGGAGACTGAGGATAAGGCGATAGCAGCCTCTTTTTTTTTATCACGACCAAGAAAATAATTTTTTTTAAAAATCGCTTTGAACTGCCAGATTGCATAATGTATGACAGCTAAAACAATATGTTTCTAAAAAAAAAGCTTCCAAACGTGAATTTGTTTTTAAGGATACTTTGATAATTACAGTTGCGTGGTTTCCTTGCAAAATCGGCATTACAGCAAGCACAATTTGTTATTTTATTCGGAGTTTTCTTTTTGTGTTAAGGCTCTCATAAAATATTGAATTGTTCACACTTGAGGAACTTCGCAAGCTTTGCGAACGCTACTAAAAAGAAAACTAAAGCTCAAGATTTTTCTTTATAAAATAGTTACTACTTAATAAGTTTAAAATAAAAATCGTGATGAAACTGATCATGAGAGTAACGTGAAAACTCTTTATGACAGTAGATTAATGAGTGAAGAATAAGAAAGAATCAAACATGTGGTTTGGAATAATTGTGAGATGCGTTTTTTTGTGTCATGTTAGCTTTAATTTACAATGTTTGAGAATACAACTACGGTTTGTGCCTCTAAAAGTTTTAGGAACGCGCCAAAAATATTAATTTCTTTTGTAAAAAAGAAAACAAATTTGACCTCGAAGTTCTACTTCGGTCGAAATGGAACCACCAATAATTCAAATAATGAGACGGGAACACGTTAGACAGAGAGAGTCGGCATAGCAGGGATAAAAAAAAAATGTGCATACACGAAATACATCACAGAAGCCCAAACACCCGTCGTCTCACCGTCACCGCGTTCTTAGCAGTTGTAATCTATGAATAAAACTTCACTCTTAGCGGTTCGGTCGGCGTTGCTACTTTTGGTTTGCTCTAAAAACAAAAGAAAAGAAGTTACACTTCGCGAATTTTTTTTTAAGCTTTCCCGGTGCGGCGCCTAATTCACGGACATGATCACCTGCGCGGGTGCGAGAATTAATTATAAATGAACGCAAATGAAAAGCACACAAAAAAAAAGAGAGCAAACTATTTATGAAAAGGCTAAGCGTCGACCCTTTTTCGACGGTCCGGAACAAATCTAAAGACACGTGTTGGGTTGCTTCGCTCGCTTCAAGAGATTTCTCCATTTTCCACCAGGCGGCAGCGGCGTCGGCTTCGGGGCATCCGAATGCGGATTCGGAAAGGGACGGAGCAAACAACCTGCCAAACACCTTGCGTCTCGCCTTGTCCGCTCGACTTGCACTCAATTTACAAGTTTAATCAGAGCCGAGAACCGACGCGAACGCTCCCTCCCGGCTCAACAGAGGGTGCCGCTCACTTCGCGTTTGCAACACGCTGCCAGCCTCTGGTGTGCTCCGTTCAGTCCCATGCTGACAGCGCCGTGGAAGCTACGCACTCGTTGGACCAATCAGCCGCCTCCCTTTCAACACCTGACCTCCGCTCTTTGAGCGTGTGTATGGGTGGGAGAAACGTGATCACGTGGCGAAAAGACAAAGGTAGGACTAGTCCAACGAGCAGGTAGCTTCCACCGCACTGTCAGCTTAGTGGAGACCCGTTTGTGAGACCTGCATCGAAACAGCTGGCTCTGCCGAAAACAAGTGAACAGTGAAAACAAAACAAAAAACATACAAGGGGAATATGAGGAAAAAAAAAAGTGAATTGAGGCAGGCCAGCGCGTTTCAGTCGTAACTTACTTTGTAATTAAATGGCTTCTCCTTTCCGGATTTCTGCCGGCATTTAATTTTGGAGGCGGGAGGGGTGTAGGGGCGAAGGTTCAGCTCTGGCGGCTTCCACGCTTGAAGCACAAGAGGGTTTCTGAACTGTGCGCGAATTAGCCGGGCTCCATTTGATTCGAGCGCGGCGAATAAACGCTGGCTTCTTGCCACGAGGGCTGCTGGGGGAGTTTAGACTAAATTCAGCGAACGGTTCACCGCGTAGCGACTGTTCTCCCGTTCCGTATTCAGCGCCCTGACGTTGATTCTGACATCCGTTGTGTTTAATTTTCATTTCTGGATTTGCGCTCGATGCAGTGATTGACCTTATGACCGTACAAAGATAATGTAGTATGAAACTACTCACGTTGTGCTCAGCAATGACACGTTTTATAACATTAATAATTAAATTGATTGTGTACTTCCCAGATAATTTTGACTCAGATTTTGTTGAACTGTTGTTTGATGTATTACAAAACACGCCGTTTCGCACATAGGTAGTTGGCATTTTTTTCTTCTGTGTAGGTACGATGAGGCGGCATCTTTTTCTTCTGGGGCCTTTCTTGTGAATAAGCGAAGTCTATGATTTTTATATATATTTCGATTGTTATGCCTTCTAGGGTGAAACTCGAATAAGTGTACTGTGTTGCGCCAGGGGTGTTGGTCCACCTTCCGTTACGTGAACATATTAAGGGCGACTGAGTCTCACGGATTGGGCGCGAGCTAAATTTCGGCTTGAGTTGGGATAGCATGAGCTCGTCGGCGCCTACTCGGGCTGTGATTCGACTGATCAGTGGGGTGACGGAAATTGCCGAGCTCTAGGCTTCTTCGAGCACTGAGGACTTTGTGGTTATTGCCAACGCAGGAAATATCTTGCTCTTCGTGGCTGGACAATGTTGTCTTCAATATTTTATGCCAGATTATATGTTCGATCGGAAGAGAATTCCAGTTCAAATCCTAAATAATACGAACGCCAATTATTTACTCCACGCAGCATTTACCGAGCTCCGGTAACCGCGAACTGTTTACCATAAAAAAAGAAAAGATCTGGAGCATTAATCTTTTGGCAAAGTGCCTGGAAGAGCCAATTGCTGCAATATAGGAATGAAATTCGACGAATGGCACAGCAAAACATTATGTCTAAACTGAAAAAAAGAAGAAAAAGAAACAGCCTGCGCTGTGGCACTAGATGCGCATGGTAAAACATCATGCTCCAGCCAGAACGCTGTCTGAACTTTTCGTTTTTGGTTCTACTTACTTTCTCGGCCTGTTCATTGGCCGCGCTTCCTCCTTACATTCCAACAATTGGCTCTTCCCTTGCTTTTTGGGAAAGTAGACGCTGCACATATTTTTAGGATCTGTATAATAGAGTTCTCAGCACTGCGAGCAGAAAAAAATTGTAAAGTGCGAGCATGCGTGCGAACGCATATGTGCGTTTGATGCTTAAATATGTGTTTATGTGAGAGAACGTAGCCAGTTTATATAAATGAAAATGCAAGACAACATCAAATGCACAAATATCTTCTCTGTATAATAAATTTCAGGTTTGTTTGTCACGATGTTTTATTTCTAGCACGTTTTAGTTGGTGGCAGCTTAACAAGCGCAGGGTTCGACTGATTATGTTGCCGTTCTTTTCTCTGTACTTTGCCCTTCAGCGTTTTTTTTCTTTTTCTTGTTAATGCCGAAATGCAATTGACTGCGGAGCTAAAATCTTAAAATGCCCGGGACCCGTCGGGCCCTGCACTTCTTTCTATGTCAGTTACCACACATCTTTCCAACAAAAAGGTTCCTAGGCCGCCGCCATGTTGCCGATGATGATGATGCTACTACTGCGACTCTCGCGACCACTAGTAGCTAGAACTTTTCTGCCACCCTCTTGGACTGTTGAAACCTGCTCAGCTTGAGTTTCCGCCTGTGTTTTACAGTCTTGCTTTCGGAGCTTTTCGGCCGTTCTTGGAAGTTTCCGCCTACCCTTTTTGTGTTATTTTGCACTGTGAGAAATAGGGCTGGTAGCCTATAGGGCGATTCACACACTTGCGTCGAGTCGGACCCAGCGCAACTGCAACGGCTTGCAACATACGGGTTGCTATGGGAACAGCTCCGTGGGCTCCAACAAAACCGATTTTTATTACCCCGTTTTGTTGGAGCCGACGCAGCTGTTGCCATAGCAACCCTCGCCCTCGGTCGGAATCATCGCAGGTGTGCGAACCAACCTTAAAGGAGCCCTGCAATCATATTTAAGGGTCTGCCTTTTTTGCGGTTTTCACGCCTCTTGGGGTTCGGGTAAGCCAGCGGGTACGGAGAGAGTAACTAAATATTAGTGCGTCATATTTTAACCGGACGACGCCAAAACCTTCTCCACCTACGGGGGCGACCCGCGGTGCCGAAAGCGCGCGATATGTGAAGTGTTTGGTCCTGGGCTTACTACTGGTCAGAGCCGCTAAAAGCTTCTTTTTTGGTCAAATACAAAATATAAGTGGCGCGGACCATTTCAGTTATTTATAAAAGTAGTTCTTGTTCAGTATTTTAGATAAGAAAAGAAACAAATGTAGTTTATAAAGTACGGGAAACAAGAAATTACCTGTCGACACACCCGCCACCAAGCGGTAGAAAAGGGGGCGCATATTAGAAAGGTGTAGTGGGATCAGGCACCGACGAGCGGCGAGCGTTGAAAGGTCCCGGATGTACGCGGCGGCGCTGCGGTCGTAGAGGCTGTCCAGGATCTGAGCGATTCCAAGCGTTCCGAAGGCCTTCGGCGAGAAGGTTTGGCTTGCGGTTTGGCCGTTTGGCAGTACTGCAGCGCGAAGTGGCTCCGGTTCTGAACTGATCTTTACCCCGTGTTTACTGTCGTTTGTTGCCCATGAAGTCTCCTGCTAAACTAGCGTTTAATCGCGCAGCAAGTGCAATGCGAGCCGCCCTGGCTGCCCGCTTCATACGGCCGAACCGGAACAGGCTTTAGTGGCGCCCTCTCGAGACGTCAACATGGAGTGCGGCAGCCGTAAGCGCTCGCCGAGCTCACTGCCCCTCCTGTAGTTCACGGCCACTCAAGCGACCAAGGACGTCATGAAGGAGGTTTCTTTTGTCGTGTTTTTGTAATTTTAACTTGCCTTTAACTTTTAAAATAAAGCGAAATTCCAGAAAAGAAGAGATTAATTAAGTTACTACGTTCAGTGTGCTCAGGTTGGGTGCAAATTAAAAACCAGCAAAAGAGTCCTTGCAGGGCCCCTTTAAGTCCCTGCCATTCGAGCGTTTATGCTCGGCATTCACAGGAAACAAAAGATGGGAAGGATGTTGAACGACCCACACGCCCCTTAACAAGATTTTATGAACAATGATAGCTGTTCCTCCCTGAGATAATCCCGCAGAGGGAGTCTTTGCCAAAAAGAGATTATCTGTTTGGGGTGGGGAACAGATCAGTCGCGTCCGTTCCTTTGCCTTGCTCTTGCTGGTACCGTGAAGAAAACATTTCTTCCTAAAATGTGCTCAAACCAACGTCATTTTAGTTTAGAAGTAACTTCCGTAGACACTATGACAGAATGAGATGTGTTGTTTCAGTAATTTCTCAAATAAACCCTCTTCAGATAACGCGGCACCGTGTGGTTCGTACAGTAGATTGTTAAAATGTTGACACTTGCGGACTTTTGTTGTCCGATTCATGTTTTGACACATTCGTAATCGAAGTTATATGTGCGCGGTAAATATGCACGGCGTTCGGCTATCTTTTACCGTAAATTCTTTTCGACAGCTCAGCGCTTTGTCGATTGATACGACTGAGCGAGCAGCTCCTTGTAAAATAATATTTAAAAAAAACATTCCAATCGCGTTTGGTCTGTCGCGCAGGTACTAAACGAAAATAACTTAAAGTTGTCTGTTTTTACTTTTAAATGTGGTAGAGTCGTTTTCTAGTGACAATGGGAAAGTACACATACCATAAAGTGCAAAAAAAAAAACCGGGAAAACACGAGCTTCTACACGCTAGCAGTAACTGAAATCGTGCCTACGCAGGTGTGCGCCTATCCATATCAACAGCCCAATCGGTTATGGTGCGAGAAGAGCCTCAAACCACGTGAGTGTGCTTTATAAAGTTGACTTGCACCTGAGGTCGAGTGTTTTTTTCTTGGAAAGGTGTAAAAAGCAAAACGAACTTTTTTTTTTGACCAGCCTGCATCTTGGAAGTGCAGGGACAACGTCTGACGAAGCGGTATTTTGAAGAGGTTCATAGAAAGCAAGTTTCAATCTATCGGTAGAAACTGTATCTGTCCGGCTGTTAATAAGAAAGGTCATGTGTTTGGTGTTTCTGCGGAGGATTTTGAACGGTCCGTTATACGGTGGTTCTAGTGAACGTTTTACGGCATCGTTCCGAACGAAAACCTGGGTGGCCTCCGTCAATGATGTACTGACGAAGATTGAAGCCTGATGTGATTCTTGTGGGACAGGGAGAGAGCTGCGCCATGTGTTGACGCAGACGGCATGCGAAATCTTGTATATAAAACGGTCATGTTCTTTGAAAGGCTCAATAAATTCCTCTGGATTACTTAAAGTTGTGCCATACACTAGCTCAGTAGTGGTGGAGTGCAAGTCATTCTTAAACGCGGAGCGGATCCCGAGTAGCATTAATGGCAAAACTTCAACACACGATGGAGGATCCACGGATTCTTCTATGATAGCTGCTTTGAGTTGCCGATGTAACCATTCAACCATCCCGTTGGCTCGTGGATGGTATGATGTGGTGTGAAGATGGTTGGCTCCCAGGAACTGCGGAAGATGGCGGGAAAGCGACGATTCCAATTGTCGACCGCGATCAGTCGTGATAGTAAAGGGTATACCCGGAACCGACTAATCCATATAGTGACGAATGCGTGGGTGACCTGTTCGGCTGTTATGTGAGAGATAGGATTCGCTTCTGGACGTCTTGTAATGTGGTCGACGCAGGTGAGTAGATAGTGGAAACCTTGAGACGGTAGTAATGGTCCCACAATGTCTGGGTGTACATGGCTGAAACGAGCGTCATGCTGTTTAAAACCGCCGTAAGGAGTGACGGTGTGTCGGTGAACCTTCACTTTCTGGCATTGGAGGCAAGTTTGTAACCACCGCCTTACGTCGGCATTCATTTTTGGCCAAACAAAACATGAAGTAATCAAATGTTGAGTAGCACGCACGCCAGGATGTGACAACGTATGCAGAGAATCAGAGCGCGCCGGAAATTTGAAGGGACGTATGGTCAAGGGCTGCCCTTTGAAATGTAGCAGACCATTGTTGTGTTGCTCTCCGGAACGTCTACGTCTTCAAAGATAAGAGCTGTCTGTTATGTGCGCAGCTTAGTTCATTCTCTGTCGGTTTGTTGAGCCTGGGCTAGCACCATGACATCCACTGGTTGCCGGGTTGTGGTAACCGCATTGATGTTCAATCGAGACAACGCATCGGCAACAGAGTTCTTTTTTCCCGAAATGAACTGCTGTCGAAATTTAGAGACGAAAGACATATGCCGCATTTTCTTGGTATGTGATTAAAGTTGTTAGCTTTGAAAGCGTATGTCAGAGGTTTGTGATCCGTTGAAATAGAAAAACGGTCGACCTTCCAGGAAGTGGCGGAATAATTTAACGGCATAATACAATCCAAGAAGATCCCTTCCAAAGGTAACATACCCTGTTTCCGCAGCTAAAAACTGTTCTCAAAAGAACGATAAGCGTTGTCATTTACCGTTCTAAAATTGTTGCAGAACTGCTCCTGCTGCAGTGGCAGATGCGTCTACCATGATAGAAGTTGGTGTATCACATTGCGGGTGGGTAAGCAGCGTTGCTGTTGAGAGCGCCTTTGTGATGTCCGGAATGCGGCGATGGCTGGCTCTGTCCAAGTGAGGTGTTCGCTCTTACAAAACGACCCTGCGAGAAGCTTGTTAACTGGTTGAATTATGGTTGCACTGCGCGGAATAAAACGATGAAAAAAATTTACCAGCCCCAGGAACTCTCTGAGTTTCGTGGTAATGAGTGGCTGTAGAATTGTTTTGATCGCTTTGATTCCCTGTGGTAATGGGCGAATCACAAGATGGTTGACGCGGCGTCCCAAAAAGGATAGTTCTGAAACGCTGAACTTGCGTTTCGCTGAATTGATGAGAATTCCGTTGTCGCTGAGGCGAATGAAGAGTTGACGAAGGTGAGTGACATGTTCCTTTTGATATTGGCTGAATACAAAAATATCGTTCATATAAGCGAAACAGAACGGAAATCCACGAAGCACCTGGTCCATAAATCGTTGACATGTCTGTGCTGCATTTCTTAGGCCGAAGGGTATCCTTATGCATTCATACATGCCAAAAGGGGTAACGATTGCAGTTTTTGGTACGTCACAGGGTTCGACGGGAATTAGGTGGTAAGCCTTCACCAGTCTTTTGTTATTGTTAGGCCTCATAGAAATAAGAATAAACATGACAAAATATAAAACGTAATGTGAATAAAAAATGTTAGCAAGATAAAAAAAAAAAAAAAAAACAGCGTGCAGTTGTATTTGTATTTCTTAGACCGCTGCGATTTATGATGACCGCAGCGGGCGCTAACTCTAGACTCAGCCTTCTAAACACGCGACGCCGTGTCTTGGCGCAGCCAAGTCCCCCTTTCGCATTGCTTCTTTTTTTATTTTTTTTTCGAAGTTCTTGTTATGTTAAAGTGTTGTCGAAGCCTCTTTGAGTCCTCTTACCGGTCTTTTCTGATTTTTTTTCCATGTGTGTCCATGTTATTATACTTTTTTCTTTTTTTACATTTGTGTTGCGTGGCTTGCGCAGATCGCGGCGCAGGTGCTTGGCAGCCTGCTAACTAACTATGTTCAACTATGCCACTCTAATGTTTTCAAGGCTAAATTAGCGTTAACTTCAGTAAGAATGCAATCCTGCATTAATATAGAGCCACAACAAAAATCTTAATAATATTATTGAAAAAAAAAGAAACACATACGAAGGTTCCAAATTAATTGTTGCAAACGATAAAAGCTTGGTTTATAATTATCCACGAGCTCTCATTATGCTGGAATTACCCCTGTTTCGTTTCTGTAAGTGTCAAACATTTTAGGGTACGGTCGTAGTCTATAAATCCAGATGCTCTTTAGTTCCTCTTGATTCTTAGGCATCACTGCATTGTTGTAGCCAACTTTGCCGTTATTTAGATGTTCGTTTCTTCATTTTGTGAATCATATTAGATTAGAGAAAGAAACAACACTGTGTCTGTAACCAAGGCAAGGTTCATGTACGTTTCTAATTTTCAATTTAAGTGGATAAGCATGCGAGACAGAAGAATTATGACAACTCTAAATTGACTCATTAAAAAATTATACCGTGGCATCAGATATATTTGTTCTATATAGGGGAAACGTATAAATGACTTCAGAAACATCACCAAGGTGGAAGAAATCTATGACAGTGTCGCTAATTAGAGCTGTAATGTTTGCTCTTTTTTGTTGCAAATGATGAGCTGCAACTTGCGCCACTATACTTGGTGCCAGGTTATAACTTCTGTAGAAGCTTCGCCTTCAGTATTTGCTTATTGTATTTCTCCGTGCCTCGGCTGTGTGTGCGCCAAGGTGTCATCAAAACAGACAGCTCGCGCTTAACGCAAAGCATGTGCAAGGTCCTAAAATTATCACCGACTATAGGTCATAGGTGCAGAGCTGAAACGGTTCACCAGCTGAGGGTTTTGCCTCGAAGCCTCCCTATTATTAACTAGCACCTGGTTAGTGTAATTGAAAGAGCCCTCCTCAGGCTATGAGCAATATCCGGGTCGAAGTGCGGAGCAGGAGGATTGTTCAACAGCGCACCAGTCGATTACAGGGCACGCGATACTATAGGCGGAGCAAGTCGTCCATACCTTCAATGAGTTGAAAAGTTAACACTATTCTGCCGTTTTATAATCGACAATTCAGTACCCGGTTTTTGTACTAATGTTAAAAGCAAAACACAATCATAAAGCATGTGACTTTTTTCTTGTACTGAAATCCTAGGGGGATACTTTCCGTTACCGCCTTTAATTTGCTTATATACAGAGGCGTGCAAAACGAGGACTGATTTTCTGCTAATCTAGCAGTGGCAGCATAGAGCCAGCGAGCCAGTACAATACACCCCCCCCTTCCAAACACACACACACACACACACACACACACACACACACACACACACACACACACACACACACACACACACACACACACACACACACACACACACACACACACACACACACACACACACACACACACACACGCACACACACACACATACACGCACGCACACACACACACACACACACACGCACGCACGCACGCACACACGCACAGACACACACACACACACAAAAGAAGCAAGAACGACAACAGGCAAACAATCCAGCTCAGGAAGGAAGTCTGTTAGTGGGAAAAACGGGGCCTCCCCACCCAAACGCAGGGAGAGGGATCCAGTTAACCCTAACTCGAGTCCGCCCCAGACTTGTACCGTACGCATTACTAGTAATCAAATTACTTGTAATCGATTACTCTTTGGAGTAATTTTGTAATCAGTTGATTAACTTTATTACGCAGTAATCACTAGAGTAATTTGATTACTTTTTGAACTAATAAAATTACTTGTAACCGTTACAATTTGTCCACAGGACCCCGCCCCCCTCCCCACCCCTCCCCCTCCCCCCCCCCCCCCCCCCCCCCGGGCACACGCCTTATTTTTATGACATGACAAAAGTAAAATTAGCTTTTTTTTTCCAACAGAAAAAAGAAAGATTTTTGCAGAGCTGTAGAAAACGAGGTCAATCTCTTTCTATGTACAGTTTCTGTGGAATGTCCGTTTTTTTTTGTTGTTATTTTTTTTTCGAGCTGGGGACTGGGAGTGGGAAGCCCCAGGGAAGCCACAGTGCGTGACAAAGGCCATTCAGGGCGAAGTTTCATTAAGCAGAATGTAGCTTTGTGAGTCCTTCGTTCAAACTAGCCCCCTCACGCACTCACACACAGAAATAAAAAAAAAATCCTGCTTAGGGTACCCACTCGCAGCTTGCAGGAGAACCAGAACCGAAGAATGCCTAAAGTGGATGCAAAATATAACAAAGGCAGTTGAAATATTTCCCCATTTCCCCTATGTTGACTTGGTGACAACCAATGTTTCGAGTTGAGAAGATGTAGGGGCGATCTCTTCCGCTAATGAATACCACACATGATTCGTTTCAAATCCTGGAGCTGCTGCTCTTTTGCATAACATGCGAGCTCATCCACATGTGAATAATAAAATGAGCGACGGAAACTTTGAGTGACAACCCTTACTCAAGCTTAACAAGATCTAGAACCCCCTCCGCTCCCCCCCCCCCCCCCCCCACACACACGCACACACACTGGTGAATGCCCAAATCATTAAACGTCTTCAAACGAATTCTATGATTGTGTCCGCATTGTGAAGGTGCAACGACCACGAAGAGGGAGCCAGTTTTTCTTTTTCAATACGTGTGCAAATGTGGAATATAGGATGGAAGTAGTTCATTGTAATGAGCACTAAAGGTGTGTCTTCACACAATAAGGTAATCGGAAAAGTAACGATTACTTCTTTAAGTAATGTCTCATTACTTTTTCCGTCGAGTAATCAAGTAATCTAATCAAATACTTTTTAGCCAAGGGTGATAGTAATTGTAATCGATTACTTTTTTTTAGTAACGTGTACAAGACTGGTCCGCCCACCCTTCCTGTTTCGGGACCGCTGCCGCGCCGCCGCTCCTCTTTCCGGTTAGCGCAGCCGTGTCGGCCAGCCCGCGGCCGAGAACGCCGGGAGTTTGAGGAGACCGCCGCGTCTCGTAGGACCGCTGAAGCGCGGCCGCGATCCCCGCCTTCGAATGAAAGGACACCGACGGACAGGGAAGCGGCCGAACGGCCCGGCCGACAGCATCGGACGGGACGCTGCTGCTCGGAATTCTTTTTCCTTTTTTCTTTTCTTTTTTGTTTCTGTCGGTACGTCGGCATCGATCCAGACGTCGAACAACTTCTATCAGGGAGATCAGACGGGGCTCCCTGCTCGGGCGCGATGCTTCGTCTTCTCTTTTTCTCTCCTGCTGGGCTTCCGGCTCTTGTTCTCCAGCGTGCCGTAGTCGCCATTCATCTGCTCGGGGACGGCTTCTCAGCTCGTTGAACCTTTGGGGGCCCGTGCGCCTCCTCCAGTTCCTCGGGCAACTTTGTCTCTACAGGCTTCTCTGATCCGCCTCCCCGTCCATCTTTTCGCAGATTTTTTTTTCTGTTCGTTTGGAAAGCATGGCCGCTCGGATTGGTTGATTGGTAAGGACGGTGATTACTGACCGCCGTTGTCACAAATCAGTACGAAAGCTTTCCTCAGTGTCTTGCCAAGTTGGTGTTAAATTATCAGGAGGTTCTTTCGACTTTAATGCTAAGATTAGGACGAGGTTTTGCGGCGACCATGAAAATGAGAAAATAAAACTGCAGGCTCACTTGTGCTCTATAATCGGGGCAATGGAAATGATGCATACAAGGGAGCACAACCAGCTCAAGTTTATAAGATAAAGGTACGGAACGCGTAGTGCTTACGACATCGGGCGTAAAAAATATTGGGTAGACCTGATCGCTTCTTTGAAACACCTGAACTTTATTTGAAACGCCACTGGTTTGATCTCAGGCGACTGGCCGAATAAAACAAATAGACACTAAACTTCTCGAACCAAGTAATAACGCAAGAAGTAATGACAATAATTGTATAGCAACCATTTGTTTTGTATAGGGCAGCCCCTCTTGGCATGTACACGGTTGAAATGCTTTCACATCCTGACAGCTTTGAGTCAAGTGAATTTTGAGACAGCTTGAAGAGCCAGAAACACAAACTATTTTACGCATTGGCAGGTTTTAGTATTTTGCCCTGGATATTGAGCCATAACAATAGACCGATCTCACTACGCGTTCGGCACGTGCGTGACGCCGCCGTAACTTTAGTGTTCTGCAGAAGGACGTCTGTGCATGCGGGGGCTCGTGCCGTTTCATGAAAAAACACGCGCATAGCTCCAGCGGGGTTTTCGCACGCGCAGAAAAACTAAAGTTCCCTCGATGCAGTGCGGCAGCGGTGGCGCAGTCAAACTGGCTGGTGAGTTCGGTGTATTGAGAATGTTCCGCTGTCGGTCGCTTCGCCTGTACGGTGTTTCAGAACGTGTGGAAAGTCCCACAAAATTGTACTTTTTTGGCTAGGTCCTTTCAAATAGTGGACTTTTTGCCACTGGTACAGATCAAACACTTGGACTTTTCATGAAGCACCACTAACTTGATCTCAGGCTCAAGTGGCCATAAGTACAGCGCCTTTCTACATATTTATGCTCGAATCGTTCGCGTATGTTCAGTCTGCCGCTGATGAATATTTCAGCATCAAGATTTTCACTCATTGTAAATGCACTGAGAAATACACCAGAAGCATACAAGGTGAACTTGTCTATACTTATATATTTTTGAGCAAATATAAACTTAGAAGTTCATCGGGTATGCCATTGCAATTTTCGCGCCCTGCTCTCCGCCCCCCCCCCCCCTCTTTCCCCCCCCCCCCCTTTTTTTTTTTTTTTCCATTTCAACCGAAGAGATGTGCTGCACGCCTTCCGATGTCTAAATGAAGATCTCTGAGCTTGAAACGCATTCCTCTGACAGCACAGGCAGAAATCGATGATTTTCAAAACAATTTGAGGACCTATACTGTAGTTTTACCTCTCAAAAGCTGATATGTCTTTTATGCTTAGGAGTGCAACTACGAGCATTGTACGAGTAGCTCTACCACAATGTTTTGATAGAAAATATTGCTAATCTGTAGACATTAGGCAGGAGAATATGGTATAGAATTTTTGAATTTATAACTGGTATTTGGCCAGTATTAAGCTTCTTCCAATGTCCAATGCGTCTACATTTTTCGATCAAAATATTGAATGCTTCACCTCGTCTTGTTAGTACACACTCAAACATGTTAACTGTACTTTTCGATCGTTTAATATGCTTTCTACCCAAAGAAAACTTGTGAACCCACACAATGGTGTGGGTCCGGAGAGTGATAGAACGTGTGTATACGTGTAGCCTGTTTCCTTCCTTCCAAATCTTATTACACCACGACAAATCCGCGCTTTATTATCTCCCCCTCCCTTTTCCTCCAAGCTTATCGCATGCCGTTCGATCGCAGCGTGGTTCTAACATTTTTCACGCGCAGGCACGGAGCGAGTCGAGAGCCATTGAAGGGAACGAGAGCCTTGAACCGATACGGAGGCATCGACGCCGCTGACGACGTGCTCAACCGGCAGCGCGTTTAGGCGGGGCTGGCTGACGGTGGGGCAGGAGCGGGGCTTCCGCTTTCCCGACTTCCATCGAGAGGTTTTTTCGAACTCACCCACTTCGGCAGCATATGCGGAAAGGCTTGTGGAATAAGGCACCGGGGCCAATTCTGGCACTCTGGTTGGCGCGTTTTTATTGAAGTCACATCGCTTTGTTTAGCGAGAAGAGAGAGAGAGGGGGGGGGGGGGGGCTAGGCTTAGCTAAACACGCCTCAGTAATTCATTTCATGGCTGTTAGCCGGCTCCCAAATTTTTGTACATTTAACGGGTAAGTAACTCTGGGAGGCGGCTACTGGCTAGCGAGTGAATCATTGCGACGTGTATACAGAAGCCTCGGAAACCCCCCTTCCCACTCTCGATTTTTTTGTCCCCTGTAGACCATGCTATGGAAAATCCGCCAAGTACTTCAACAAAATTTGAAATATATCCGTCGTGTTCAGAAGTAGGCAGAATATGATCCACAATACCCGTAAATGGCAATCGAACGTTTGAATTTTGAGCCTGATGGCTGTATTTGTGCATCATAAACGGCCAACTCTGGCAAGAGCAGCCAGCGGAGAGCACGTGATATCTGTCGCAATCGTGACGTAACCTGCCTCGGTACAATAACATGCATAATAATTTATTTTCCTTGAGCGCCCGTGGGGCATTATACAAGGGGGTGGAAATAGAACAAAAACAAATATAACAGTAAACACAATTACAACACTGTAAGCTGACTAGGTAGGTTAGATAAAGAAAAGGTAATGGCTTCAGCAAATTTAGTCGTATCATTAATAGAAACAATGTTATGAGGTAGTGAATTCCAATCCTCCATGGCCAATGGCAGTGTGGAAGTCTAATAACAAGCAGTTGATGATCGTATTGAACGTAATGTGCATAAGTGATCTAGACCCGGGAAAATACGATGGGGAGGTGATAGCAGTGGTTCTTTGAGGTGGCTATTGTGATAAAAAATTCGATGGAGGAGAGAGAGGCGTGATTCTCGGCGGCGTAGGAAAAGTGAATGGAAGTTAGATGATTGGCGTAATCCTGATATACTGGTATATGGTGAGTAGTTGTTATAAATAAAACGAAGGTCTCTGTTTTGGACGGATTCTAGATTACTTGCAAGGTAGGACTGCCATGGGGACCATATAGATGAGGCGTATTCTAACTTCAATCTTATAAGAGTAGTGTACGCTAGTCGTTTTACGGAGGGTGTAGCAAGTTTGAAGGTTACGGAGCAAATATCCGAGAGAACGGTTAGTATCAAAAATAACAGTCAACGTTATTAGATTAGCTCTGTTACGGAACTGCTCATAGACGTTGCTTGCACAAGCCCCCCCCCCCCCCCCCCCCCCCCTTCTCACCTCAACTCACCTGCCGTCGTTCGACGAGCCATACGGCTGCTTTGGTAACTTCAGTGTGTTCAATGGAATGCGTATGTTTTGAAGCACGACGTCTACAGGGTGTCACAAAAGAAAATTTACACGGTCTTTATTATCGCAAGAATAAACTAGGTATCGCCGAACGCTCATTCTCCGCCCAGAGGTAGAGCTAGAGGGCACAACCATATGCCAAAGTAACTTAATCAAAAGTTATAAGCGATTTTTTTTTTAATTTCAATGGGAAAATGGCGGACGACGGAGTTTTCAAACACATGGGAGCTCCATGGTACCAGAAACCGAAAACGGGCAAAAATGGGCTCCATTTTCCCATAGAAATTTTCAGAAAATCACTTGTAACATTTGATTAAGTTATCGGATCAGGCTGAAACTTTGGCATATGGTTGTGACCTCTAGCTCTACCTTTGGGCGGAGAATGAGCGTTCGGCGATGCCTAGTTTATTTTTGCGGTAAAAAAGACCGTGTAAAGTTTCTTTTGTGACACCCTGTAGATGGCGTTCTGCCGTACTCTACAGAACACGCAGTTGTGAGACGAAAATCCAGACGGCGCTTGCAACGACTGGAGGCGGATTGGAGTGAGTGCCCCCTTCCGCGAGAGTTCCACAACTGAGGTGGTACGAGCAAAGCTGCGGCCCGAGGCTGATGTTGACAAGACGATTGCAAGCAGGACATCTGGCCGCCGCCATGTCTCTGCTCGTGCGAGCAAGTGCGTGCAATTATAAGCTTCTCAGTGCTACGTTCACGCGCACTCTGCACGTCCTTGCGCGCATGGGGCACCAGTGAGGCTATAGCTCGGTGAAAGGCGAGCATTTTCACTACCTCTCAATACTCTTAGACGAACACTACAAGCGAGGCTTTGGCGCCATCCACCAGGTGCCACTTGCTAATCGTCTAATTCATTTCAAAACTCCTTTTCGTGTCTTTTTCAACGAGAGATTCGGGTGTCCAATGGGATACTGCTCCCTGAGACATGTCTAGACCAAGAAATAAGCGCCGAAATTTTGATGTAGTATCCCTTCAAAACGCACCAGTCAGATTGTCAAAATTGGCCCCTTGACTCCCTCCACAAGCTTTTCCAAATACGCCTTCGGGCATTAGCGACTTTCCGCTCAGTGGCAGCACCGCAGCCACCTCCGCCATACCATCGACAACGACGACGACGACGTCGCACGTCGATGCTTTAAATGCGTCTTATCTCGTCCCATAAGGAGGCAGAGGGGGGAAGCGCGGCCGCAGTAACCTCTGCAAGTGCGAAGAGGAGGGAAGGGGGGGGGGGGGGGGGGGGGGGAGCCCGGAGTTGAGTGATGTATGTTGGCGCGTGCAAAGCGGGACTGCCTTCTTGGCGTAAGAAGAAATAGATGGAGGCAAAAACAGTGGCGGCCGGGGGGTCCAGCAGCCAAGGCGGCTCACAGCCGCCTGCATCCAAAGTAAAACAAAACGAAAAAAAAAAAATGTAGGGCCGCGCTAAAGAGGAAAGAGGAGTGCCGCGAGCGTGGTAATGGTGGTAGCAGTGCCGCGGCACAACCCTTTCAAAGAGGAGCTCCCAAAGCGGGTCAGCGGGGAGGATGGGTTGAGGGGGGCCGGGGGGGTTTGGGGTCCTATCAAAGGGATATCGCGCTTTCGCTGAAAAGGCTGTCGGTCTCGAAGAGCTGGGCCCTGAAATATGCCCCGGCTCGTAAGCGCCAGCGGCTCGGCCTGGCTGCGGTGCTGTCACTCCCCGCCGTTACATTCCGAGTGAGCGCGCTCGTTGGCTTCCTGGCGAGTTTTAGACGTCTGTATTTTATTTTCCTTTTATTATCGTTATTATTTTTTGTAGGTAGCGTTGCCCTTTTCCGAGTTGGCTGCCGCCGTCAACGGGCATCCGGCTCTTCGTTTCTTTTCTCGCTCTTTCTTTTTTTTTTTGCGCTCTCTGGCGACGCCGACTTGCGGCCTCAAACTGTGGAGTGTTGTGGGATGCGTCCGTATATCATATTTTGGACTCTCTTCTGAATCCTCAAACGGCGGCGTCGTTCGTCGGCGGAACGAATGACTCAATGTCAAACTTTTTATTGTGTTTTTCGCTTTTTTTTTTTATTTGTGTGATCCCGGATGCAGCTGACAGTTATAGGCGGACCGGCCTTTTAACGTTTGCAGGCAATAATGCTCGATGCCCACCGTAGCTTATTCGTTGTAATTTGTGTAGTGGAATAAAACATCTAAGTTTGTGGGTTAGAACATGTCCCGTGAGATTTCCTTTAGCGAATTTCAGAACAAACTATACTAGAATGAATGAAGCGGACTACCCAAGTTTCGTGGTACGCGTCCCGACTATATACATATTATTATACCTGCTTCAATAGGGTACACCAATGCCACGAGACCTTTCGGAAGGAAAAAAAAAAGTCCATATGAGTATCACCATCTACACTAGCGGAACGCTTACAATGTGCTGTTGCAATGAGTGGATGCAGGGATGGACATATAGGTAGATGGACGCAGACGGATGAACTTCTTACAGCTGTCTCTTCTACTTGGGTTGATTCAAGATTTCCTCAACCAATCTCAGGTATTTTAACAAAATTATAAACTCCTTTGACCGCCTGCACTGCCTAGCCACTGTACTATATTGGCATTCCAGTAATGTTGTCGCCGCCTCGCGGACATTTAACAAAGTTGTTATGAAGAGCGCTCGACGCGCATTGTAACGCCACAATTTTTTTTTTCAGGCGGCCCGGGAAACTTAACTGTTAAGGGTTAAAAAGTATTAAAAATTCTCGCTTCCTTGGATGTTCGAAAAAAGCAATCGGGGATGCTGCAAGCGCGCTGTTCTTACCTAACAACAACAAAATTTACACAGGATATGAGAAGATGATCTACGAAGGAATAACAACTGGTCCTCACATTTGCTCTTGAGTGTTATCGACTGCGTCGTAACCGCCTCAGACCGCCTGCGACGAGAGAACACACCTGCGCCATCTTTCAGGTGGTCCGGAAACAGTTCCGATCTTCGGGCACCTTATGCACCATTCTTTTAAAGTTTGCTTGGAATAATTGTCAGTCTTATAAAAAACCATATCTAGTAGGTAGAGCGTAGGTCTAATCAAACAACTACGTCAAAATCTTCAGTATAGTTTTAGACTGATCGGAATTGCATTCTATTGTACTGATCGGAATGTATTGAATGATGAGTTTGCTAAATCCTTTTCACTACCTATTACCTCTGACCATCCGGTTCTCCCAGTTTGTGAGTATCTGCAAATGAATCCAGTCATTGTTGATTGCGAGGGTATTGCGAATATTATTGAAACCCTAAAAATATCAACTTCAGCAGGCATCGATAATATTAATACTAAGTTTTTGAAAAATCCTAAAATGTATTCAAGCATCATCTTATCAAAACTGTTTACCCAATCACTTGAACAACAGATACTACCTAGAGACTGGAAAGTGGGGAGGGTGATTCCTCTCCACAAAGGCGGTGATAAACATAATCCTTTGAATTTCCGTCCTACCTCCTTAACAAGCATCCCATGCGAAATACTTGAGCACGTAATATATTCCAATCTTATTAACTTTCTGGACTCGAACTC
The DNA here is from genome assembly GCF_016920785.2 of Ixodes scapularis. Taxonomy (NCBI): domain Eukaryota; kingdom Metazoa; phylum Arthropoda; class Arachnida; order Ixodida; family Ixodidae; genus Ixodes; species Ixodes scapularis. The sequence goes on from NW_024609835.1 coordinate 171,469,865, forward strand.
TTTTTTTTTCACCCAGCACAGCATGGTTTTCAAAAATTCTATTCATGTGAAACACAACTGCTAACTTTTACACATGACCTTCACGTCGTTCTCGACCGGGGTTCCAGGACAGATTGCATATTCCTTGACTTCTCCAAAGCCTTCGATAAAGTACCCCATGTACTCCTTCTCCATAAACTTCGTAACTTAAACATAGATAACAACATACCCAATTGGATAGAATTGTTTTTAACAAATCGTTTTCAATTTGTTTGCGCCAAGGGAACTAACTACTCATTATCTAGTGTTAACTCTGGTGTTCCTCAAGGTTCTGTGCTCGGTCCACTACTATTTCTTATTTTTATTAACGATCTTCCTATGCATGTTTCTTCTTCCATCAGCTTGTACGCTGACGACTGTGTCATTTATAAAGAAATTATTAACGATTCTGACGTTTCTGTTCTTCAAACTGATATAAACAACGTCACACAATGGTGCTCAGAATGGCATATGGAACTTAACACATCTAAACGTAGATCTATAAGAGTGTCCAGGCATAATAACACTTGTCCATCTTACAATATCTTTAACTCCTCCCTACTTTCTGTTACTTCCTATAAATATCTTGGTGTGCATCTAACCAATGACCTTTCCTGGAATTTACATGTCGAATATGTCACTAATAGCGCTAATCGCTTACTAGGCTACCTCAAAAGAAACCTTTCGCTTACTCCTGTTTCATTAAAGCTTCTAATCTATAAGACTTTAGTCCGTACTAGACTGGAATATGCAGCCTCTATCTGGGACCCCGGTATCACCCTTTCATCCGCTGTTGAGTCCATACAAAATCGTTCCGCTCGTTTCATCCTCTCGAACTATCATCGCACATCCAGCGTCACATCTATGAAAGCATCCCTTTCCTTGCCTAACCTCTCTCTTCGCAGGAAAATATCCCGGCTTTGTCTTTTTCAGAAGATTTTTCACTCTAATCCAAGACTTCGTCAAACATTATTCTTAGAACCATCTTACATTTCGCTACGAACTAATCACCATCTAAAAGTGGGCGTCCCCCAGTGTAACACCTCATCTTTCAATCCTCCTTTCTCCCTCAGACCTCAATAGATTGGAATCGCCTTCCTGCACCCATAGTCTCGATAACTGATGCCACTGATTTTAAAATTGCCATTACTAAGTTTTTTGATGTTCAATAACTTTTGTTTTATGTCTTGCCTTATGTATCGTTATACTTATATGCTTCCGTTTAAAAAAAACCCTACTCCTCTCTGCAATGCCTTCGGGCCCTGAGAGAACAATAAATGAAATGAAATGAAATGAAATTGTTCCAGGGCTGTCTGATATATGGCGTATCTGTCTGTTGTCTCCTCGTATGCGGTGCATACCACTGAGACAGAAATGTGCGATCTCGCATTAAGCGTCCGTCGGACGCGATGCTCTGAGAAGAAAATTGTTCTCTCTGCGTTAGTTGATGTGCTCTGTAAAGACAACTAAGAGCTGATTTTTTGAAGCTATGTCCGGAAAGTCAGCTACTTTCGTTATCTCCCTCACCCGGGACAGCAGCTTGGATGTGAACCGGTAGTGTGTCTGACGGGAGCCTACTGCGCATTCGGGAAAAATTCCTTCAGTTTTCGTCGTCTCAGTCGGCAGCGAGTCGCCATGGAATCGGATGAAGCGCTGTGTGACCACCATATTTACTGTGACTGAGCACTTTGGTCAGCGAGTATTGCTTCCAACTTTAATATTCATGACCGGATACTGCTCAAATAATTGACCGATCTCACCGGCCAGTTTGACTACGCCACCGCTGTCGCAGTGCATCGCGGGAACTTTAGTCTTTCTGCACGTGCCACAACCCCGCGTGTGGAGCGCGTGACGGCATGAGCCCTTGCATGCACAGCCGTCTGCCTCCTGTGAACTAAAGTTATGGTGGCGTCACGCATGCGCCGAACGCTTGGTGAGATCGGTCTATTAAGAAGGCTCTCGGGAATGATTCAGCTGTATTATAAGGAAACGGACTGACACGAGACTAGCCTAGTCACAGTACGTCACTTTCATCTTTATTTTGTCAATTGTGTACCTCTTCCTTATTTCTTTAGTTACTTATAAACTAATCTGAATACAAATACAATCAAAGGAGCCCTATAAGTGACCCACCAAATTCCTCTAGCACACAATAAAAAAGGAGAGAAGAGATTAAATGCTAGATTGCCATCTGCTAAAAAAAAAATAAAGAAATCGTGCCGATATATTTCTGAAATTTTATCATATCAAAGCGGTGTTTCCAAAAGCAAATTGCTGGTGTTGCGCTTCAAATATTTTTTTATTTCTCAGTTCCCACGTTTACTAGATATATGCTTTTAAATGCCGTTGCTGAGTTGGGATGTAAAACTAAATGACTATATCTTCAATTCGTAAAAAAAACATATTTTTATATAATTATAAAGAAATATGTGTGTACTAATTAAGAAGAATGAAAATGTCAACACAAAACCACACGGGTCCTTCATCTGTGCATTATTAAAACTAGAATTCGTCTTGAATGCATTACGAGTCTAGATACTTAATCCGTAAGGATATGTCTTCGAAAAAACAATATATAAAAAACTTGTTAATGCAATGATGCTTTCGAGCTGGTTAGAGAGGCCTTGACAGGGTGTTTAGGCATGCCGATATTTTTATTTTAACATGACCAATGAGATCCCAACTACACAGACCACAATTCGCGGCTTGTGTTCTCGTGTTCCTTCTGCCCGAAAACCGCCGGTCGAGAATTGGCCGATTTCAGGCTCGCTCGCTCACTCTTTTTTTCACGGTCACGTGCCGTTCAAACTGATGCACAACAGAGTTATTTAAAGTCGTGGGTCATCCAAGGCACATATTCAGTATTAAAAATAGAAAATAATATGAACTCCATTTTTTGTGGCTTCCGAAAAACTGCAAATGTGGTGATCGAAAAAAAAAAAATGTTGCACAGATCAGAGGAGTAGATGTACACGCCTCAATGTTTGGACTTACCACGGGCTGGCCGACGCGTTGACGGCGCATGAATGAGAGACCAACGTTGCGACGGACTTGAGACCGCTGCTTCGCAATTGTGGTTTGTGGTACCGGCCGATCCATCGTCAAGCACAGAACAGGGAGGGGAAGGAATAGAAGTGCTAAACAATTGCGCGACCAACGGTTCAAGCAACGTCCTCGCTGTCACCGTCTGCTTCACACGCCCTAGAAGCGGAGGAACGGAAAAAAGACTGGGTAGGGAACGACAAGCACGTGTCTTCCGGCAACTCTTTCCTCCGAGCCTCCGTGCACATGTTCTGGTTTTGGGTTCGAGCAGTTGCATTCTTTTGACTTTATTAAACATATATGTTACTCTGTACCAAAATACTGAGAGGGAAGTCTTTGCGCACCATATGAAAAGCGCAGGGACAAAAAGGGGTTCGGGAGGGGTGTCGGTGAATCTTTATGTACTGACATTTTTTTTAACCTTGGAAAGTGTGGAAATAGAAGGACAGGACAACATGAATCTCGCGTTGTTATGCCCTTCTGTTTTCCCGCTCTCCAGGGGTTAAAGAATGCCAACAAAGCGTGCACTTTTTGTTTCTCTTATGAGTTACGTCTTCACAAATGCAAATCACATTTTGTACTAAGACGCTGAAGATAAATCGGCCATATATCTGCAGCAAGAACGAAATGCGTGGTACGGGCAGAGACGCGACATTCGTACCGCAAGCAGGAGCGTGAGCACAGCTGCCACCATCATTGCAGTTGCGGCGTTACCAAAAAGGCCATGAAGTGATTATTTTACTTTCGCTAAATATTACTCAAAATCACTCTCTATGGTTAAGCACCGAATAAGCTTGCCTTAGTTATTCTTTCTAAGCAATGGCAGTCGGCATATAAATTTCATAACTATGAACATCGTTCATCCGCTCAACTCGAAGACAGAACAAGCGGTCAGGTGGTCTGGTGCCTATCTCGTGCCGACAACGTTGATCACATCCACGCACTTGGGTCGGCGAAGTAGAAAACGCGTGCCGAGCTCCAGGCATTGTTCAAGTTCGGCTATTCTTATCAACGCAGTGGATGGACACAAGCCCCTACCCGAGTGTCCGCCGAGGGATTGCTTGTTACGAGCCTAAGTTGAGTGCTTACCCAGTTCTCGTGTAGTTCTCACGCAGTTTTTGTGAGCTCCGCTCGCCTGTCATCAGGCGAGCGGTTTCGATTCCACAATTAAATAATCAAGCTTTGCGAAGCTACGACTAAAAGGAGTAGTCCCCTCTTATACCTCGCAAATTTACCCCGACAATAAAGCTTCTGAATCAGTGGCGGTTTGTGCGTGTACACTTGGGCCAGACAGGACCAGTACGCCTTTGCAAAGTCACGAACATTCCAACCCGATATCGTTTCATGGCCCCTGTAACGCACCGGAGATTGGAGCTCGTGTAGCGAAAGCTCAAGCTTCAGAACACGGGGGTCCCGGGTTTAATCTACACACTCGCTCATTTTTGATCTGGATGATCATTATCTCGGCGTGCAGTTGTCTGTGTAAAAAAAAAAAAAAAAAAATCGATGTTTGTGTTTGTGCAGTGTAAATCCCAACTCAAGCCTGATTCACAGGGTGCAATTTCACTTGCGGTTTCGCAGTTCCGACGCCACTCATGCCGTGTAAAGTGCGTGGTGGAGGCTGCAAGGTTTATCACCGCAGTTGCGAAATCGCAAGCAAAATTGTACCATGTGAAGCGGCGACGCTGGTTTGCGCTGAATAAGATACATATAGCCTGTGTAGTGCCACCGCTGTAGCCTGGGGTCTTTACCGTACATCACGCAGTAGGGATCCAGGACCGCACGCCGGTACGATGTCCATCTGGATGCCTTCGACAATACCATCCTAGTTAACATGTTTTTACGCAAAAGCGTTTTTCTTTTAACGCCGTTAAGTGCTGTACGTTCCTTATAGCTTTCTAAAATTAGTTCATTTAGTGGTTTTGAATGATGTCCTAAGTTTGTAATTAACACCATACCTCTAATTTTACTAATCAAAAAGTTAATTACTCAAATGTAATTAATAAAGTAATTACACCAACCTTTAATAATTGCCCCAAATCGATCCTTTTTCAAAGACCTATACGACATTAACTTTTTTTTTTATGTACGATGTATTGCAGGAACGATTTGGCCGGATTTTCAAGACACACTATGTGTATAAAACGCAAGAAAGAAAAGGGGAAAATATAAAGCCAGAAAGATTAAAAATGAAAGTTGAAATATGCGCAATTTGCAATATTACGTAATGATACCTCTGAAAACAACTCCTTTTTAGCGGTACTCCTGTTTTTACGAACGCAAGTGAGTCTTAGCGTAACATGCATGACGAGAATCAGTGACTCATCGATTGTGCTGCATAAGAATGACTTTCAGTTTCTGCATGAGCAGTTCTTTGGTTGTGTATACATATTGTTTAGTTTTCGTCTTGTGGCTACGTATGCTGATATGCAATGGCTAGATGCCTTCCCTTTCCTAAATAAAGCGTGTGTCCTGTCAACTCTCCCATCCTCGTCTCTTTTGATGTATTTTATTTTGTACTTAAATATGCACCAACTAGCAGAGCAACGTGCTCTGCCTACAAAAAAAGGAAGCTAAATACAAGTACGAAGCAGACCGTCTACAGTATTTCACATTCGAAAAGATCCGCTGCGCTTTCGAGGGCTTGAATATTACATGCGACTGCTCTCGAAGGGCGCAGCAAGGTGGCGCTCGGATCGGATGTTGCTCCCGAAGCGGCCCTTCATCACCCGCCAACAACATTTTGTGTTTTCCATTCCTGTTTCGCTTTTTTTTTTTTTTTTTTTCGCATGTCCGTGTTTTTTCCTTTTTTTTTTTGCGGGGGGGGGGGGGGGGGGGGGGAGAAGGGAGGGGCTTTGTAACGTTCTTTTCAATCGGCCGTAATTACATCAACGCCTCGGCCTCTATATGCAGGGAAGGCGTCGCGTACAGGCGATTCAATTTTAAAAGGAACTAGGCGTCTACGAAGAAGACGCACACACAAAAGAAATAGAAGCAAAATATCACTCGCTCAAAACTGAAAAGAAAAACAAAAGAATCACCAGAGGTGCGGCGACCACACCCCCTCTCCTCTTAACTTCAAAAGCGAAGCCGAAAAAAAAAAGGAGACAAAAGAAATTTGGTCGGCTTCGTTTTTCCTCCCGAAAATGGGATTTCCCTTTCCCCCTCCGCCTTAGAAAATATTTCTCTTGTCTTTCCGACGGGGTCGACATCTATATGCCGTCTCCTCCATCACGAGTCCTCCAGCGCAGTTGCCCTGCTCGACGTTGCGGCACAGACTGGAACCCCCCGGGTTCCATCCATACCCCGCTAGTCCCCAATCTGACAGTGCGCTGGATTCTAACGGCCTGCTGGTACCGGTCACACGCCTCTCTTCTGCCACGTGATCACTCTTCCGTTCATCCCTCACGCGCAGAAAACGATGTATCATGCGATGAAAGCGAAGGTGGCTGTCCGGCGAGCTCCTGTAGCTCCCCCAGCATTGTCAGGTTAGGAATCCACGGCTAGGACCCTGAGGCTTTAGGCTCCGGTGGGGTCTTTTCCTCGAGCGGCCGTGTTGTGGAGGGGGGAGGAGGAAGGCTCTAAATCCGCGGCACCCACTATTTCGGAGCTCGGCGTGCCCGGATTGCCAGTGGGCTGATTTTCCAGTCGTGGGTCCGAGCGCAGATCGTTTGCCTCTCCGGTGCCTCCTGCCTCTCTGGTTTTGCGTTGTGGCTGCTACGGTAAACGGTGCCCTTCTCAAATTTGAAGTGGCACATTTGGCGCATTAGTGTATAACCAGCTTTATCGAGGGTGCGCTACGAGGGACTTTCGCATTTATGTCGTAGCTTTGCTCCTTCGCAGTTCCTCAGAGGTCACGAAAAAAAAAAAAAAAAAAGCTTGTCTTTCTGTAGCGGTTTTTGTGTGTGTGTGTGGGGCGGGTAGGGTGAATGGTCCTCGATACGAGGGCACACGATGAGCAAGTCGTCAGTACTCCGCCTGAGATACAATACTCGTGAAATTAAGCAGCGAAGGCATACGTCTTGTTAGTGTCATGTTTTAGGTTTCTTCGTGGCTTGCTTTCTTTCACAACGAAGTCGTATAAAAGTTTTTTTTTTTTTTGCCATTTGCATTTGTTTACTTTAATCGCACTGAACGCCTACTGTTGATTTTTCAGAGTAGTAGCGTTATAATTATATGGCGTTAAAATATGGCTCGTTTAGTCCGGAGCTGTTTCGACGAAATTTGACCGATATTTTATTATTATGTAATTATTTACTTAAAATATTTTTGCCTTACTTGCACTTGCAGATAAGATTACAATATTTTATGTACACATATTTTCGAACATGCACTAAAGCAAGTTTTACTTAATCAAGTAATCATTTAGGCAAGGATATTTGCTCAGCAATATGATAACACGAAATCAAACAAATATTGCATGCACGATTTATGCTAAACAACAAAAAGTATCAAATACATACGATAAAATAAACGTCGTAAGGTTGAACAAATGCTTCGAGTGACATAAAATCATGTTCAAAGACACTGACATAAACATTTCTTTGATATGGAGTAGTTCGAGCAAGAAACAATATTTGCATATTACTCCAGCAGGGGCCTTTCATACGTGTTATTTAATAAATAGGTTCACCCGCACATAGAGACTGCTTGCACGTGCACTTTGGTTTTGTATGTCGACCGTCTACCAGTGCTACCCAGGCCAAGCAGGACGAACCACGAACTAAAGAACTTGTGATGTGTTAGCCCGTTTTTTTTTTTTTTTTTTTTATTTAGCACACCATGGGATACATTTTTCTTCTCGAGAACAAACAAGCAAAAACAAATCTTCGCCATGACATTCCTTTATCCGGCATTGCATACAAATGCCTCTTCACAAATGCAGCGGAGCGCTACAAAAATAGCGTTGACCTCGCGCTAAGCACCTGCTGGCGGGACCGTTCACTAGCTCTGTATCGCACCGTCAAAGCTGTTACTCATGGCAGACGATAAGTAGCTGACGACACGTAAGCAGCGGTACATCAGCGCACCGCTGCATGGGAGAACTGGCCTCAACTCCGGTTTGCCCTCATGCACACGCGCGCTTTTGCTTGACTGGTGATATCTCAGCCATTTGTCCACCCAATCGTTTGTTTTTTCTGCATATTGAAGTGACCGCAATCCGGTGTCACTCCGCTCGAGTGCGTAGCTTTGGCTAATGCATAGACGCCATTTTACCGCCCAAGTCACGCACCGAGTGCGTCAGAGCGTCACGCGCTGGCACATTCAGGGCAACAATAGATGTCCTCACCTTGAGACAGACAGACATGTAGGCACCCTAGTTAGAGCTGTGAAATATTCACTTAAAAACAAAACACTTACCTTAAGAAAGAAGAAAGAAACATATTTATATTTATTTTAGCTTGTCTTTCGAGGCACTTATGCTGACGAATTAAAACGTGAAGCCCGTTCATAACTGTGACTCTCGGTCATAAGCATGACTGTGAAAAAACAAAAACAAATCTGTACGTCTTAAAATAAAAATATCACTCCTTAAAGTTTATCAGGTTGATGCTTGATGGAGTGAATTTAAACTAAAAAAGCAGTGAAGGTGCAAGCGAGTTGTTTTAGGTTCATCATGATCGTAACAGCAAAAACCGAAATGAAAAAAAAAACTGCTTCTATTGCAGCTTGGGGTTATACCATTATAATACAAACCAGGGGTTGGCGAGGCAATACTGGTTGGCAACATCAAATGAATGAATATAATAATAGCCACATATAATTTACAAACCTTCATTAGTCAGGTTCGCAGTTTTGTATCTTGAGCGGAAGGCAGACCATAGGACTACACCAAACGCTCGAGCTAAAAGACATCATGGAGGAGTATACAATAAATAAAACCTGAGAATTTCGGGGAAGTCACTAGTAAACACAAACACGAAAATAATTAAAAATAGTAGAACTAAGAGTTAAACTAAAGCTAAGACGCTATCTCAGTTTACCCGCATACAAGGCACCTACAACCGGAATATGTAAATGTTCTTTTTAAGCTCGAACTACCAAACGTTGGAAGTGTGTTCATGTGAGTTACTCTGTTCATGATTTTATGCCACTTTTGTTTGCTGGCATTTGACTTTAATGGCTCCGGAGGAATGGACGAAGAAAACCAACAGCACAGCACAATAACCTAAAAGAGAAGTCACTTGAGTTCTCCCGAACTTAGGTCTGAATCTGTGAACAGCCTTCGCCTGGCGAAGCCAGTCGGGACGAATGCTGCGGACAAGTGCATTGTGATGCTGATTTCGTCAAACGTCGAGTCAATCACATTGTGGAGGACGGCGACGGTGAAGTGAAAGAGTGACGCGTATTCCCTCCGTCCCTCGACTGCATCATGCGCTGGAAGTATGAAAAAGAAATCAAAACAAAAAAAAGGTCGTATAAACGTAGTAAAACCGAGAGGACAGGCGCGATTTTGTGAAAAGTGGCAGGGAAAATCTCCCGGGGTTCGCGCTACATCATGTCAGACTGAAGAAGATAGAAGATGTCGAGAGTTGTGCTTTCTTTTGCACTGAAAGCAAGCAAAAATATACACAAAATGTTGTCGAGTTATCTTTTTTTATTTTTGTTGGTGTTCTTCCTATCTCAACCCGTTCTTTCTAAGTGACAATGATGAAGTTTGGGGGAAGTGTGAATCTTATTTTAACCCCATTTCCTTCATCACTGTATAATAACGTAGCAGCAGCGTGTCACCTCGAGCCGCCGAACTCATTGTTGTAATGCCTCACGACATGTAATATATAACGGAGGAAATGAATTTAAAGATCGACTATTCCTACTTGTTATGGGTTAAGGCGCGCAATGTAAAAAATAAAAGCGCTAAGGATTTTTATGTTCTGGCGTGTTTATTTCCTTACTCATGCTTGCATTTGTTTTACTTTTACAAACTAGGCAATAAAACAAAAGTAGTATCAGTGTTATGTTGGTACGGTCGGCGGCAGCCCTAGCCTCCTTAGAATGGATGCTTGTCGAGTTGGATATTCATATTGCCAGGAAAATGCTATATCTTGACACTCGACGGTAATGTGTGATAGACATTGTTATTTGTTTTGTACAGAAGACAACCAAGTGAGATCTGATGATTTTAAGGCGGGTACAAGAAAAAGAAAGACGACGAAAATATAAACCGAGTTGTAAGTCAGCACGACGTGACTGACCGTGTTTGTGGTGTGCCTGTATTTTTAGTGTGAGTGAGTTTACTTTTGTGCAATTTTCTACAATATGCCCTAGCTTTTCACTGTTAAACGCATCTCACTTACAACTTGTTTGCATGCGTAATGTCACAAAAAGATGACATTATTCAAAGGAAAGAAAATCTGAAGTGTCAATCCGGGGTAAAAAGATACTGCTCTCCACGTAAGTGGAGTTTTTTTGTTTGTTAACGAGTAAAGTCTAGATATTACAACGGATAAAATACATACCATTCCAATGCTTACAGATCCAACGCCTAGTGTGCCCCCCAGAGCCCAGCACGCGCGTGTTCGTTGCTTGTAACTGCGAGCAAAGCACGTGCCATGTGCACGAAAGCTGAAAATGAAACCGCATAATATTAGCATATATAGATCATATTTACTCCTGACGGCAATGAGTAATATAATTAATTACTTTCATGTCGGTAATGTAATGTACTATAATGTAATTAGTAATGTAATGACTTACTCTGGGGCCGTAAGTTTAATTCTTAATTTCTTTTTGGCCTTAGGCATATTTTGTGATTGTGCAGAAATGAAGTGAACTTAGAAAAAAATATACATCTCCAACAAGATTGCAAAAAGCGAACGGAAAGTGAAAAAAAAGTCATTAAGTGACTAATTATAGTGGTGAAGGCGCATATCTTAAATACGGCACAAATTGTAATATGTTGGGGCGTACAATGGCTACAGCGCGAACACTCACACACGCAAAAATTACGCAATAACACCTGTTCGGTATACAAAAAAATTAACTTCATTGCCAGGTTCACTGATGAGCAAGGCTTCCTAGATCTAAGAAACGAATTCGCAAGGGCCGCCTCCCATTTGAGAACTTCTGACCTGGACGGTCGTCATAGTTAAGCGGGCTTTGTATAGAACGTAGAACCTAGACTTGTACGTAGTTCAATTATTCTACTCAAGTTACTGTAGTTTAACTACCTTTCTGGGTATTTCAGTAACTTTCAATCACATTTTTATTTCGGTAAATAGTAGTTTACTTTAATTACTTTTTCTGAGTAACTTCTACTCAAATTACAATTTACTTTTGAATGTTAGTAGTTGTTGTGCCTATCAACAAACATTCCTGCACAAAAGAGATAACATATTCGAAGATCAGCTGATATTTGCAAAGAGTGTGAAGCATGTGGTGTAGGGAAGGGGGGTGGGGAAGAAAATCGGTTGGAGAGTCCGAAACCCCCCAAATGTTTGCCCCCCCCCCTCTGCAACAACACTGCTACGAAGCGCGGGGAGCGAACAGGCACGACGCAAGAGAGGCCGAGTAACTGCGGGTTTAGCGCCGATGACTGGCGTGTTTTGTTTGCGTCCCGAAGCTCAAGGAGACTTGACCCATTCGAAGAAAGGGCTGGTACCCGCTTCTCTCCAACATAGAAACTGTCGCCCACTACAGCGGGTGCACACACTGGATCCTTGCTCAAAGGAGGCAACAAAATGCAGCACCTGCTCTGAAGCTCATCTGGTGCTGCCGTAATTTGTGCTATACTCGAAGAATCGTGCGCTAAAGGGCAACGCAAAGGAGACCTTTTTGCGCTGATTTTCGTCCCAAAACATAGACTATGCAGATTTTCAAATATTTGAAGATCGTTCGAGAAACCTTAATAGCTCCCCCAATTTTGTCATATAAAAATAAAAAAACAAGCAGTGTTGAAAAGTACTTTAAGTACATGGTACTTAAAGTACTACTGTATAGAAACATTGTATTTTATTTGAAGCACATTTTATAAACATGTACTTGTACTTTTCAAGGAAAGTGAAACTCCCGACTTGAATGTACACTACCAGAATTTGAAAAAAAAAAAAAAATGGCGTATCGTCGTGTGAAAACGCGCTCTTTCAAGACGTCATCTGGTCATTTCTCTCGGTGAGGCAATGGCGGCTATAAGACCAACACAAATAAGTGCCTTATAAGGTGATTGTGTTAAATAGTTCGTCAAACAGAGTAAAACAACTACTCTGTGGCTACTTGACTTTACACAATAATCGCTGCCATTTCCGTAAAAAAAACTTATGCACCTCATATTACCTCTGGAGCAATGCGTGCCAGTTAAAAAAACACAGTAAAGGAAATGAAATGACATCATGAGGGATCTGGTTAAAAGTACTGGTACTTTACCTGGAAATATATTGTATTTATATTAGGTCACTTCAAGAACACTGCAGCCGGTGTACTTACTACTTTTATTTGAAATATATAACCTCTAATTTACTTTCTACTTTACTTCAAGTATTTTTTAAATGTACTTTACTGAACACTGTAAACAAGCAAACGCTGTCTAAAAATCAAGCTCAGGCAGTGCTAAACCTCAAAGTATAAATGGCACATTTGCAGTACATCATTGACCAAACACACAAGAGAGTACAAAACAATTAGGCATGCAGAAGCAGAACCAGCTATTTAAGCATTTCTTCGAAAAAACAATCCGATCCATATTTGACTACCGCAATTTGACTAACGGATCAAAGCCTATGTACTTTCTTGTTACCGTAACAAAACATACAAAAGTAACTTCAAAGTAGCTTCAAAAGTAACTCGCTACTTTTTACGGTAATTAGTAATTTACTCAATAACTTTTTATTTGAGTAATTTCTACTCTACTCAAATCACTTTTGAGGTCAGTACTCAGTAACTTAACTTAATTACTTTGTTTGAGTAACTTGTACATGTCTGAATGACCTGCGGCCCAATATCCAGCTTTGCGCTTCTTGTGTTAAGACAAACTTCTTCTACGTCTTTTGGTTTTCGAATATAAAACAAACATCTACCCCAATTCCGAAATATTTGCAAGGCCGGACCGCCGGGTCCCAATATCTACAACTAAACCCGACCCTAGCTCGACGCAGTTCGGGATAATGCGGCCCGAACCCGACCCGAACCCGTACAGTGCTCTCATATGTTCGCCCGAGCCCGATCCGACTGTCGGGTCGGTCACGGGCTTTCGGGATGTCCCGAGCCCGCGCAGATCTCTACAGAAGACTCCCAGTTTCTATGAAGAAACTTTGCATTTTCCTAACTGGTCAGGTTGTATTATTGTGCAATAGAATTATAAACGTGAGTGTATGATGACAGTTCACAAAACGCGTTAATTAATACTTAGGAAAAAATACATTTGAAGTAATGTCATTATATTTTAGGCAATTTATAATTATAATTTATTACTTTTACTCCGTGGCAATTTGTAATGTAATTTAATTACATTTTCAGTAGTATTCGGCAAAGTAATTAGTAATCGAATTTAATCCCAAAATGAAAGTAACTTAACCAGCTCTGCCAGCAGCCCTTTATTGGAATGGTTTATAGCAGCTAGGGGCCACCAAACCTCGGCCTACGGAGACGTTCATTAGAAAGGCGGCGGCCCGCACTTGGCCGCCGCCTTTCTATTGACCGCAAAAATAAATACACGTACAAAGAAAGAGAGAGAGAAAAAGAAAAACGACGGCACAGCGACGCGCAATAAAAGCGCAAACGAAGATATCACAAAGAATGAGAGAAGACAGCATTAAGAAGTGTGTTCTCTCCCTCTATTATTCACTGCACACTGTCATCCCCAGCATTACTCTGTGTAGTCCCATATTTTATGTCTGTTTAATTATGATAAAATTATTTTGCAGTTTCATGTATATTCTGCTTCGTTTCCTGTGTCATAACTATTGCATATTGTAATAATCAGATTAACCAGTCTCCCTAATTTTCTGTCATGTGTTAAGATGGCAATGTTTCCATGCGCTTTGAATTTTGGCTAGTGAGTTTCCTGAGCCAAAATTATTTTGTAATCTCATGATTAGCAGCGTATAGAATTAAAAAAAATATATATATAATTTCATCTCACATTGCAATAAAAATTTGCTCTATGTTTATTCATTTTGCATTTCCTCAATTATATTTTCTTATTTATTTTCCAGCCAGCGAGACTGCAGCAGCTTCGCACTCCAGCCTTCCATGAGAACCTTTGCAGACCCCTGCTCTATAAAAACCCCGACTTCGTCACGTGAAGTCAGAAAGAAGTAACGGAGCTTTGGCATGGTGAGACAAGTTTATATTTGATCGTATATCGCCACAACTAATACGATGCACGTATCCTGACGTCATAAACGAGTGTTTTGATTTACCACCCTGGAGGTGGAACATAATATACGTATCGTTTTAGGTGATGACAAAAAAAGCGGAGGAGATTTCATACAATGTCAGTTGTCTTCGTCTATGATCAGTTCTAAGGTCCAATCAGGAGAGCGATGTTCCTGACCTTCTTTCCACTTTCTCATAGCTAGTTATCGGCAGAACTGCGTGGATCTGGTTGGCTGCAGTTCTGCACCTTGCGTCGTGCAATGAGGTTGTGCCATTTTGCGCACGTAATAACGCTTTCTAAGCATGCACGAAAGACATCACATGTAAAGGTTTTTGGATGTTAATCCGGGTTGTTTGGGTTGTTAATCCGTGCGGTGTTTGTCCGTCGTTCATCGGACATTCGGCCTGTGGATTCCAGCCTTAATGAGCGAAATCCAAGTGTTCATTTTTTCAAAGAGCACACGGAAAGACAATCCCGCCGTTTGCAGAAGGGGGGTGGTAAATAGCGAGGCAGGAGTAAGGCTGGGGCGCTCGGAGGATAATATTTCTGCTGTGACCACTATCACGCGAACGTCACTCTCGATGCCCAAACACAAGCCGTTTCGTTTACTTGACCAACAAGAGTGCGCCGTTTACTTTATAAGAACAAAGAGAAGGAAACAAAGGGATCGAAGACACTGCGTCTTGCCTTCGTTCTCTCCTAAAGTTTCTATAGTCACTTGAGGCGTAATAAATACAGGGTGTGTCTTAACACGTTCACATGGGTTGCGTCGTGATATTTTTTTTTTTTTTGACGTCTCATTGGCTGATGGCATTGGCTGCGCAGCGAGAATAAGATGTTCGGGGCTTGCCACGTTCTGCGTTTCTTACGCTTTCAGTGACAACTGTTCCAAACGTCATCGGCACTTCGTCATTCGCTGCCCTCCCTGCGCTGTTGGAATTGTACGGCTTTCATTCCTTGAGCAAGAAAATTGATCTATAGGAATTGTCGATCGAAATTAATCTTATCGACTCGAATTCCCCTCGTAGCGCGCTCAGAGAAGTCGTGCGCTTTAAAAAAGCCCCTGTGTCTAATTACCCACACAGCACTCGGAGAGCAAAACATTCCAAATAACGGAGGCAGCTCAGCAAATGACGATGCGGAAACATATGTTTAGAACAAAACACGCAGTCTGAGTGTGACATTAAGTAGTGCAAGCGTGACGTTTTGCATTGGTTAATGTCACAAGTCAGACTGCGTATTTTTTGTTTTGTTAGAAACATATGTTTCGGCATCGTCATTCACTGAGCTGTGTGCTGTGCACTGAATACCGAAATGCTCTCTGCAACCAGATCCTCGCGCTCCAAATTTGCGACCGGGCACTCTATGGTTCCGTTACAATGTTCTAGAGAGTTGTAGTGGCAACAGAGCGGCGGCTGCAAAGTGAAGATTTTGCGCGTAGACGCCACCGTAGCGCTGTGGTTCTGATCCCTAGGAACGTGCCCTTGGCAGCCTCGTCGTCGGCGCTGCTCGGCGTGTACTACCGTGATTCGACTGGAGCTTTTCGCGACGCAGAACAATTGCTAATGTGAAAAGTTGTAGTTTGCTTCTATGCACTAATGCCTCTAGAGTGTGCCCTATCCTTTGTTTTTATTATTTGCATGTTTTTGATGGAGATCATTTGATTAATGTTGACCCCCCCCCCCTTCCCAGTACTGACAGATCATTCCACAACGCTATCACTTGGGCTGCACGCTTAATAACTGCGAAAGAAACCATGCCATACTGATGTAGCAAGGAAAAATTGACCAATAAATCTTAATAGATCTCTCACTTTTTTAATGGTGAGAGAAACAATAAACTGGTGTGTTGTTTTTTGTTATCGTGTTGCTGATGCGGAGACCAGCGTTTTGTACGGTGCAAGGCCGAGCGCGTTTGGGAACGGCGCGAAGCAGCGTGTGTGTCCGTCGTTTTCCTTGCATTTATGACCTAGACGGGCAACGGAACGGGGAAGACTCCCCACCACTACACCACAAAGAAAAGTGCTACGTTCGGGAGAAGCGTACCGCCTCAGCTTCGTCGTGTTCTTCGCTCATCGCACATCTGCCATCTGCCACAAATTCTCCTAGGGCTCGGAACTCCGGCGCCAGTCGCGGCATTTACGTTGGCCGTTTTCAAGCTGCCCATTGTAAGCGGGCGCCGCTCCTGCCATGGCAAGAGCGGCGCCCGACGGAGCTAGTAAGAGGATGTATACATCCTCTTACTAGCTCCGTCGTCGAACTGCCAGGCTTTGCGAGTATAGAGGAGACTATGGTTGTGGTGATTGCCTCTTCGAGGCAATCACCACAACCTTGCTGTGGGAAAGCAGACGCACAGGCTTTTTTTAGAGTGTATACCTGTGTTCTGTCTTCCATCTAGCTTTAAATTAAATCGCACCCGACGTTCCAATCCGGAGAGCAAGTCGTCTGCTAGTTGCGCAGGGGTTGTGGTGACATCAGAATAACGCCAAGCTAGGATTGGCTTGGATTGAATGGATAATGGGTAGACATCAATGCTAGATGCCTTTAGGTTTGCCCACTATTGTTTTTTTTTTAATCAGCCAATAAGAGCTCGGCGTTCTGACATCGGAACACCTGTGCAAGAAGCAGGCGAACTTGCACTCTGTATCGGATTAAGCCGATCAAACAACACAAAAGTGCACCCTCAGGGCGATTGTGGTCTTTCTGTGTTTGACTTTGCTATAACCGCGGCTAAACCGATCGCACACATAAAAAAAAAAGCGCAGGACCGCGGCGCATTTACTGTGCGTGATTGGTGTAGTCGGTGTGAGCAAAAGCACGAAGACGAAGAGCGCCGTCATGATGGACTTTTGGCGCTGCCTCATTGACTGCATCCTGTCGTGGCGTCGGCTGCGGTCAGACATAAAGAGGGACAGAGTGTACACAGCCAACACAGTGTCTTCAAACCAGCCCCCTTTGCCCGCACCAGGTGTGGGCGCTGCGCGTGCGCACCAACCAAATGGGGGAGGAGTGAAGCTCTGCGCATGCGCAGTACCGACAGCAGCGCCACCGCTCTGTCGTGCGACGACAGTGAGTTAAGCGGGCATGTAAACGCGGCTCCTCATGAGCACCAACGGAGTCAGTCACTTTGGAGGATAAACCTTCTCCTGCGAATAAAAAGAGTCTCGAAATACTTCGGCTTCGGTAGCGCAATTCCTGCTAGAGCATGGGAATGCCTGCCGATGCTCCTCGAGAACGAACACGAGGAGCTAGAGGCATTGAGCTAGCGACAATGAGCACGAAATTGCTCATCGTCAGTACGTAGATTCTATTTTTCTGGATAATATTTTTGTGGAAATAGTGTCCTGTGCTAGAATGTGCTCCGTCGACCGAATTGATTGGTCATCCGCGTTTTCTGTGTGAAATGAAAAGTGCATGCGATGTTTATAGCGTATATAAATCGAAGGCAAACTGTGTCACACGGTGTCTCTGTAACTAAGAAGCAGCTACATATAATGAATACATTACTCACTGAACTAGTATTCTG
The DNA here is from genome assembly GCF_016920785.2 of Ixodes scapularis. Classification (NCBI taxonomy): domain Eukaryota; kingdom Metazoa; phylum Arthropoda; class Arachnida; order Ixodida; family Ixodidae; genus Ixodes; species Ixodes scapularis. The sequence goes on from NW_024609835.1 coordinate 171,487,764, forward strand.
CACTTTATTTCATACCGAGGACTAAATGACGTGTAACCCTATTTCGAGAGCAAAACATTTGTAGTTCGTTTACTTCCCAGTCAACACAAGCTTATAGATGAAATATGATGTTGGGTATATCCTTCACCACCTTATTTATCCTGAATCTCTGCTTCGTGACACCTGAACAGTTAGACTAAAGATAAGGCTGCCCCCCCCCCCCCCCCGCCCCTCCCCCCCCCCCCCCAAATAATGAAAATTAAAAGTAACAACAAAAAAACAAAAAAACAAAACAAAAGCAAAATAGAAAAAAAAGCACTACAGATTTATTTGTTAATCCTCCCCAAATTATAGGTGTGCGTTACGCGCTATTGTTAGCTTAAAAAAGAACCCCGGTAATTTTATTACGACTGAAAATGATAAAAAAAAAAATAAACGATTTCGACAGAAATGTGCTGTACGGTGTCACTTTACACCCTTTCAGCGCCTATTACAAAGGGTAAGAACGACCAGTAACTTGGATGTTGACGCATGCGCAGTGTCTGACATGTCGCAGAACATGGCTAAATTGAGCATGATCAGAACGAGTTCCCCAGTTTAGTAGTCAAAGATGGCACCGCGTATCAGGCGAATACGAAAGTTTACTGGTTCATAGACTGTCCTTGGCCAGTCGTGTATTTTGGAAACATCTGCATGCTGGCCTAAGCTCTCATTCAATAACTTGTAACGAAAGCTAAATGTGCGTTGTAGCAAAATATCTGACTTTTATTATATGCTGGTACAGAATTCGTGTGTGTCCTAAACTTGCGGATGAACTTTTCGTTTTACACAGATCAAGGACAGCTTTACCCTGGGTAGCTAAGCGTTTTTCTTTACACAGACAAAGAACTATTTCAATTTGCCTCACCAAACACGCGCAATGCTGAACAGCTTGCAGAACGCTATTTGCAGAATATCCAAAATTGAGCAAGCGTTGCCCAATTTTTGAGACATTCCACAAACACTTTCCTCTTTTTTCTTTTTTTGCGGGTGCTTTGTCTTTTGTCGAGCTGTTTCGTGAAAGGTGAAAGTTTTAAGTCGATCAAGAAGGTTAAACGGCTGGAATAGTTCGGGCGAGCGGTCATTCAATCTCCACCTACGGAATCAAAAATGAAGAGAAAGGCTACCAAAGCCCCAACGAGGTGACGACTCCAAAGAAAAGGAAGGAGCCGGCGACCAAAAACGTTTACGCACTCGGCAAAGCCTCTGAAAGCAAACGGCCGTCGTGGTTGTCGGGGTGTACTTGTCCAAACCGTAGACCCGCCGCCGTTCCGTCGACCGCTTTCTGCTTGGCCGAATTCCTGGCATCGAGGCTATGGGTCGTCGTTCTGTTGGGACGGCGCGGGTCGCAGGGAGTGCGCGATGCCGCGAGACCTTTGGCGTCAGCGATAAGACAGCTAGCTATAAAACATTCTGGGAGCGCTCGTCTGGGTGCACCAAAATGGCGCGTTACTGTGAAGGCGTCGCAAGCACCCGCTATACGAATCAGACGGAACGAGCTGGGCCCGGGCAGAATGGGGGAGACTGAGCCGTAAAAAAGCAAGGTCAGCTATGAGTATTTTTCCCCTTCTAAATTCGATCCTGGCAGTTTTTCTTTCTTTCTTTTCGGGTGTGCGGCGGGGACGTTTGGCAACGACAGCCGCGTTAACTCCATAAAATTGTACTATGGTTTACGATAGGAGAAGAAAAATGAAAATACTTTAGGGTATTTCGATTCGAGTGAAGGGGAGGGCTGCTCGATTGTGGGCGAGGCACGGAGAATAGTTGTCATTATGTTTTGATTCCAATATGCTTAGCGGAATTAAATAAATCCGAAAGAAAGTTAAAAAAAGAAAGAAATTCACCATCTGTAAAAAAAGGAGTCAACGTGAGCGATCGATTTTTATTTGAGCGCTGAATAATGTTCTTTGGTGTGGTATAATTAAGAGTTATCATAAAAACTCCAAACATATTCAGGCCGAATAAAAAGAAAAAGAAGACACAATATGCTTTTGATTAACTGATATGTGAAGGATTGTAATACAAATGGTGAGTCTGTGCAACAAAGCAATAGTCACATAAGGAAGGTACTGACAACTGAGGAACAAGAAGGCGCGGCTTATAACGCTATTGTCTGCTTCGCGATTTGACACTAATTCTCGTGGTTCCGTGGTGCCGTTGTCTTTTATGCTGTCCAGTTATAATTAAGGTTAGGAAAGCCTTCGAAACAATGTCAATATTCATCTATTGGTAATTGTAATACGTGATTGGCATTCTTAAAAGCCCTACCAGCTCAACGACTTGTACATTACTTAATCATACACGTAAAATATAGGTGCGCAATAATAATTTCAGTTTTTTACGTTTATCGCGTAAGTCACCTTCATCGAACTTCAAATGTCATTAGAATACTCCGAAATAATTTGTAACAAACTGGTTAAACACGAAAGTTTTTTTTTCTATTTTTTAAAGGTTTTAGCGTGTTTAATGTTTGCTAAGAACAAGCGACTGGAACTTTCATAGGCTTACCTGCGTCGGCTGTTAGTTCGTTATCCTCGTAGGTAGTACAGAAATTTAGAAGCAAATATAAATTAAATAAAATTATCGCCCAAATACCATACCTGCAAAAACATGACCGAGAAACGAACAAGGACCATATTGCAGAGTGGTTCCTAGAATGGTCTCAGGTTGCATTTATTTAAAACGTGCCTCATAAATGCTAAATGCGCAGAATGCTGTTCCGTTTTACAATTCCCTGCCAATGCGAAAACGATAACAATAAAATACTGCAAAGAGACGTGTCGGGATTTCAAGTTTTTCTCAGCAAAAATAAACTATATACACTCCGGCGAATGCTCAATCTACGCTCAAATAGAATGCTAGCGCTAAGAAAACAGACGCCAAAATTTTCTGAACTTGCGGTTGTCGCAACTAAATGTTTGTAATTTTTATAGTGAGTAAATTAAGGTCACAAATCCTAATAAATAAATAATATCTATTACCGGGTAGGAGCACCATTTCCTTCTTTAAGATTTCTAAAAATGAGTTTTATCGTTTGAATAACAAACGGCAAGCTCTGAAACTTTTGCGTCAGGTTCCAAGCACTAGCGCTATATTTGGGAGGAGACTAAAGTCTCTGTCATACACCAACGTTGAGAGCAGCAAACGTAGCGTAGCGCAGAACGGTGGCCTTTCGTTGGCCGGTGAGCAGGAACTCGATATATGCGACCAAACAGAGTCGGTGTCCTCTGCGCTGCGCCGCGTTTGCTACGCTTACCGTCTGCGTATAACAAAGCCCCAACGCCGTCGTATAGTTCATTGTTCTGGCGTGGAAAAATTTCACGAGTAAACTTAAGAGTGCTTACGTGTAGGAAGGCGACAACCACGTCAAGGATCACGTCTAGGACGACGTCGAGGACGGCGTCTAGGATGACTTGTAGGACGACCTTAAATATGGCGTCGAGAACGACTCCGAGAGGAGAGCGTCTAGAAGGACCTCTAGGACGACGTCAAGAACGACGTCTAGGGCGACCTCTAAGACTACCTTAAGGACGGTGTCTAGGACAACGTCGAGAACTATGCCTAGAGGACGAAGTTTAAACCGAGGCGTAGAGGAGGACATTTAAAGGGCCCCTGAAAAGAAAGAAATGTTTTCTTTTTTTAATCAGTCTCGTTGGGAGACACGTGTCAAAAAATAATTTTACGCGAAAAAAAAAAATAGAGTAGTATTGACAGCGCGAGACGCGATTTCGTCGGTAGTCACCGTCTTTCCACTTTTTCTTTCGGCATTTCAGACGCCTGAAGGAGAGGTGGATCAGCTTGGCACTCACGTTGAGGTGGAGAGAGTGTATGACCATTTCGTTGAGGTGGAAAGAGTGTATGACCATTCCGTGACGTCATGGGCTCTGCGCGCAGAATTCAAATTTTGCACACTCAAGATTGCTCTACTCTAAATTTTCCATTTGCTTAAAGTTACTTTTTTTGACGCGCGTGTCCGAACGAGACTGTTTAAAAATATTTTTTCCAGGCTTTTTCTAAGGAGGCTGTGGCGTATTTGCGTGAGCGGCCACGTTTGCCTGCGGCAGCCGCCGTAGATGCAGACGCGGCTGCCGATGACGAGGACGTAGATGCGGCTGCCGATGTTTTCAAATGCTCTTTTTTGTCGCGGTCCATTGAAGGTTGGAATAACCTGCCAAGTGACATTTTGAGACGGCATTGTCAGAGTTGTCTGTTTCAAGAGATTCAAGGTTACTTTTAACTACCGTTATGCATTACTTCTTGAATAACTGTGTTTCACCCTGCGTTTGTAGTGTACACATTTTCTGTATGTGCCCCTCCCTACTGTAATGCCTCTTCAGGCGGTGTAGGTATGCAAATAAATAAGACGCGGTCGCCTCACACGCACAAAGCACACAGCGAGCAGAGGTGAAGTCCGCAGCTTACCTTTCGCACACGGCGTTCCGGCTGTGAGATCACGCTGATGACGTATGATGACGCTGGATGACATCATTCTGATGACGCTTGATTACGTATTTTTATGTCAATCACAACGCCGACTACGCCACTTGTTTTTCACGTACTGTGAAAGTTGTCGTGAGAAATTTAGGAAGATTTTCAGGACGACCGCAAGGACGACGCAAAGGACAGCACCGTCCTTGAGCATACGATTGAGTGGCTTGTGCCGCGCAATCGCGTTTTTATTGTCATTTACTTCGACTTTTCGCTCAATAGAACAAGCAAGGCTTTCGCCTTAAACACGCTGGTTGTTGTTGTTTTTTTTTTCTTGTTTTTTTTCACGCAAACACACGGTACTTCGACAATAAACTCAACGACCGGGTACTGAAAGGCTGAAGTATTCCACGAGGTACTTATCTCCTACATATGTTCATATGCTGCCAATGTAGTGCTTTAAAAAAAAATGCTCGTTTTCTAATGCCCAGCTTTCCCCGTCCTATGCAGCCTGGGTATCGCCCAAGAGTGTTGCTAATGCGATATTAATTGCTCGCGCCCGGCACTCCTGACGATCAGGTATTCATGGGCTTCGGCCACATCTGATTTGCAAGTCATTATCCTTCCTCAAAGACGGCGCCCACAATTACCCACCTGTCCATCAATGAGGGCGTTCATTCTGGAAGATGCGCCCGCGGCAATATTGAGCGAAGCTTCCGCTCAGAAGGTAAATTATTTTCAACTTACCGCTCCCGTCCGCCCAAGACGTGGCTATCGCCAGGGTGCTATAGTAACCGAATGCTTCGGTTTTCGAACAGAAATGGGTCTGAGGACGGTCTGTCGAACAAAAACCTGCGTCCTGATTGTTGCATGCACCTAAAAAAATGTTTAAACAGAAAAAAGGCTAGCTTTTAGTTAAGACCCTTTTCCGACAATATAACAAATTCACTGGTGGAGATTCGCACAAAAGAACGATGTTCCCAGTATGCAATGTTTTGTTTCTTAAAATTAATATGTGGATATGTATTCTTTTTTAATGCTAAAAATTTTGAGCATTCATTTTTTAATACAAAGACGTTTCGTCCCTAGCACCTGGATATTTCAGGTAGTATAATACATTGTTATTACCAAGTAATTACGTTATCGAATCGATTACTATTATTCACAGTAATCCTCAATGATGCGAAATTGAGTTTGCTGGCAATCACAGAATTTCCCATGACCTTAAGAAATACGTAACAAAGCTTTCCTGGGTCATGTGCAGTTAAAAATTATTTTTTTTCTGCATTCAGTTAACGTATAAAGCGTGATTTGAGTTTTCTGTTTTTATGTGACAAGAAATCATTTTTAAAAGTTGAAGATTTTTGTTAGGTACATCGCGGAACACTTTGGCTCGAGAACGACAATGGCATTTTATTTGAATTTTACTTGGAAAGACCGGAGCCGCATATCTAGAGAGTTTGGCCATTCGTTGGGAAGTATAGGAGACAAATGAGGAGGCGCCATTGGCCGAAAGCAGGCTGGGCATGTTCCAAGGCATCTCCGTAAATTTGAAAGTGGCCAACCAGAACCCGGAAACAGTACCCTGGCGGTGGTCGCGAGAAACAAATTTGATAAGTGCAAGGGAGTAACTCTCGGTGATTGAAAATGTGGTGCACGTGACGTTTCTATCACAGTCATTCAAAATCATGGTGGAAGAGGGCGACTAGCGGAACGATCGACATAATCCGTACGCCAGGCGCCGAAGGCCGGGAATCTACCGTCCGAGCGGTCAAACTCTGTCCGAGCAAAACAGAGTTGAGCGGCGCATTCCCTTCTTACATCTTTGTGCATGATCATGATCGAAACATCACGTGCACCCTGTTTTCCAACACGAAGGGTTACTACACTTCAGTCTTGCGCGCTTATTGAACTTATATACGAACAAATACCTTTGATTAAAACAGTTTCTCGCTACCACCGCTAGGGGATTCTTTTAGGCTTCTGGTTGGCAAAGAGAGCATGCCAAGCCCAGTTCATGCATCTGGTGCACGCTCTGGCTCTGGCCGCGCCTCCCATTGACCAAACTTTCTGTATGCACGGCTCAGGGAAAGGGTATTAGATGGGAACAAATTGTACCGCTTAGGTTAGTACTCAAAATGTCTATTCTTTCCCTCACTAGCATTTTTGGTGGCCCTGTGATCTTAAAAGAAAATCATAAAGAACAAACCTTCGCGATCGCTTGTTTGTTTATTTGTGTCGCGCAGTGAACGCAAACCAACCGAAGTTTGTAAATGCGTGTATTTAGAGATTTTGGAGATTGCACGTATAATTACATATGTCACAGTGCGCGGAAGTCAATCACTCCCAGGGGAAATTTTAGATTTTTCTTGATGTAAATTCACCAGTGTGTTGATATGAAAGTCACCCAATATAATTAAAATAAAAAAAGCTAAATTTTAAACCAAACAAATACGTTGTCACGTGTCAGTCTCGTTTTTTTAAATTGTGAGGACTGGTTCAGCACTGGGCCAGTAAATATAAAAAAAAGATTAGCCCATATGGAATCGTTTGATTTATCTTTTCTTTAAATACGCTGCAGTAAATTGCTCTGCATTTAAATACTTTATATTATACACCCTTTGAAGTTCACAATGTGTCAACAGTCAATTAAAAAGAAAGATAAGAAAATACAACAGAGATACGCTTTAAATTTGCGACGGGTGCCTATCTACGTCAAGAGCGATTGCTTAGAATGTCACAAAGCTTATAATAGCGATTCCTGAGCTTTATAAGTCTTTTGTCTCCCTCCATTGAAGCGAGAACTATAGGCACTATCTCGATCTGGTGACGCCAATAGCAAATACACATTTTGGGGCGTCATATATTACCTTAGTAGCACCTTTGGACAGACACTGTAAGGTAGAGCGCAATTAATTTCTACGCGTCAGTTTTTGAATCTCGATGTTAGATATTCAGGGAGTATTTACAAGATTGTCCAGACTGAGTATATGAACATGTTTCTACTATAGCCCTGGCGGTTTAAGAAACGCATAGCGTGCGATGTTCTTAGCATCTTTTTATCGCTCGACAGTCAATGAGATCGCGGCTTTATTCAATGCAAGTGCCAAAATCAAATCGCAATGCAAAATAAGAAAGAAAAAAAACGTGATTTAGCGATATTCTGAGTTTCCAGACGCCTACGTTCACGGCGCTCTTCATCAAATGGTTTCACGCGCAACATATGCACACTTAATAGTTGTTCCTAGAAAGAAGCGTTACTTTCGTATTTGGGTTGATAAACCTGGCGATCCTCCAGAGTTTACCATACCCTCAATCTTCTTTCTCTCAGTTCGCAATGGTGGTCAAGCTCCTTCTCGCCTATTCCTCTGATCACATTACTTCCCCGTTATTCAATCAGCATCGAGCACCTCGCTCCTCCTCTCCTAACCGTCAACCAATCCGTGTCGAGCCTCAAGGTCAGGCTTTTATAGAGGCTTCACGAAATGACGAACTCTTAGCCACAGAGTTATGAAAATTTAGGCGGCCCTTAAAACTAACTACAATGTTTTTGGAACCCGACTAAAAGTCGACTTTCTTGAAATTTGTACCACTTTGGTTACGGCAAGCCTATCTAAAAGCTTCGATGAACAACAAACTATGCTTAAATTTCACTATAGAAAAGAAGAAGAAAATAAACAAGTGGATACCATATTCAGATCACCCGAACTGTGATTGCCTCTCGTACATGAGAAACACCACTTCGCGCCGTTACGCCCCTCTTAAGATAACAAATGGTCCGAGCAACTTCTTCCGAACTCGCTCGGCACCTCCCAATCCCCAAAGACACAACTCTCGCACGCGCGAAAGATGCGCTATCGCGTGTGCTGCTTTAATTTCTCCGCCGCCGCTCTGGACTTCACGTTTTTCTTCCCACCTAAATTTTCTGCCCGGCGGACGCGTCTTTATTTGCACGCTAATATTTGCTTGCAGGCAGGAAACGCGCTTTCTCTATCTTTCTCTCTGCTTCTCAAAGGAGCGACAACATGAGGACGACGCGAACTACGGCCTCCTATAAATTGGCTGCTATCCAGCCCCGACCTCTCACCATGTATACGCACGAAAGGAGAAATCGACCGCATGCTCGTCGAAATCTCGCATAAATTTCGACGTCGAAATTTCAACTCCCGTTATCTTTATATCCCTAAAACCGCCGTCTTTCTTTTTGCTCGGGGTTCCCTTTTCGCCACCCGTCACCACTAGCTTTGATTCTTTTTTTACCCCTTGTTTCGCCTGCTTTGTCTGTAACGAGACGTTTCGTAAATCTTTATTTGGGCCTTTTGTTTTAGATTTCGGTGTTTTCTACAGAGTCGACTGGAGCTGCTTGGGAAGGAGGCGGTGTGGCGGAGGGGGGGGGGGGGGGGGGGGGGGGGGTTAGTAATCTGCATTCTTTGCCTCTCTGGTCGGTTCTTTCATTTTATAATCGGGCTTGGCTGCGGGCTACATTCTAGCCTGCAATGGATTCGCGCTGCTCGTGTTACGCCGAACGCGCTGCGGCCTCCCTCAACAAAGTCTCCAAGATATTTTCTTGGTAGGGTGGCCACCCCGGAGAATGGCCGCGTTTAGCCCATCACTTAAGATCAGAGCCTGACAGCGAGGGTGTCATTAAATCGACTCCTCCGCCCGAGGGCCGGGGGAGACGCAACTTGAAAGGGAACAGAGTGGGGAGAGGGACACAGACAGAGAGAGAGAAAGAGAGGGGTGAGCGACAGACGCTGGAATTTGCATGAGTGTCTGTGTGAAATTTGCATGCGTGAGCATCAGCCATTCTGAGCATCAATGGAGAGGTTTCGAGAACGGTTAGTCTGACACTTGTCCGGATGATTGTGTAACCACTTTATCTTTCCAGGAGCCCGCAGGACGAACCCGCGAATTGCGTGACTGGCGATCTGGAAAAAAATTAATTTCGAGGTTGTAAAAAATGATAAATAGTGATTTCGATATTTTAAATGAGAAAATTTTCGATTCTTTTATACATTTAGGCGTTTGGGTAGATCGTAGTTCCTCGAGATCAGTGTTGTACGAAACGGCGTTCCAAGGAACGGCGTTCCTGGAACGCGTTCCCTTTAGGAGCAACGAAGGAACGCCGCCGTTCTATTTAGCATTGGTGGAACTGGAACGGGAACTGGTTACATTTTTACTGGAACTGAAAAAAGAACGGCGCCCCTTTTTTTCGCCCTTTGGCGTAATTTTTATTTTATTTCTAAGAGGTACACTATAAAAGTATAAAAACAATGTTTTTACGAAGAGCAGAATCTCGTGAACGTTTTGGTCACTTATCTTAATGTTTATTTTGTGTGGTCCTCGCTTGATAACAGTTGGGTACAGGAGAGCTAGTGGACATTGATTCTCTTTGCAGTGCCCGAGCCTGAGGTACAAAAAGCAAAACATTTAGTCAAAGGAAAAGGCACAGAAAGAGGGGCGTTTCAAACTCAGGTACTTTCTTTGCTTCCACGAAACCTCATACGCGCAGAAATTTAAGGCTGACTACAGCCGCCACTGAACTTGCACAAAAAGACCCATAGTTACAACATAAAAAGCAAGTTACAAAAAAAAAACGAACGCACTTTTTTACGCCGAATATTGGTTAATTAATAAATACACAAACATTCACCGTTATTCCTTCTCCCTTGTCCCCTTCAAACTGAACAACGAATCCAATCTTCACGAAGAAGGACTTGTAGTTTTAAGGACTGACCTCCCCAAAGTCCTACCCTCTTCTTAACCTGCTCGTCTTGCAGACAGCAACATCGAGAAGCAACTGTTGTTAAGTTCAAACAAGGGACTTTGTTAGATTCAAAGATGTGAAGGTTGTGAAACACTCGTGCAATGTGGGGTAATAGAATATTTGGCTCCTCCGAATCACCCACCACACACATGAATATAGTTAAAAGCTGAGAACTTTAATGGTGAGTATATCAAGAAATAAATTTCTGCTTCCGCTTGTTTTCTTCTCCTGGTAGCCTTCCATCACGGAATTCAAATTCTTATGTTGCCATTTGATGGGATAGATAAAACAAACAAAACTTTGCTCGATCTAACTAAATATGGTAATCAGCAAAATACAAATGTGACGTATATGTAACGATACGTTCCTTTTGTTTAACCGGAAAGGGTTGCTTTTTAGATACAGAACTTGTAACAGGAACACGTCCCAAATATCACAAGGACCGAGGAACGAGCTCTCCTTCCTTTTTCTGAGGAACGTGTAAAACGCTGCTTGAGATGCAATAATTATAATATAATGGGTGTGTTCATAGTTCCTAAAAAAAGGAAAAAATGAAAGACCTTCACAATTCTCTGTAATGCCGAATTAGAGCGCAGCTCTTGAGGAGGACAAAGGGGTGAGAACGGAGGGGAGGGTATGTCCCGTCCCCTTCCTCCGTACCCTTCCCTCCTCCTCTCTGGTCTCCTCCCATTTAGTGGGAAATTTTCGCTAAACGTCCCTGTATATTAAGCGAAACTTTCCTAAATTTAGTGGGAAAATATTCCCGCCATATTAGGCGGGAAATTTACCAACATTTTCCCGCTAAATTTACGGGAAATTCAGCAGAAAGTTTCCTCCAAACTTACCGGGAAAGTTAGAGGAAAGTTCCGCGCTAAGTTTAGAGAGGAAACTGAATTGGTGTTAAGGTCACGTGAGGTTGATTTCCCCGCTAAATTTAGCGAAAAGATTTCTTCTAAATTTCCTGTTAAACTTAAGGTGACGTTACGTGACGTCACACGTGACGTTACGAAGTTCAAAATCTCCCACTAAGTTTGGCGGAAAATTTCTCTGCTAATTTGGCGGAAATTTTTCCCCGCTAACTTCAGCGGAAAAGTTTCCGCGCTAAATTTAGCGAAAAATTCTCCCGCAAAATTTAGCGGGAAATTTTACCCTTATGATGTCACGTCACGTCACGCGGATACCCTCTTGACCCACATGCCCTCGTGACCTCACACGTGACATTACACGTGACCTTAAGCGTGACGTCGCGTGTGACGTCATTATAAGAAACGCCCCATAATGCAACGCCCGGTTACGCCGACGCCGACGCCGCTCAACCCGGAAACGGGTGCCTAGGATCTGAGCTCTAAAATCCAGTTGAAATATATTCGCTTTGTTTCCCACCGATTTTATTAGAGTAGCATACAGTGCACCAAGTTTATCTCTAATATGTTTTAGAGGCAGCGTACACTATAGTACATACTACAAATGCAATATCTGATGCTAAAACCAATTCAACTAAACAGCTCATCCGGTTAATGCCATAATTACTGCTGCGTTCTTTCGCTTTGTCGGGAGCATATTTCCCAGCACGACGTCACAAACATGTCTAAGCCGAGTTGTAGGAAATGAAAATAAAAATAAGTCGGTATTATCTCACAACCTCACGAAAATGGGTTTCAAGACTGTGGCGAGCGGGCGCCCCATCTCTTGAAGACTCTCTTCTTGAAACTGACCAAAATAATGCCGATATATTTCATTTGAAGCAAACCTCTCTGAGTGCCATATGTAGGATAAAAGTATCCTGGTCAAACTGTTTACTGAGCTGTGGACTGCGTACAGTTGGTATCACAAAGAGTGCGCTTTCCTGTCGGTTTTTTTCTTTTGGATATTGCTCACGAATCATCGAGACCACTTTTATGAATTCCCCATTGCAGCACAGCTACTTTCAATGCCTCCCTCTTACTTAAAGGGCAGCTCCGCCGTCAATTTGAGCGTTTTTATCAAAACATATCTTCGGAAAGGGTACTAAAAATTTAGCCTATAGCAGCGGTTAAATCATTAAAAAACTGTTTACATAATTTATAGTCGTTAAAATACGCTGAAACCGAAACCGAAACTAACTTGCCACTCGACTGGTCCGCCATTTTGACGTGACGTCACATATGGTATAAACACTCGCACGTGTGCAGTTTGAGCCTGGCCAGCCTGGCAGCAGGTCACTATTTTGTGTTCGTGCCGCGGATAAAAAAGGACTCGTCAGGCTCGTCTGAATCGAGCAACGATGAGGATATGCTGCTAGATGTTGAGGACGATGACGATAACCCGTTCTCATACAATCCGCCGGCATCGAGAAAACCGCCAGCGGCGGCTGCATTCGTGATCCGCCGCCATGTGGACCCAAATGCCGGTTCCGAAGCGGAATGGTAAGCCAGCTTTTGTTGCTAGCACGCCAAGAAAAACTGATCGACGTTATGCCTTTTAATTGGAGGCACTTTTTGTTATATCTTGGGGTCTGACAATAGGCGGTTTTAGTAGACCGTGTTTTCAAGCGACGCTTCCACACACAACACCAATTTACTCCAGTCGCCATTATGCGCTCTTACATAACTGTATAAACCGATAACACAAGCAAAAAGCAGACAGTCGCTAGCACCAACTAGCTACAAAGCAAGCACACTGACCAACATGTGACGTCACGGCAACGTCAGCGCCATCATGGCAGCCTCCGTGTGCCGCTCTTGCTCAGTGTTGCCAGTAGGGCTGCAGCAAGTGATTTGGGTGTGTACATGTAAATTTCAAAATTCATTTTCTTCTAAAAAAAATAATATTTTTCCGAGATATTTTGTACACATGCTCAGGAAGGGCATCCAAATACATGGTGAAAATTTTGTAGAAATCGGTGACCACCAAAATTACGGCGGAGATGCCCTTTAAACCCTCAATTGATTGGAATTGTCTTTCCGCAGTCTTATTTTCAAAAACTGGCACTTCATATTTTAGAATTGCATTTACTAATTTGTTGACTAGTGTTTCGTACTAACTTTGCATGTTTACCTTTTTTTTACTTTTAAGCTTATGCTACAGTGCCTGCTGCTATCTGCAATGCCTTTGGACGTGAGAGAAAAATTAATAAAGTTAAATGAAAAGAGTGTAAGTGAACTGAAGCATTTAGTGTGTCCTTTTTTTGTCAACGCCGTCGCACAAAACGTAGTGTCACTAACTTCAGCTACACAATGATCCGATCTAACCCAGCGCTCGGCGCAAGCGTGAAGCCGCCATAACTTTAGTTCACGGCCGAGAACCAGCAGTGCTCGAGACGGTTCCTGCTGTCTCGTGCTCTGCAGGGGCAGAGCTCCAGTGAGGTTGTTGCTCGTGCAGAAACACCAAAGTTCCCTCGATGCATTACTGCAGCAGTGGTGTAGCCAATAAGGCTGGTGACATCGGTCCATTGTTACTAGAGCATCCAGTATCTTTGGCCTGCAGGTGATACTCAGGCTGCTCCGGCAACTGAGAAATGTTCGAGTGATACCGGCGATCTTTCCGTATATCATGCCCAAGAAAAAAACTGTTCGCTCTGAAAAATTGAGAAGTAATGTGTTAATTAACATTACGGTACCAGCGATATACTGCCACACGTCACGGCGAAGTCGTTGAACATCGGTGTCGCGTTCACGCACCGTGGGAACTCGCTACTATACTTTGTTTCAGCTGAACTTCAGACGCAGCCGATGCTACAAGCGCGAGCTGAAGGCTTTGGGCGTCCCTACCAAGCTCGAGCGCTCATGCAGTTCAAGCGGTAATCAGGGCCACATTGTCGGGCTTGTAGTATCGGCTGCGTCTGGACTTCAGCTGAAACGAAGTATAGATCAAAGTCTGTTGACAAGCTTCCTAGATCGCCTGGTGCCTTTTCGTGGCGCGCGCGCTCGTTGGCGCTCACTACACTATCAGCCTATATGAGCCCGCCCAGTAGACAGATGCTGCGAAACCGGTCGAACGTTGGACGCAGATTACCTGCGTTGGAAAGGAATTCTGTCGGGGTTTTTATGATAAACATGAAGCTTACGCGAAAATTGGTGCAAAAACGAACGTCGTTCGGAAACTGTCCTTCGTGGCGCTTAGAGCCGCCTGTGGCGCCGGTGGCGCCACCGGCCTTTATAGGCATTGACGCCTGTGGCGCTAGGAACGCTATCCGCCCGAACCTCCTCGCGTGAAGGTAACAGAGAAAAACAGATATCGAACGCCGCTCTTTCGTAGAGCTAGTGCCACTAAATAAGCTACACTTCAGTCACGATACTTGGCCATATTGTGTGTTAAGACCATGGTGGCCAATTATCTCATGCTTTATCTGAAATCACAGGAAACGCTTTTCCGCCCTACCGAAAAATCCGGTATAACTTTTCGCTATCCGGATTATGGAACCGGAAATCTATCTGGATTCTATCTGGATACTATCTGGAATTTAGGTTTTCAAAAATTAGTCCTTTGTCTGCAATCTGGATTTCGGGTTTCCAGAAACAAATTTCCGGTTCCATAATCCGGATAGGCAAAAGTTATACCGGATTTTTCGGTAGGGCGTCCTCCACAAATATTTAAACAGTTCGCGACAAAGCAAAGCAATATTACATGAGCTTCCGAACACCGAATCTAATGCTGAGGAAGTCGCACTTTTGAGTCATGACGATCGGCAGTTTCGTCTGCTCTGCACAATCACCAAAATGGAAGCGCCCACAACAATGTTGAGGAACGAGGTGCCAATAGTCTAAGCGCAGCTCATTTAGTGGCTCTACGTAGAGCTTGTCAACTGATAGATCTGAGAACGTTGCAGTGGAGTGCGCGAACAAAAGCTTTCGGAACTGAATCGTGTTCTGGACCGCGTGAAAGCGCGTTTACGGAACGAGCTGTTGGCATTGACACTGCTACGGCGGCATTTTGTTATCGGTTATTTCTTTGCATTTGTTTCAGAGAGCCCATGTAGTGGGCATCGCGTACTGCAGAAACCCTACCATATATAGCCTCCTCTATACTCCCAACGCCTGGCAGTTCGACGATGGAGCCATAGAGCGCGCGGTCGCAGATTTGGAGCGCGAGGATTTGGTACCACAAAGCATATGTCGGGGTACCTAGGGGGTACCTGGACGTCAGCGCACAGCTTTTACAGCGGCGAGGACCCCAAACATCGTTTTCAAATCCGCCGAGAAAAGAAGCGGTAGTGCGAGGAACGCGAGGAGCTCGAGCGGACATTTCATCGCTCGGGACAGGTGTGTTTCTGCGTCTCGTCACAGCAGGGCGCCCATCACATGCCTCTCTTAGAGTTCCTGTATAGACGCTTTACACACGCGCCAGAATACAGCCGCTATTGCTGACCTTCTCTTGTTTTACCGAGATACCGAGCCACTGAAATGGGTGTGGACGAGCCTCCACGAAAGCCAATGCTGGGAAGAAAGAAAAAATAAAATCTAAGATGGCAATAACCTAGCCTGCTATGGTAATAATGAAGTGAAGTAAACGTAATAAGGGGAAATAAAAACTGAAGGTCAGTTATGGCGGTGCCCATGCACAGCTGCTGCAAAGCGTCTATAGGCTCCCTATGGGAGCCAGAGTTGCGCGTTCATGCACGGCATGTGGATACAGCTCCTCACGTGGCTGAATTCGGCGAATAGCAGCGCCGCGCGTTCGAGGCGCGCTCAAAAGCCTGGGAACCAACGCCGGGGCGCGAGCAACGTCTACTTTGCTGCACGGCACTTGATACGGCTCCTCACGTGATCGGATCTCGGCAAATAGCGGCGAGGGCGGCACGCGGCACGTGGAATCAAACGCGCAACTATGGCTCCCATAGGGAGCCTATACAGGAACTCTAGCCTCTCTCATTCGTTGTCTGCCGCTCTACCTTTTCTTTTTCGGCGGCCGCATCTCGCGGTGATCTGCCAGGCTTTGTCAGTATAGACGAGGCTATGACCCTACATATAAAACAGGCTATTAACGCCGTGCCGCAGTTCATTGGTAACAACTCCGTTTCGCAAGCAGCGGACCTAGTTTTTATTCCCGAGGGCGGCCATCGATCTTTTTCAAGGATTTGGCAACATCGACGGCGGATACTTTACACCCTATTACACCAACTACAACATCAACAACTACAGCACGTACAATAATTCCTACTTTGGGCGGTCGGCAAAAATAGGTCTCTAAATGTATTGCGCTAAGATTTACTACAGAGTTACGGCAAGGTGGTGCACGCATGGAGTTAAATATCAACAATCAAAAATTACCCCATTCAAGAAAAAACAAAAGAAGAAGAACCTGATTTGGGCAATCTACCACGCCATTTCCCGAGCGTTGCAGACGGTGCTTGTTGACTTGCAGACGCTGCCAACAGATGGCGTATGCATCGAAGGTGCGCTGGTCCGCGGGGCGCGCTGATTTGGGTTTCAAGAGCAGGTGATTAAGCGAAAGTTCTAGCAAGTGTTCCCAAGTTACCGAACACCGTCTGCGACGCCCAGGAAATGGCGTCGTAGATTAAAAAAAAAAAAACAACAACAACAATAGCTTCTCTATGTTGTTTTAGAACGAGCTAAGTTTTTGCCATTTCAGCTTTTTGCGTGCACCACCTAGTGATACCTCTGTAGTAAACCCTAGCTCGACGCGTTGAGGAACCGATTTTTGCAGACTGTCCAAAATTTGATCGAAGCGCTGTTGTGCCTGCTGTACAAAAACTGCAACTACAACTACGACGGCAACAAATACAACATCAACTACGGACGTCATTTGCATTGGTAGAAAAAACCCATAACAACTATCGCTACAAAAAAAGTGTATTTTCTTTTTAAAATACAGTTATTGCAAAATTTGTACAGTAGGGAATGAGTTATATTTGTTCGATCTATAAAATATCTTCAATAGTTGCAGTAGTGGTTACCGAACAGTGTCAATCACCCTTAACCAAAGCGTGCAATCGTAGACGGCAAAAAGTAATTGTGTTGTTGATTTGGCAGTCTATGTGCACACTGGTACAGCCTATTCGGTGACTTTTAAGGGAAGCAAACAGAAATGCGCCAACTGCAAGTGACCATTTTTCAGCAAAAATAGGATACTATGAAAACATTTAAATATTCGTAGTTCTATTCAATTGTATATTAATTCTCTTTGTCTAGACAAAAAAAAACAACATTTCTGGGGGTGCCATATGCTCCGGGGATGCATGTGAGATGGCTGGTAAACAACTAAAAAATTGCTCCCCTTGTTTTTTCTTTGTTTTCTAACTATCCTTGCAGAGCTAGGATTTCCACTATGAAAGCAGCCCTATAATCGCCTAATTTCCTGTTTCGTAGAGAAATACCTTCTGTATTTGTTATATGGGATTTTTAACTCTTACCTAGCACTTTGCCAACCGCTATTTTAAAATCCCTAATTTTCATGTCATCATGAACAACTAAATGTTAGGATCCCACGTTGCCGCACGTCTACTTTTAATACCTTATTTTAGCCCCAAGCCCCATTGATTGAAATCGCCTCCTGCAGATATAGCTCCACTTACTAGAAGCCCTATTTTTAAAATTGCAATTACTAAACTGGTGAATAATGTTTGGTAGTAATTTTATATTTTTGACTTTTATTGTTTGTACTTCTATAAGTATTTTACATAAGAAAAGAGAAAGCGAGAGGAAAGAAAAATATATAAATCAAATATTTAAAATGAAATATGGGAGTAACCCTCAAACCACGGGAACCCGAGGGCCGTAGCTATTTTATATGGGCTTATTGATTATAGAGGTGCAAGCATTTCTTTAATATCAGTTGCTTCTGATAACGCGGGGAGTCAACATTTTGTGAATGATTTCAATATAAAGCATGCCACGTTTAACCAAATTAAAAGCAAACGTGCTTCTATTTCAAAATTGCTTCTTTGAGAGCGACGACCGTCTTTCTTCAAGACCTGTAATTTAAACCCTTTACTTTTATGCAACCATCCACGTGGATGTAATTTCTAAGACGAAGGTTTAGTTTCACGTTAAACTTTATATAAACATCTAGCTTATACCGAATATTTCTTCGAATTCTAGAGCTATCAAAATCTCATTTTAACGCCGTAATACACGTCCAGGCAGCGCTTTTGCATGAGGGGCTATCGAAATTGAATTAGAGCACGAGTTATTTATAAATTTTTTTTGACCGTGTAGTCGCGGAGTGGAGCGTACTCTATCAAAAGTTTCAATGAAGGATTCAATAATCGTTTCGGAGACGCACTTGATCAAAACATAGATCTGAAAATAGTCGCTTGAGAGACTCTATTAATGCTGTGAGGTTCACAAAAACGTTGCATGATCTGAGCAGCAAATATAATGCGGGTTTATGGTTAAAAAGCAACATTGATTTCAGAGACCGATACTTTATTCCCTGCTTTTATTACGAATTGTTAACTACATTGCACCTACCGCACAGAATAAATTGAGTGCATAAAATGTATGAAATGCCATGTACTTTACTCGAGGTACGTTCTTGTCGTGGTATTGCTTTTCATGTGTTATTTATAAACAAACATAACAAATCTAGGGAACTGCCGTACTGCTAATATTTGTGGGTGTCTTCCTCCTCTCGTCGGATCGGGAAGCAACAAAATGAAAGCGTCAAAGTTGCTCGATAAAGGGATTCCTATCGACCTTTTCACCCTTTGTCGGATGAGCGCAGCCATCTTGAAATATTTTGACACGGCCACCAAAAGGTGGCTTCAACTCATCGCTCGCTCTCTCCTCAGCACCTTGGCGACACCGTTGTGTTTGACAGCGAGCCTTGCTCTATAAAGTGTTTCCCTACGATCAACTTCACTACCTAATTGCATCTCATGATTAAAATAACAACTTCTGCAATAAATTTCATAACACGTTTTTAGTATTTACACCACCGGCATGCCAGAAACGGGTGCGGAGGCTTGAGGAGGCACAGGAACCAGAGTTAGCATTGGATCATACTAAGTATGTGGATGAATGTAAAGGAGAATTCCTTTAGAGAATCTGGTACGGTTTTGGAATTCTTTATTGTTGGCATCTTCTTGGGCGTGCAAGTTCACGCTCGCATCAACTAAATGCGTGAGCATGGAACGCTTTTGGATCACTACGTCACCCCTGAAGGAATTTCACATAAGACAGCATGAGAGTTGTGAGGTCATTTGCTTATGACGCGCAGGTTTGCTCAGTGGCGTACCATTTGAAATAAGAGAGGAAAAATATATTTATGAACGCGCAGTTTGAATTTGAAAGAAGTCGAGAAATATAGTCTACGTAAGGAGTCACCTGTGTTTCTCAAAGGCGTCGTGCTCTGCCTTTAAAAAAAAGAAAAGAAAACAGTTGCTTTAGGTTATATGGGGAAAGCGGTTTCGCGGAAACATTCGCTTCGAGCCTTAATCGACCTATTTAATAATTGAAATAAATGATGCATTCTGTTCAATACCATGCATGAGCAACCGAATGTGTTTTATATATTTTTTTTAATATATCTACCTCAATTAATTGTATTAAACACAAAGGGTGGGGCTTTCCGGGTGAAGAACGTGTCACAGTAGAGACAGCTGGTGAGCGCCGTAGGTACGCAATATATGACGCCGAGAAGAAGCCGCCTGCATAGAAATCACCCGAGTGTGGCATTTTATGTATTATAATTACTCGCAGCGCTTGGCGACGCTGCTCAAAGTAAATAAAATATATGTCCGAACAAATAAAGATCGGTCTACACAGATCCATGAAGTCGTGCCTTGAATTTGACTTTAACTATACTTGCCGTGCGTCACAGGCCCACGTTAGATGCCAGATAGACTTCACTGAACGGGATTGTCACTTGTCGCATATCCTGGATACGTTGTAAACAAATGTCCGTATAACAAATTGTTTATTTTATGAGGCCGACATTGTGAAATGCTGTTAATGAATATTTAACAGGGCTAATAGTTAAAGATTTTTTTAGTTGGCTATGAAACATCAAAACACCTCTCGAGTACTTAATTTCTAAGAAACTTCTTGGAGACAATGTCGCTTGTTGTGTACATCTTAGCCGTCAGTACATGGTAATGTTGAAGTCGGCGATGTTGATAAATGGTTGGTGTTCTCGAATATGAAACATTGAGCATTAAACTCGCGAGTTCATCTGTTCTCCGAGATTCAGCACATCGTTAATCTGGCTGCTAACTTGGTTTTTCACTGTAGAGTTACTTATTAGTCACTTCATTAGATCATTTAGATCATTTTTATAGAAACTGGTGTCATCCGGTACGGCGGTAGGCAATGATAAGGCTCCTCCTGCGTCGGCTCAGCCGTTTCGTTGCCGAGCACGCCAGAACGATGAAGGTGTTCGTTAAAACATGAATAAATTAGGCTCGAAACCACTTCTTAGTTACTGAACTGTTTTTGGGGTTGTTCTGCACTGAACTGTTTTTGGGGTTGTTCTTTTCATTTGAACTACATTCCTTGTCCCGCTTACTAACCTTACCTTTACCATGCATTGCTGGAGAAAATGTAACCACTTATAACTTATCCATTTTGACATTTTCTCTATTAATTACAGAGTCGCTGAATAACACAAGCCCGATACGCACGGATTTCTCTTTGGCATTGAAATTAGACACAGGAAAACACCGATTCAGAGGAAAAACAATAAACAGCGAAAAATAACTCAAAAATTTCAAGAAAAATGAACACTGAGAACACGGAAATTTAGTCATCAATAATTTCAGCTTAATTTGGTTATCCCTGTGTTGGACATTATGATTGAGTTCTGAGACAAAACAGGTAAATTAATAGAAAATTAAATATGTACAATGTGTAGGTCTAAAGCACAGCCTGCATTTATTTGCTAAAAGACAGAACTAACAGATGCTTAGAAAGATAAACCTCAACACCCAGAATTTAAATTATAATAACATAATGAAACCAGAGGAATGAATTGCACGAGTGCCACAAAGAGGTGAAACTTTACCATTATACGACAACTTTACGTAAAACTCTTGACTATTTAATAGAAGTGAGAAACGAGAGCCTAGTGTAGGTGAATTTTTCAACTAAATAATCTAAAATAAACTATCCTCCATTTCATGAGCTCACAAAACCATAACGACTTATTTAGTACACAGAAGATGAGAAGGCCAGATTGGAAGGTTACATGTAAAGACCCCAAGTTAGCAATCGTGCTGCATACGAACCTCTAAAGCGGATATTAAAACGGACTAATATCAAAGCTGACTGACACAACACTCGCTGAAGATTAAACAACCGATTTGATTTTTACTTTTATGATTATAACAAAGTCAAAGTAGATAAGTTTAATCTATGCAAAAGTATGCATCGCATATATACTGGATAATGTGACCATGCAAAAGTATCTTGATGACAATGCGATATGTATTCTGTTACTAAAATTGGCTCATGAAGCAAACAAAACAAGAAATAAGTATTGTTGCAGCCAGAATGAAGACGCTACAAAGAATCCACATCATACGAGGTTGATTAAAAATTTATTCACATTTCGGTTATCTTACACCTTCTGTTGGCCGCACTGTCTTATTGACACTTTTTGCACTAAGCTGTTGTCTCTACAGTCGCTGCTGTGCAAGCTTGAATGTTTAAGTCAGTTCAGCTGTGACTGAGGTGCAAGAAAGAATGGCTGCCCATGTGTAATTTGTACAATTGGAGGAGTTATTGTTCTTGTGGTCTAAATGTGTGTCTGGTGCCACTATATATAAAAAACATTTGTGCACAGTATCATGGAAATATTTCGTCGCAAAGAAATGTGTTTGAATGGATGCAGAACTTCTATGAAGGATGCACAAGTGTCAGCCATAAAGGCGCCGATGCCCATCCGTGTCGGCGACGGATGATGACATTGAGCGTGGTTGCGCACTCATTTTGTCGGATAGAGAAGTGATAGTGGATGATGTGACAAATCATTTGCAAATCAGCCAAGGCTTTGCCTACAATAATCTATGACCGGCTTGGAATTGAAAACGTTTTGATCAAAATAAATTCTACAGTTTAATCACCCTTTTATTCTAGAGTAAAAGCGCTAAAAACAACGTTCAAGTAAAAGAAACGAACAACACAGATCGCTCTGTGTTGTTCGTTTCTTTAACTTGTCCGTTGTGTTTAGCCCTTTTACCCTCGGAAATTTAGATCACCAACTAGTTCAAGTGCCTACATAAGGAGCCTCATATTTAAGGTTGTTTTCGTTATTTTTTTCTCCAGTGTATAATTGACTAATTTCTGGCTCCCAAAAGAGAGCAAGGATGCCACATAGTGCTTTACCATTTCTGAAGTGTGTTTTCTTTCTGTGAGCCAGGTTTTTGTTTTAGGCCAGTGCTTTTTTTTATTTGATATGTCCGTATACATTGCTGCAACTGCCACAGTTAGAGGAAACCTTAGAGCAGGCCTGTTAAGTGCTTGTAGAGGTTGCACATGATTCAACCGTTCTTTTAGCCTCGTTATGGAAGGTGCTGAAACACTTCCGTAGGGCATTCGGGACGTCCAGAGGGCACTGAAATGCTGAAGACTATCACCGGTATCGCCTTCGTCCCCAGATAGTAGTCAATCATTGGTCTTGGATGGTTCCATTGCGACAATGTTCTCTATTTGGTGATCCAACTTGCCTCCAGACGGCGCTGAAGTACTGAGAACTACCACGGGATGGTTATTGTCCTCCAATTGTAGTGAATCATTGGTCTCAGACAGTGCTATTACAACAATTTTTTCTTTTATCTTGTGACCCAACTTGCCTTCAGACGGCACAGAGGTGCTAAGAACTACCCAAGGATGGCCGTCGTCTCCAGACTGTAGATTGATCTTTGAAATAAAAACTGTTGTCGTTACAATTATTACAAGTTATTCTCGCATACAAATGTTGTAATCCTGACTTACTTTAAACAGACAGATGCTTAAGGAGCTTGATTATGTGAAATTTACTGAAAAGACAGGACAGACGTAAGAGCACTTCCATTCTTATTCCAGATACAACAAGAACATTTAAGTTCCACTAAGGGATATTTCACTGTGTTTTAGTCTTTTAGATTATTTGTGCAGTTACAAACAATTGTATGCCATTATTTTCATGAATGTGGGCTTTGCTTTCTTTCATTGGGTTAGCCTGAATCGCCCTTTTTTATAATGGCAATATACCGAATTTTTATAAGCTGCATTCTGTGCAGGGCTCGCTGCTCATGGTGTAAATCAAGCAAACGAAGCTTAGAAACACGGCTAACGAGGGCGGTTAAAAAATTAATTTATAAATTTATTCAGCGGTGTCGCTTACACAAAAGACAGTCTTGAATAAAGTGTTCTGGCGTTGTTGTTAGTTTATATTTATATGTCTCTGGTGACAATGACTTTGACCAAGCAATCAGTTGCAAGCATGACCTTCAATATTATCACGACAATAACCTGATAAATATCATTTTAAATGTTTATTTTATAAAACTCCCTTCAAGACAGCGTGTGCAATAGGGCAAACCATCAAGGAAGCTTGCCGCCATAATTTTTTAATAAATATTTGTAACTTTTGTGAACAATAAGATGCAAAAACGATTATCCTTAATTATTTATCTATGCACTAGACAGGTGCAGATTCATATAGCTCAACAAATGTGTTTTCATGAAACAGCAGCTTGAGCGATTTGGTAATTCACATAGAAAACAACCAGTAGGAAAAACAAATATCAAGATAAAAGAAACCAGGGTGGTTTGCATAAAGGGAGACTTTCTATGTATAACAACATAAGAAAGAACAGCAACAAGTACTTTATTTTTACTAGTTCAAGACACATTTTAACATGATCTAGTGTTGGAATTTGCATGTTTATATTCCAAGAGCTTCAATGACCGAGTCAACACAGTCCAGTGAGTTAAGATGCACCTTAAAACTACAAAAGCTCAATTATTTCTCCCAATGCGGACGTTTCGGCTTACTTCCTGAATCCCAACAGCCTAGGTTCCACCTCTGAGCCTAGTTGTTATAGTTATTATAATTAGACGCACAGGTAGGGTGATTATTTCAGTTCGTTACGATAATTTGCAATAAATGCAGGCAACGTCATAAAGAAGTTACAGGAAAACCTCTTGTGCAATTTTTGAGTATTCTCTCGATTATACGCGAACCAAACAACTCAGATTTAAATCATCGGGTTAGAAATGGCTGTTCAAACCGCTAACCGTGGTTGCCGTTTTCAGGACATTGTCGTACAGGGGCGTATATAAAGTAGACAAGTAATCTGTGCCTGCGGAGGGACACATCAAATAAAAATGGCTGATGCTGCGGAGCCCTCGAACAGCACAGTGTAAAACTCGCATCTTTTTGGGTCTGCAGCACATGTTCAAGAATTGTATAGAGCAGTTCTGCCACTTTGCCTAAAGCAATGAGTACGGTCGACGCAAGCACCCCTACCTCGCGAACGGATCTCTCGGTGCCTTCTTTTTGACATTTACTTAAAACGTTTTCCGGGCATTTTCGCAGCTGCCGTGGCCAGCTCGTCACTGTTTTGAACTTCATCGGTCTCAGGCACGATTGTTGATTTTCGTAGTCACCTTGCCTGGCTACTCATTTTCGATGATGGCAGTCTTCAGCGATGTAGCGAGTAGAGCATCCTTCTCGCGTTCGGTGAAATTCGGGACCCCCCGGTGGATTCTTTTATCTCGAAATATGAGCACGAAAACTACTGTCACAGCCAAATATTATGCTATCATCCGATATTAAACGCACTGTCACAGATATAATACATTTGGGGTTTACTAAAAGATTTTAGTCCTGTTTTTGAAAGGTGAGCGTAAACATAATTGAATTTGGAGATGTTTCATTCGTTACTCACCAAAGAAACACGGCGAAAAGCAGCCGCCGGCGGCAATTACCATGGCCAAAAAGTTTGTTTGCGTCACGGGATTTTTCTCCGCCGATCATATTCGTCCCTCTGAGCGTTCCTTAGTTCGCTCTGCCTGTCCCTTCATTCCCTACAAAAATCCAGTGTTTAACTAGGGGCACGTCTGTAAACCCGAGTTAATCTTGGTGCAACCGGAATTTAAACCCGTGCTTAACCGAGGTAGGTTTAGGACGCTAAGCCGACTTCGGAAAGAGCCGCTTTGGGTCATGGTAAACGACGTTGGTGCAGTCGGCCCTAAGTATCACTCGCCAGCCAAGCAGTACCAAATCTGCATCATGACGGCGCTCATCATTCTTGTACGTTTGCTTATCACTGACTAAACCGATCGCGTACACTAAAGTGGCCGTCATCCTCCACTCTTTTTTGTTTGTTTTGTTGCGATTAGTACAGGAGGCGATAGCAAGGCGGAAAAAAAATCGAGTGCCGTTACTATGCACTTTTGGTGCTGCTTGAATGGCTTCATCGCCATGCTGTCAGAGTGGTATGAAACGTAGCAAGACGTACTCCTTGCTAAGTCTAGGCAGACCCTTACGGTCGCTGGAGGTCCCACGAAGGTCATTGGAGGCCTCACGAAGGTCATTGGGTCCAATGCTTGCGATATTTTTATGCAGTACTGCGATGCACTGATTTGTCAGCGTAAAGATCGAAGCTGAAATCGTGCCACTCCTCGCGATGGCCTACCGGGTCCCGTAATGCTATGCGCTCAGTATTGCTTGTACGGTGTTGGGACCTAGCGGTTGTCCGGGAACTTTGGGTACGGCAGGGAACCGAGCCAGGGCAGGAACTCATGTAGAGGCCGGAATTGCGAAGGACCAGGGAGCAGGAGGGATGTCTCGTATACATAGGTAACTCTTCATATATACATAAGGAGAGGTTACATAAAATCAAGAAAACATTTGAAAACACTTGAACACTCGCAAGCAAAAAAATTAATTTGCTCTGTATGTTTATACAGCCTTGATGGAGATGCGCCTCAAAGGGTAATCGGTCTCTTAGCTGTAGATGAGAAATTTAGCGTGTGCAGTACAGCCGCTAACCTGGGGTTATTAACGTGCATCACGCAGTAGTGATCACACGAACGCGTGCCGGTACGAAACTCTTCCAGATCGAAATGGGCGGGGGCGACGGGGGCGGCGGGGATCGTACCCAGGAGGTTCCCAGCGCAAGCTTTCGCTCCACGCTCCAAGCTGAGACGCGTTAGCCCACTCGGACACTTCCTCCCTACTCGCTAGCAGCGGCCTGCTGCTCGTTTTATAATGTCACATTTTCCCACATCCCTAGTATGGAATCCCCAGGGTTCAGGCCTTCACCAAATACTGTGGGGCTAGTGTCCCTAACATTCAGGTATGCCTTTCCCCTCTCTCTCACACTGCCACACGCGACCAGGGTGTCGAACCGGAACCGAACCGAACCGAAAACCGGAACCGAACCGTTATTTTTATCCGAAACGGAACTGAACCAAACCGAAATCTTCGCCGCCATCTTGGAACTGAACCGGAACCGAACCGGAACCGAACCGAAAAACAATATAACGGTAACCGGTTCAAAACGGT
Organism: Ixodes scapularis; assembly: GCF_016920785.2. NCBI lineage: Eukaryota > Metazoa > Arthropoda > Arachnida > Ixodida > Ixodidae > Ixodes > Ixodes scapularis. Next base: position 171,514,411 of record NW_024609835.1, read on the forward strand.
TCAAGGTATTCTTTTTTCGTTTTTGTTAGTATCACAAAACGAACATATGGGAATATGAAATTGGCGGCTGTATTTCTATCTATTGTTCAAATTGTCACATACAGAATTGCAATGTATGGTAAACTGTGGGTTTTCGTGGCGCTTTTGTACTGGCACTATGATTAACCATGTGTCACGTTGTCACGTGACGTCATGGTGTCAATACATGCTGTCAAGTAATGTCACGTGACCCTGTGACGTCACGTTACTCACTGCGTCAAGTCGATTTAATTTGAGAAAGTCACTAGATGTATTAACCTTGTTGACAGCGTGACGTAACATGATATCACGATTTTGCACCGAGTCACGTGACACCAACCGTAAACAATTTTCATAGCCCCGAATCGAGTGCTCAAGTTCATGCCAATCAGCATCGCCGAACATTCGGGCTACGGCTTGTCTTCAATTAAAGATGATAATAGCCCAACTCTAACAATATCTGAAGCTCCAGCCCAAGCTTTTGCTTTCTAAACCCTAGCGCATGACTATGATGAACACTGACGGTATATAATTAGCGTCAGATCACGTGGCTGCTTGTTCAAATTGCGAGTTGAGGAGGGGATCGACAGCTATTTGTTTCTTTATTTTCTTTTGCATCTGCTATTTTTTTTCTTTTCGCAAGCTATCAACGTCAGGGGTTACTTCTTAACAGTATTTATTGAAAGTACAAAAATAAATGTTGCACGACCAATTTTACATTATTGAAGCGCCCATAAAAGGTTTTGTTATTGGAAAGGAGGAGCGACCGTGACGCCCCAAGCGGTTAACTTTAGAACTACACGGATGGGGACAATAAATACAATGACTCAGCGCTCGGCCGACATAACCGAACGCGGCGTCACCGTTCGGCTGGAGTTCGTGTTCTCCGGTGAGGAAGAGGACAAGCACCACGGATTTTGGCCAAGCAATGGCCAATGTCTGGCGATGGTCTTTTGGCCAGTGGCCAGAGAGTGGCCATTCATTGGCCAATGCTTGGCCGATGGCTGATGGCCAGTGGCCATTGGCCAATGGCCAGATAAAGGCCAGTCACCGGCCAGTCTCTGGCCACTGTCTGGCCACTTGGCCAAGGACCACAGCCAGCCACTGGCCGATGACTGGCCAACTCTGTGCTGCTTGGGGGGGGGGCTCTTTTGTTTCCACTCCGGCCTGCATGAACAATGCAGCATGCATGGTCCCAGCTCAGCACAAATCCGAAGTGGGCCCAGCTCGCATTCTCTGAGGATAGATCCGACACTTAACGTCGCTTCGTCGATTGTTAGTATTTTTTACATTAAACTGTGCCTTGCGCTCTATTGTAGAAGATGACATGGACATGCACATAAGGCCTGTGTGCACGTGCAGAGGCCTTGTGTTGAGTAAACACCTAGGTGTGGGTAAACAAACGGGTAAGAACGCCCCCTATAGTTCGATCGCCTGCCCAATTTTTGATCTGTACGGAAAAAAATACTTGAAAGAAAAACAGAAAAAAAATATTGACCTCAGAGGGAGAGCTGAACATTGGCAGTCACTTTAAGGCTGTGTCCCAAACCTTACCCAAATGGATCCGAGTTACTCCCGCGGGTCATGTCACGTGACATCACATATTGAAAAGTGCTGGACGCGGCTAGGTTTTGGAACGCCAGAAAACAAAACCCTTACTCTGGAGTAAGATCATGTAAATTTTGGAACACGGCCTAAGTCTCACACGAGCGTCGTTCTCAAGGTTTCTACCGCCTCTGTATTTTGCTTAAAGGAACAATACAAATATTTCTATACATTCACATAACGCTGCTTAAAATCACTTCCTAACGTTAATAACTAAATAAACTTGGCTTTGCTCTTTTTTTTAGGCAATGGCAGTGGCCAAAAAATTAGAGAAATATGAGCATCGTTGATCCCCTCAACTCGGAGCCAGAAGCGGCCTCCTGGCCTGGTACCTATCTGAGGCCGCCAACGTTAATCATGCCCCCGTGGAAAGGAAGAAAACGCCTGCTGGAGCTCCAGGCATTTTTAGAGTTCGGCTAATTGTTACGAGCCGATGTACAGTGCTCACGCAGTTCTCGTGTCTCATCCATGAGCCGCGCTCGACTGTCGTCAGGCGGGTGGTTTTGATCCCCCAATTACGTCGTCAAGCTCTGCAAAGGCGATACTGAAAGATATAGTTCCCTTTTATTCTCGTAATTCCACCGTGACAAGGGAACTTCTGAATCAGTGGCGGCCTGTGCGAGTATACTTGGGTCAGACTAGGACGAATACGCCTCTGAAAATTCATGAACATTCCAACCCGATATCATTTGATGACCGCTTTAAACTTCGCGGGGTGCAAAATAATAATAAAAAAAAAGCAATGGAGGGTTGCTGTTAACAAGTGACAAATAAAATTGTGGATTTAGCACACACAAACGGAGGAGGCAATTCCCCAGGAATACTTTCAGCCTTTCCACCTTGGTGAAGAAGGAACACCAGCGAAGCTGTATACTATGGTGGGAATGAAGTAATGGGCCGGCCGCAAGTCGGCAAGCCAGAGTGCAAAGACTGGAGAGGTTGTCGCCATCAATGCGCGACGGCGGCAACCATACAACCGGGAAGCCGGTTGTCTGGTTGCCGCCGTCAATTATAGATGGCGGTAGCTGTCCAGAGTTTTGTGTCATTATTTGTTTGCTGACTGACATGATGGGAAACTGACCCTTAATAGCTCCGCTGTAAAAATAAGCGCGTGTGTGTGCGTGAGTGTGTGTGTGTGGGGGGGGGGGTAGTTTTAAAAACATACTCTGTTGTAAAGAGGTTCCTCTTTCCCTCATCTTTGGCGGAGATCAAAAAGCGTGGGCCCGGAAACTACTTTGTTTGCAAAAACACTCTTGCCAAAAAGCACGTTTTTGTCGTGCCAGACGGTCGCGCAGTTCCTCGCGAAGATGCACTACGAATAATATTACGTGCCTTTCAAATACTTGGCTTTCACTGAGCTTGAACCTCCTGCAGCGTGCATTTTGCACCATCGAATTTGATTTTCGTAGCAAGAAGCCACAATGACTACTAGCATATAGTCTGATGACGTCACGTGCATGCCATGCTAAACAGTTCAGCTTTCTGGTGAAATGTGATGATCGCAACACTAGCAATAGATATCCTACTTGTAAAGTTTTCCAGTATTTATTGCAGTCTCACGATGATAGATGGCAGCCCAGAAAAATGTTAGAGCGCATGATTATTGAAGCACAGTGTTGTAAAGCGAGGGCCCAAAACAAGTGCAAACAAAACCGAATGTAACATTAGCCTCGCGAGGTAGTATTTTGCGAAGTTTCGAGCTCATGCAAGCTGATGAAATAAGGTTTATATTAATATTTTAAGAATTTCATCGGTCCTTCGCGCTATTCGTGTAAAATTATTATTTTCATTGCGTGCACATTTACGCATCTCTTTTTGCAGTAAGGCGGTCTGTAAGAGATTATTTAGGAAAATACCATTGTTTTCTCTTTTTTAACATTTCGAGTATTTTCTTTCAGATCTGTCACGTGAACACAGAGTCCTTTTTGGCGTACCCTGCAACCCGATGTTTCACACTGCCAATCAGCAAACAGAAAAACACTTTTACGCAGACTCAACAGCTCGCGTAGTTTCGAGTATCTTCCTTCCGTGTCGGTCTCAAGCGGTTATGTGAACTTTTAAGGTAATATTTATTGATCATTATAAAAATATATTACATTGCTAACTGAATATTTGACAACATAAATAAATGGCCGACCACCCAAAAGCTATGCCCCCCAAAATTATTTGAACTGTGTTCTGCCAATCTTTTCCGGCGTTTGTATCCTCGACAGGCACGTTGAAGGTTATTTGGGACAGCTTTACATACATTTCTGATTTTGAAGCTGATTTAAAAAACAATGTGTTCCTTACATATATAACTTCTTAAACATATAGAAGCCTGTTATTGCCTCTTCTATGTGGTAAACATTGCTTTAATCTGTCTCTGGGCTGGACAAAAACAAAGCAAACAGGGGCGCGCGGCTGAACCATGACGATTACGCACACAAACTGTCAGAAAATATCCAATTAAGTAGCTGCCATGCCGAGAAAAACTTTAAACACTACTTCGTTTTACTTAATAAAGAAGGTACTTTGGTGGACGCTTAAGCTTCGGCTTTAAAATCGCCTCCTTACTTGCCGCGCAAGCGTGCCTCGGTTGCCTAGTCAGGAGCGTCTGACTCGCAACCGAAGGGTTGTGGGATCGAATCCCTCCTAAAATTCTTTTTTTTTTCTCTAAGGCAAAGAGAAATTATTAGAGACATACGGCGACCTGCAATTCACGGTACATGTCATGTTTTAACACTTTCATTCCATGCGTGATGTCACGTTTCACGTGAGCATTGTGAGTTGTTTGAAATTCTTGAGCGAGGGCATGTAGCTCTGACGTCATGACCTTATCGACCATTCAGGATTTTCCAGTCACGCCACCGAAATCGGCTTTTCTGCGACGTGAGTTTCTCACTGCTATTGCGTTAAAATAATCAATTAGGAAGGCCAGATTCGATCTGAGTGCGAATGTGCATATAGATTAGACTGAACAATTTTGATTGCTCCTTGCTGCATGATTAGTCGCATGGGTCGCGGTGCTGAGTGCAAGCAATGTTTGGTTAAAACAACAAGCATTTTGATTGACGCTCGGCATTTCTTTAAAAAATAGACTGAAAGGGATTATCCTAGAACTTTCGTGACATTTTGAAAATTACATTGCTTTTTGCTTAGTTGTATCGTCATCATATACATATATATATATTGTGAAATATATTTAGTAAACAATATTTCACGATATATATGGCCATGAGGCGCCCATTTCATAATTTTGTGCAGTAATTAATTCCTTAGTTCGAGGACACAATCCCGATTTAACTTTTAATACTGCGGCACAAAGTTGTACCAATCAAGGGTATTTTTGGTGACCATGCCACACTTGGCGTCAACATTTTATACTGTGTGAATAAATCAGCTTGAATTTTAGAATTTTACTTTAACACAAAGAAAGGACAGGAAAAGACAGTATAGTTCTAAATTCCAACCTGATCAATCTACAGGTATGTACCAACAAGCTCAGCTCCTTACTGTTATACTGAAACATTTGGATTCAGGTAAATATATGTTACTGGTAATGTGTATGTTATGTCGTATGAACACGCCATTATGTATGTTAAGAAATTTAAAAAAAAAATTTATACTTTTGGTTTTTGAAAAAAAAGTTAATTGCACAGATGAGAGGAGAAACTATATAGTTGATTGTTTCACGGAGTAAATAGTGTATAGTCTCAGAACAACGCGGAAAATATATTATCAATTTAGCGGTTCAAACCGGTTCGAACCGGTTCGAACCGGTTTGCACCGTAATTTTTTGCTCCCCGGAACTGAACCGGAACCGAACCGAAAGCCGTGAACCCGAACCGGAACCGAACCGATAAAAATTTTGGTTCGACACCCTGCACGCGACACACACACGGAAGGGCCAGACATCCTTGGCCGCGGTGTCGCCGGTCAATGTCGGCGGACAATGGTGCCATCCAAGTCGAGGAAGGCGGAAGACATCCATAATTGTCGGCATCCTGGCTTTCGTGCGTTAGGGGATAATCCCATAGGCGATCTGAGCTGGGGAGAGCGCTCCTTTGTAGAGGGCGTCCCAAGGCTGTAGGGTCGTCGTGCGACGAGGTCAGGGAGAAGCAAGGAGAGGGGTCGGACGGCAAAGACGGCCAGATGACACTGGCGTGGGTCAACCTGATGATCCTTCGGAGAAGGTCACGTCGTCCCCGTGTACCAAGGTGCGTTGGAGACTCGAAGGCGCAGCTGACCGTAGCCACCTGGCGACGATGCTCCAGGGCGTTCACCCGTGGTGGTCGGTTCGGAAGGGCAAGGTCGTCTCCTGGGGCCTTTCGCAACAAGGGTTTATTGCAGGCAGTCTATTCTTTATAGTTACGATTATGGAGGAATTATTTTGACTAAGTACGCATTTTTTATGATTCATATCTGTATGTGTTTTCCGCTGTTGACAATGCATGCCTTGTGTTGCTTCGACACGAGTGTAACTCTTTCGTCACACTCGACTGCGATGTTTTTCGCGTGAAATTTAAGCCGTAAACACAATCGGTGGACAAAAAAATGACAGCAAACGCCGACATAATTACCTCGCGTTTGTTGCCTGGCATAACAAGGAGAAAACGAGAAAACGAATGTCGTCTAGAAAACACTAACAAACATGTTCACCGTCGTGAGTCAAAATTGAGTTTCGACTGCGTCCTTCTATTGACTGAAGAGGGGCGCTTAATTTAAGTCTTTGTTTTCCTTGAGCTCAATGGACAGGTAATTAACGGATCGGCAATTAATTTGCGTCAGTCTATTTTTACTCGAGTTTCGTTTTCATTCTTTTTTTTTTTTTTTCCTAAGGAAACGTCAGTCGCAGACTGGCGGCGGTCCGAAGAAGCCAATATCGATAGAACAACGAAGAGAGAGGGAAAAAAAAGAAAACTTTGGAAGTATTCAATACGCCGCGCCCTCTTCTTTAAATAGAAGAGCTATTTGTCTTTCGATAATTCCCTTTCTGAGGCCCCCTTCTGCGACGAGCGGCACTGCTTCAGCGTGGCCTGGAGCGTTTTTGCGGCCTATCTTTTCTTTTTTTCGCTCCTCTGAATATAAAAACGAAGGAAGAATCATCAGTCCTCCTTTCTCCCCTCCACAAAACGGGACGGCTCATTTTCCGAGCGCGCAAGATACCGAAGCAGTCAAGCGCTAACCAATAAGAAATAAAAAAAAAATATTATATATATACATTGAATATTACAAAGAAACATGGAAGACCAAAACAAAAATCCATCATGATTAAAAAGGACAGAGAACGGGGATAGTTTGAGCGCAATAACACATGCGTTCGTAGGTTTGAACGGGCGTTTTGCTTTTTTCTTTCTATGCGGGGTCGCATTCCAAGAAACGCCGCACGCGTCCCGTCTTTGTCACCGGTTCGCCACGTTATATATTTTTCTTCCCTTCGAGCTCGCGTCGAAGCTTCTTTTTTTTTTTTCAATATTAGATTAAAAAAAAAAAAGGCGGATTGAACAAATGACGCGTCCGATGTGTCTCCTCGGACAAGGCTTAGGCAAAAGCGAAGATAATGCGTTAGGTAACGCGCTTTGGAGTGGAAGGTGTTGTTTTTGTGGAAGGCAGCGAAGGCAGAACACTGGCGCGAAACTTCGCAAAGGGAACACCAAATCCCCATAAGCCGCGAACCAAAAAAGGCAGCCCGAGTAACGAACAGCTCCCCGACAGTACCCGAGGAAGGCACGAAGAGAGAGTGAAAGGGAAAGGAACAATCTTTCCTTTCCCTCTCTTTCAAGATTTCGGACTTCTATTCAGAGCACGTTTTCCTCGAATTCTTTTATTTCTCTCTCTCTCTCTCTCTTTCTTCCTCCCACGCCTCCCAGCTTTCTAGATCACAAACTTAGCAGTGGCGACCGGTGGGCGAGGGGAAGGCAGCACCACCGCGCGCTGGGGTGAGGGACCTTGATGAGGGACGTTAGAGGAACGTTGTTTCTCGTTAGGCCAGATGAAGGAAGAGTTTTAGAAATGCGCGTCGGCTGCTAGTGAAATTGTTTCGGGTTCCGGTGCGTCAGTTGGCACGAGACAATCTGGGAATGCCGTCGTATCCTTCAGGAGAAGGAGTTCCTCCTTGTCGACGGCTGCTAATTACTGCCGAGTTCGTTTTGCTCAAGTTAGGTTCCTTGTTTATGCTTTGATTCACCAATGAGCATTTCCTTGTGCCACTGTACTGAGTCGCCTGTGTTGCATTGTTATGTTGATTAGTGCCGTGACTCTACTATTTCTAAAATTTACTACCCTAACCCTGCTCTAAGAAATGAGTTCATTCTTCCTCTGACGTTTATTTCACCACGAACTGGCCATCAGTGCAAAGTCTGGATTGGCTGCTGCACCACTGTCCACGTTAACCTTTTCATACTCAGAGCATCACCCGAAAATAATCAATTCTTCTTACCTTCAGTGTCAATACCATCAGTCGATTTACGCAAAACATTGCGGTAGCCAACCATTTTTGTTAAAGCTTGTTCATTTATATTTTTTAAACATTTTTGTGCTAATCTTTTTTGTTTAACTCGTATTTTGTTTTGGATTTTGCAGCTCCCTTCTGTAATTCCTCCAGGCTCTGAATATACGCACAGAAGAGAAGGAAACTAATTAATTACTGAGAAGGAATCACGACTTTAAACAATTTCAGTCATTGCATCTTGATCCAGATAAATGTTCCTTCCATTCAGGTGTTCCCTCCCATCTTCTTTCGTGAGGGATGGTAAACATAAGTCAGTCGAAAGAGTTATCAATGTGCATGAAGGTGATATTCGATAGCAGGTTCGTATCGCAACTATTTGGAAATTCAGCCGCCGCTCGCCGTCTTGCGGAGGAACAAGGAACGAGAGGAGCGAGGACGGCGGCAGCGACAATCGGCCTTGGTGCTGTTGTTTTTGACGAGGTTTTCGTGCATCATGCAGTTTCCACGGAAAAAGCAAGTGCGCTAAAAGAGGAATCGCTCTGGTCCGCTTTGCAACAGCATTGCACAAAGGAACCGGGACCTCTCATTTTATTAGGATCTTTTCGTAGATTGCATACGCTGCGGATTTTGGGTCCTGCGGTCGTCAGCAAAATCTGTGCTCAACGTGACGGCAAAAGCTACGGCTGGTACTGCAAAGCTATTGCGTACAATCTACAAAAAGTTTTTTTTTTTCAAAAAGTAGTAGCGAACTACTCGCACAACGGAGTATCGAGCAATAGACATGGGTGATGGGCTTGTTTTTATGCTCTGAAGGGCCTTGACACGAAACATTGCAGTTTGCTCCAAGCAAACTGCTCCAAGGCTTTCAGTAAATTACGAAGGCACCTTAGAAAAATGTTTGGAGCATTTTAAGCGCGTCTGTGTACCCAACTTGAGGTGTGCTTAGTACGGGCTTTTTTAGCGAGGCAGGTCTCGAGTACGCAAATAACGCGGCACACAAGTGTAGTCTACTGTACATGTTAATCTTTCTTTTGAGAGAGAAATAAATAAAGCCACCAGACACGCCGATGGCACTGTTATGCCGTTCTTGCATAGTGTTTGTTACCGTATACACCATATACTAAAACCCATGCTTCAAAGATGCAGCGCAATCTTGGTCACGAATGCCTTACCGTAAGACCTACACCGACAACGCAATGCAAAAACTGCCTATTAGTAACTATGGTGCAGGTTGGTCAGGTGTTGCAACGCACTTAAACCGCGACGGTGTGCAGTGAGCTATGAAACACGCAGACATGAATTTTGTGAACGCTGCTCTACCGGAGCTTGACGGTCACCCTGCGCGGCTGACGCTTTAGAGCACTGGTTCCGATGGCATAGCGCAGCCACTTCGATATTTTTCCCACCCACAAAACTATTTTGCCACACACAACGATGTGACCAACGCCAAAGTCATGTTTGCCCTCCACAAAGCGTCACAAGTTCTGTGGTGTTTTCAAAAGGTCTAAAAAAAATTCTGGTTATCCAAACGCTCGTCAACAACTCCGTGACCTGCGATATGCTCCTGCGTTGATCGTTTCGCATTTGTGGCCAAATAAATTAATTTAACCGACCAGCGTCTTCGACCAGCGTCTGCTAGCAGGCGCAGGGTTAACTTTATCTCCGTCTAATTCCGCCATCTTGGTACTACCCCCCCCCCCCCCCCCCCGCTATTTATATGGGGCGTTGGAGTTACGAACAGTCACTGACGAGGTGACAAGGAAGGGAAGAAGTTTCCTTCCTACCTTTAATAACGCTTCGGCTCCTCGTGCCCGCAGCCAAAGAGCAACGGAAGGCGTGGAGCGGATGCTTAGAGGCCGGGCAGTCGAGAGACACGCCCTGCGTTCTCATTCTGTTGGCGACTATGACTTCTGTTATCAGCGACCTTTTGCTGTTACTGAATAAAACAAGGCTGACTGAGCACCGACTGCCATATTCAACGTGCACGTTAGGGCTCTAGAAGCACACAGTTTGACCCCGATTGTTTGTCCGTTGTGCCTGGTTAATTTGGCGACATCTGGTACTACTTAGCCCGACTAAAACCTCAGCATTGCTAATTAAGGAAGCCTAGTATATTAGGAATTACAATTACAAATTAACGAAATCACGAGTGCAGGCAAAATAAATACGAGCTCGCGTACCTCGAAACTTACTTTTTTTTTTTTTTTTCAGATAATAGATTTGCAAATTCGCAATACCCCGCTCTCCAAAGCATGCGCACATGATGCAACTCAACGACCTTGGAAAAAATAATATTTACGTTTAATTTACGCAATCATGAATTTGCACACTATTCACGTCGTTTGATGCTAGCATTATAAAACCTTAAGCAAAATTCAGAAGAAAAAAAAGTAAATCAAGACAATTGAGGTTCCCAGTCTTTCGCCGACTGTTTTTCCAGCAAACAATGCTAAGAAATATCCCACGAAAAGCTTCCCCGCTTAATAAAAGTGATACTCAAACGTTGTAGTGGGAAATGCTAAATTAACCACGCTCGGCTAGAAAGAAATGTTTCTCTGCGGCAAGATACAAAGGACGGACGGTTGTACACCATGTGATTTCTCTCACACATCCCCGATCAGATCATACTGCACTCTATCGAAAAACATCTCTCTCGGTTATATGGCTTTTGTTGTCACAAAACTGCAGCATCCGAACGAGTTATTGAAGAACATACTAAATGACACAAAAAATAACACAACTGCTTGCTCCTTCCTGCGATCAAAGAAGGGTGAGGAACGGCTGGCAGCTTGGTGTTATTTTTTTGCGGAATCATACGGTTTAGAGAATCTCGTTTTAGCGAACGCAGTTTTCCTGACCCTGGTTTATCGAATCCTTTTATAAAAAAAGACCCAATGTAGAGAAAATGGTGATGGGCCTCGTTTAGCGGAATTTGTCGTCGCGTAGCGGCGTGCACGGATGAGTGAGTTAACATTTTTGTAACGAGCCACCACAGACTGCCGCCACGAAGCTGCTTAAACGCGGGGAATGGTGTTAACACGCGCCCCAGCGATACACGCGCGAAGTAGAAGCTCCTCTTTTGAACAGCGTCTCCTTTTTGATAAACGACGTTTCTCTAAACTGGCGCTCCGATTTCTCTAAACCGAGCTTCGATAAAACGTGCCCGTTCACTAAAAGGTGTTTTCATGAAATGGCGTTCGATCAACCTTATTAAAGCCAATTTTTCATGCTAGGCCACGCCAGTGGTGATTTACTTTAACTACTCACTATAATTGCCGCTGAATGTTTGTCGGCTTTTGAAGGCTAGGGCTCGCAGAATTCATTCCAAGGCACTGATGTTACTCTGTATATATATTTTTTACACTCTGTTAAACATTGCCTATTAGCTTCTGCGTGTCTGCTGTCGTGAACAGAACGAACGAAAAATTCCAATGTTTTGGTTAGTAGAAGGGGCTCTAAGAATAGAAAGTCTCGAAATTAAGAAAACAATTTGAAATATGTTAATATGTTAATGTTGCCGCGTGGATGACCGAGAAGGAACGATTTTTGCTACTTCTAGAAGATTCTAGTTTACTCTTACCTCCAGTGTATAAGATCAGGAGGGCAACATGACCTTGTCGAGTCAGTCTCGTCCTAGCTCCCTCTCGAATATTCTAGGCCGTATACTTGACACCCCGAGTATAGCAGATAAGGAGCCGGTCTTGCCGACTCACTCGCCCGACGACGAATCTCTCTCGTCGCTCTCCTGCTAGCTTGCTGTCACGCCTACGCCCGTGACGTTCGATAATGCTCTTTCGAAGGTCATTATTTATTTTGTTTCTGGCACAAGTTCGTCAGTTGAGCCTTATTTTCAGCTTACTCTTGTCTTGAATTTCCCATCCTCAACAATTTTGGCGGAGCTGCTGGGTAGCTTTCTATGTCTTTTCCTCGTACGCCCTTGAGGACTCGCCGGACCAGATCGCTTTCAAGCAGCCCCGGAGAACTTCCTTCTCTGGAGCCAGCCGAAGCCCACGCAAGCCGGCGTACTCAGGGCCAGCTGCCGGAATCCGGTTCGTCGGTGAAACAACCAAGGAAATCGTTACACGCGCCTTCATTCGACCAAACGTGATGAAATGCTGTAGCGTTACGGGAACATCGTTAGTGAAAACAATTAGGAAAATAAATGGTACGTTGATTAAATGGCTGGAATATGGCATGCACACATCAAAGACGACGTCAAGAACGGCGCCTAGGACGACATGTAGAATGACATCTAGGACGACCTCAAGGACGGCGTCGAGGACAACTTCTAGTACGACCTCAAGAACGACGTCTAAGACTACCTCTAAGACTACCTCTAAGACGACCTCAAGGACGACGTCAAGAAGGGTATTTAGGATGACGTCAAAGAACCTCTAGAACGACCTAAAGGACTCCGTCTAGGGCGACGGCGTTTAGAACAACCCTGAGGATGGCGTCCTAGAAGACGACGTCAAGAACGACGTATAGGATAACCTCTAAGACGACATAAAGGACCACCTCTACAACGATCCCTAAAATGACCTTTACAACGACCTCTAGGATGACCTCTAGGACGACCTCAAGGACAACGTCCTAGACGTCGTGATTGAGATTGTCCTCTTGGACGTTGTCAAAAAGGACGACGTCAAGGACGACGTCAAGGACGTCAGGTCTCGTCAGCTACAACTCCCCGACGCTTACGAGCATACGCGACCGGCGTTTACGCGAACGCAGCTTACTCAACCGGCGCCTACGTGACCTTGATTCCGCGACCGTACACTTCAGCCACGGGTATTGCGTGGCCTTGAATACACGGCCTTAAACTTCAGACATAGCGGGACGTGCCATTGAGGATATGGCCTTCAGCGTCGTTGAGCCTATAAAGCTTCCGCTTTAAATGTCGACGAACCTGGAGACGTTTTCTCAAAGCCAGTCGACCGAGACCCATGCGCCTGCAGCCCCCGTCGTGTTTCTGACTGTCACACCCTGCACTCCGACGCCCTTCCACGGCGACGCCTACGAGGGCATCAACGACTGGACGCAGCAGTACGAGCGAGCTCCCCGTCCGGTGGACCCCGGAGCAATGACTGCAGAACAACTACTTCTTTCTCGATGGAACGGCACGTACTTGGTATAAAAACCACGAGGCGACAATCACCACCTGGGAAACATGCAAGAAGGAGCTCCACCAAACATTTAACACTTAGCAGCGACGAGTACCCGGTGAGAAGATGCTTCAGGCAAGGAAGGGTTGAAGGCTGCAATGGGAGCATCGTCGTGTTCGTCAAGGACGCGCTTCGAGCTTTCAGCCGAGCTGATTCCGGAGCTCCTGAAGCAAAAAAGCGGAGGATCCTCATGCGGGGCATAAAAAAAAAAAACATTTTCGGAGGTCCAGTCTACCTGCGAGCGTTAAGCAATTCATGACGGAGGACACGAACATCGCCGTGTCTTTTAGGCACGAGCCTCGCACTATAAGAAACTACCTGGCGTCTGCGCATCCTCCTTGTCAAGCTTCTACCTTGGCTCCAGTACATCAGACATACGCGAGATAATCCTATCTAAAATATTATTCTTTATTATCGTATTTAAATAGAATAATAATGAAAATAAGAAAGAAGAAAAGAAAGATGCTGCCCGCTGCTGTGCGCCCGACCTAGCTTACAGTCGCCGGGATCGTACGCGACGATGTCCAGTGGGCCTCCCAGCCGGAAGCTCCCGTCAACGTGGCCGTCCAGAGGAGCCGACGTTGACCTACGCCGCCATGACACGACGACCGGCACCAGTTGCCCGCCAGCACCCTGCGCGTTCTCGACGTGGCACGCCTGTACCCCAGTACGCCCGACGCCAGGAGGAACGACTCCAGGACATCCGCCAAGAGTGTCGGCACCATGAAAGTCTGGAGAACGGCTGACCGATGCCCGCTATGCTACTACTGCGGGGAAGCAGACCACATTTATCGCCGATGCCCCTACCGGCAACCTGGGCTGCGGACGCTCTACTCGAACGACCCGCGCCCACGGTACAGTGAGCGCCCACGAGAAATCGACGAGTATCTTTGGCGTCCACGGTTTCCTGAGCCCTCTTCGCCCCGACGAGGTCGCTCGACTTTAGAACGATATTCCGCATTGCCTCTTTAGAGGTCCCGCCGCGAAAGCTAGCCTGTCTCGCTTGCCTCGCCGGGCAAACTAACTGCGGAAATTCCTGTAGATGCTATTGCCGAGGGCGAAAGACGCAAAGATCCTCCACGAACTTCATAAGAAGTATAACGCGAAAGACAAAGGACAAGGGAAGGCAGACTTTGTCTTTCGCGCTAATATTTTTTATGATGTTCACCGAACTGAGCCTCCAACTTATTTTATTACAAATTCTGTCCTCCACGAACTTCGGAGGGTTCATGGAGAAACTCTGCCAACTAGACGCATTGAAACAACGCTCCTGTGAAGGTGTAAAGTAACCTAAACGGTGGTCATCGACGGACAGGACGCGACGGCGCTCATTGACACCGGAGTAGGCTACTCCGTTTTGAGTGAGAAGCTCTCTCTCCGCCTTCGAAAAGCGATGATGCCATGGGATGTTTCACGAATTCGCACCGCCGGAGGTTACCTTATCACGCCAGTACACGGCTCGCGTTTAGATTCAGGTCGGGACGTGCCCAGTGAAATCTGGGCCGGCTTGCGAGAAACAGCACCTAAACTGGGACTGGGTGAAAGAAAGCACTGCCAAGGCCAGCGCACGAGCTAAGCGGGTCTCAAGCCGCGTCTCAAGACGCTCGCGCGCCCCAGCCTTTTGATTCAAGAGTTATTATTTCACTTCGCGTGAATAAACTCTTAACATGGTTTGTAGATACTTATTTAAATTAAAATAACTATAACTAAACAGCAAAGTATACGTGCAAATTAGGCAAAAATCCTTGCGTGTTGAAATATAATGTGGTCACGTAGAAGTCGTTTTGTCTCCAGCAATTTCTTGTAGGTAAAAAAAAATATGTATGAATTTTATTATTATACTTGATTTCCGATCATTTTGACATCGCTTGAAAGGAAATGATCAAAGCAAATCTGGAATTTTCTGCTGTCATAATAATTCCAGAGCTAATCAAGATATTTGCGTGCATAGTACTCTTGCTGCTAAACGTACTGTGTATTTATTGTTCAACATGTAGAAAAAAGTGGCTGAAAATCTATTTTAAATTAAAAATTGTGTCATAAGTAAAAACTTGCAACATTCCAATTTCTTTTCTACAGGTCGTTGATAAAATTTTAATGCCGTTCTTGCCAATTTAGAATTTGCATCTCGAGAAGATAATTGCTAATAGTTATAATTTTATATGTTCTTTCACTAATGATTTTTTATAATGTGAAGTAACATAGAAATAGTTTACAGAAAACGCTCAGACACGTTTTCTGTCAGTCAGCGGAAACGTAGACCATGAATACCAAATCACAGTTCCTCTAACTGGCTAGGTCATCATTTCAATGACAGGTCGTGATCCTGGCCATGACAGCGACTCACTCAAATAAAACACATCGGAGTTTTTCGAAGGCCATACATTTTGACGTGCAGGAACGAAGTATTTCACAGACTCTTACGCTTTGGAAGCGTCCTTCGTGCACTGCGCAAATGATCAATCTTAGCAAACGATAACGTGGTTACTTTTTTTTTTAGCAGCTTCCCGATATAGGCATTTACTGGACGGGAAATATCTTCGATGGCGTCTGCATTTTTTCGTCGCCGTTCACGTGGCAGCTAGGCAGAGAAAAACAGACCAGCCCGCTTCATTGAAATGCCTGTCGCTACGAACTCTGTGATTAATTTTCGCTGTAAATCCGCAAGGTGCTATACCTTGCGGTACGTTGCTGAAAAAAATGCCAATTTAGTATGACTGAAATTCAACGTTTTTTTCGTGTCTTCTAATATGTGGGAAGTCGAAATTTCAACACAAAGAAAATATTTTATAGATTTCTAGACACAAAAAAATATTTTAATCATCGTCACAAAACGAAACGGATTAAAAAAATAATAGTTTGCTTAACTACGTTTAGAACAAAAAAAAAAATAATGATACAAAAACCAGCTACAAAGTTTGGAACTTGAGGGGGTGGACGCTATTGGGACCGCAGTACCGCCACCTTAAGGGTTCTTCTGAGTGATTGCTCAATATACCGCATTATAAATATTCAAATTTTTTATTTACTCTGCATAAAAAAAATGAGAACTATGTTAATGCGCAACAATGGCTGTCATACCGCTCGCCCAAGCAAATGGGGCAGGCGGGCGCAAAAAAATTACTTTGCAGTCATCAGATCTCATTAGAAGTCATTTACTAAAGGCGAAGGTAACTTCATTTTGAGAAAAAAGTGAAACACTGACGAGTTAAAAAATAATTCCAGCTCTTTATTCTACGACGAGCTCTACAAATACCGGCTACCGAAATTTTCTTTGATAGTTTTGAGCTTAAGTAGGCGAGATATATTTTTATATCGATTACTTTTTTTCCGAGCGATATCGTAGCGCGGTAATTGGAAGACATATCACTCCTGATTACAGTCATTAGTACCGCTTAGTGTTTCTAGTTGTCAGAAGGCTTAGCGCGGCAATCTTTCATTAGCGACAAAAAAGACTGGAGGCTTGGACAATCGCGTCGAACTTTTGTTTTTATCCCTTCCGGTTAGTTGTCGTTGATTGCTGCTCTTGTTTCTCGCTCTATTTCTATGGCTCCCCAATAAGGAATGTCACGCCGAAAATGTCACCCTTTAAATAGAGTGGGACCTGTAACAGGCGAAAAGTTTCGCGCCCGTCGACGGGGAGAAAATAATATTTACGTGAGTTTCCTAGATAATTTTCAATGAATCTTTAATTTAGTGTGAAACCATGCGTACTTACTTTCATGTTCTAACGTCGCAAAGATATCCAAAGTATGTTTTTTTTTTACTTGAGGTATGAAGCAGGAATGAACGACTGTTTTACTAATTCATTCTAACTTTGGTTTAAAGGTCCCCAAGTCTGGTATGAACAGATGTGCATTTTGCTTACAAATTCTGAAAGTAGCCTAGCTATGTCCTGGGGTAGTAATTTTACGTCGTGCGGACTATCTTCAGGTAGAGATTATGAAAATGTTTGTTTTTCAAGGTTGCTCATTATGACGAGACGACAGAAATTTGGCAAATGGCAAGTAGTGTTAATTATCTTTGTAAGAACAATTAACATAATTTTGTGCGCAAAATATTATTAGAGCGGTATAGTCCAAAAATACGCACTGAAAAAAAAAACGAATACGCAAAGTGAAGCAATGAAATCTTAGGGAAAAACATACACACGAAATCTAGCCTATATGGTTTTATTAACGCAATTCTCAACCGGCTGATTTTTATTAATGTCTTATGATGTAGGCTGCCAGGGCATTGGGAGAATGGTCGGACGGGTCAAAGAGGCTATTCAGATAAATGACATTGAAATAAAGATGTCTGGCATGAGCTCCATCTATTTTTATCTGACTGTTTCTCTCCATGTTATCAAAAACTATTGATGCGCATTAGTTCGGCACGTATTGAAGTATTTAAAAAAAAGCGGGGAAAACTAAATACACAAAAGGTCGTTTTCAAACTTTTTGAGTACACTCTCGCAAAAATCACTTGTGTACTGATCTTTCTTTTTTTTTTTTTTTCTTGACAAATATTTATTGGGAGTTATATATACCTACCAACCGAAGGCTTAATTACGGCCCATATAATTTTTATGCGTTTGATATGTTTCTTCCTCGTGTCAATTCCTGTACTTTTTTATGGGCTATCAAGTTATCGATTCCGACGGAAAAGTCGAGTTTTATATTATTCGTTTATTCTGATACAAAGTCAGTTTCGGCTTGTAAGTTCGGAAAACCATTATCTTTTCAATCTTTCTACATTTGGCCGGAAGTCGTGCCGTTGGAACCGAATTTGTTGTTTCGGACACGCAGGGAGATAGTACCATGTGAAATATTGCGATTTTTATGTTGCGAAGTTTATGAATACAAAAGAGTTTTGCCCCGTCCTACGCACGCCATATGAGGCTCCGAACAATCTCGCACTTTAATAAGGTTTGAATTTTATTTTGACCGATTCAAAACTAAATTTATTATTTTCGAAAACAAAAATTCTAACCTCAAAGGGGGGAAGAAAAAAGAGTGAAGTTAAGCATGACATATAAGGAACGTAGTTATTCTCACGGCTCCGAAAACTCCCAGAATATTCGCGTGCAAGCAATATTCCACCTTCAAGCTGAGGACGGTACGCGGGAACGTAACTCAAGATGCAAAAGAAACGCATCTATCTCCGAGAGCGGCCATGCATCTCCGACAGGTTTTCGCTTTGGTCCTCGTTTTGATGTTTTCCAAGCCGTACCGCTCGGAGATCGGTGACCTCCCACGAATTCCAAGGGACAACCAGCTAGCGCTTCGTTCTGGTTCAGGCAAAGCCCTCGGCGTACCTCAATCGCGTTGCACAGTCGGGACCGTGCAGCAAGACACCACATCGAAACGTGAGATCTGCGGGCGGTGCATATGCACCGCGGATCCCCCGCGTCGCAACGGAGGCCACAGTGCGGACTACGAACTCCGTTGCGACGCGGGAAGAGCGTTTCCAACGTGACGCTCGTAGTGCCAAGTGGATCAATCACCCGGCTTGACGATTGCGGGGAGCGAGTATGCAGGCCTGGAATATATCTCGTTGAACTGTTCCCGCCGTTTCCGACTTTGCTTCTTCTCCGGAACGACAGGGCAAAAGGACACTGCAAACAAAGCTCGCCCCCCCCTTTCCCCCCCCCCCCCCCCCCCCAAAAAAAAAGAAATAAATAAAATAAAAAATAAAGTGGCTATGAATTAGACCAGGGTTTTGCGAACTACCTCCTGAGCACTGTTTTAGCAAACTAATTGCTACCCACTGGTGAATAATTTTGCACCAAACGCTCCCTAGCGTGTGCCATGTTGTTTAAAAGGTCGGGAGACCTTGGCACTGCTACATGGCATGAGTGTTGAAGCCTGGAGCTAATTTTTGGCAATCAATTAAGAGATGTAGAAATTTATTATTTATTTCTATAAAAATACTCACAGTCCCATCCGGGACTATAATAGAGGAAGTTTGATGTTGCCACGCGCATCGCTGAGCGAGCACCTACGTTGCCGAATGCATGGTTACCCTGCTTCGCTGCCGCGCGGAGGATCTGGGTTCGGTTCCAGGGAGCAGAATGCTCTTTTATTTATTCTTTCTAGTTGGCGTTCTCGCAAATTCGAGAACTTTCTCGTCTGATCGAGTTAGGAATGTTCTACGCGTCGAACCTTCCAGGCCGAATGTTCCAGAAACCCACGCGGCTACAAAAGGTGCTCCGCGTGGCAAACCGGGGCGTGCACTCTTGTCCCAACGTTCGATCATGCTGTTACGCCGCCATCGAAGCCCGCGACGCTCTGTTGTTATCTTCTGTTTCCTTTTTGTTTGTGGCACAAGTTCACCCCATTAAACATTTAGTTTGTTTAAGTTTCTTTCGCCTCATCAATAGACCTATTGCTAAATTAACCAAGCATCAAGGAGAATGCAGGAATTGGTGTTCCACGCGCCGCACGTGCTGGCCTCAGCAGTAGTGACTTTTCTAAAGCAAATACCTAAATGAAATGGCATCTTGCACGCGGTTTCGTCAACTCTCTATTTTGGTTTACTTCAAATCTTTTGTACAGTGAAGGCGTGCGCGCGAGGCGCGTGGAACACCAATACCTGCGTTCTCCTTGATGCTTGGGTAATATTGCAATAGGTCTACTGCCATTCGTGAGAATACGCACTTTTTATACAAAAACAACAACCTACTGGATGGTATCAAGGAGCGGCCAGGCTCTTTAAATCTACCGCAAAATTCTGTTTCTTAACCTATCACGTTCCGATTTTGTACAGCGTTGGCCACATGTGTGCATTTTTTCTATACAATTCTCAAAGAGGAAAGAAAAAAAGGAAAAAGGCTTAACTCCTATGGAAAACGCAGCGAAGCCAATGGTCTTCAAATCATTGGGTGCCCTACGGTTTGAAGACCGGTGGCTTCGCTGCGTATCCATAGGAGTTAAGCCTCTTTCTTTTTTTTTTTCTTTTTTCTCAGGTAAGCTGGTTCTTTGCAAATTTTATAGAAATAAGGCACCACCTGGGGCAAGCGCTGTATAAAATCGGAACGCGATAGGTTAAGAAACAAAATTTAGCGGTCGATTTAAGGAGCCTGGCCACTCCTTGTATCACCCGATACATTAAAAAAAAAACAAAAAAAAATAAAGATAAAATTAGATGACAGTTTTCTCGGATTGGTTGGTAAAACTGCTGAAAAGATACAACATATCAAACAAAACGGCAGCCAGCAATAAGGCACAAGAAAACAAACGCCGGAGAATACCTATTCGACAATCCAACTTTAAAAAAAAAAAGTTTTGCTGCTTTATCAGCTAAAACAAATGTTAATACCTAAATGATTTGTCTAGGTATTATTTAGAGTAGTTTGTCTAAGTATTAATTAGAGTAGTTTAATTCCTCGGCTTAAGTTGGAAGCCTACAGAGGTCCGTATTTTAGCGTACGCGAATGGCGTGACGATTGCTGCGCATACTCCAGGAGTGTCGAAGAAGCTGTCGAGCTTACACAGATATCTTGCGAAAATGCGAGTAATTCCGTCAACCGGGGATAAGTGTCTGGGTCTTTGGCAAGGCAATTGGCCTTCAACGACGGCTCGTTTTAAGTATGTCTTATGAAACAAATAACCGCACCGCCATCTTTGTGTTCCCCCGGAACACTACGGCAACAATGACTACTACAGGCACGATGAGTTTGAAGGTTTGCGCACAAAAGCGATCAGGTTGAGAAAATAGGGAATGTCTATTTTGGCACGTGCATCGGCTTGCAATGTGTTCCCTACCACAAATGCGTTGTATGTTTTGAAGGTATATCGTTGCTTATGAATTAGCATACAATCATACAATTTCGGACCATACGAGTCGTACAAACATATTTCGTAGAGTGAAGGCCCGGGGGGGGGGGGGGGGGGGGGGGGGGTAGTCTTTTTTGATGCAACATGTAAATAGATTGATTTTTCTCAGAGACCAGAGAGAACCATATTGGCAAGCCCTTATTCAAGTGAGAGTGCGTGGTGCGCGTCGGGGGTTTATTTTTTCGTCAAGTCCGGGCGTAGGTGCATGTGTACGCGGTTATATAAAACATGTCGTTGGTGCTTAATAATTTTAGTCAAGCGTTTCTCACTCAAAAACTTGTCTTCTGTGTCAAGCAAGCGACTAATGAACGATTTAGTTGATTTCCGTTTTCAATCTCTCTGTATCGTTTTTCTACACCTGCTGGCCCAAGGATCTTAAAGCTGGTGAAGAAAATAGTGGCACTCCCTCACGCCAATACTTTTTTTCACGGTACATAATTAAACATTTTCAGTTAAAGCCTGGTTAGTTGAAAAAGGTATCCCAATAGCTTTTCAGGCAACTGCATACTGTGGAAAAAGCAGTAAACGGTTGATCATGTTTTCTTAGACTGTTGGGACGCTTTCTCCTTTTGGGACGTCCTGCAAGGAAACCTCTGAGAAGAATTTCCATTAATGCCCCATGGCATACTATTTTGAGGGGTAGAAAGGGAAAATAACGTTCCTTTCAACATGATCCTACTGCTGGTTTGGCACAGCATATGGAATTCCGCACGGCGTCGCGCCACGCGGATAATTGATGTTCGCCCAGTGCACACGTATTTTGTTGAGCACATGTGCTTTCCAATGGAATTCTATAAGGACCAGCAACCTCTGTATGGCTGCCATTTTGAGGTATTGTCTACTCTCAAATGCTTGTAGCATGTTCGACATTAGCTAAGATGGCTGGTGTTTTTTAGTGTTTCATCGCGATTGTGTTTCACTCACTGCCTTGTGTCATCGTCGACATCCGAAGAAAAAAAAAAAAAGGCTGCGTGCGTGGCGTAGTTGGCAACGTAGGCGCCTGTGACGCAAAGGAATGGGGTTTGAATCCCGCTCGTCCCGGATCCTTACTTTATTAATTCTGCACTCTTCTAAGAAATAAACTGTAGTAACGTGATAAGCTTGGCGAGTTGGTACTAGTAGAACACGAACGAAAAATTGCGCCCCTCTGTCTGCTGTGTTCAGTTTTTGTCTCTGTCCTCGTCTTTTTGTGCGCTATTTATCTATCGTGTTGTAAGAAAGCCGTGCCCATCTACGGTTGTTATCAAGTGGCCTTGTTCAGAACATTCCTTAACGTGCCATGTGTATGAAACTAGCGGTAACGCGTCACCTCTGGTCAGTCACCTTCCGTCGCCGACGTAAGATGCGGGGAAGCTTTCTTTAAATTTCTAGGAGCAAGGTCCCCTCATTAAACGTTCATTTTTTTACTCAATACGGTTTTTTTATTGGTGACAACATTGCACCTGGCGGAAGGTGGATATAAAGCAGCATGTCAAAATATTATATGCCTGGAATGCATAAGCTGACAACCATTCTTAGACGCGTCTTGTACAGAGTCAACCACTAATAACAGCATATGTTTTAGGCTCGTACTCAGAGACAACACAGTTATATTTGAAGGTACCTACGTATATCGCACTTCAAGTCAACTATAAGAACTGTAGAAATACGTGCGATGATTTCTGCGAACTTGTTTATGCCCGAGTCCTACTAGCGACAAACCGAAAAAAAGCGACAGCGACAAACCTCAAGCACATGCAGTATGCTCGCGATTGTACCTAAGGCAAACGTTTAGTCATTTGGTGCTGGCGAAGTAAGCACGAGTGATTGCAAGCCTGCCAAAGATACCCTCGCGTGTATCACGCTTATGTTTGGGCATAGCCTCCTTTATTCTACAAAGCCTGTCGTTCTAGCAGGACTCGGGCATTAGAAGTTCTGATGTTCTTCCTTTGATCGCAGTATCGCCGTTAAATGGTAAAGTTATTAGTATGTTGCAACTGCCAAACACTCTTTATCTTATTTTTTTTGTTGTCCTTGAAGTTACCGGATATTTTATTTTTCACTCGGCTGACATCCCGCTTTGGCGGGAATTTGCGCACGGCATAAAACTCAAAGGTGAATACGCCACGTGGGGCCAAATAATTGAACTAGACGCGTCTGTCACAAATTTATGGCCATGGCTGACAGAAGGAAAACGGTAAGGCACTTTTCTCAAACGCCCGATCTCAAGCATACGCGCGTTGCTTTCATTCGTGATTTGGCTGCTGCACGCTCGAAGCTCACTGAAAGGCCGGAGTGTTGTCCAAGGCAGGAAGATCGCGCAGGAAGCGAAACCACTGAAAGATCCCTCAGCCGTTCTCATCATCTCAATGGCTATAAACGTATTCCAGTCCGAACGCTGTGAGACAATAGGACGAACCACGGTGTTCGGGACGGCCTCGGACCCGGGCGCCGCCGGCCAGAAAACACCGTCGTACTTAGACGGGAGGATCAACATTTCTCTAACCGGCGGTAGTCGGAAGACTGGCCTCTTAGCCTTCAGCTTCAGAAGACAGGCGCACGCTAAATATCTAAACCGTAAACAGGAGCAGTTTTCCAGTGACTGTTAGCCCCGTCATTAGGCTCGTTCGAGGTCGACTTTTGGAAACCCTCGACCATTTCAGTTGTACGGCTTCCGCCAGCGTTCCTTGTTATTGTTGCGAGTAATAAACGTTTGTTACCAACGTCTGGCTCACTCCTAAAAAGCGCTACCAATATTTATTTGGTAAAAGCTAGTAACTGCTTGTCACATATGTTACTAGGTACCTAGTAACCGTAGACAGTAACGGTCAAGCTAGTAACTGTTACTAGCCAAACTAGTATCTTTCACTGCCTTCAGTTAGTAAATGACGATAACTCCAGCATGGCCTAATAACCGCTACCCGGATCCAGCTGGCGCTAGTCAACGTAAAATTCAAACATTGGCAGACGTGTAATTATCGCTGGAATATATATTTAATATATATTTTTTCACGCTGCTTACATGCATATTTTCCCACATATTCTACATTTAAAACTGACATGAAAATAGAATACAGATGACACTCACGTACAGCACACACGTGACGACACGCTAACCGTATATCATCCCTCAATGGCTACCCGAGCGTATTTTTTACTGATCATTTGAAATAAGTCAGTAGGTCAGTGAACACTTCGTCCGTCAAAGATGTTACAAATATGGTGCTGCTTCGCAGTAATAATATTCTTCAATGTGGTTGCCAAATATTCCAGGAGATGTATCTCTTACCAAAAAGTAACTGTGTCCACAGTAATTATTTGCGACAGTCTATAAAACAGCGTCTCCATAAGTTCCAAACAGCCAGGGATCGCTTGCTGAGTGGAATAGCGCACACCAGCTTGAACCACGTGGAGCGAAAGCTCGTGCCTGCAAAACCCAGGAATACTAAATTCAACCCCCCCTCCCTGCCCGTTTCGGTCTGGAGGAGCATCTTACCGGCGTGCGGTCGTGTATCACTAATGCGTGATGCACGTTAAAGACCCAGGCTAGCAGTTGTGCTGCGCTGGCTAAATTGCTCATCTACAGCTGAGACAAGTCGCCCGTTGTGGCTGACTAATTTCAGGCAGTATAAACATGCACACAAACGTAATTTTTTCTCCAGCAGCCATGTTCTCGCTTCACCGCGAAGCAGCTGGAGTTGCTACCTCTTACTCGTTTAAAGTAGTAAATAACTAGTAAAAATGTAGCAACGCTTGAAAAAAGTTAGTAACTGCTGAAGCTACTTGTTTTTTATTAGCTTTTTCCTAAGTGTGCTGGAGATTGATTTTCCCCCACAACGTATAGCACGCTACGCCTTGACGAACAGGCCTCCACAGTAGATCGTCACACACTTGAGGGTTGAGACCTCCGAAGCCTGGGCCGCATCAAAAGCAACCCCCCGTTGTCCCTGACATGGTGAGAAACGTAAGGATGTCGTCCAGTTGCTCCGTCTCCAGCACGGGCTTTCCTCCGATAACGTATCGACGTCTCGTGAGCATTGAGCTCGCACGTGCTGCCGAACTACAGCGGAAGGATCCGAGCGCTTGCGAGGATCCATGCCGTTCTTATCCTGTCAGTGAGTGTAGTCAAGCCATATGAGCTCGCTTGAATTGCTGATTCGGCCGGTCTTGATTGAGCGAAAGAAAACGCAAAACTCATGCGTCCATGCTGAAAATCGCAGCCGAAGTGACAAAGGCTCAACTCCGTTCCTGTGCTTACGATGAAGATTAAGGCGAACGAATCAAGCACGCAACGTTGCCTTCAATGTCCGACTTTTGAATTATCCTTCAGGTTTGTGTGCGAAATTCCCGTGGCACTCGTCGACAGACGCTTCTCACTGAGCTCTTGCAATGTCGGTTCTTCGGGATGAAGCGCAACATAACCTGTCTTTTATTTTCTTATCTTCTCAATACATATATAGCCAGAAACCCTTACAGTAAAATAACCCGATCGTAGCTAAACTTCACGGTATTCGAAGGACAACTTCGGCTACATCGTCTGCTTGACTTGCAGCCAATTAAACAACGTGTAGTGCAGCCTCGAAAATATATTGTACTCTGACGACTGATCTATACTGTAGTATAAGTTACTTTTATTCAATATTTTCTATAATTAATAATGAAAAAGTCATCACCACCCGCACAGCTCCCAATGTGCGTCTGTCGTGTTCACGGTATACACAAGTAAAACAACGTTGCGTCCTGCATCTTATTTCTCCCCGGAAACAACATAAACTCACAACTGCAAACAAAAAAAAAAAAAAAAGAAGGAAAGAAAAGGATTACAACGGACATTGCGCGCGTGCGTGTCTGTCCGTGTACCAGCGTGCTTGTGTGTACCGTAAGTCACCAATACGACTCCGCTTCCCAAGATAGGGTCCCCGTGCCCGCCCGGGGGGCATCCTCAAGCGTCGGTCGTTACGCGACGGCGATATAGCCGAGCCGCGGGCGGCATCCTGCGAAGAGAGAGAAGGGAAGGAAAGAAGACCCTGGTCTCGTCCTCGCGGTCGATGGTGGTCGGAAGTCGTTGACATCGCGCGTCGTTTCTTTGTCGGCCCGGTTATGAGATCCTTGCGCGAAAACGGAAGCCCGGCTGAAGCGCGCGCACACAAACACAATCCTCGGGACTCGGCCTAATGGTCTCCACAAAAGAAGCGGCGCATCCGGGCCCCGGAAACACTTTCCAAGATTGACTGGATTTGCAACCGCAGCCTGCGGCGCGCGGCTGACCCCCGCGCACTGCGCTGCCGCGCTGGCCGCACGCGGCGGTTCACTCCGAGGCAGCCTGACAGTGTGCGTGGAGAACGCGCCCTATTTGAGAATACTTCGTCGAAGTAGAAAGGACACCAACTCACCTTCCTTAAGGTCTCCGCGGTGGTAATGTCTATGCTGTAGTGTTGCCTATGTGCTGTTGCACCGATCTGAAAGAAAACACCTTCAAAAAATACATTTTCGGTCAGAACCCGATTTTTAAGAACTGCGAATGCGCAGTGCCACACCCCGAGCTGCTTGGGGAATTCAAAACGTTGGGGTTTCCAATTCTAAAATTATATGTAGTGTTAGGCACTCTCGCGTCGAAATGACGGACGTCCAAATTGCGTCACTAGGTCACTAAGTGTTTCGGCGGATACGAAACTATAGTTTCGTATCCGCCGAAACACCTAGTGACCTAGAGACGCGGAGCCCAGAGACGCGGAGCAGGGAGAGCTATAGCTCTCGCTGCTCCGCGTCTCTTGCCCTGCATAGGAAAGGAAATGTTCTCACTGCCTGTGTTTCTTCTTGTTTGTTTCAACGCGCATCTATATCGTCGTACGGATTTTTGAATGCGATAGCGTACTTTAGCTACTTTAACCGGTTTCCGCGATCCGGGATCCGGCCTAGAATGCGCAGTGCAGGTGCAGGCGCCGCACGTCTGCGGAGCGGCACTACGCACTTCTTCACACTCGCAGCCTCTTCGAAGGGCCTGACGTCCTTGACATTTTCTTTACGTCGTTCTAGATGTCCTTTAGGTCGTCCTAGAGATCGTCCTAGACGTCGCCTTTGACGTCGTCCTCTAGAACGTCACCCTCGATGTCGTCCAAGACGTCGTTCTTAAAATCGTCCTATAGGTCGTCTTTCAGATCGCCATCGGGGTCGTCCTAGAAATCGTTCTAGACGTCATCTTTGACGGTGTCCTCTAGGACGTGGTCCTAGCAAGCAGATAAACCCGCGCTGCGCATATACAAAGAGAAAGTAAGCTCACATTCACATTTGCGCCAAAGCTACGAAGCAATTATCGGTTTGAGTTAAGATAGTTGGTACATGGTCGATGATGGTGGTAACGCAGCTTGAACATTAAACCATTACACAGAGACGGGACAAGAAACACATACGAGGCTGCAATGATGGTGGGAAAACAGCTTGAGCATTACGCGATTACAGAGAGACGAAGTAATGACTGAATTTTGAAGGGGCGCGCTGCAGTGGTGCTGACGTCAATGATTGCGTCGTAAACCAATAATAGAATAAAGTATCAGCTCAAAATTTGCGTAGTCGTATTCGCAGTGAGCTGCTTCGTGAGTCTCACGACAAATGCAATCGCAATTAGAGACAACCAACCAAAGTGGTTTCTGTGGCCAATTTTTGGGATAGTTACGTTGAATTAGGCAAGGAACCTCGTGCGACCTGGCGACTCCCATGTTTCCTAATGGTTAGACTGCCCGACGTCCGGACCAGCCTTTCATGTTTTGGACGTATGGTGCCCAAATGCTCCAGGCTTTGTGTGTGCCGCCCTGATAAGGCACAACAGAGGCGGCGCGCGTACTTTCGGCGGCAGAAAAGCCGAGTTACAAGTTCACGATGTTAGTGTTCCTCGTTTCGGGTTTGTCCAATGGATACCCTTCAAGATCCCGCTTTTCCCAGTCATCCTCTCGTACCGCTCGCCTTGTTCTCATCATCCTTGTCAATTTCCCTTTCGAACATGAAACAGATGTGACGACTGAATGGTACATGGTTATGTCTACGAACCGAGTGGCCCCAGGTTCCACCGTGGTTCCGTTCGTGATCGCGGCAGCTGACTAATCAAAGCGTTTATTTTGTGCACGCCCGTGTCAAATTTGGGGAGAGCTCACAATTGAGTTTTCAATATGGTTGGGGTGTTCTTGGTATGCATGGCAAGCAACATTGAACCATGCAGCTCAGTTTGTCTAGGGTGTTTTATTAGTATGCATCCTGGCCAACTTTGGATCAACTCAATTTGAAATGAACCTGCCGATTTTTCGATAGGGCGTGCCAGATGACCGTCGTTGGTTTGGCATACAAGACCCTAAGATCTGAAGATTTGCTTCGCTTTATCTTAGTTCCAAGCACAGTCAACGCTATGGGCTGATGAAGCCACTGAGGCCGAGCCAAATTGGTGATCAAGGGACACACCTGGCACGACTGTTGAAGTCATCAAATTTGAAGCGAACAAAATTTTACTTTTATAAAGTTGACTCAATGTTGCAACAAGGGGTCAAAATCCATCGTTTGAACAGCTCGGTGGTTCTCGAAAATTGAAGGAAACGGCTCATAACTTCATGTTACTGCGTGCGAAGTTCGAAACGTAATCCAACAGGGGCGTGCCGGTGAACGAAATTCGCTGCAGAATGTTTCTGCAGCCGCTCACACTCCAAAGTCCTTTCTTGGTCTCGGCAACGCGACAAACTTTCGTTTCCTAAAACTTCTCAGCCTACACGGCTTGTCCTTTAATCGTGATCCATCGTCCACCCATCAGAGTCTCCCACGTCTTAAAGGTCTTGCCTTCACGCTGCTCTCGTTAGACCTATACCAGAAGGAGCGAGTGCAGTACTCCGGCGCGCACAGCTGACAAATCGGGCACTGCATTCGGTACTCGAGTTTTGTTTGGTAATACCTTTCAGACGCATGACGGACCGCGACAAGCTGATCGCGTGGTCCGTTGTCTTCTCCTCAGGGCCATCGGGAACCCACCGCCTTGGCCTCGCCAACCTCGCCTTGTCTTCGCCTACGTAAACCCTACCTGGTGGAAACGTGCGTAATGCTCCGGCGACATTCTATAGACGCTTTCAGCGCGCGCGAGATTGAGCCGCCATCGCTGACCTTGCCTTATCGAGATGCCGAGCCACTGAAGCGGGTGTTGACGACCCTCCACAAAGGCCTATGCTGGGGAGAAGGACACAGTAACACCAAAAATGTGGATAACCTGTCCTGTTGTGGTAATGATGAAGTTGAGTGAACGGAATAAGAGGGAAGAAAAACTGAAGGTCGGTTATGTCGGCGCCCATGCGCAGCTGCCTGAAAGCGTCTATACAACCAACCACTCAAATCGTATGTGACAGGGCCATGTGCACACCACGTGGGTGCAAGTATAGTTTAAACTTTTTATAGCTGGGCGTAAGAAAGGTCACGTGATGCCCTTCCCGTTCCGACAGACAACCTTGGTGGTCGCCATTTCTTGGGCACGAGGCACGTGATTGAGTCCGAGCTCTCGTCAAACGCTGACGCCGGCGCTCGTTCTCGATATATACAAGCGGAGCCGAGTTCAACCTCAACGTTCGCGCAGCAGGCCTGTCTACACTCTAAAGAAAAAGGTAGTCTATGTGACTACCTTTGGGCTGGTAAAAAAATGTCTCAAATTTAGCGACCCCCAGGGTAGAAGTGACGGTCCCATACGCCGTCAAATAACAGGTAGTCAAATTTGACTACCCCCTAAGTCAAAATGGCGGCCGGGTAGCGTGGCTCAAATTCTTCGGTAAGGCCTAGCCAAGACCACGGCCTGTCAGCCAGTTGAGAGAATAGAGCGCATACGCCTATTCGAGGTTTTCTGAGCGCCACCAGACACTTTAAACATGGCTCCAAACACGGTCATGTGTGTGGCGGAATCGCCACGATGGCCCTCGACGGCATCTCGCTAGATTGACTGTATTTTTAACGCCGGCGGAGAGCGCTCAAGAAAGAAATCATTACGCGAGAAATGGGCATGCTGACTTTATTGAACACAACGTATGCTTGTCGTATGCGGCGATGAATCGCTGGGCACCTTCGTCGACACCGACCAGAGGCGTTCAGCAACACCTCCTGGACAGCTTTAAAGCCTGCGCGTTACGTCACATGACGTCACGTCGGGGGTCCCGCACGGGCGCTGATTGGATGCGAGTGCCGCGTCAGCGTTCGCGTGGGACTATCATAGGAAACAAGTCCCACGCGAACGCTGACGCGGCACTCGCATTCAATCAGTGCCCGTGTCGGACCCCCAAACGTGACGTCATGTGACGTAACGCGCAGGCTTTACTGTCTAGGAGGTGTTGGTTCAGCTTGCACCTACCTTACTGGTATTTTTTATCGCTTTTTGTTTGTTTCTATGTCTACCGACGTGGTTATCCACCTGTGCGCGTGTCTGCCTGCACTTCGCAGCTCTTGGACCTATAACGAACATCTAGGTGGTTCTGTGGCACAATTATTACAATTATTAATTAACTCAGAGGTAGGGAGGCCGGTGGGCCGCAGGCCAGCTGCTTGTAAGCCACTAAATGCATGACTGCTCAACACTTCGCTTCTTGAATCAGGCGCTAGCTTGCGCCAGCTAGCAACTGTAATAGTAACCGTAGGTTGCACTAAAAAAGTGTATTTTACCTTTTTAGATTTTCGAGGCAACCGCTCATACACTAACAAATACACAGCAAGAGAACCAACCAACATACCGAACACTGTTACAGGCACATCAATGTCAGCAGTGCAACAAGGCACAAACAACTCCAACACCACACCTCCGCGACTCTCTGCTTTAACCACCCTACGATCCGATTAGTATGTATGCCCCACCATTTCCTGACGATGATTAGGCAAGTGAGTGCACTGTTTAGTAGAGGCATACAAATAGTATTTCCAAGTATTATTGCTATACATGTGATCTTTGTATTTAAAATTTCAGACTAGATACATATATCTTT
Source organism: Ixodes scapularis (assembly GCF_016920785.2). Classification (NCBI taxonomy): domain Eukaryota; kingdom Metazoa; phylum Arthropoda; class Arachnida; order Ixodida; family Ixodidae; genus Ixodes; species Ixodes scapularis. The sequence continues at coordinate 171,545,417 of NW_024609835.1, forward strand.
ATCTAGCGCGTCGAAGGGCAACGTGATATGAAAGTAATCGGCTAAAGTAATACCGGACGACATGCTACCCATTAGTTTCGATTTGAAATGCATGGAGTGATAAGCTTACTCAAGCCATGTTTCCCCATGCTCGTTCCGTGCTTGAAACAGAAACACAAGTGACAACAATCTCTACATTTCTAGTCTTATAATGCTTAGTGTTGTTCATAAAATAATTTTTCTTTTAAATTCAGTGCTTGAGAATAGGTGGCTGAGGTCGATGAACATGGAATTCGTCTTGTCACATGGGGTGTACACAATATCTGACGTCTGGTATTTTTTTATTTATTTCACTGCCCTGCCTGTAAGCCTCAATACGTACCACAAGTTCAATACGTACCACCGGGCAAACGCTGGCTGCACGCTCTCTTGTGTTGGTCGAGTAACTGATGAGTAACCCTACTCGCTCCACTTGAAAAAACCCTAAGTTAAATATCAAGCACGTATTAAAAAAATAGTGGGATAAAGCTAGGTATTAAAAAAAAGCTTGCATAGACGAGGCTTTTTTTTATGCACTGCATTCGGAGGGCATATATACTCATATCAAATTATATTAAACCTTTAAATTTTCGGTTGACCACAAAAGGTTTGCACTTTCCAAGCATGGGCACATTTAAAATAAGCAGTGTAGAAAGTTCAAAACATTAGGGCATTACAACCAAAACTACACTGTGTCATTCCATGCCAAAAGAGACGTGGCAATTTTTTTCATGTCTTTGATATGTACCAAATAAACAATAGGAACAAAAAAGGCTCTGAACTCCAAGGAGAGTACTTAAAAATTCTTTTGCTGATATTATGCTCTAAATTTCTTGAATTTGTACAAAACTCGGGTAGTTAAGGAAAACGTTATAAAAATACGGTTGGCCTACCACACAAACTTAGTTTGGCACCTAATTACTTAATAATTTCACTAAAAAAACAAATATTGAAATACGCCACTTTAGTCCAAATAAGAGCTCCAAGAAGTAAAACTTTATAAAATTTCTTATTTTTTCTTTTAGTCAGCTTTCTGTTAAATGTTAGCAACAATATTTTTTTTTTCATTTCTTCTCGTAGAAATAATAATGTGAATGCCCGTTTTAAATTTAGAAGGTCTCGTTTTGTTGCATTGTAATTAAATGACCAAATTTCTAGTTTATGCATGGCCAAAAAAAAGCAGTGTGGGTGTCGGTGCCGGAAACGTTTCAAGTAGCCAAAAGTTCAATCCACCTGATGTATTCCACATATAAACAAATTAGGAAAGTAATTTTGGCTGTTACTTAGAATATTTATTTTTTTCGAGTCGAGCGTCTTCTATTATGTTTCCAGATGTCCGCATGGTAGCCGATGCACGCTGGCGTTCGCCAGCAAGGCATCAGCGGTGTGAGACGCCTCCGCAAAGTCTTTACCGCTCTCCTGAAAACACGTTTTATTCAGTTGAAGTGGACGTTATCCTGACTTCCATGCATGCGTACCCTCTTTGTGTTACGTAATAACACTGGCGCCTTAATTTTACCCTACTTCTGCCCAGGCAATCGCCGACGAGCTGAGTCTTTCATTGTCTGCTTCCCGAGTTTGAAAATGTATTCTGCGCGTCGGCCTCGTCTGTCGTATGTTCAGATGAAAAAACAATTGAGAGAGGATAGCTCTTCATCGATGCGAAATGATAAGAGTGATGCGCTCGGCGGTGGGCTCCGATGATGCCCACAGCAGTTTTAAATCAAAATAGAAGAAAACAGAAAATCAGGGTGACAAACCTGTAACAATCAAGCAAAGAGAGATGTTATAGGCTGGCTGACACGAAAAAAACTTTTTTCAAGATTTTGACATCACATGACATACATAAGTTTGGCAGTTTCACGGTTCAACCAAAAAGCACCCCCACTAAAATATTGAAAATTTATTCCCACCACCTGGGCATTATCTGATGAGCAGCTGAAATCTCATTACATATTGAAGTCACAATAGGTGCAATTCCAGTCTCCCGAGTTCACAAACAGCAACCGCTGAAATAGCGACATGCTAGTGTTTGCTATAATCACCATAAAATATACAATTAGTACAGGCTGTAAGACCCAACCATTTGGGGTGATAACATGCAACTATGCCAATATCTTTTGCATATGCACCTGGAACCATAAATTACAAAACCAGAAAAACAGTTGTTGTCAATTAACTTTTTAACCCTGCAGTGATAATAAATTAATTTACAGGCCTCTACAGATTCATTAAAAATGTGTTTATATCTATCTTGAATGAATTGCTGTACTTTTTTATTTTAAGTATTATACTCTTGCAAGCACATCATAGACAGTAATCGAAATGTGACAGGGGCATCTTGGGACATTTCGGTCGGAGTCACCTTCCTTAGGCCATTGCTGGTCTGGCTGCAAGCATGCCAGTTGACGGTTTCATCAAATACTTTACAGCGAAAAATACATTATTTTCCATACATTTATGCCAGGGCACCTACAGTGACAAATTCTGCTCTTCTAGTGGTGTAGGCACCATGCGCCTGAGAGAACTCGTGATAAACACATCGTCCGCGTTGTCGAGCAGTCATGCCGCGCCAAGGGAGGGAGCTGCCGTGGGCAAACCATGATACCGGTTGCCGACACTGAAGAAACAGCTGTCTCGACTAGTGCTTCAGGTGTCCGCTACCATAGATAGCAACAGTAATTTATTTTTGCCATTAATCGTCCAATCAGGCCTTTTGCTAAATTTCCTAAGCTCAAGGAGGCAGGCGACAGTGCACGACACGGCTCGTGTTTTCTCGTCACGCGCCAACCTCCAGCGGGGTTCTCCCACGTGCAAAAAGGCTAAAGCTCCCTCGATGCATCGCGGCAGCGGTGGCATAAGGAAACTGGTATGTGAGATTAGTCTATTCAAAGGGAAAAAACCCTGAGGTTGTTGAGCCTCCAGTAGTTCCAACTACGCAACTTTTATTCGTGCCAAACCCAGCGGATTTTCACGAAGTGAGATATCTTATGGTAAAGTATTTGGTCTTACCACGTCACAACTTGGTGGTTTTCAACACCCATCGGCTATACAATAGACCTCTTTTGAGTAACATGCGCCGTCTGCGGAGTTGCCTGCAAACAACAAATGAAGGGAACCCAGCATGCCTCCGCTCATCAGAACACAATGGAATCGCGCCGTTGTATTGTTTTTAGTGCTTTCTATACCCCGTACTGTCAATACCAAAAATATGAAGCGTCAGAATAGACTACACGCACGCGAAGATAGATGCTGACATTGTTGGTCATGCGGGACGGTGCCCGGAGGAAATGTCGCCAGCGAGAAGATAGGCCTAGGGAGAGAGTGTACGGATACGCAGAAATTGACTGAAGAAATGTCCATTCCTCTTCACTTTCAAGCAATAACGTTACATCTTAAAGGTGAAAGATTGAGAAGAGGGATGGAGAAGAAAGTGAGAATAAAGGGGAGGTGAAGAAGAGTGACTGACTGAAACATCCTGGGCGAGCCAACGCAGGACACCCGACTGTGCGGAGCGCAGGCTGGAGTGGTGTGTTGCCTAAACGGGGGGCCCTTGAAGGAAACCTACCCCGGGCTCGGCTCAACTGCCAAGACCCCAGTTTGATCAGACACGGGCACAGCTAGTTCAGCCAGGCATGCAGGGGGTCTGAACCCACGCTAAGCTCAGGGCTAATGGTGATTGGAGGCACCAGACACCAAAGATCCGCAGGCGCACAAGTCCCCTGTGGCGACGCAACCCTGTAAAAAGGCCTTCAGCACTTTAAGTAGGTACTGATCGAGCCAAGCGAGGGTGATATACTTCAACTGAAAAAAAATGAAGGCACAGCTCAGACCTAAGATGGCCGCCCTAGTGCGGTTATCTGTCACTTCCGAAGTATTTTACGTGCCCAAAATGAACCATAGAAAGTAGGAGTGTTTCAATGATAGCATTTCAAAATCATAGATTATATAGTCATCATAGTTGAACTCACAGCTACGAAGTAAAATGTGCTCAGAGTACTGACAGCTGAGCTAATGTACAATAATCAAAGAAAGAATGTATGCACATCTGTCTTAGCTTGAGTAATATTTTTTTTTTGTTTAACTTGCGTTTGAATTAAGTGTGGCACAGCTCTTTTAGCTACAAGTGGCAAACACTCATGTGATACCTCTAACTTTATGCCAAAGCTGGGTCGTTCTTCCTCTGCAGCGTGCCAGCTTGCCCAAAATGAAATCGGGAGGTTTTATCTTGGTCTCAAGAAAAATAATTGTCAAGGCTAGCGCATGTAGGTGTCTTAATATAACCTTAGCAAAACTTTCTCTTGAGGCTTCCTTAGATAGACAGACTGAGTTGCTTTCAAACGAACCAGCCAATAAATTGATTATGGACTAACAGAATCAAGATTAGACATTCCACTGAAAGAAGTAGCCAAGTGAAGTTACCAATAAGGTGAATGGTCTGGCGGTCGTAACCTGCCAATTCGATATCCTCCGCCAAATGCTCCTTTTACTGCATCAGTTGTCAAAGTAAACGTGAAACACATGCATGGTAAAGACAGGCATTGTACGATGGTTCCCACATCAATCGTAGCTGGGGTCCTATGATACTGTGACGCCGGACGTTCCAATGTCGCAATGCGGTCATGGAAGACGCAGAAAAGATATCCCAATAAGCACCACTGCACGTGAAATAGAAGCCGAAATGTAAACCGCACATTTTGGTCATTCCACTTGAGTGTCAGCTGTATGCAGTTTGGATGTTCTCATCGTCTGCGAAGTTACTCCGAGTACCATGAGTGAAAAGAAAGCTGTTGTGATATCACCATGGGCGTACCATCCGGGGGGGGGGGGGGGCAAAGAGGGCGCCTGCCCCCCCCCCCCCCCACTTCTCAGAGTGGGGGCAAGGCGCGCGTTTTGCTACCCCCCCCCCCCCCCCCTGAAACAGCCGCCACTGCGCAGGGCAAACACTGGCTGGCGGCGCCCAAGGGGTGCCAAGGGCACCACCCCCCGGACTTGGGGGAATGGGGCGTTGGTAACCCCCCCCCCCCCCCCCCCCCCCCATTCAAAGACAAGTTGGTACGCCACTGGGCTTCACCATCTCAACTACAAACACACACAACGTTGCAAACATCGGCAATGAAGCCGAGAAGCGGTGCTTAATGCTGAAAGGTAGTGCATGCTTCGGTTATGCTGCATTATTGGTTTGGCTTAAAAGTTCAGAAAGTGGGGAGGAATTACAGCGGCCAGGGTGCTCTGGTTCTGGGGTAACAACCGCTACGAAATCAGCTAAGCAGTGTGGAAGGTGTTAGCTATGCCGGGGCTGACGCTTCGTAAGGATGCACTGTGCCTGTTGTCAGGCACCTCTCACCATACACCTCGAGGTTCGCGAGAAACATGGGGGTAGGTAAACACTGAGAGCCAGTCAAGAAGCACCAAGAGAGGACCTGGAAGGGTACGTGGGCTGACCAAGCTTTGACACCAGACAGGCCTGAGCTCAGCTGTGCTCTGAGTGAATCCTCAGCAGAATTCACGAAGGGGGACCACACATGTTTTCCTGAATGTCCGTCACAAAAAGGTGCCCACCGCATATTATTTAGAAGTGAGAGGTTGAATTTGAGACGCAGTATTTTCTTAAAATGAGCTTCAGTAACTTTTAATGGTCTCAGGTGTTGCTTGGGTTCTTGTGAAATGAGAGACCCGGCACGTTATTGCCCACTGGCACCAACGCAAATGCCAAAAACAGCGCCATGAATACAAGAACGCATGAGAGACGTTTATTCACGTCGTTCACATCGTTCATTTTTTCTGTGTTGTATGGGGAAGCGGCAGACCCTTGTGGTGATAGATGGCAAACTGCGATTGAGCAGGCATTATCAGTATTTAGAAGGCTATGCTATATGACACCTATCAAGGCATGTCAGTCATGAAAAGCTTGGCAAACACCATTTTCTTGCACCCCGGTGTCGACCAAGAAATTTAAGATCATGTAAAAAGGTGCAGCAAATTTTCTCGGTCTTTTTCAATGCCTCTCGTGCAGGTTCCGGTCAGCTGGTTAGATACTGAGCAACGCTGGACACGGCTTCACATATATTATGCCGTACCGCAGAAGAGTTATGTAATACTGTTCGTGGTCCACAGTGGAAGCCCAGTACGACATCTGGGGTCAATTTGGACAGCCAAGGACACTGGTGTTTGACAACGGACCCCGGTTTAATAGTACTGTTTTGAAACAGTTTTTACGACGGTCATGCACAGTACCCCACCACCACCCGCAGTTTAATGGATTAGCCGAGAAGGTGATGTTTAGGGTCAAGGAGGGCATTTGCGAGGTTCAGCCACGCAACCTTGGAACCAGGCTTGAAAGCACTTCCCCACCCTTGTCGAAGTTCCGCTGCTGCAGAACCTCAGCAAAAGATAGGAAGACCTCCTCTGGACTGTTATTCTGTTACCGCATTTGATCCCAGACTGATTTTTGTCCATATGCATTTAAACTTGTCCCCACACGAGAGGGGCAACCATCCGTTTGGTGAGTGACAGACTATGTGGGCGCGCAGTTTCGGCCTATGGTGGATTCCCGAAGTTGTCTGCTCACTTGATGGTATATAAATGACCACAGTAGACACCCCAAGAGGATAGCACCAACAGCATGCGCATCAGCTCTGGACACGGCTTCCTCACCAGTTGACCGGCCTGGCTCTAGTAATTTTTTGACGGAGAGGCAGCAATGGTGGTTGTTCGGTGGTTCAAGGATCAGGGTGCTCCTGGGCAGCAGTAGACATCCAAAAATGACCGGTAGAGCGGCCAGGTGATGGGGTGCCCGGACGGCAGAGGAGTAGTGGCCGGGGTTCACGCTCAGCGTTGACCCTGCCTGTGACGAAGCAGAGGTGATGGACTTCCAAGTGTAGGTTTAATTTTAGAGCAAAACATCAGAACTGAAGAACAAGAAGGGAAAAAGATGCGCGAGCTCGGATTCGAGCTTGCGCTCATAATTGTACAAATAGTGTCCGTGACGACATAACATAGTAAAAGCCAAGTATTACATTCTCCCTTCCTTAGTTTTTTTTTTTTTGTTACGAAACCCGGAGGAAGACAATAAAGAAGAACAAAAAATACTGCTCTCCCTTTCATAATGTTTTTCTTTAACAATAGCTACAGGAACACTCCAATGATGAAGACATCAGAACATGACACCTATCGTCCCAAACAGACAAGCACTTAAAGAGAAATGATATTGAAAAAAACATTTACATACCGGGGAGGTTAGTAATCTTTGAGATTGTTGCAGTCGGGGAAACATGTAGGCTCAGTGGCTACTGTTGAGGTCACATGCGTTTCTGATGAAAACGTTTTCTTTGATAAAAACACTAAAACAGAAAAAAAAAAAATTCCCAGCACTGAGATTTACCAAGAGCACCCGTCCAGAACGGAGAAGAGGCCAGCTCCTCCGCGTACGGGCAGCCGTCGATGAAGCTTCGTGGCGCGTGCTGGTGCACGCTAGCCCTTTGCTATGACGTCTCGAGTGAGGAAGCCAATGAAGGTAGCGGCCGTCTTTCAAACGCCAAATTCACGGGAGGCCGGAGCCGGGCGGCAGTCTTGCGCGCTGACTATATTCCATTCACCCCTAAGCGGAGACTGTGGTGGAAGCTACGTCCCCGTAGGACCAGTCATACATCACTCTTTGGACACGTGATCAAACTCCCGCTCATACCCACGCCCAGTGAACCGGGTCACGTGATGAAAGGCAGGCGGCTGATTTGCCCGGCGGGCATGTTGTTGCCACTGCAGTCTCGGTTTAGGGATGAACGGAGTATAGGGCAGCATGTCTCAATGTAATGAAATTTCGTAAAGTTAAAAACCGGATACAGCAGAGCGACCGGCGAGAGGGAAAGTATCAGAGGTTTGAAAAGCCACGTCTTGCAGGGCAGACGGGTAAAGTGAATGATCACGAGCGTTGTAATATTGTGAAGAACTGCGGGGGCTTATTTAGTGCCCCAAACCCAAAAGCCCTGTAGGATCACAAACATCAAAGCACTACAAAGAACCTCAAAGCTTATTTACTGCCCTAAAAAAACTGAACGAGCACGAGCGCAAGAACGTCGTGAAAAACCGCAGGGGCTTATTTTCTGTCCTGGAAAGAGCTTGAGAAGCGAGGCGTTCGAAGAAGCGAAATACGAAAAAATCAAAATTGAAAATCGAAGTTAAAAAAATCAAAATTGAATGCCACAAAGGTTAGAAAAACTTCGAGAATCGCTGGTTCGGGGCAAAGTCTGCGACCGGGGCGTGGAGCTATCCTTTAAATAAGAAACAGTCAAAAGAACGGGACGGACCGACAGGCTTGGGCGACGCATCAGATTCTAGTAGAGGCCGAAGCACCAAAATGTAGTGTTAGGTGACGCACCAAAATGTAATGATTCTGTGATGGAGACGCGACGATGTTGATGGTTTGACGATAAAGCTGCTACTTGGCAGCAGAAGATATCCAGGAATGACCGGTAGAGCGGCCGGGCTATGGGTGCCTTGACGGGAGACAACGCAGAGGTGATTGACTTTTATGTTTAGGTTCAATGAATCATAGAGCAGAACATCAAAACTGAAGAACACAAATGGCAAAAGAGGATCAAGATCGGGCTCGAGCTGGCGGATAGCGCCCGTGACGACGCAACAATCTGGTGAAAGCCAAGAGTGATGCTATACGCACGATGTCGTGCACCTCGACGGGAAATGGCTATTGCACGACACTTAGAGCTCATGCCTTATGGTCATCATATTTGGAAGCGCAGTGGGGGATGGCGCGTGTAGCACTGGGGTGCGTGTTTACGCACTTCACCACCTGCGCTCACACCACTTCGCGGTGACAGTCTGCGGAGGCTCATTACAAAATATATTAACCCACTTGGTCCACCCGTACACGTCACTTCACGGCGGCCGAAGCCCCGCTGTCCTCTATTGTACCTCCGGAAAGGGAGTTCCATACCATTCATTTTGGCGACGTTTCGTCGACAACGTTTGTTCTTTACAGTAATAATGAAAAGAATGTCGGAAATAGAAGCAAATGTACAACAACCACAAACAAAGAATGTCCGTGATTTTTCGGATTGAACCTGGGTCCGCTGCGTGTGAAGCGGACACCTTTCCACTAAGCTACGCTACAGCCTTAGATACTCGTTTTGACAATTCGTTTTATACGAGACCAAGAAGTTTCCGGCTTGCGTATAGTCATTTCTGGCCGAGGTGTAGGAGTTCTTGCATATAGCATTACTCAGAAGTCAATTACTACACTGCCACTGGACTGGAACGCACGAATGAATTGAAAAGTTCAAGCTGTAAGTACAGCCGGGAGATCACAACATCGACGCGGGCAGCTTGAAATTCAACAAAAGTCCGAGACTGAAACAAAAACAGTACGGGTGACACAGTCACATACATCTGAGAATGTTTACCTTGTCGATCCTTGGTATCAATGCTCAGTACAATGAGATATAAGACTAGTAATTTTTTTAATGCAAGCTTCACAATAAAATACGCAAAAAGACTATTTTTACGTCCTTTCGGCAAAACTTCACTTTAAACCAAGCGCATCGTCGTTCGTTGTTGTTATGCTCAGCTGTCTCCAATGGCTGTGTCTCATCTGTCGAGAATTAATGTCGCTGCTCGCGCTGGTCAAATATTTATTCTACCAATTTAGGCGCATTGCACAAAACAATATCTCCTGGCGTATCTTGAAGGAGCGTGAGAACTAACGAAAACCATATGTTACAATGTTTTTTTAGTTATCTCCAGTTACTGATATCATTTACGACTGCCTGCACTTGTATATTTTTATTCGAAAGTGACCAGCCCCGTCGTCACCTACAGAATTGTGGTTAATCCACAGCGGTTTAGAATCGCCATATTACGCAAAGGCTAGTCAATTTTGAATATTCAAATCCTCCAAAACGCCATTTTGACTACCCAGGGGAGTTATTTTTTCTTAGACTGTAATAGGTGTTCAGAGTAAGCACCCAAATAAAGACACACTTCGGATTGTAACGGTACACCAGCATCCCAGGTCGCCGATAAAAGACGAGGACGTTACTCGTCGATACGATCCGGGCTGCACGACAGAATAAACAGAACGTTTTCACCTGCGATCGGAGTCGGTCGCAACTTCTCTACCACCCTCAACATCAAACGCGCTACAAATTGGTGACCCGAATGGGATGATTAACTCCGAGCACCTGGCATTCAGGGGAACGTTTTCCGCGTCACGGGACGGGGCAACGGCTTGGGAATTTAACCATTATGCGAGAGCACATCTCCGTCGGCCCCAGCCTCCGGAGCCTCCGACAATGCCTCTGCCCGGTCGCGTCTGCCGATGGCATCTCCCAGCAACGAGATGCGAGTATTTCGCTCACGCCACCGGCCTGGCAAGTTAACGTTCATCGGTGTTTTCCACCAATGCTGCTGTGTCCGGTGTCGCCCCGGCAGTCGTGCCGATCTGTGTGGTGATGTCCTGCCACAACATGATGGGGCGCGCCGCACCACACCACGCTGGGGCATGACAAATCGTGGCGGACCACACTGTTCTTAACGAGGCACTTCGGTAGCCGATCAGGGTCTCCTTATCAGCGGTCAAGCATTGCTCTCCGCTCTGCGCTTAACCTTCCGAGATGAGGCTGTATCGGTCCCACAGCTGACCGCCCTTTACCCTGGAGCCCGAGCAGCGATCGAGCCTACTCCACATTAGATCTGTAGCAAGAACGGATCGCTGTGCCCCTCCTTCTGCTGCATCATTGCTCCAATTACCCTGACCTCAGCGTCAACTCCTTGCACGGTTCGCGCAGGCTGTCCTCTGCACCGAATTCTGCCATGTCGTCCGGTTCGTACCGAACGCCAACGGCAACAGCCCAACTCACTCTCTGCAGCCGAAACCCTTCAATCGCTCCGTACCCTACTGGCTGCATACTTTTAGGCGATGACTCTAGCGGGGGGAAGGGGGGGGGGAGGGGGGGGGGGACGGGACAGCTCTGTGGCGGTCGATCGGACTGCCAGGTTGCTGATAAAAGAAGACGACTTTACTCGTGCATGCGAGCCCGGCGGCACGAGAGAATAAACAGAACGTTTTCACCTACGCTAGGATTCGGTCGCAATGTCTCCTCCGCTCTCAACATCGTACGCGCAACAGGGTAATTGGTACAGCAGAAATTAGATGGCGCGCAGTATGGGTCAAATGAAGGATTATAGAAACCGAATATTGGAGCTCATCTCTTTGCTTCAATATGAAGCGGGTTAAAGTAGGACTTCACCAATACAAATATTTCGTAGGATAACGCGAGAAAACGTATTTCAAACTGATTAAGGCGACAAATAAAAACCACGAATACTAGATGTCTTTCAAGCTTCAATGGAATTTCGTGACGACAACGTGCAAGTAAGAGGAGCGCCAACCGGAAAGTATACGCCCACTGGTATATATTCTTTATAGCCTGAACGCGATACCGAGGCGCATTGGTGAAGAAAGTCGCAGCAGATTTGGCCATCATTAGTTTCAGTTTTGAGTCCTCTTTCCGGTAGCACTTGTTTCGGGCGGTTTCAGGTGGCTTAGCATAATGCTGGACACCGGATCAGACTACTCAGTCTTGAGTGGGAGGCTCTCTCGCCGCCTTCAAAAAGTGACGACGCCGTGTGATGGGCCGCAGACACGAACCCCTGGGGAATACCTCATCACGCCTGTCAAAAAGCGCACTGCTCGCGTAGAAATTCACGGCGAAACGTCTCCTGTGAAATTCATGGTTCTAGAAGACTGAGCCAGAGACGTTATTCGCGGAATTAACTTTCTGAGTGAATTCGGCGCCGTCATCAGCTTTGGAGAGAACAGATTGACTCTGCGGACACCTGTTCCGCCTTAAGAGAGAACATAAACTGCGTCACCCGCCGTCCGAGTCGCTGCCGATCAAGTGAACTTGCTGCCGCAAAAAAATGTTGTGTACCCGTCGTGACCGAGGCAGCTTCCTGCGGTGAAGTTGTTCTGTAAGGTAACTTGCAATTGCTTCCGGGAAGACAAATAGATGTTGCATGAGGAGTAGTTGAACTTCAAGGATGGACGTACTGTGGCCGTCATGACGAACTTCCGACAAGAAACGCAACACCTCACTAAAGTTACAGCTGTGGGCCACGTCGAGGAACTATCAAACTTTTCCGAAATCTCCGCGATTAATGAAGAATCATCGCCGCCTCAGCAAGGCTGTACGTCAGAAGCGCATCACGGCATTGACCCTAAGCTTCCGGGCCCAAAGCGACGGCAGCTGAGTGACGTCCTCGTCGAATACAGCGACTGCGTCGTGACCTTGTTCAAGGTGCCCTAAACCACCGTTGCGAAGCATCGCATCGTTACCGAGGACAACGCGCTCTCTGTGCATCGATCGCCATATTCAGTCTCCGTAAAAGAAAGGGAGGAAATCCAGGAGCAAGTGCACGAAATGCTGAACGACGACATAATCCAGCCTTCAAGCAGTCTGTGGGTCTCTTCAGTCCTGCTTATTAAAAAGATAGACGGAACGCTTATAGCGAGTTCGTTTCACACGCACTGGCACCGTTCGAGTTCTCTCCCAGAATGCATCGCACACACAGAGTGTTGCACGGAAAACTGGACTCAAAAGAACTCGCCAAATGCACCGAGTGCAGAAGACTGATGCTGCCGCCATCTATGTCGAAGAAAAGGTACCGACTTCAAACCGAAACTGGCGCCTTTCTGTTCGGAGTGATGCGTGGGAGTGCCAGAATGCAGTCGCTACCAACGTTCCTCTATAAACGTTGGTCGCTGCAACCTGTAGTTTATAGTTGCGATGACTTCAAGCAGCTAGGCTGTCGTAGAGATAATTACAGACGGCGTAAATTTCCGCAACCAGCTGTCTACAAAGCAGCTGGTTGCGATCTTTCAATTCTTGTAACCGTTTACACTGAAGAAACCTGATGATGCTGTCCGAGCAGAAGCTTGATCCGTTTGAGTATGGTATTATGCGTGAACCACTGAAAGGGTACGGCTTAAAACTAGCCTGTTGGAATATCCAGCAAAACTGGGACTTTCGATTTGGATCGTCATTATAGGTGGATTAGATATTAGCCTTGGTGAGGGCGTCGAGAACGAGAGCTTTCTTGAACAAAATACGACGGGGCAAGTTAGCTGACGTAGGTAAATGTTAAACATGGTGATGTTGCCCAATCCACGGGTAAAGTCTCCATCTTTAGCTTTCTCTGATGCTTATTGGGCAGTCAGAGTTTTCTGCTGGGGGAGTTTTGTCGACAATTGTTAAATTTTTCACCCGCACACGGATGGTGATAGACATCTCGGGGGCCGCTGTTGCGTTTGTTCTGAGCATTTCTTTACACACTGGTATATTTCAACGTTTGTACGGCAACAGAGCGATTTAAAACCTGCAAATAAATCACGGGTTGTCAATTGCTTCCTTCGTGAAATAGCAGACGCCCACAATTCAAGCTCGCGTTTAATTTCGTTGGCCGCGGGACGCGATTTCTATCGGAAAATCTACTTTTTTTCTTCCGTTCGGTTCCGCGACACATTGTAGCAGACGAACCCTCGTCGTCTGCTCCCGCTCCCAGACTTGGACGTAGTTCAACTACTCTACTCAAACTACTGTAGTTTAACTACTTTTTCAAGTAATTTGGTAACTTTCAATTACAACTCGATTTCGGTAATTAGTAGTTTAATTTAACTACTTTTTTCAGGTAACTTCTACTCAAATTACTAACTACTTTCGAAATTATATAGTGCTAATTTTGCCCATCACGAAAGTTTGAGCGCAGAAATGAATAAGACGCCGACAGATAAAGTGGCATTCCCGGACAAGGACGGGAAGGCGTCCTTGGGCCAAGGTGGCGACGAGCAGCCAAAATATAACACCGGCACGCACGAACGCAGGAAGAGATGCTTAACAAGCCTTGGTTGGGTATTGACCTAATCCGGTAATGCACGCAGGCGCCGCGTTTCCAGCTGCAACCGTGAAAGACGGGGACACTCCGAGAGTTGTTGTTTTCGTGTTGTCTGTCTTTAGTGAGTTCTGACTCAAGCGGTAGGTTCCACGGGAGGCGCCACTGGAATGACCTCGCAGCTGGGCGCCTGCTCTTATGGTCGCCTTGCCGTCAGCGCATACGCCTTTGCAAAGCCAGACTCCCCCGCGCACAAACCCTGGCACGGATAAAAACGATTTACTTGTCAGGCGTGTCAGGCGCATCAGAATATTGTAGTCGCCGGCGAGGATTGCGAGTTAAGGCCCGTTCACACATATGCGTTCGGAGCGACCACTATGCTTACGAACGAATGCAACCGCTGCGACTTCAACGACAACTGTGCGCAACGTGTACACACACATGCAACCGCATGCAACCATACGAAGCAACAGCCAATGAGAAACGAGCTTCAGCTCTTGCTCCTAGCCAATAGGAAGCGACCCAGCCACCCAGCTACGCTTACAAACATGGCGGACGGTTTCGTGCCCGACGCGGGGTAGCGGGGTCCTCACCGGAGCAGCCCGAGGGTTCGGCTACGGCGTACAGTCACGAAGATCTGCTGTGCGCCTACAATAGCTGTGTAAAGGCTGGTTCAGACATCTAAAACGAACCCGTTATCCGCGACTGCGTCCGTTGTGACCAGAGCGACCGGAACGATCGCTCTGCGCCGCGCGTACACTCCTGCTACCACTGCAACAAGCGCAGCGGGTCGGCAGCACGGCGACCGCCTCTCCGTTGCCGTCAGCTGTTTCAGCAATGCCTCCAAAAAGAAGGGGACGCGCTGCCACTCACTTGCGTAACAGAAAATAGACAGACCGTCTTCTATAACCTCAAGCTTTATTACTCTTTATTTCAGGATACGCTTGCAGGGTAGTGCATTAAAAAAAGAAAAAGATGCAGTACGCCGTCTTGGACGATCACGACTTTAATACACGACTTTTCCAACAGTACAAATCTCGCCACACGCCTTTTCTACGATTATAAACGACGATGTAATCTTAGCAACGATATAGCAACATAGAAATATAATTTGACAGACGATGCGAGCGTTCAGGATTGCTAACACTAATCACCTTTTTCGGGCGATGAAAACGAGTAAAAAATTCGCATCCTTTGTACGGTACGCACCGGTAATACCTTGAACTTGAGCACACGCAAGGAATGCGCCAAAAAAGAAATCCGGGTGATGTTTGAGGACACAAATGCTAAGAAAGCACCACTGTAGTCGAAGTAAACAAACACGACGGCACGGGCGTTTCTGCTGTCTTGAGAGTGCCGCCACGAGATCGCCGCACAAGTAGGTGGATCTTCCCTTCTAGTACGTGCTGGGTTATCCTAACGACACACGACGAAAATTCACAGTCAAGGATAGCCCTTTTACGGGGAACGATGGGCCTTCACCACACCGTCCTGCCGACGATCACCATCGACGCCATGTTTGCAAATAGAAGGAGCCTGGAACGACCGGCATGCAACGCGCGCGACCGAGCTCCTTGACCTGTGATTGGTCTGTCGCTCCCGTCGTTCCCGAACGTAACGAAAAAGTTCAGCCCGGCTCAACTCCTTGCGTTGCGAACGAACACGAACGAAACGACCGTTTGGCGCTTCGTTGCTATGGTAACTCGTCGTTCCAACCGGTTGCATTCGTTCGTAAGCGTAGTGGTCGCTCCGAACGCAACTGTGTGAACGGGCCTTTACCTTTGGGAGATAATTTTGTTGGACCCGGCGTCAGCGGCGAAGTTTACTTCCATGTTCGAAGGTGTTGAGAATGAGTAGCCGAAAAGCGCAGTTTCCAGGCTGCTTCCTGGAATAGCCTGATATTTCCCCAACTCGGGAAAGGGAAAGAGGGGGGGGGGGGGGGAGAAAGGGGTGGAGGTTGTGGGAAGATGATAATATTTATTCTCACTCAGGAGAGTCGCCAGTCGTTAAAAAGTCGACTCGCTGATAACAGGAAAGCCTTTGGGGTCACATCTATAGTAACCATGAGTAAAATGTGGTGTACGGCTATGTTACTGAGATGTTACGATAGTGCAAACGATGGGGCTATGGAGGCAAGTGAAGCAAAAACCTATCTTACGATTGTGCCGTCTTCATTAGAAGCAAGATTTTCGGTTTGCTTCTTCAACCCCTCCTGAAGCCAATCTTTCCAATTTTGGATAAATCCGGGACAGCGTTGATCGCGCAAGCCCGCGCCAATATTTAAAGGTCTTTATCTAGTTATAAAACAGTCATCAAGCAGAGGTAAGGACGAATAAATACGTAAAAGAGTCCAAAATGGGATGAACAACCTATGAGAGGAGATGTGCTTCAAACAGTAATGAAGAGATTAGGGAAAGGCACTTGATTTATAAGTTTCAAAAATAAATGTATTATCAACAACCTGAACCCTTTATTGCGCAAGCCAATCCTTGTGCAGGCACGGCCCTGGTTCCAGCCGCCGCGCGATGCCAGAGAGCGGCTGCTGGAACGAACCCAGCATACCACGACCCCTCGATCTCCACCGACCGAGCGGCCTCGGACCTGCAGCTCATGGGAAAAAGCGTGCGGTCGCGCTGGCTTCCTCAATCTCGCGGATTGAGCGTGCCCGCGTCAACGAGGGAAGACACCTGGACGTCTCAAGGTCGTCGTGGCGCTCGCAGCTAGCCGCTCATTCCGCGCTTCTTGAGGATTATCCCTACAGAAAAAGCCGACACAAAAGAAGCCTCTGCGGTCACGTGATTTTTGGGAGAGGGTGAAAAGAGGAGGGCGCGAGGGGCATTTTCCTACCACGCGGAAAATGGTTTCGTTGGTCGGTCTTTAAACCAAAACATTTTTTTTTTTCAGTAGCGTAGCGTAGCACTATAACGGGACGCGCAGTCCTCCGGATGATCTCATCGTCGTGGCGCGAGACTTGAACTCTTGACGGTCTGGTGCACTCGCTCAGCGTACTCTCAGAACGACGTCGGAATAAAGAGGGGCCAGTCATAACAATCGCAACTTGACGAAGAAAACAGAAAAAAGGAGGAAAGTTTGTTGTAAAAGACCTCTACCCGAGGCAAACCTCACGTGCTTAGTCATGGACACCTAAGATGCCGACACTTGCTTGCCCGACCCTGCACAGCCTGTTTCTCAAATTCAACGCTGCTGTTCCATCCAGCCCGTCAGTGGAACGTCGATTCAGCTTGGCTGGGGACGTCCTTAGAAGGAAAAGGGGAAAACTCTCCTATCAAGAACTTTGAAAGTCAATTGCTTCTGCGAGCGAATAAACTATTTTGGCGAAAACGCAAGCCATAAATAGACTGCATTTATTTTAGGCTCGCAGGGTTTTTCATTGATCAAAACTGCTGTTCATTTTGCTACCAAAAAAAAATATAAAAAAGTAACTTCGAAAGTAACTTCAAAGTAACTCGCTACTTTTTACAGTATATAGTTGTTTACTTAATTACTATTACAAATGCGTAATTTCTTCTCTACTCCAATTACTTTTGGCGTCGATACTCAGTAACTTAACTTAACTACCTTTTTTGAGTAATTTGTACATGTCTGCCCGCTCCTCGCCGGCCCCACCGGAGCGAGGCATGACGGGATTGCATTGCGGCGCACTCCCGATTTTCTCGGTGCAGCGAGTGCATGCACGCGTGGGGTGTCAGCGCTGAAACGAACTCGGAGAGTGCAACCACTCGCGGAGTGCCGGCCGAAACAAACCTGTTCCACGCTGCGAGTGGGCACGCGTGGGCACGAGTGCTGTGAAACGAACTCGCTATTAGGTACTGCGTGGACAACCGCCAGCTGAATGCGGTGACAAAGAAGGACGTCTACCCACTCCCGCGCATAGACGACACGCCAGACCGGCTGCACCACTATAGACATTTTTCATGGATGAACCTAAAGAGCGGCTACTGGCGGGTCGAATTCGATGAACGGGACCGATGGAAGACAGCCTTAGCGACGCCGGATGGACTGTACGAGTTCAAGGTGATGCCCTTTGGAATATGCACGACACCAGCAACGTTCCAGCGTGTGATGGACACCGCACTGGCTGGACTGCAATGTCAAAGCTGTGTCGTCTACCTTGGTGACGTCGTAGTGTTTTCAAGCGACTTTAACGAGCACTTGCGACGACGCCGAGCTATTCTCCGAGCCATACACACCGCCAGCCTCACTCTCAAGCCATCGAAGTGTCAGTTCGCCTATGACAAACTGAAGTTCCTAGGCCACGTGGTTAGCAACAATGGCGTTTGCCCAGACCCAGAGAAGACTCGCGCCGTCGCGGTATTTGCAGCGCCGACAGACAAGAAGGCCGCGCGAAGATTCCTTGGACTTTGTGCGTACTATTCACGCTTCGTACGCGATTTCACAAGGATTTCCGCACCACTCACAAACCTCACAAAGGACGCCCACAAGTTCGAATGGGCCAAGAAGCAACAGCAGGCATTCGACGAGCTGAAGCGACTCGAGACTCCTTCGGTTTTGGGGCACTTCGATCAAGGGGCGGACAGATTCATAGGGACGCACATAACGCATGACTTGGCGCGGTACTGGTTCAAGTGCGAGAAGGTACCGAGCGAGCCCTCGCACACTCAAGTTAGGCACTGTCGAAAGCGGAAATAAATTACTCCACGACTGAAAAGGGATGTCTTGCAGTCGTCTGGGCGATCACAGTTTCGCCCGCACTTGTACAAAAAACCGTTCTGCGTTCTCACGGACCACCACTCCCTCTGCTGGCTTGCGAACCTAAAGGACCCTTCAGGATGCCTCGCTCGATGGAAAACCGACTGCAGAAGTTCAACATGACTGTGGTCTACAAGCCAGGCCGTAAGCACAACGACGCCAACTGCCTGTGCAAAGCCCCTGTGAGACATCTCCCGGTAGCAGTGACGACGATGACGACTAGTGCACTCTAAAAAAAAAAGGTGTCAAGGGAGAGTAAGTGCCCTAACTTACTCTCCTTTAACTCTATCTGAATGGAAGTTACTCTTTCCCGACCGCTTCTTTCGATGATACTCTCCCTTAACCCTCCCTCGACCTCGAGAGTAACTGTAACGAGAGTTAGTTTCTCCTCGCGATATCACGGGCTGTCGATAGATGGCGCCGCTATGGGTTCGGCGCTAATTCGGCGCAAGTTCGACGCTGTTCGGCGCAGGTATTTTTTTCGTTTTCTCGGGGAAACCTTTTTTTCCTATCCGCTTTTCTTTTTTTCTTTTTTTTTTTTTTGGGGGGGGGGGGGGAAGATGGGCAAGGATGTTTTAATAAATGAGTTGGTGCAGCCTGCCTCGACGGGTTTATATTTCCGCATTTATTAACTTAATTATTACGTGCGGCAGGAAGATCATTGGAGCGGGGACACTACTTTATCCAAGCAGTAAGCACAGATAGTAAACACAGATATATCAAACAATAAACATATAGATCAGTGTGTAAACGGGTGTATGAGCGGATGCTGACGCGCGCGTGCGATTATGTTTCGTTACATAAGTGCCTAGGGTTGTTATGTAGCCAACGGATGTTTTTGGGGCATTGTTATATTTTTGGGGGGTCGTTTCAAGTTACTGCTGAGCCCGACCTCACTGATCGTAGGAACAGGTATATGTATAAAAAAATTATTTTTTCCACATTCGCATTAAAAGCAAGCAAAGAAGAAAACCTCCCTCCGTGACAGAAGAGGTCGGCTTCGCGCGGTCTATTGCATATGCCACGTGACGACCATTTCATAAAGCGTCGCCCTAAACACGGCGTTCGTTTCGAAGCCATGTATAGGTTCAAAAAACCTATACATGGCGGCAAGCCAGGTTTATGGTACGTGACACTAGGGGCTCCCTTATTTTCACCGCCGTGGAGAAAATAAACGACGGAGCCAGGGCGTTTGGAAAAGTTGTTAACGATGATTTCCAAACTTGTTATGCGGTCTTTGTTTTGAGTCATTAAATAAACTTGGCTTGACTACTACCTTTTTTTTCAATATTTACATTTTACTTTCTGAAGCGCGGGAGTCGATCAGTCTTCTGCTCTGTTCAAGAAAAGCTCTGGGGGGTTAAACCTTTAACTCTGCACAGTTTGCTACATCCTTAACTGTTTTAACCTCGCTCTCCGAAGCTCCCTTGACAGGAAGGTTTTCGATATAAGGGAACATTCAAGATCGCTGCTCTTTTCCGCTGTTCATCAAACAGTTCCTAATGTACAGCGGAAGCACCGTGTAGCATTCCGGATATCGATATTTGTGGTACGGATCTCACTGGCTTTAAATATAGATACATTAGTGTGTATTACAGAAGTCTTATTTCGCTGTCCAACAGAGCCACATTTAAACTGCCATTGACGGGTTCACCTTACGTTCAGTTGATTCTACACAGCAAGCGATAGCTCAATTATTTGGGGGAGAACGTAGACTGCTCTATGTCGCCCTACGATATGTTAAAAAGTATGCTAAGCTTCTTATGTTCAATGTCCCCGAGGTACGAAACACGGACGACAGAAGCTCAGTTAAAATGAATGAGCGAAAATATCTCTATGTTCTGTAACTAGCGGTAGCTTCCTCCATCTAGCATGGCCTTTGAAAAAGCCTGTGTATAGAGTGCCGTGGTACTCTTGCCAAGCGTTCAAGTGCCCACGTCCGATGGCACTCTAAGCACGCATTGGAGTGCCGTCCGAATGCCCTAAATGGGCTGTACAGAAGACGTGGGTCAGCGCGTCCCGAGAAGCATAGCCTGCCGCATCCGTGAGCTAAAGAAATCCGATTCACAAAAAACATTTCACCATCGAAGTGCTTCGGAAGTGAGGGAAGTGTCGCAAGCGAAAATTTAGAGGACCCAGAGGAAATTAGAAAGTAAATAAATTTAGAGGAATTTAGAAGATAAATAAATCTGTCTTTTAGAGACAGCCAAATTTACTTATAAGCTTGGTCTTGGTACCAATCCAGCCAGCTGAAAGTCATGATGTGGAAAGATTGTGAACTTTAATTTGGTCTCCTGTGTTTGTTAGTTACCGAATTGACAACAAACCAGCACCGACCAACTAGCTCTTTTACGACGCAAATATTTTCACGAAAAAACTTTAAAAAAAAAAAACTTCGAAAAAACAAATAAATAAACACAAAAAAGATAGTGTGGAATGGGAATGCTGCGGACACTAAAGTTCGTTAATATTTTTTTCTTATTTTTTTTTTTTTTTTTTTTTGTATGGAGCATTAGTGCAAGCTGGGTGCAAGGTGCGCAAGGAACGAGCGAGGCGCCCGTTGAGTCCGGATTCCCTGGATTACCGCCTTCGGAAGCACACGCTGTCCTCAGTTGCCACACAAAGCCTTTAGTCATGGATCGGGGACTTTATCCCCCGTAAGCTGACAGTGCGGTGGAAACTGCGTGCTTGTTAGACCGTTTGACTGTCAGTCTCGCACCACGTGATCACCCCTTCTCCGCATACACACGCGCGGCGAGCGAAATCAAGCGATAGGAGTCAGGCCACTGAATGGTTGGCTAACGCGTAGCTTCACCGCATTGTCAACTTAGAGATGAACGAAATAAGAGCTCACCTCTACAATCAATTTCCGGCCTGTTATCGCCTGACATCACTTTCTGCGCGCGAAACCTCCAACCTTGAAAGCAACAAGATCGTTTTGCCCACGAGCAAGCTTCCCGGAACTTTAGGACGGATGCCTTGCGAATGATGGGGCCTATTGGGGAGGAGGACAGACCGTGACGCCCCAAGCGGTTAACCTAACAACTACACGGATGGGGACAACAAATACAATGACGCAGCGTTCGGCCGACATAACCGAACGCGGCGTCAGCGTTCGGCTGGAGTTCGTGTTCTCCGGCGAGGGGGAGGAGGGGCTGTTTTGTTTCCACTACGGCCTGCATGAACAATGCAGCATGCACGATTCCAGCTCAGCACAAAAGCCGAAGTGGGTCAAGTTCGCATTCTCTGAGGATAGATCCGGCACTTAACGTCGCTTCGTCGATTGTTAGTATTTTTTACATTAAACTGCGCCCCGCGCTCTATTGTAGAAGATGACATGGCCATGCCCATAAGGCCTGTCGGCATGTGCACAGGCCTTGTGTTGAGTAAACACCAAGCGTGGGGAAAACAAACAGGTCAGAGCGCCCCCTATAGACGCTTTCAGCGAGTCAGTTACTCGAGCTGCCACCAGTGGGCGCGCCCTTCGCGCGCCTTCCGGGCCGCCATAGCCGACCTTCAGTTTCTCGCCGTTGCTCCGCGTTGTGTGCTGCACAGGCCACTACCGGAGCTTCGTTTTCGTGTTCATTTACGTTCCGCTTTGAAATCTTGTATTTTCTTTAGGTCTTTTCGATATTTAGAACTTTCATTTAATCATTTGATATTTATATTTCGACATAGCTCTTGTATTTTCTTATTTATGGAATGGAATCGGACAGCGAATGGGTCGACGATACAAGATTATGAGGCTTCAATGACCATGTAAGTTCATCCCATTCTTACGTTTTTGTCACTACTAAAGGGGTATTCACACGAGGGAGAAATCCCGGGGATTTCTCCCCGGCACGCGCGCATCACGAGATGGAAACGCGAGGCTTTTGCACATCGCAAAGCCTGACGTTTTCGTCATGGGATGCGCGTGCCGGGGAGAAATCCCCGGGATTTCTCCCTCGTGTGAATACCCCTTAAAGGGCAGTCAACACTATTGCGACGTAAGTTGTAAATTTCAACTGACGCAGTAAGGCTATCGCAGTCGTGCTTCTCGCTGCATGTCCGCGCTCGTTTCCGTAAAGCCGACCCGCATCTAAGCGATTTAGCGTACGACGAGACGAGCGACGGAGATTTCTTATTGTCGCCCATCGCATCGCTGGGTTTTCTGTGTTTTTAGAAAACGTTGCTCACTGTCTTGGTCGCTTGCTCCGTCACTTCCATGTGGTTTGCCTCGTCGCGCGATTGACTGAGACAGCGAAGCGGGTCGCCGTAGCTTATCTGGTCTCTCGCCAAATCACTTACATGCGGTTTATACTCAAATAATTTCCATGCACGCAGCATTGAACTATTGGCACCTCGATACGAGACAAGCAACGGTGACCCGCTTCGCTGTCGCTCGGGCAGTCGCGCGACGAGGCAAACCGCATGGAAGCGACGGGGGCAAGCGACCAAGACGGTGAGCGACGTTTTTTAGAAACCCAAAAAACCGAGCGATGAAACAGGCGACAGTGAGAAATCTTCGTCGCTGACTCTCGTCGTTGTCACCGTCGCTCGTCTCGTCGCGCGCTAAATCGCTTAGATACGGGTCGGCTTCACGGAAACAAGCGCGCACATGCAGCGAGAAGCACGACTGGATAGGCTTAATGCGTCAGTTGAAATTTGCATATGTCGCAATGGTGCTGACTGTCCTTTATTAGCGAGAAAAAAAGTTAAAATGGGATGAACTTATATGGTCTCTGAAGCCATAATTTTGTATCGTCGATCCATTCGCTGTCCGATTCCATTTCATAAATAAGAAAATACAAGAGCTATGTTCAAATATAGATATCATATAATTAAATAAAAGCCCGAAATATCGAAAAGACCTAAAGAAAACACACGATTTCAACGCGGAACGTAAAAGAACGCGAAACAAAGCTCCGGTAGTGGCCGGTGCAGCACACAACGCGGAGGAACGGCGAGAAACTGAAGGGCGGCTATGGCGGCAGGGTCACGTGACGTCAAGATGGCGGCGCCCATGAAATGTTGCCTGAAAGGGTCTATAGTTCGATCTCCTGCCCAATACACCAACTCATGTTTACAAACAAACCGGAGCGCCCCTAGCGGACGCCACCGGCGCCGCGCATGCGCGATGGGGGTGTGGGCAAGAAACTCGCCGTCGCCCATAAACAAACCATTGGAATGCGATGTTGTCGGCGTCCGCGTGAGTCCCCCTGCACTTTTTCGCGTTCGAATTGTTCATTCTACGTCTTCCTGGCGATGTCTGACTACTTGAGCGGCGTCAGCGAAATTACCGAGGCTCGTTACACCGCAAAACTTCGCGTGAATAATGTGACATGTGGCGATTCATTCCGCGTGGACAGGGCAGTATGTACGCTAGAGCCTGATTCGCATGATGAGATTTCGTTCGCAATCTTCAGTCGCGACGCCGCTCGGGCCGCAAAAGCGTGAACCGTAGCTGAGATGGTCGACGTTGTCACTGAAAATCGCAAGCAGAATCGGACCAAGTCAAGTAGGCATAACAACTCGGTGATTGTCACTGGTAAAAATGATCAACATCTCCTTGTGTCTACTGTTTACATCGAGCTTGCTTACCAACCTTCAAACTTTAGTCTTTTGAGGCCTGCACTTACTTCTTATCGCAAGTACCGCGCCAACATTTGGTCTACGGGCCGGCGTCGTCTAAGTGAGCAGACGACAAGCAGAAACGTTTGAAAGAGCAGACGATAGTTCGAACGATCCGGCCGCCATTTGAAATTGAAGACGCACTGAACGTAGTCTGCACGTGGTTCGCACAACTTGACGGTTTTCCGGCGTTCATGTTGGAACAAAACAAGTAAATCTGATGACCACAAGTATCCGTGAATTCAACCCAAAGTGCATCCCGACGGCGCCTGGTTTTTCATTTTCACGGCACATATCCAGATTCTCGTACGAACCGAGCACGTGAAAACTGACCTTCAAACCTTTCTCGACACTTTTGGCACGGCCCCAGTCGCGGCGTTTTGACGAGAAGGCAGGTTTTTGTCTGGTTCCTTTCAAAACAACGCAGGAATACACGTCTGGCATGGGGACTTCTGCCCACAGCCCCAGACCGGAAGTGCGACCGACGCGCCACCACCGCGCCGTGACGTAACAGAGGCTACGTTTCCATGGATGCGACCATGGCGCATCGAATCGAGATGTGACCAGTCACGCGCCCGCGATCCTCCTTTCCCTTCCTCGTCTACCCAATCATAGGCGGTTAATCTCGATTCGATTCGCTACGATCGCATCCATGTAAACTCAGCCATAGATGAGTTCGTGTATAGTCAGTTACAGGTTAAGAAGGTAGCGGCAAATGCCCCTCAAAGGGAATCGGATATCCCTCCGCCACCTTTGCATCCAATAGCGTCCCACCGTTTCCGTGACGTCGCGGACAACGCACGAGGAGGGTCTTGCCTTTCTGTACATATTTGCTTTATCTTTCAACTTTGACTTAGCATTGTGGAAGCCACGAGAGGGAGATTAGAGTTCTTCCCCACCGACGGAAACAAATACGACTTTTGGGGCTTAGCTTCCCCCCCGATGGATACAAAGGCTGCTTTCAGGGGCTCGGTTCCCTCTCCGATGAATACAAAGGTCGCTTTCTTAAAAAGTGGGATCGGAGACAAGTGGGAATCCATTGAAGCGGAACCAGGAGCGTTTCCAGTGAACTCTTCTTTCGACTGCGGAGAGATTTGAAACGGGCGCATCACACTTGTGGGAGGAGCTTCTCCTACCTTCTTGACTTGTAACCGACTATAGGAAGAGCAGCGCTGCCATTATTATTATTTTTTTTTATTAAATTCTGTTCTTGATTTTACGAACGGTTTCGGAATATATGACCGAATACCGTTTTGGCATCTCCACAGAACTAAGATTTAGTGACACTATGAATGTGTCATTGATAGTAGGCATTCCATGCGCAATTATGCATAAATATATAGGACAACGATAATGTATTTGTTATGTTTGTGAACACGGAAAATACATAAATGAATTAATTAATATATTTATAAAAGTATCTGTTTCAGATTTTTTTCTCAAGAAGGTCTTTCTCGCGCGCTGCATGGGTAACAACACAATCATCTAAGTACTGAAGTGTGCACTTATATGGCAGCATTTTTTTTATACAAAAGAATCTTACGTTAATTTACCTTAATTACTTTTCTCGATTAAATTTTCCCTATAATAAGGGACGTGCTTAAATGCATATATGCTTCTGTGCAACCCTGCTGTCATTGCTGCCAAAAAAAGCAAACATCTTTTTGATAGGACAGGTCAGGAGTGCTTATATTATAAATTTGAAATAAATACCCGTGCCAAAATCACCGGTGCATTTCCAATGAGAGGGGCCGCCATCCCGTGCTCGCCTGGCGTATAAATGATCAGTGACTCGTCATTCGTAATCTATAGATGATATTTTGGATGAAAACGTTATTTCAAAGCAAATGAGGGCGAAATTACAGTCGATGTGCCATAGTGAATCGTTAATTAAACAAGAGTCCCACCTACACCAAATCTAGCACGTCGCGCTTAGGCGGTGGTGCAGCCTGTTGAACGGAGCATGGCCGAACGCTTCACACTTCGGAAAATGGGTACATGCAGCGCGTCGTGCGCGGAGCTCTTGTGTGCAAACGCGTGCTTGTTTACACGCAATGAGTTGGTGTACACTCGATTCAGAGGTCAAACTGTTCGTGAGAGATTATTCGGCGTGAAGTCGGTCTGCCTTTCAAGATTTGCGACACTGGTTCACGCTGTACATGAGACACGCGTAGCTAGTGGAGCACGACCGCTAACCTGAGGTCGTTAACGTGCATCACGCGCTATACTTAGTTTCACCTCCGAATGAACCGCAGATGCTGTTTCAGTGCTTGTGCACCCGCGAGCGCTCGTGTGCCCGCCGAGGCGTCATCCAAAACAATTAGCTCGCGCTTTTAGCAGGTGTGACCAACAATGGTCCATGCTGAGTTGAGACGAAGTATTCCTGGTGTTCATAGCACGTTCTGCAGAATGCGCTTGCGCTCCTCGTGCTCCTAGCTCCAACCAGTCAGCGACACGCGCGGGCTAGCGCGAAATCCTCCCTTTGAAACAGAAATTTCTAGCGCAAGCGGTCATCCCGCAAAAACACCTCTGAAGGCTGCACTTTCGTGCCGGTAGCCTTCGCTGTTTAAGGGGTATTCACACGAGGGAAAAATCCCGGGGATATCTCCACTGCACGCGCAGCCCGCGACGAAAACGTCAGGCTTTGCGATGTGCAAAAGTCTCGCGTTTTCGTCTCGTGCTGCGCGCGTGCCGGGGAGAAATCCCCGGGATTTCTCCCTCGTGTGAATACCCCTTTAAGGACAAGCCTCGGGCACGTGCAGCATTCGCTCGGAAATATATTTTGGTGTTGTTGTAGTATTTTAAAGTGCAGGAGAAAAGCTGGAAGCCACCCGCATCTATTTCACGAGCAGAGTGCTCGCGAAAGTAGCGTAAGTACTTTTAACGTAAGCTACCACTTTTGGAAACAGATTGTAATTGTTTGAATAATCTTCTATTTGTTCTTTTTTCCCCAAAAAATTAATTCGTGATTGGAGTGATCTCCGAGAATACCGGTCACCAGTGATACCTGTATAGTGCCATATTGGCGTGACATTTGAGTGCTGTGCTCTTGATGCATCGTGTTCCTTTTTATTATTCCTGTTTTTTTTTGTGTGTGTGTTTTTTTTTTTTTGCAATTTGACAACTAGACTTTTATGTAGTCGGACGCTGCGTTTCTCTATCTGTGACAATTTGATAGTTTATATACAAAATTCATCCCTAAAATAATGCCGTCTGCACACTGTAGGCATTTTATAAATAAATAGAACAAATAAATATTCGCGTGAAGGGTGCGCTAATAACTGAATGAATAATTTTCGATTAGTCTTTCAAAGGTTGGTATTTTACGACAGTTAATCATTCAAATATTAAGCTGAGTTCTGTTTTTGTAGTGAAGGCAAGTGGAACCGTTCGCGGGTTTTAGAGATTCGAAGAGCTATCGCTGTAAAATGGTAACCACTCTCCATGTTTCCTAGAATCGAATTCTTTTTTTCACCCTACTCAACACGGCTTCCGCAAATCATTTTCCTGCGAAACACAGCTTCTACTTTTCACTAATAAGCTTCATTCTGTCCTTGACCGTGGCTCCCAGATAGACTGCGTTTTCCTTGATTTCTCTAAGGCCTTCGATAAAGTTTCTCACCGGCTACTCCTATTAAAACTTAGCAACCTCAATATTGATCCGAACGTGCTACGCTGGATAGAATCGTTTTTAACCAACCGTTCTCAATTTGTGCATGCCAATGGTACTAACTCTTCACTGACTCCCGTAGGATCTGGAGTTCCCCAGGGTTCTGTTTTAGGACCGCTACTTTTCCTCATCTACATTAATGATCTCTCTGAATGTGTCTCCTCTAATATTAGTTTATTTGCTGACGATTGTGTACTATATAGAGAAATAACAAATAACTCTGACACCTCTGTTCTCCAATCTGATCTTAACTCTGTATCTGACTGGTGCGACAAGTGGTTGATGCGACTCAATCTTAATAAATGTAAATCCATGAGAGTTTCCCGTCATACTAACATATGCTCGAATTACTACATTGACGACACTCCGCTGCAGTCTGTGTCCTCTTACAAATACTTAGGTGTTTACATAACTTCTGATCTTTCCTGGGTAACTCACACTAACTACGTAACTAACAACGCCAATCGCATGCTTGGATATCTCAAACGAAATTTTTCACAGTCACCAGTGTCACTAAAACTCCTTTTATATACTACTTTAGTACGTACTAAACTTGAATATGCATGTTCTATCTGGGACCCCGGTCATAATACTATCATTGAAACATTGGAATCGGTTCAAAATCGTGCAGCACGTTTCATACTCTGTAATTACCATCGTACATCCAGTGTTACTTCAATGAAAAATACCCTTGGTTTACCCACACTAATGAACCGTAGACGCATTTTTCGCCTCACTTTATTTCACAAGATTTACCATAATAACCCTTTCATGCGCCATGAACTTCTAACGCCACCTACTTATGTTTCATCCCGCGTAGATCACCAGTACAAAGTCGGTATCCCCAATTACAAAACTAACACTTATTATAACTCCTTCGTTCCTCGTACTAGCTCCGATTGGAATCGCCTTTCCGCTGACATAGCCTCCATAACCAATATTATTGATTTTAAAAATGCCTTGTTTGTTAGTTTTCATTAACCATTTTCTAGTTGTTATTACTGTTATAACATTGTGTAAATATTTTTGAAGTGTCTAAGCAAGCGTGCATTAATTACTGTATCATATTTCATGTATCAACAACTGTACCCTGTCACCTAATCCCCCCACTCCCCTCTGTAATGCCCTTCGGGGCCTTGAGGGTAAATAAATAAATAAATAAATAAATAAAAATGTACTTTTTTTTTTCTTTTTCGGACATGTTGGTTTGAATATATTTACTGTGGCGGATGCTTTCAACGCGTGAGCTCTTGTCTATTGGAGGCATTCCTTCATTAGTTCACCCGCTCTCTCTTGCCTCGGTATTACGTATATCATATGATTAATAACCCCTCCAACTAGCAATCCGGAAAATTGGTTTTATCGACGTGTTGGATCCGCTATGGCAATCAGTTTGTTGGAGGATGCTTCATCGACAAAATCGTCTCGTCGACACTGCGCTGTCCCATCGACGGTTTCATCAAAACAAGCGTTGTGTCGTTTCACAACATAGCTAGCTTTGCTATAGCATTTATGGGCGAGCCCTGCGCACTTCACGCGTCCGTAACGGTCCGCCGGTCGGTCGTCTGTAACCATACAACAGATTGGAGCCACCACGTAACCACAGTGGAAACAGCGCTCCATATAATAGTCACAAGGTCACGTGACTATAATCCGTGGGGGCGATGTAAATATCGTCACTGATGAATCCATGAATCCCGAACAAGAGCTCTGCCGGACAAAAGCTTTTCACGGACCCGGATAAAACCTCAGCACTTTTTTTCAGAGAACCGGATAAAAGTACATCATTTTATGACTACACATGAGCAAAGGATTAATGAAGAATTTCTTTCATTTCATTGCCGATCTTGATATGAGGACCGTATGTTTGTTTCTGGGGACCGAAAACTACGTTCAGAAATGTCTCGATATGGGCTCATTGGGGCCGCCAAATGGGGCTGCCGATGTTCGCGTCAATGCCTCGCCGTTCCGTCGCGGTCAAACGCATGGGACCTTTCGCTCCAGATTATTAAGTTGACTCTATGACCTCGAGAGAAAAGCTTCGTACCCTAACTACGGGTTTATGGACTTCATTTCGTGGCCAGTGAAGAACCCCGTTGCGATTGACGGGACAAGAACATATTGTGAAACGTGGTTATACAAGGGCGGCTCTATGACTTTACGGCACAACTGCTGCCACAATAACACGCCGAATGCTTCCAACATGGCACCACCAAGGCACTGATAGCAGACGATAACGTCGTTTTTGATTTAGAGTTTAGCCGGAAATAACGTCAGCTGCAAAACGCAAAAAAAAAAAAAAAAAAAATCATACGAACGCTTATTACAGTGGACTGCCAAGTTCCACAGGGGAGACCGCTTTACAGAAAGTTCATGCCCTCTGTACGATCTGGTGGTGCACGAAAGCACCCGATGTCAAAAGCCCGTGTCAAATGCCTCACGGCTGACACTCCACCCTTTTGCCCCGCCTTTAAAAAGCTAGCTTGATCAGAAGCCCATGACGCGAATCCCCAGATCATATGGCCGGGTTCTCACCGTGATGGTGAAGCATTCTGCTTTTAATTAAGAGACAGCAAGTGTGCACGCGAGCGTGTGTAACGTAATCATGCCGTCATTTGTAGACCTTCAACATATTAGGTTAAGGAACAATGATGCTACACCTGTACGATCGCCCACATGTGGTTGGTATTTTAGTCTACAGATCTGGTGCAATCCACATGTTTGCGTGCATTTTTTTTTTTTATGCGCATGTTTTGCTGTTTTGTTTATGTTGAGGCATAACCTAGTTAGCCTCGCTGGTGCTCCGAGGCAACGGGAAGTGGCTGACGATTTTCTTAAAAATCATATTGCCTCTTTTTTTTTTTTTTTTCGTTGGGAGACATTTGATCTATCATTCTCGTTTTAATGTTGACATTAGGTTTCAAGTTGAGTTCGGAGCGTCGTGTCTGCCAGACTCTTTTTGTCTTCTTGCTCTAGAGCTGTCATGTTTAAGCAATCTCTATCACATTGGTTTTTTCGATACCGGGCAAGCAAATACCAACAGAGACAAACGACAGAATTCGAGCGCCCTTCCCCCGCACGGGGGGGGGGGGGGGGGGGGGGGGGGGGGGGAAGGAAGGCGCACGCACCGACGGCCTCGAAACGGAATGCTTACAAGGTCGCTCGGCCTGGTGTAAGAACTCGTTCTTTCCCTGGGAAAGGGCGAGAGAATGTGATGAGAGAACAGTTCCCCTCCCGTTTTCCCCACACTGCACCCCACACCCATCACCAATCTCTTCTAATCTCTTCTTTGTAAGCGAAGAGGACTCGTCCTTGAAGGAGGACTCCCTTCATTTTTAAGCTGACAGTGTCGAGCGAGCTAAGCGCCCACCGGACCAGTTATCACCTGCCTCGCTCTCTGCGCCTGGTTACAAGAGGGAGCGTGATCACGTGGTTAAAGACAGACGTGCGATTAGTTCACCGGGCACCCCTTAGCTTCCTCTACACTTTCAGCTTAGGAGTGACGGAGCCCAGCAAGCAAATCACACACACTAAAAAAAAAAAAAGAGAAAAAGAAAAAGAAAGAAGAAAAGAAGAGAAGAAAGCGTTCAGAGGCGCGCGCGCCAAAACGCCGTCGAGGCGAGATCTCTTTGCTTTGGGGCATTTCGCTGATTTCGCCATCGGAGCGGCGGAGGGAGGCCCACCCGAAAGCCGGCGCACTCAGCTCGCGGACGAAGACGTCTGTCACGTGATGTTTACTGGCCGCACCAGGCCGCACCGTCGGCACCCCTGCGTAGGCTCGCCGACGGCAGCTCTTCCAGCTCTTCCATGACTTTGTTGACGCGACCACTTGTCACCATTCAACCGCACTTAAAAGGTAAGTACCAGATGTACCAGATGTCGATTTTAGGTATATGGACCCTATTTCTATTACACCGTCTGAAATTGCGATATTAATGATAACCTCAAAATTTTCAGCTCGGCTGGTGTCGACTCAATTAATACAAAAATTCTAAAAAATACCAAGGGTGTAACCAGTGAAATATTGTCACAAAAAATAGGTGACGAGGCGAAGTAAAACTGAACAAAGTGAAAGGTTTAATGGGGCAAACTTTGCCCAAATTAAAGGGAAATAACAGCACGCCGGAGGCGTCGAGTGTCTTCAATACAACAGGGTCAAGCACAAGCTATAGCTGATTGCATAAGGCCACGCGGGGCTTCTTTTATAGCACTCTCCTTTCTAGAACATTCTGTTATAGAATTAACCACGGCCTTCTCAAAGTTTCTAGAAGCATCGTCTTAGGAGTAAATAAAAACATCTGCCGTCCCAGGATTCAAACCCGGGACCTCTGCATGACAGTCGGGCGCGGTGCTCACTGGGCTACCCCTAAGCACGTAGTAATATGCAGTCTACTTTTCCAGCATTCGTCCACTGGTTGCGTCCCACCCGAGTGGAAGGTTGGGAAGGTCGTTCCAATCTACAAAAGTGGCGACCGTCACTCTGCGGGAAACTACCGTCTCATATCAATAAGCAGCGTTGTATGCAAGTTGTTAGAACTCGAAATATTTTCTCATGTAGTATCGCATCTGGAATCTACTAACAACTTTTTCTACCGAAATCAGTACAGGTTTCGTAAAAGATAATCATGCTAGAGGCAGTTGCTGGAGTTCACCCATGATATTCATGTTAATATGGACACTAACTCCCAAATATGATGCCATATTTTTTTATTACTCTAAGGCTTTCGATCATGTATCTCACTGTCATTTAATATCAAAACTTTCCTCACTGAATCTTGATTCTCTCACTTTATCATGGATTCAAAGGAAGGACTACCCAGGATAAGTGCTGAATAACAACTGATTTTTCATTGGAATGTGTAGATGGCACTATATTCGCTCAGGCATGGGGCACACCATGGATTTTGCACTTTTTTCTTCTTCATTGCACACTCCACATGCTAACCAAGATCCAGAAAATGAATCTCACCGTTCGTTGGAGTCAGTGAAGGTTGGCTTACTCAAGATGGTCTGTTTTTTTATTATGTAATAGGTTTCCTTCATTTCTCTACACATTTGGTTTTGGTGTTTAAACAATACAGTGGTGTTGGAGAACCGCGGTTTGCACCCGCAATCTCGACAGTGCAGCGCTAAATGCTAGTATGCGGTCCCTTGCAATGAGCTTTGGTGTTCTCAGAGTCCGATGTTCAGGCATCGCCCGGTCACCTAGGTATCCTGGTCACCAGATAAAAATCAGAAATATTAAAAGATGTATTTTTGTAATTATTGGAGCTTTAAATATTCTGAAAGGTTTTCTGTATGTCCAGTAACCTATGGTGGCTGTCATGTAATGAATATTCTAACTTGCCTAATTTCTGTATCCTGGCCCCTTTCAAGCAATTTCATTTGGGTTTACAGCTTTCTCAAATCACGCTGGCACCTGCAGTGCACTTGCGTGTAACTCATAGTTTGCAGGTATCGGGTGGTTTAGTTTGTCATTGCATTCTGTTCAGAACCTAACCACATTCCACATTTTTTGTTTTCTTTGTTTTCAAGGTTCTATAGTTGTTCATATAGACTTGATTGCTGTGCAAGTTACAAACATTGCCTTCCACTTGTAAGCTGGACGTAACCCACTAATTATTTCTCAAGAATAAAGATACGAACATGTTTTAGTCAGTGCTGCATCTTGTGTGCACTTGCTTGAAATTTCTTACTAACACGGTGTTCAAACACCTATCTCTGGGAGTTGCACTTGGCAGTAACCTCTGAAATTAACTTGTGACAGCAGGCTTGAAGAAACTCATTGAATGTGGAAATATTTTGAAAAGTATTTTTCAAACTTGCCTTTTTAATATGGTTTCATAGCATAAGTCACAAGTTGGTTTCACTCTTTAGTGCCTGCCAGAATGAATCTGAGTTACCTGCACTGCGATTATGTATAACTCATAGTTTGCAGAAATCGGGAGGTTTAGTTTGTCATTGCATTCTGTTCAGAACCTAATCACATTCCACTTTTTTTTTCCAGGATCTGTAGTTCTTCATATGGACTTGATTGCTCTGAAAATCAGAGATTGCCTTCTACATGAAAGCTGGAAATGGCCCACTAATTATTTCTTGAGAAAAAAAGGTATGAACATGTTTTACCTAGTACTGTATCTTGTGTGCACTTGCTTCAAATTTCTAACAGTGTTTAGGCACCTGCTAATCGCTGGGATGCGCAGCTGGCGTTAACTCCTGAAAGTAACTTGGCCTCACAACCTAGTTACATTTCATGGGCACTAGATATTTAATTTGAATTGTTCCCGCATCAAAACTTAGTTGGCGTGTTGTCCGTAACTTGCGGCGGCAGAAAGCTGCAACTTTTAATCACTGGGCTGCACGTCATGCCTGACAACGGGAATCATTCAGACATTACAAATTAGCTGCCGTGAATCATTCAGACATTAAAAATTAGCTGCCGTGAATCATTTAGACATTAAAAATTAGCTGCCGTGTTGTCCACACCTTGCAGCAACGGCTAGAGCCTGTTGAGCTGCTAGCTGCAATGATCTAATAAAACGGACGCCTCGGGGAACAATAATTATATTAGTAAAATGCTCTACTTATTGTTCACTGAGACGTCCATTTTGTTAAGCCACTGCAGCTAGCAGTTCAACAGGCTCTGGCCGTTGCTGCAAGGTGCCAGCTACACGCCAGCTAATTTAAACGATTCCCGTCGTCGTGCGTCACGTGCAACTCGGTGTTTGAGAGTTGTGGTTTTTCGCCGTCGCAAGTTACGAACAACATGGCAGCTAATTTTTGATGCCGGAACAGTTCACGTATCCGTGCATCACGTGCAGTACAGTGACTGAGAGTTATAGTTTTCTGCCTTGCTTCTACGGGTCAAGTTACGGGGAAAACCGCAGGGCCTCATTACTGTCATGCACGTAATACATAGTTAATGCTGTGACCTTGATGGAAGACAACGGTAATTGTACCGGCATCAAAAATTAGGTAGCAATTTCTATTAATTTGTCTAATTTTTTTTTTTTTTTACAGTGAATGTATTTTTTTGTTAGGATTCTAGGAGCTTGGATTGTGTCTAACTCTGGACCAGGAATCTCCGACGAGTCCAGCGTGTAATCCACGGCAAAAGGCCCTTAAAGCGCTATTTGTAAGTGCTTTTTATTCTAATAGTCCGTGAGAGACGTTATGATTGGTTATTTTTGTGTTCGAAGTCATGTTTATTTAATTTTTGCTGTTAAAATATGGCTGTCTTCTTAATGGTAGATGTGTGCTGTAGTAAAGTCCTCCCAGTAGGTCCAAAGCGAAATGCCACAGAGTGTTGAGTTAGTGCTTATTTGCCAAGATTCGGCATGTTGGGTGCGAGTGTAGTGTCAGTTACGTCACTGCAATATTTGAATATCTTTGCCAGTAATTGTCTTTACTCAACGAGTTTTTTTTTTATGTGACTGATTTATTTTAATTTCTTGATTCATTCAAATGTCATGTTCTGTTCAACTGTCATGTTCTTTCGTATAACAGAGTATTTATTCGACTTAATTTAGTAGTACATTTGACACTGGTGAGCTGAAGAGGGAGGCCAGCGGTTTGATTTTTAACTTGTAAATAATATGGAGGCAATATGGGTACATTTATGACTACATATTGCTGTGCCGCAAATACCGTAAGCCTTAAAACATTTTTTTTGTTTTCAAATCAACATACAAATAGGCGCGAACTTAAATGACAAGGTTGTATGTTAAAGAAAATTGAAGCGAAAAAAAAAATTATTTTAGGGAAATATTGATGGTGCGAGGTGCCTTGCAATTAAGTCAGTAGTCACCCCCTTTCAACTGCTTTTCTCTTGGCATTCGGGCGTGTGGAGGAGAGGTGAATCGGCTTCGCCTTCACGTTGAGGTGGAAAGAGCAAACGACCATTCTGCGATGTCATGGACTTTGCCCGCATAATTTCATATCAATCTTTTGCCGTCAATATTGCTCTAAACTTTTTTTTTTCGCATAAAATTTATTTTTTGACACGTGCGTCCCAACCAAACTGCTTAAAAGAATTTTTTTTTTTTCAGAGGCCCTTTAAGGTTAGATGAAAAGTTCAGGGTCACTATGATGTTGCGAGAGTAGGCCTAAGCAATTTATAGATTCACCTTCCTACTATTTGAAAAAAAAAAAGAGCTCTAAATTCGACTTTGCAATGCATGTGCCTGCACCTCCATTCAGAGTGGTGCAACCATTCATTCACATGCAACGAGAAATATAGAGGCCACATCTATTGTGCAGCTAGCTGCACGATGAAGTGGCACACATGAACAGCTTGCTGACTTCTAGTAGTGTTGGTTGTGGTGGGAGCTTAGGCACGCCACAATGCATCCTTTGTTTTGTCATGTGGCTCATTTATCAATTATTTTAACTCTTGCGAACCAAAACCTGTGTGTTTTTGGGTTGGGCTGCTTTTATATATATATATTTTTTTTTTCTAGGATTTGTGCATTTTAGTGTGTATAATTGTTTTCTTTATTAAGGTTAAATGGTACTTTATAGCAAATTAGCTCCTTGTAGAGCTGAAATTACATTTAATTAATGGTCTCCCCAAACTGAGATGTTACATGCATTCGCTGGCTTTTTTGTCTAAAGTTGTAAAATAAACTATAATATACGACAGTCAGCACTGAAACACAATAAATTGTTCACACTAATTAATCTATAAAATTTTGACAATTCCACTTGGACAAATCCAGATGTTAAGAAATTGCATTCATCCTACCCTTCGGGAAAGTCTGTATAAATATAGAGCTATGTCTTTTGCCACTGTGGGCAGAGGCCATCTGAATTGCTACCGTTTGGAAGGTGGAGGGGTGATGTGCAGGGAAGCTAAACACTGTCCCCCTCTCCCATATTGTCTGCTATAATTGTTTCAAATGTCACGAAAAAAAGGGGGGGGGGGGCAACTGCCCCCTCCCCTTGTACCCTGTACCCCCTGCCACTGGCAGGGGGTGCCAGGCATGTAGCCAGGATTTTGTTTCGGGGGGGCCCGCCCATGACAAAATGCTGTGAGGGGGAGGGGGGAGAGGAGGTCCCAGCAAAATGGAAGATTTTGAGGGGGGCCTGGGCCCCACGGGCCTCCCCCCTGGCTACGTGCCTGGGGGGTGCTAACTTGGGGATGCCATAAATGAATGCAACCACTTACGGCTGCCATTGCATACAAAGGAGAAAATAGAGAGAGATGGTGGATTATCTTTCTGTTAGGTGTTCATGTCAGAAGGGGTACTAATGGTTTTGGATGGTTAAGGCTGAGCGAGCTAGCCATGAGTGCTGCCTAAGTGTTCGGTTTGGACTCTTGTTCAGTCGGCAAAAAAGCAAGTCCCAGACAACTATTCAAGTATATCCTATGAATGGCTCCTGGGATTTTCGAAAATGGTCTATTGTTTTGCAAATGAGTGCGCTGGTATTAAAGGGACACTGACACCCCCCAAAAATTTTTTTTTAATTTTTTGCCAGGCGCTTCATTATGGTGTCGGAGGACTACCCAATTAATATTTTGCAACAGAGTAGCGTATTTTTTTAATAAAGCCAAAAGACGCAACTGCGCGAAACCGAAACCGAAACCCGTCGGAGAAGTGGAGAGAAGAGAGCGAGTGGCGGAAGTCACGTGGCTACACCCGACCGTGTTTTTTTTTTTTTTTCTCCTTCCCGGTAGCAGACGACATGCGGCGTACGGGAACTGTTCGCCGTGGGATTCTTTTGCAGTTATGTATGTTCCGCTCGTTGTTCTGTACTCCAAGATGAGTTGTATTGTACATTGAGGAGTTGGAGATGAGTGGTGAGTGCCCGTGGTGAATTTTGATCGGCTTCGAAAAGAATACACCCAAGATGTTGCGTGAAGAGCTGGCGCACATGTCCTGCGTCCGAAACAGAAGTGGCATTGTGCGACAGAGTTTCCGAAAGATCAACGGGATCGGGACCAATGGCTGGCTGCAATTCCTGTAGACCATTTACGGGCACCTCGGAAAGCGGACGCTACCTGATTTATATGCTCCTTGCATTTTGTGGAAAGTGATTACATTGAGTTCGCAGGTGTCAAAAAAGAAATCCCATACCATTTAATTCAGCGACGTGTCGTCCACAACATTTGTTTCTTATTTTTTTTTGTTTCTTCAGTGATAATGGTAAAAAAAAAAAAATGTAGACATCGAAAAACATGAAAAAAAAAAAAAAAGTTTCACGGAGGATCGAACCCGGTCCTACGGCGTGTGAAGCGGACGTCTTTCCCACTAAGCTACTGGGGCACATGGAAAGTAAGGGATCTGTTTCCTTAGTAACAATTCAGCTGATAAACTGTAAGTTGGAAAGTTTGCTGCCGATTTTCCTCTAGCAAAAGCACTCCCGGGTCGAAGTCGGGATGCACCACGCATTGGCGACATTCTCACCTTGTAAAGAAATCGTACGCGTGCATATTCAACTCGATGTAGACACGTCGTGCTTGCCGTTTGCGCGAGCGATGTCTTCAGCCACGAGAAGGGAGCGACGGCTCGGCGACGTCTTCGTGCAAATCGGTTTGGTGGTCGGGCGTGTCGTACGGAATGAATACCAATTCTTTTGATTAGTCCCAAATTTCTCTTTTAAAGGTAGACAGAATTCGCCAGTACCGCGAACGACAGTTCTGAAATAGAGGTCCCACGCCCGTCGTCCGCTGCCATCGCCGTCCCTGCGAGTCCCACGATACGCGAAACGACGCACGCACAGAATGCTTCCGGTTGTTTGTGCAACTTTTTTTTTTCAATCAACGTATTTGCAGCTTTTTAGAAGCCACAAAAAATGGGTTTCATATTTTTTTCTATTTTTAATATTGAGTGTGTGCCTTCAGTGACCCACGACTTTGATTAAATTTGGTGGTCGCATCGATACCTTAGAAAACGGCCCGTGACCGCGGAAAAGAGAGTGAGCGAGACTCGAACCGGCCAGTTCTTGATCGGTGGTTTTCGGGCGGAAAGAAACCGAATTTCGAGCCGCAAATTTTGTTCTGGGTAGTTGAGCTCTCATATGTCACGTACAACTAAAAACCTCGGCAAGCATAAATGCCCTGTCAGTGTCCCTTTAACTAAGGGTACTTAGCAAGCTGTTTACTCTTTTTTAATATTGCTGACTTTACATTTATGCATTCATTCTTCACAGGAGGAGGGGCACGACGGATCGACCTGTCCGGTGATGCGCATTGATGAAGAGGACTCAAGTGCCATAACTCTGGTTTCGGAGGACCACTTCTTTGAGGTGACGGATATTGTGGCTGGTGCTGCGCTCGTTCTTGCGCTGCACTGGGTCCACGACATATCTTACCGTCAAAAAGCAAGCCGGTCACTCGCAGTGATTGGGCACTTCATTGGTTTGAAGTACAAGATAAAGTTCGTCTTGGCTTTGGATCTGATATCAGAGTTAGAAACTTTTAGCCAGAGGGTATTTAGGTGCCAGTTTTGCTTTTTTTGCCATGTGCTGAAATTAAAGTCTTGGTTTATTAAGCTCTTTTCTACTGTTTTTATTCTTTCTATGCTGACTTTTGATGAAGACCTGTAGCCTCTGTACAGGCTCATGCTCTATGTGCCGTTCCACATTTCCTATGCAACCATCTTGTGAACATGTACATAGCCGCTTTTAGATTTTAGGGCTACTGTTCTTTGCAAAAGAGTTTTCCCTAGTTGTATGCAACAACTCCTGCAGTAAGGCCAAAAGTATTCCACATTACAGTGAAATCAAGGGAGGTATTGACATTCATAAAATAATTGCAAAAAGAAAAGTACAGTGGTTGCACTTCAACTGGCTAGGAGTGCCAATTGCCAGTAGAGTTTTTTTTTAGTTTTTCCCAGCAAACTTTTTATTAACAAAGAGCCAATTTTATACCTATGTTCTTTTAATTATTTTTTCAGGCGTTTCTGTTACTTTTTACTGGGTTAACTTGCACTCAACAACACAACAAAAACAACATATAACAGTATAATTGAGCAGAGTTTGTGTGACCCCTTCCTGGAGAGTGTGTTTAATTCTTTTATACAGAGTTTAGGCACCACTTCTAACGGGGGTGTACTCTACGCAATTCTTTATGGAGAGTAATTAACTCTATTAAAGAGTTAAGCACTCTTTGAAAAGGGGTCGCACAAACTGCTTAAGTGTGCTATTCTTAGACATTAACTCTTGCTAGAGAGCATATTTAACTCTTCAGTACAAAGTGTATGCAACACTTCTAATGGAGTTGTATTTACTCTCCTCCAAATGGTCATCACAACTCTTCTTAGAGAGCATGCTTAATTCTTTAATACGGAGTTTAAGCAACACTTCTAAAGGTGTTGTAGTTACTCTGCACAAACAAGTGAAATCAACTCCTGGAGTGTTTTTTTAACTCATTACTACAGAGTTTAGACAACACTTTTAATGGAGTTCTCGTTACTCTACACAAAAAAGTGAAATCAACTCTTCAGGGAGAGTATGTTTAACTCAAATACAGAGTTTAGGCTACACCTCTAATGGAGTTGTAGTTACTCTACACGATGGAGTGAAGGTAACTCTTCCTGGTGAGTACGCGTAACTCTTGAATACAGAGCTAAGGCAACACTCTAATAGAGTTGAAGTTACTCTACATGAAGGAGTGCAGGTAACTCTGCTTGGAGAGCATCCTTGACTCGTTAACAAGGAGTTTAGGCAATACTTTTGATAGAGTTATAGTCACTCTACACAAAGGAGTGATATTAATTCTCGTCAAAGAGTTTAGACAACACTTTTTATGGAGTTATAGTTACTCTACACAAAGGAATGAAATTAACTCTCACACTTACACATCAAAAGAGTAGTCCTGACTCTTGCAAAAGTATTGGCGTGACTCTTTATAGAAGAGTTAAGTGAACACTCGCATGGGAGAGTTAAACAGACTCTCGTCGTTGAAGAGTAACTGTTACTCTTCATAGAGAGTGCGGTTTGCGACAACCCAGATACTCTACAAAAAGAGTCGAGTCGACACTTGTCGACTCCTTTTTTTTTTAGAGTGTGAATCCTACGCGCGGTGAACTTCGACGACATGGCACGACGTCAAAGAGATTATCCTGAGTTGCGCGCGCTAATCGAGCACCTCGAAGGACGAGGGTGTGCTATATCCCATTTCTTCTCGAGAGCCTTGCCGAACTTCGTCCTCTTACAAGCTGTAAGCTTCGGAGACAACAGCTCTCCATGGCTGATGGTAATCCCTACCGACCTTAAAGAGGAGATCTTCCAAGCCTGCCACGACGACCCGACGTCCGGACACCGTGGTTACAGTCGTACGCTGGCCCCAATTCGTTAAAGGTATTACTGGCCCAAGCTCCTGAAGGCAGTTCACCTCTACACACGATCGTGACACAAGTGCTTGCGACGCAAGAAACCGCCGACGAAGCCGGCAGGTCTCCTGCAGCCGGTTGCTCCCCCGACCGCACCGTTGCAGCAGATCGGAATGAATCTACATAGACCTTTCTCACCATCGTCAAAGGGAAACAGATGGATAATCGCCGCGACCGATTATCTTGACATGGTACGCCGAAACGAAAGCCCTTCCATCAGGTACGGCTGTTAAAGTCGCCAAGTTTTGCATCGAGTCCACTGTCCTCCGCAACGGCGCCCCCGATAACCCCATCACAGACCGTGAATCATTGCTCATGGCCCAGCTGACGCAATAGATCCTTCGTCACTGTAGCACCAACCACCGTCGTACCACTGCGTATCTACCGCCGAGAAATGGACTAACACGACGGCTAAAAACAAACTGTCGCAGATATGATCTCCATGTCTGTCAACGTAGAGCACAAGACTTGGGACGAGGTGTAACCCTACACTCTAAGAAAAAGGGGAGCGCGACTTTGTCCCCGAAGGGAGCAAGTGCGTTGCCACTACCGTTAGTCCCCTCGGGGACAAACGGGTAAGGGAGTAACGGTTACGCCCCATCCCGCACTAGCACCGTTGGGACTAACTGTTACACCATTTCAATTGCACCTGGAGGACCAAGTGTTAGGCCCTTGCACTTGGTCCCCTGTGACCAACTGTTAGAGCGTTTCAAATGAACTCCGAGGACCAACTGTTAGGCACTTGCACTTGGACCCCTGGGTCTAAATGTTGCGCCCTTGGATTTAGACCCCTGGGACTAAAGGTTTATCCTTTGCATTTGGTCCCGAGCCACAAATCTCCAAGACGAAATTTTGCAGTTCAGGTTAAACGTAGCTTTATTGCCTCCTAGCATTCAAGGATGACTGAAGTTGAAGTTCCTGAGCGGTAGACTCCACGATAAGGCAAAATTCCGAAGAGTGCACTTGCGTCGACGATGGCTTGAACACTGGGACGGCTGTCCAAACCGGTCGTGGTCCAAGCACTGTTTATTGGGGCACCTGCAGCTTCTTCCCTGTTTGCGAGGAATTTGGATTATTAGCAACAGGGGCAGCGTGAAATACCCGATCGCTCAACAAAAGTATGAGATATTACACGCACATATTAAAATAACAAATAGGCTACAAAAGTGCTACAATGGTTTACATAACATGCAATCTGTTGACAGCAGACCATCGCAATATTATATTTTAGTAGACCGTTCGCTGCGAATTACAGACCCAGCGTGTGCGTGCTCAAACTATGCTTCAAACTTAGTTCAAAGTGACGGAACGAGCTCCCGCCATCAACACGAAAGTCTGCACAATCGAATGAATCCCACGCAGCGAAGCGCTGAAGTAGCGCTGCTCACATGTCGTGAGCTGCTTTTCGTCTGCCATGAGCAACAGTTTCGACGGTGCGACACAAAGCTGGTGAAAGATCCCGTCAGCACGCGCTTAGCGCTAGGTCAGCGCTATGCTTGTAGCTCTCTGCTGCATGTGTGAACAGACCTTTATGATAAAGCGATCCTACCAGGGTCTGCAAAACACAAAAAATAAGCCATCGGCAGAACTGGCGTTTTTGCTCGATACTTTTGAATATCAGATCTCTGTGCTGCGTAACAAAATAAGGAACCATGGTGCCAATAAGAATAGAGCATGGCGCGTGCTTTGGAAGCTAGAGAACGCGCTCAAAATAAAACACTTTCCGAAGCCGCAGTTAATGAATATATGCCATACACAGAAGTACTTTGACGTACCTTAATCGATTTCCCTTGCCTTGTGACTTCAGAACAGATCAAGTGCAGTGTTGCAGCACCGCGAATTCAAACCGGATCCCGCAATGATCGGAGACGACCAGCTTCTAAGTCCTGACGAAGGCTATATTGAAAACAGGTTCTTTTCAAACGAAGACCCCTTCCTATTTTCCCGACGGACCCTCTCTGCTCCATCTGCCCTACCCCCCCCCCCCCCCCCTTTCCGCGTGAGCGAGGAATGCGGGGTAGGGGCTTGGTGGGAGAGGGAAGGGAAATATCTTTTCCCCCTTTCGCTACACACGACACACAGACACACCAATGCCCGGAGGACGGGAGAAGGGCGAAGGTCGCCATTTTCAACACGCCGGTCAAGTGACGTACAAGCAAACACGTTTTTTTTTTTTTGTTTTGTTTTCTCTCTCTCCCTCGTTTTTAAATTTTCTCGGGGGCCTTTTTTTTTTTTGGTTCGGATTTGTTTTGTATTAGCAGGGTGTTGCCATGGATGACGTCCGGGCGCGGTTCGTTTTTCGTTGTTCATCTGGAATGTTATCTGAAACATCGACGGCGATATCATGAAGGCGTCTGGATACTGCCCCTGAATGTGCTTTTTGAGTGGAACGTGCCGTGCATCAAGTGTGTCGTTGCG
Source organism: Ixodes scapularis (assembly GCF_016920785.2). Lineage (NCBI taxonomy): Eukaryota > Metazoa > Arthropoda > Arachnida > Ixodida > Ixodidae > Ixodes > Ixodes scapularis. The sequence continues at coordinate 171,589,106 of NW_024609835.1, forward strand.
GATTTTGAGTTCGACATTGGACTACCAAGAAAGGTTGGTTACGGGGAGACGCAGAGACGAGGCTCGACCTGTTCTCAGTAACTCAGTTTTAGCGATTGAAGTGACCATTTATTCTGACTGCGAGACTCCGGTGTTGAAAGCGCGTCTTCTACAAACTCTTAAGTTTCATTTAAAAAAAAAAGTGTTGCGTGTTGCGCAAAAGGACGTGTTGCGTTTGGATTAATGCTCATTTTTTGCGCGAAGGCAAATTACGTGAAGGGGACTTGTGAGATGTCAACAGATCATTTTTGACGAGAAAGTTGGGTGAAGTAGAGTCAACACATTCGTTAACTCGCATTCGCACAACGCGTGAAGCTTTACCATGTAATGTCTGAACGTTCGTGGCACATTAAACAAATTCGCCAGTTTCGTCCGAGTTTTGTCAACACTTTCAGCCGTGCTGGGCATTGTCTCGCCGATCCCCAAGACAAGTGAAATATCATCCGTCCTCCTGGCGAACATTCCGTTTGCCTTCGCGGACTAAATCCTACAGAGGCACCCTGTCTGAGGGGGACTAATGGCTGCTTTTGCTCGCGCACGCCTATCGGTTAGTCACAGTCGAGCATAGTTTGTCCCCAGCTTTTGCGCACGGTACCTAGCTTGAACCAGATGGTTTTTACGGGGAGCAACTGGAAGTTGACAGGACCAAATGCTGCCGTTAGTCCCTTAAGGCCAACTTTTTTCTTAGAGTGTACGTCACGTCTGCTTGCAACACGGCGGTGCAAGAGACCACAAGAGTAACACCATTTGAGCTGGTGCTTGGCAGAAAAGTAACGACCATGCTCGATGCGATGCTGCCTTATGAACCAGCTGACGATGGGAGCGCCGACGCCCAGGTGGTTTTAAGCAGCTGACGATCGGACTCAGACCCACACACGGAAACCGTTTGTGGGTATGGGGTCCGATGCGACGACTTGGTCTAAGCGAGAAACTCCTGAAGCGTTACGTCGAAACCTACAAAGTGCTTCGTCGACTCAGGAATCTGAACCACGAGGTGATGCCCTACGGAACACGGACTTCATCTCGCCGTCCTCCACGACCGGCCTCAAACCGGTTTGTACTACTATAGCCTCCTCTATACGGAGAAAGCCTGGCACATCGACGACGGAGCCATGGGGCGCGCGGCTGCAGGAAAAAGGAGAGGAGGAGCGCGCCGAACGGTGACCAATATGGTAGCGCAGAGCAGAAAGGGCAGACCTAGACAGCGAGCGCTTGGGCATATGGCTTGGGTCATGAGCGGCCGCTCCCCGAACCACGCTTGTTTTTGTGTTTTCGTCACCGTCGTTTTCGTACTCCGGGAGAAACGGGCGCGGCGATTCGAAAGGGCGCAGGGAGAAACGGGAAAGGGTGGAAGTTGAGTTTCTCCTCTCCACGATAGTGACAAGAAAAGAGAGAGAAAAAAAAAAAGATTGTTTCTGCGTTTGGCCGCTCGCTCTTTTGTGGCGCTAGCAGGCAAGGTTCCCTCCGCTCCCGCTTCTCCGCCCCTCCTTTCCCATTTACGGCGGCCGCCTTTTCTCGCGACGCGCCAGGCTTTCTCCGTATAGAGGAGGCTATGGTGCTACGCTCGATGGAATTGTTGTTTTAGAAGTCTCCGTAGTTTGCCATTATTTTAGAGCGCAGCTCTTAAGCGCCCGTTACCGGGTTCAGCAGCGTCGCCGTCGCCGTCACCGTCGACGTAGCCGCGCGTTGCATTATGGGACGTTTCTCATAATGACGTCACACGTAGCTTCACGTGTGACGTGACGCGGGCAAAATTTTCATGCTACATTTTGCAGGATATTTTTCCGCTAAGTTTAGTTAGAAAATTTTCCCGCTAAATTTACCGGAAACATTTCCCGCCGAATATAGCGGAAAAACTTTACCCTCTTGACGTCACATGTGACGTCATACGTGAAGTCACTGTGACATCACGTGAATGAAGGTGACGTGACGTGAAATTTAGCGGAAAGATTTTTTCGGTAAACTTAGCAAGGCAATCGACGTCACGTGAACTGAACCCAATTCAGGTTCTCCACTAGATTTAGCGGGAAAATTTTCGGTAAATTTTCCGTTAAATTTAGCGGACAATTGTATGTAAATTTCAGACGAAATTTAGGGGGAATGTTTCTCCGCTAAATTTAGTAGGCCAAGTTTCGCTAAATGTAGCGGGAAATTCAGCGAAAGTTTTCCGCTAAATGGGAGGGGAGCAAAAGGAGGGGGAGAGGGGGAAGGGGGGAGGAGGGCATGCCCTTCCTCCGTACTCTTCCCTCCTCCTCCTCAAACGCTGCGCTCTAATTCGGCCTTGCAGAGAATTGTAAATATCTTTCACTTTTTTTTCCGTTTTGCTTTCCGGCCGGTCGCATCGAGGCGATGCGCTTTTAAAAGGGGGGAGCAATGCCACGGGAGTCGCTGAGCGATCGGGTACGTGAGCGAATGGTTACATAGTTTGGCTGTCGCGCGGAGGATCTGGGTTCGATTCCAGGGAGAGAATGCTCTTTTATTTATTGTTTCTACATGGCGTTCTTGAAAATTCGAGAACTTCCTCGTCTCATCAAGGTACGAATGTTCTACGCGCCGAACGTTCTAGGCTGAATGTTCCAGGAACCAACGTGGCTACAAAACGTACCTCCGCGTGGTAAGCCGGAGTCAGTCTCGCCCCAGCATTCGATCCTGCTGTTACGCCAACTTCAACGCCCGCGACACTCAGTTGTCACCTTCTGCTTCGTTTTTGTTTTGGGCACAAGTTCAAAACGTTAAAGGTTTCAGTTTCCTCAGTTATTTGCTTCGTCAACTCGTCGTTCATGGCAATATGGCCGTTTTTGCATAAACTCCAGATACTATTATTTACTTGAAACACAGCAATACAAGGCTGAATATTTAACACAAGCAGGTTAATTATTATTTTTAGAAGAACAGAAGGAAAGAAGTATAGCAGCTATTACGTGGCTCCAGATTACTAAAAAAAATATAATAAAACATGTTTTTTTTAGCTTTCATGGGAACCCAAAATGGCGTCTTTAATATTTGTATTTTATTTTAAGAGAGAGCATAATATTTAGTAACTAGTCGCCCACATAAATTTGTGCGGTAAGCAACCGTTTTTTTTTTTCTCGCAATGTTTTTCTTAAAGGAGCTGTGCAACAATTTCAGGGCTTTGCTTAAATAATTGTGGAAGTTGATGCCTGACACTTCTGCAGTGAACTACAGAAAACAGATTTTGCCTGGATACCCTAGTTTTTACTTAAAAAAATGAAAAAGATCCAGGTTTTTGCCGCCTCTCAACTCGTGCATCGTCTTCCGGGTCACGTGCACAGTGACGTCACTAGAGTAGGCGCGGAGTTCCGGAAAAGTTCTCTCTTTAGAGCCATCAGCGAGCAGCGAGAACTCATCCGCTTGCGACCGCGTGACCACCCGTCCTTGCCCGTCCGGCGCTGTCCCCCTCCTCCTCCGGCTTCTGGCGGCTGTTCGCGGTTTTGTAAACCTAGGATAGATGGCGCCACTAAAACTCCGTGTAATAAAAGTTTTGTCGATGATACCAGGGTTTTGACGCATTTATATATATGTTGGAACGACAAGATTTATAAAAAAAGCTACCTTTTATCGAGCAGGTATTCGCACAACTTGCTATCTTTCTTACAACGACCCAAGTGACGTCACGCCGCTTGTTTCTCATGGCCGCCGCTCGTGGCTGCAGGTCGGGAAATATTCCAAGTTTTGCCTCGCTATTACGCGGTGGAATCGCAACATTGCGATGAAAGGAGGTGTGTTTTCTGCCATTTGTAACACAGTGAACAATATCAAAAGCTGAAAATGCCAATTCTTTCAACGTTAAAATCGTTGCACAGCTCCTTTAAGTACATGGATTTTACTCAAGATCCAGAAAGTTTAAACATGATAACAACATTAATAAAATTTATATTTTTTCAGTAAATACACTTTTTTGTCGTTTAGATACTTTGTTATCCGAAATAATGCTCTTTTTGCATATCTCAGACGAGAAAAATAGCGGTACCTGCTTGGCGTGGAATGTCCCTACCGCATTTCATCGCGTTTGGTAGAATGAATGTGCGTGTAATTTTTGCTTTTTAAGGCTAGTTGACTTTAAGTTTTCCTTACGTGATGCTCAAGTTACCTATTGAGGATCAACACTGACGTACAGTGCTAAGCACACTTGTCTATAACGCTCAAGCGTGCGGCTTTCTCCGGGGAGCGCTAGACTGTAGGCATTCGCAGAAAGTAAGCTAGTCACGTGGTGCAACATGGAACGGCCCGCTCGAGGGGTGCCCTGCCCACTCTGTCAGCTTGACAAGCGATAAAAGTAAAGTGCTTTATGATATATTTTTATTTTTTGATGACGTCACCGTTGATACGCCTTCATGCTTTGGTTTTTTTATTGTTCGAGCAATTATGTCTGTAAAAAGCGTGCGAACAGCCTTCCGCGTTCTCCGCCAGCTGATAGAGTGGGCAGGACACCCCTCGAGCGGGCCGTTCCATGTTTCGCCACGTGACTAGCTTAGTTTCCGCGAATGCCACCAGTCTAGCGCTCCCCGGAGAAAGCCGCACGCTCGCGCGTTATAGACAAGTGTGATTAGCACTGTACACTGCGCGTCAGAGTTGGCAGGTACACGGCATCGGCGATTTTTCGCAATTTGTCTTAGACGGCCTACTGAAGGACACAAAAATGACGGCCTAAGCTTGTGCTCCGGCTGAGTCCCCTCTTCACCGCTCAAGCAATTCCACAGTAATTTTAATTTAGAAAAAAAAAAAAGAAAATAAACAGCATAAACAAATATTCAGGAATACCCATCGACGGCTTGTTCGCGTCAACTGTGTCGCGCTCTGTGCACTCCAGCCTCACGCAAATGGCTTGACTTTACTTCGTTCTGTACTCGCATTAAACGAAAAATTGTAATATAAGTTTACAAAAAAATGGAGTGCGACGCAACGTATACCATCTCAAATAGAAGCTCTCCTGTCTCTTCACGCGTTTCGGCTTTCGACCAAACTGCTATCGGCGTGCCAGCAGCTCGAATCCCCCCACCTCCTCTCCTCCCAACAATGCGGGGGAAGCAATCTGGTCTAGCCCGCACCCTTGGGCCTCGCTACCAAACCCCGTAATGCGTGCTGGCTCCAATGGCACATTGTTCTGGCTGCTCGTAATCCATATAATATCTGGCTCCCTCTCTCTATTGCCGCGCCGCCCGGATATCTAGCCGCCTCGCTTTGAGCCCGGTCGTTCTCCCAGCCCCCCCGACAGAATGCGCACAACCCCCGACAACGTTGTGCGGCCGGGCTCCTTATCCGCATCAAGAAGAAATGCGCCCCAGTGGGTTATGAGCGGCCATGAATAGAACTCCCTCTCCCCCTGGGTCTTGGTTTTGTTCCCAGTCTTGCTTGAGATTCCTATCGTCTTTTCCGCTTGTAGGCGGTACTCTCTGGTATTGACCTAGACCTCCCACTTTGCGAAGAAAGACTTCGCACTCTTGTGCACTTTTGTGAGGCCAGAGTCTGTTGAACCCACTTTCACGGGACATGAGCCTTACGAATGTCGGCAAAAATTGGTGCGAAATTGACGAACTTGTGAGCTGTGTTCCTATATTCTTGTGCAAAAAAATATACAAAAGCCTATATCAAACATACCCTGTGCGTGCTCTGGTGATCACCTAAATTACAGAGACACACATATATATATATATATATATATATATATATATATATATATATATATATATATATATATATATATATAGAGAGAGAGAGAGAGAGAGAGAGAGAAATAAAGATATGGCGACATATGAAAGCTAGACTCTACCGACTCGCATGCATGATGTTGACTATTATATAAGTGCGGCTTAGACTTTCCTGTTTTCACCGAAAAACACCGATAAACATCCGCCAGTATCGAAAATACAAAATCGGTTCCAACCGAAGAGCACCGATTTTTTAAGATTTTTGCTCGAAATAGGACTGCTTCTGACAAAACCCTCCTTTCTTATAGTATAACTCCAAGTTTTTCATTAGCTTTTTTTTTTTTTTTTTTCACGGGGAAATACCGTTTTTAACCCCAGTTCGAAGCCGATTACCAAAATACACTATCATAAACATAAACACAAAAAAAACAACCCCCGATTTCACTCATAAACGAACAGGAAAACCTACGGTGTACGTATAAGCAATCAGGCACTCAGATACCCATTTTTTTATTCATGAATTTGTTTTGATATATTTATTTCACATGAGAAATGGCCGGCAACCGGCAGCCCTCTGAGCAAAGAAATCCATCCCTCGGCACCCCCCCCCCCCCTTTCCCTCCCCTCCCCCCTTTTTCCCCAAATATAAGGACAAGACGTATATGCAGGGTTCCAAAACTGTTTAACCGGCCACATAATCTGAAGAAGTTCAAGAGATTTGCCAGATAAAATTCGCTGATCAGCTGATCTCCAAACAGGGAATAAGCCGAAGAATGCATTTGTAGCGAACGATTTTGTTTTAAGATTTTTGCTGGTTCTGGCCTCCCTGAATTAAAGTTTTCAAATCTATGAAATTTTACAACGGCCTTGACCGAAGTTTTCGCTACCTCACGTATGTATCTGCGAACATCGTTTTTTCAAGATGAAGACTGCGAAGTCAAACGTGATTTGAATGAGAGATAAGAACCTCCACAATGTTTTGCGACTCTGGGATAAATTTTTAAATGTGGATGTTTCCATCTTTCCAAGCAATATTGAGCAGCCAAAATCTTGCTGAGAACGGACTCGAGCAATCTTATGTTACGTGTGTCAAGTGTCGGCGGTAACGCCTTGCAACTAACGGCGTTACTAGAAGGGGTGCTGCGAAATTTTTTCGAACCGAAGTATCGATGATCCAATCAAGGGGTTCGAAAGGTCCGAAAGATTTCGAATTTTCGAACTTTTTATATCATAAATTCGACGGGAGTCGAATTTTCGAACTTGTTAAACTGAGAAGTTCGAAGCTTTTCAAACCGTCAAACTTATTACGCTAAAAAATCCAATCCTTTCCGAACTTTCGAACTTATCACGCTGCAAAAATCGATGCTTGTAGAACTTTCGAACTTGATGGATAAAAATATTCGATGATTTTCGAACTTTCAAACGTCTTGTACTAAAACGTTCGAAGCTTTTCGAACTTTCACACTTCTTACGCTAAGGAATTCGATAATTTTCGAACTTTTGAACTTATTTATCAAGATAATTCGAATAGTTTCAAGCTTTCGCATCCTGAAAAGTCAAAATTTTGACGAACTTCGAACTTTTAGTGTAAAAGTTCGAGGTTCGTCGAACTTCGAAAGACCGGCGGACGGTTTCATTTGAATTCAAGTAGTGAGGTAATTTCGTAATATTGTTTCTCTCGAATTTTTACATGCGGTGCTGCCTTCCTTACGAAAGACGATGCTGTTTATTTAAATGTTCTACCATGCTTAGTTTTAAAGAAATTAATTCCCGAAAGGGCGAGGAAGGATCACTGATTTTCGACGATCGTCGTTTGTGCCATATTTGAAGCGTGCTATAGCCAAAGCTATTTATGGTAGAGATGTTAAACTTTTTAAGAGTGATCTATGTATAGCCTAGGTAAGTGTCGTCTTAAGATGGGATTATTGTTATGCAAGGTGAGTTTTGAAGAAATTTGCAAACATGTATCTACGGGTAATTATGTCCTAAACTTGGTATTTATTTTCGTCCAAGTTGTTTGAGGTATCGTATTTAAATTAACATCACAGACAGTACAAATCATTGCTATCTGCAGAATACAAAATAATGTATTCATTGTTTTTTCACGTTAAGGAATAAATTAACTCATGGGAGAAGACTTTTAATATTGTTAAAAAAAAAATAAAACATTTTTTTTCGATTTTTGTTTCTCGGACTTGTTTCTTTTATCCTGTGCACATTTTGGTAGGAGAAATTTGTTTCGAAGTTCTGTGCCTCTGAATATGCAAGAATACAACACTTCCGGTGGATTCTTGATAGTTGTTTTTTTCTCCAGCTTTTTACCTTCGCATTTGCTTTTATGTTTATTTTTATTTGTTTTCTTGATGGCACAGTTATTCAAGTCGAAAAGACATAGCTTTCAACTTCTGAACCACTAAGCATGTGACAAGTAGTGCCTTCTGACAACGAGTTTCCGACAATGACTATCTACGCGATCTTTTATGCAGTGAAGAGTGACAGTAGCTATACACATGCATAAATAATTTCAGATTAAAAATATATGCTCGGCCGCACCCTCTTCCCCCGTGTTGTTTTCTTTAACAGTCTGAAATATTCGGAAGGAGGGGTAGGGGGGCTGGAGCCCCCCTCCCGTTTTTCCTCTTACGACGCCACTTGTATGGTAGAACGCATCTCGACCTCGAGTTGTGTCGGCTTCTTTGCTTTTTGCGAGACGATTCCTCAGTCCCGGAAAATAAACCTCCAGGACATTTACAAACTTAACTTACTATATTCCAGCGTCACTCGGGCGGCGTTCGATTGGATTACTACCAGCGTGCAAGGGGTGGGGAGGTAGTTTGCCAGGTCGCTTCGAGGTTTTTCTGAGCTTCAACCTCCTGCCCGCTCCTGACCGTTTCGAACTGGATGAGCATCGTAAAACAGTGCGTTCGTGTGATCACTACTGCGTGATGCACGTTAACCCCCCCCCCCCCCCCCCCCGCCCACCCCCTCCCCCCGTGGCGTAGACCGGTAACGCGTTTCCTTTATTTGGAAACAATGAGTACGTATTTCGCTACTTTTTTTTGGTAACGCCTACAACGTTGCTTGTGTCTGATTCAAGGGAACATCTTTGGATATCATTAGACGGAAGCGCCGAACACACAGGGACGAAGAAATAGACAGAAACGTAACGCATTTATTATGCGACAGTTTTGTTTTCTTAGTCTCCCACTTTTTAAAGCTTAATCTCCCCCCCCCACCACCCCCTCATTTTCGTTTCTCCCTCCGGCCCGCTATGCCTCCGCTTTGCGACGATTCGACCCGCTGCAACAAAAGATATATTTTTCTTATGATCCTCTGATGTAGAGGAACATAACAAAAAATGTCAAGGAAGCATTGCATAGTTAGGGGGCGGGGAGGGGGGGGGGGGGGGGGGCGTCGTATGCTACGTGTGCTTGTCCAGAAGCATAGATCTTGACTACGCAAGCCCGTTTCCGGCTGAGCTGAGCACCCCTTTGTTATATGCTTGTTCTTGTTGTCGTTTCTTTCTACTAAAGATTGTGTTGCATCATTTCACATGCGTTGAAATTCAGCAAAGCGATTGTTATTAAGTCGGAAGCTTCCATAATATCAGTGTGGTGGTTTGTATGAAAGTAGCTGGATAATCTCACGTATAAATTCTCACGTATGTAATCTCACATATAAACTGTATAAATTTCAGGCTCCTAAAAGACAAGCGTTCACCTCATAAGTTTACTTGATAAACGCTAGCGTAGCTGAACAAGGATGTCACTCGAGCCATCGTAACAACAAAATTAGCGTGCACACTTTTCTTATTTATTTATTCACAATACCTTACAGGCTCTTTTCCATAGCATTGAGTAAGGGAGGTATTATACACATGAATTCACAAAAGAAAATAGAACAAACGCACATACAGTCTAACACAATGTTGTCATGTAGGCACAGCATACAATGAAAATCCATGGCTAAGTACAAATTTAAAAAAAAATCAATAACAAAAAACACTGGACTGATATAAAAAGTTGTCAAGTTAGACAGAAACAGAATTAAGCGGAAGCGCATTGCTTAGAAAATAAGATTCAAGTTTAGCACGGAGCAGTGTAGTCTCGGCAATAGTGACGATGGATTCGGGAAGGTTGTTCCATGCGGGGATGCCACGTGGTACAACTGAGTAAATAAACGCGTTGGTTGACCCAGTGAGGTGTTGAAAACTTATACTGTTAGTGGTTCGATGAGATGCTCTATTAGGCGGTTTAAGAAAAGTAACGCCTGAAAAACGATTGGTATAATAGAGTTTGTGAATTAGGGCACAGAGTGAGAATGGTTCGACGCACTTCGAGCAATGGCAGAACACTGATGTTTTAGGAGAGAGACACTTGTGCTATATGATTAGGAAGATGTTATAAAGCTTGCTGCTCGAGTCTGGACTTTTTCAATGTGCGTGGTTAGGTATTTCTGATGAGGGCTCGAAATCGCGGCAGCATATTCGAGTTCAGGATGGACATATGTTTCGTAAGCGAGTATGCTTAGATGGTTAGGGGCCGCTTTTAAGTTTCGTTTAATATAACCGAGCGTTCTAGATGCGTCAGCGGTCACAGAGTTAAGTGACCCATGAAAGGTTAGATGTAAAATGGACACCAAGATACTTGTAAGATGAACATACGCTAAGGGATGAAGTGCCAAGTGTGTATGGGAACTGTGAAAGAGATTGTTTGCGAGTGAAGTTCATTACTCGGCATTTGGATTTATTTAGAGTCATTAGCCATTCTTCGCACTAGTTGTTAATGCGATCAAGATCATGCTGGAGTATTACATGGTCATCTGGGGTGTTTATTTTTCTGTACACGACACAGTCATTCCCAAACAAACCCACATTAGAAAACAATGCATTTGGGAGGTCGTTTATGTAGATAAGAAATAACAAAGGACCCAAGGCCTTGCTGAATTCCAGAGGTTACATTAGTAATGTCAGACTGAAAATCACCACAGACAGTATACTGAAAGCGAAACGACAGAAAGTTGCGAATCCATGAGAGGGTTGAAGAATCAAGATTAAGGGACGAAAGCTTAGACAAAAGGCGACAGTGGGGAACGCGGTCGAGTGCGGTAGAAAAGTCCAGAAATATTGCATCGGTTTGAAAGTTAGAGTCCACGTTAAAATGTAGGTCATGGGTGAATTCAAGCAGTTGTCCTTCACAGGAAAGGCCTTTACGAAAACCATACTGATGTCTATAAAAAAAAAATGTTTTACTCAAGATACGATGCAACATGTGAAAAAATTATATGTTCAAGTACTTTGCACACAACACTGGTTAAAGAGATGGGGCGGTAGTTCTCTGCGAGGTGGCGATCTCCGTTCTTGAAAACAGGAACGACCTTTCCTATCTTCCAGTCGTCTGGAAGAATACCGGTGGACAATGATTGTTAAAATAGTAGACCGCAAATTTCACTGGATACGCGTTTTGTATTTTTAAGAAGCTTAGAGGTTAATGGCTATCTGTGCCAGCCGATGTAGTAATATTTAGGTTATCTATAATATTTTCAATTTACGAAGGTGATACAGAAATAGGACTCATGAATTGATAGCTAACGTCATTAATAACGGGCACTCATGACGTATCCTCCTCCGTAAATATAGGTGCATAATGGTTATTCATAACAACATGGCATTCAACGTCAGAAATGGTGTCACCTTCCTGGTTAGCCTAGGATATTTTATTTGTGGTTTCATTTGGTGCGATAAGCTTCTAGAATTTTTTTAGGGTTGTGTTTGAGGACGGATGGTAGGTCGCAGTTATAAAATTTTCCTTTGAATTCTCGTAGGCGATTAACATAAAGTTTAGCACATATGTCGTAAATGGATCAAGCATGTTCTGTGTTGACATGCCTGGCAGCTCGAAATAACCGTTTCTTCTTGTTGCGCAAGGCTTTCAATATTTTGTTAAACCAAGGCTTGTTGCTATCGGAAAGTATTTTAAAGCGTGGCACATAACGGTCAACACATTAGTCACGGCTTGTGGTTTGGGCGCCGTGGGACCCGGGAAGGCAGAGAGCCAGCCTTTGGGGGGAAAGCGCTTTATCCGAGCTCTAAGTGTTGCTTGAACCAGCTCCAGCCCAGAACTGCCCGTCTCGTCGATTCTTCCATCCGTCGTCACGTCGCCTTTCCTCAACGCGCCAATCTGCGCACACCACGGGTAACAAAAATATAACAATCACACAACCCGATAACCCGTCGGCGACGGCGCTGAGTCTGCTGCCTCATGCATGCCGCCTGCATAAGAACATTCAATCATTTTGTTTTTATATAGCAACCAATTCTCATTTACTGTGCGGCTCCAGAAATCCACAGAAGAGCTGTTTAGAAACACATCAAGTTCGTCATTCGTTTGAAAATAATCAGCTTTATTGTAATCAAGTATAATCTTTGAAGTTGTTGAATATCGCGGTGAGTACATATTTAGGGTTATGTGTATTAGTTTATGGTCACTTAGGCCATTTAAGTACTTGATTGAGTTTATTACGCTAGAATGAGTCACAAGGAAAAGATCAAGAATGTTGTTGAAGCGTGTTGGTTGGTCAATTACTTGCTCAAAGTTAAAGTCGAGAGACAAATCAACGAATGCCTAGGTGTTCCTCCTGACATGATGATGAAACCGTCGTCCAGTCAATATCAGGAAAATAAAAGTCACCAAATAGCAGCAAATCTCAAAACCTGTTTCTGATAACGGAAAGAACACTTCTGAACTCAGTACAGAAACTTTTATCATAATCTGGGGGCCTGTAGCATACACCAACAGCATATATCCCGGTAGACAAAGATATGCAGACCCAGAGTATCTCTAGGTTGCTACTTAGGTTAATAACATACGAGGGCACATGATTTTTTATCGCTATCATGACACCACCGCCTCGTTTGTTTAGGCGATCCTGACGATATATTTGAAAGTCATTACTCTCCGGGAAAATTTCGCTATTCAGGTTATCAGGCTTTAGCCACGTTTCTGCCAGCAAAACTATGTCCGAGTCGCTATCTTCGAGAAATGCACTCAATTCATCGCGCTTAGAAAGAATGCTACGAATGTCGGTAAACGATAAGGAAAGGGATGGTTTATATTTTTTGCACGTGCTCACGGAGGGCGGAAAAACGACGCGGGCGTGACTGCCCAATCTCCCGTGTTGCTATCTTACCTCCGTGATGCAGTGTCATGATCGTACTCGTACGTTCTGTTGTCGAGTTTAAGCTTATCGAAACGTAGCTTAAAAGAAACATTTTTCTCTTTTGCAAATGCGAGTAGCCTAGCTCTTGCTATTCGTATAGCGAGGGAAAAGTCTTCTCTTACTGCAAAGGGGGTGTTTTTTTAAATTTAAACCCCGAAGATAGTATTTTCTCTTTATCTTTAAAACGAAGAAACTTGACAATTATGGGTCGGTTTTTTCCAGCAGCAAACTTTCCTAGGCGGTGAGCTCGTTTAATATTATCGGCTGCGATGGTAATCCCGAGGTTCTCCGCGCAAAATTTCATTATTTTTTTGTTCAGAAGTGCTTCACGTTTCGTTGGAGTCATCGGAAAAACCGAGGAACAATAAATTGCATCACCTTAGTCAGTTTTCGGCGTCGTCACATTGGGTGACAATATCACTCAGCTTTTCATGAACTGGAGGAAGGGACCCATTTGAAGCCCCTTCGTTTTGAACGTCAGATGCGTTACTAGTTTTTGTTGCCAGCGCCACTACCCTTAATACAGCTCCTGGTGCAGGAATATGGGTGAGCATTCCATTCCGGATGCAGTGTCATGCCCCAAAGGTAGCTCGAAGTGGGCCCGCTTTTGTAGTCCAGCTGTGGTGGCGGTGGCGTCTGTGGTCGATGATCGATGTTGCCAGCTGAAGAGATGAAAACCATCTAGGTCTGGTGGCATACGATGTTTTTCTGCCGTAGTTTGCCCGCGCCAGGCGGGCCTCCGGTGATGTCCGTGCGTGGCGGTCTAGCGTCCACGCCTTCGCCGAAGGGGGTCCCCAGTAGTACCTGGAGCAGGAATATGCATGAGCGTTCCATTCCGGATGCAGTGTCGTGTGGTATAGGCAGGAACGCATTTGTAAGCTTATCGAAATGAAAGCAGGAAATATCACATAAGGTAGCCACGGTAAGTTGCTATTCCGCAGCGCAGTCAATAATAAGATCCTTTCGTGTGACCAAATACGAGAGAGAATCTGCGAGACCTCTAAATACGGGTGGGTATCCCAGCTTTCCGTTGTTGAAATAGAGGGTGTTTTCATATTCTGCATTGTTCTTGTTTGAGGTTGCTCAGCGGCAAAGCACTGCCGCTCTCCTGCTGTCAATAACTGTACTACAGACTTTAGCAGACTACCACGGCATAACCAAATTTTGACAGATTACACTATCAGTGAGATGCTAAAAACCGCGGTATAGAAATATGGAAACATATCCACTCCCCCCCCCCCCCCCCCCCCCAAAGGAAAAAAAAAGTTTATGATGTGAGTTTTCTTCATAATAACGAGACAAAAATGCACACATTTTTCCATTTTGTCACCGGAAATGGGGTCCATACAGTGTGGTATCTATGTTAGCGGGGTTGATATAAATGAGACGTGACTGCAGATAATACAAACTTCACTCTGCAGTCGCTGTCATAGGCGTGTTTCTTCCTTGCATGACAGTCCTGTCATATAGGTCGCAAAAAAACTCTGCAGACGTCTACGAAGGATGCAGATGTATAAAGGCAACATGCTTTGAACATCCTTCAGGAGTGTCCGCAGGTCATTCTGCCATTATGCCTGCAACGAAGACCACGTCTTTTGGATAATGTGTGGGTAGTATGACTGCGGCAGAAAGGGGGATTGTTCTTATTTTGATTTTCTTCTTACTGTTGCAAGTTGTGACCGGTACTTATTCCAAGTCCGGGAAGAAAGAACGAACCTTCCTTTCAGCTTCAGAGCAAAGAGTGTACAAACCGATTTTTAGCCTCGAGAGGGACCGATTGGAGCGCTGCAATCGCTCGATAGTGAGGGCACCGAAGAAGACTTTATGGAACATTTATGGCTAAAAGGGGCTTTAGCAGGGGAACATGCCCTTCTTGAATTTTTGTACCTCTGGTCAGGAGTGAATGCCAAAGAGGAGAACAGTAAAATGGTAGAATGCATTTCAAGAGGCAATATTGAACTAGGAAAACATTACGAAGTAATTATGCTATAGGGGACATGAATGTCCATTTAGAGGACCTGAATGTGTATGAAGATTCAACAGAAGCATGCTACTTGAGATATGTGAAAGACGTGACTTATGGCTATGCAGTAATGATGAGAAATGTGACGGTCTAATAACATGAGAAACAGTTAGTTTATATTCTACGATGGATTACGCAATGATGTCAAATAGAATGTATTGCAGGCTAGGAAGAATGCAAATGCATGAAGAGGTTTCAACAATACTCGGTAGTAATCACAAACGAATTAAACTGAGCTTTACTAGGGAAGGAAATGCAGGGACAGAGCAACACAAACAGCCAGACCAAGGATATCATACAGAGAATAAGTTGGATATAGTCGTTATGCAAATAGAGAAGATAATTTCTGGGGATACTCAAACTGATCTGAGCGGCAGAAGGCTAACTAAACAATTCATACAAAGAGCTGTCTAAAGTATTCCATAAAAAATGGGAAAACGAAGGCGAAAACCTAAAATCTGTTGGGATGATAACGTAAAGGAGGCAATGGAGAGACGCCAAGAACCTTCCGAAGATCAGAGATATTATAAATGAAATATGGAACCAGAAAGTGAGCTAAACAAAAGGTGGGACAGATTCATTAAGAGTAGACGGGAGGCATCCTAGTTGATTAATTAAAATATTAATTGGGGGAGAGGGAAGTGGCTGTTTAATTTAAATAAAAAATATAGAAAGTCAGCCAGAAGTTTTCTAACCTTTCGAATTCATTAAGTCATAAAACAAAGTCAGACCAGAAGTATTTTCAAGCCTGAAGGTAATCAGCTTGAAGGGGTTGATGCAATGGAATATATAGGAACACTATTGAAAGAGAAGTTCAAGTATTAAGGAGGCGTAAGAAGCGTCTCAACAGTGGAAAATAGTTCAAGTACTGATGCTGATGCTATTAGACAAAATGAATTGGAAATAGCCAAACGGAGAGTTCCAAAAGATACACCAACTGGTGCAGATGGTATACCAGTAAATTTGAAAAACACTTAGGAGTGAAAACTAAGCAAGCGTTACGGAAAGAAGTCGTAAAGGGATCATGAAGGGAATTACCCTGGAACAATGGAAGCTAAGCAGAATAAGTTTCATGTACAATGAAGAGGGGGACCAAATTTACTTAACTGTCGTCACATAAGAGTAACATCAGTAGCCTACAGGCTGGAAATAAAACTTACCAAAGAGAAATCACTGGCATGGGTAGAAAATGAGAATGTGCTAGAGCTACAAAATGGATT
Organism: Ixodes scapularis; assembly: GCF_016920785.2. Taxonomy (NCBI): domain Eukaryota; kingdom Metazoa; phylum Arthropoda; class Arachnida; order Ixodida; family Ixodidae; genus Ixodes; species Ixodes scapularis. The sequence continues at coordinate 171,605,275 of NW_024609835.1, forward strand.
CGAAAAAAAAGGAGGTTCGAGGACAATTTATCTTCATTAACACTGTATATCAAGATAGCAGAAAAGGAAGCTAAGCCACTCTGGTTAGCATTTCTAGTAATTAAGGGGGCTAATGACAATGTGATTCGAGGAAATTTGTTGGACATAATGAGGAGCTTAGATGTGAACGACGGAATATCAAAATTTTTAAGGAATATTTACAAGTACAACATGATAATAATATCATTGGAAGGAAAGAAACAAAGCCAGTAGAAATAAAAGAAGGTATGACAAAGGGATGCCCTTTTTCGCAGTTTTTGTTTGTGTCGTATCTCCAAGGATTAAAGGAAACACTGTGAAAAGAGCAATCTTTGGTTTGATCCTTTATAGGACAAGCAAGGTCAAAAGATCAAACAGTCATTACCAGGTCTGATGTATCCTGATGACATAGTGCTAATGGCCAATAGCAGCATAACACTTTAGTTCCTATTGAATATATAAGGCACAGAACGCCACTGGTTACGCTTAATATTTAGTAGTGACAGATAAGCGGTCTTGGCGTTCAGTGATGACGAAATCGCAGAGCTAAATTCAAAAAGGATTAGGGTTTCAGCAAGCCGATCATTGCAAGTATCTAGAAGTGTGGATTAACGAGAGAATAGAATACCTCAATGAAAACGCAAAATGTGTAACAGGTAAGGGCAACAGAAACGGAGCTGTAATGAAAAATAAAGCACTGTAGGACTATACATTCTAAAAAACGTTTGTGCATCTGCTTTCACGCACAATACTCGGAGAGCCAATTACCGCAACTTACGAACGAAGCTCAGCGAATGACAACGTCGAAACATATGTTTAGACCAAAAAACGCAGTCTGAGTTGTAATATTAAGCAATGCAAAACGACACGCTTGCATTGCTTAATGTCACAACTTAGACTACGTTTTTTGGTCTAAACATATGTTTCGGTATCGTCATTCGCTGAGCTGCCTCCGTAAGTTGCGGTGATTGGCTCCTTGAGTGTTGTGTGGGAAAGCAGACGCACGGGCTTTTTTTAGAGTGTAAGAGGTAGGAGGTGGTGGAGGGAGATCTGAAAATGAGTTAAGGTTTCGAGCCTGACTCTTGCAAATAGAGTTTTGTGCATAAAACTGCACGTCCAGACAAGGTTATAAATAAAGCAACCCGAAGGAAGTGGATTGTTCTTGGCAACACATGATAAAACACCAAACCGAGGTGTACAGGGTGATATGAGATGGTCCTGATTCGAGGGCAGGGAAGATAGCAGTAAGATAAAATTTGAGGATAGGCTAAGAGAACTAGATGCAGAGGGATGGGCACGAAGACTTCTTAGCTATCTATACATGAGAAGCAACAATACAAAAATACAGAAAGCGGACTAGAAAACTTAGATATAAATACATCGGCAATAGAAGGGAGGCGGATGGGAAAATAAAGGTTAAGAGAAGAGAATTAAGGAAAGGAGGCATGCAGACTAAATCGGCCTGGGAAATTTACCGATCGTTTAAGAACCTCACTAATGAGCCCATCTTCGAGAATTCTAGGGGGAGCTCCAGGTTTTCCGAGGCGAGGGCGGGAGCGATGTGGGATTAAGACATATATAGCCAGATATAAGGAAGTAGACACGGTGTGTGAAGCTTGTGGAGAGGAAGAGGAGACGGCTGAGCGCTTGATATTTTACTGTAAGGGGCTTCATTCTGTAGCAGCTTAAGAGGTGACTAATTGAACAAACGAATTGGGATTCAGGGATAGTTAGAATGACAACAAAATAGACATGGGGAAGTTGGAGATAAGTAAGAAGAGATTAGCTGACTGGTAGCATAGGTCGAGGGAACGATGAATATTTTCTTATTCCCTTCAGGGGATCTCGCCGGAAGGTGCCTGCACCCGGTTGCGTAGAGGCGCTTCCGTCGTCTGGATCGTATATAGCTTTTAAGAATAGATCTCCAGATATATAACCCTACGTTACATAAATGTTAGAAGAAAAGCAAACACTGGCTAGGTGAAGCAAGTTGGCGCTTGACTCAAATGGTTCAGCCTCATCCTTGCATCCATCCAGTGACGTAGTGACTCGTATCGCGTGACATGGCCAGGTATTTTTTTGCTTTCCTTTGCTTTGTTTGTGCTTAAATGCGTAGCAGCAGAAACTGTTCGCTAAGTATATTTTGTTTTTACAATGATAAAAACCGTTCCTACGACGAAACCTAAAAACAAATCCGAATAGGGCAAGCGAAAGGATCGGATGTTGTGTGTAGGTTACGATGGAATCCTACGATAATTTCATGGCCTCCAAGACCACTCGGATACAATTGGCCACGGAGACCAAGCAATATAATTCTACGTGCTCTCGGCGCGCCTCCCCACTTCAAGCAGAAAAAAACAAGAACGTATTTGAAACTACAATTATTTGTAAAAAACACTGATCCACGGATTCCGGAAGCAACGAAAACAATCCCACCGACTTGAGTGGGTATACTAGCAGGCAAGTCCTATCAAGGTGCTCGTCGTTTCCTGCTTACGACCGACTGCTTTGATTAATAAAAAAATGTTAGCGCGACCTTCTGTTTTTTTTTGTTTGTTTTTGTGGCTCCCTTTTGAATGATAAGCTTGAACCTTTACCTCGGTATTACGGTAAAAATGTGAGTCCTACCTCTTCGTCGTTACCGTATCACTTTCTAAGTGCTAATCTGTGGTGGCGGACGCTTTTGTCGTCGTGACACACTCGCAGATTCTATTTGCTACTTACTTTGGTGTACGACTCAAATATACACGTTGTGGATTACCCATGCATCATGTGGTACGTACACTTCATTTTTCGTGTGTGCCTCTTATTGGTGACGATGGTACAAACGTCAACACGGATTGAGCCAGTACATGACTCGGTAGCTACGCTAGTTACTCGATGCCGGACCAACAATTGCTTGCCGAACGTCACGTCAGTATCGAGCCATGAACGTTACCTTAAACTATAATTCCATGGTCATGCCTCGCGTTCGTGATATTTCTACACTCGATTAGCTTTCACGGGCTGCAGCAGTCACAAAATCGTGCAAGCAAATTGCGAAAAACAAAAACAAAACAAATAAAAAACCTGACAATCGGAATGTTGATTTCAACGACTGCTAGACCGTCCTCGCGATCTATTTTTGTTTGCTTTGTGTGTTTCCGATGGGCAGTAAACATAGAAAACTAGACCCAGGAACCACCGCATCCGAGAATCTACCTGTTTGGTCACTTGACAAACCTCCCAAGTCACGACAGCGATCGACTTGGTGGTAGTCAGTACTATGACAGGAAGCTGGGTAACTTGGTCCTGCTCCTTAGGTCACAACGCCATTTTTGCTCTGCTTGGATTTAATTCTGACGAATACTACAACCAAAATATTAGGTGGAAATCAACCCTAAACCCTTTTTTTAAACAAGCGAACGAAACATGAATTGTGACCGAGACACATCAACATATATGCTACCAACGAAGCGCGGAAGCGGCCACGTGATCCTAGCTACTACGTCACGAGGAGAAGCCGTTAGGTGACGCCACTCCATCCTCTCGGGGGCAAATACGTACATATAACAATAAATTGTCAAACTGTAAAAATAAAATGGTACTGCTGGAACAAAGAAAAGCTTGTTAACAGTCTGACGTGCCTTTGTTATGCCACCTGGTGAGTGGACTTGTCTACGCACGTGAAGAAGCTCCTTAAATCTTGAAAAGAAAACGCAAATAAATATGAGCTAACGCCGTTTCATCGAACACCGTTTTATAGAAGTCGTTTCATCGAGCGTAGTTTTAGCGAACGCCGTTTCATCGAACGCTACTTCATCAAACGCCGCCTACTTGAGCAGTAGCAATTCCACACCTAGGAAATAATTTTCTTTTTAGCGCCTTTGGACCTGCCGGATATTCGATATACTGCATGTCGAAGATCCGACAGGGCCGCGGTTCTGTCGGTTACAATAAATTACCGAAGAGGAGAGACCCGTCTTTTTTGAGAGCACGTATGTTCTTAAAAAGAAGGCTCATCTCCTAGAATAAAATGAAAACAGAGGTAAATCGACCAATACAAAATAAAAAAAAGGCGGAGCTGTTTCCCTTTTAAAGGGATGAAGTGGAACAGCCACCTGAATCCTCTGAAAAGAATAAGTTCCGTATCCAGTCAAGTTATTATATGAAAGCTACCTTCTACGATTCAGTAGCCATCGTTTAGGTGAACAAAAATAGACCGGGTAGTAATTCAATTTCTGGTGAATTTAGAGTGGCGTAAACACTATTTCAAAAGCGATAGTAAGTTATGTAAAGATTATGGTATTACTCTAAAATTCAGTAAAGGTAAATTGGGTGAAGCGGCGTCAAGTGATTAGATGACACGGCGTTCGGTGAAATGTCCACTTATTCGATGAAACAGTGTTCGATGAAATGGCATTCGACGAAATGTACGGTACCCGTCAAAAAGGATAGTCATCTTAAAATTCCAAAGTGTGCCGCCATTTTTAAATATTTACAGGACTTTAGAAATAGATCCGTCTCGCGCAAATTAACCGCGCGTCGAATCTCGGAGGTCATGGCCAAAGGAAACAAGGGAATCTCGCACGCCCCAGCGCAGGACTGTGAATTAATTTTAACCACCCGGAAATCTTTCGACGCGCAACGAACAGCAAGATTACACAGCAATTTTTGCCGAAATAAGCCTCCATCACATTACGGTTACCTCGGCTGGATTCGAACCCGCCATCTGGGGGATCCTTAGGCCGTCGCTTTGCCTCTCAGCCACCGAGGCTGCCAATACACCCTGAGAGCAGACGAGTATTTTTATCACAGCAGCTAGTAGATTGCGCGCACTTATGAAAAGGGTCCATTGTCATGACAATAACCGAAACTAGCGCCCTCTTTCGTGCAGACAATCGACGTCGTGTCGTAAGCCCGTGCGTGCCAGGCCAGCCGCACTCCCGGCCGACGGAAGAACGAGCCGAACGCGTCGGCGGACAGGGAAGCGGCTGAATTAGTTAATATTCGGGGAACATTGTACGAGGGCTTCATTATACCTCCTCGATAAGCTCCGGCAGACCGTTGGGGACCGTGCGGCGGGAAACATGGTCGGGGCGGGAGACGGGAGGGTCATTTATATCTCGGGATGAAGGCAGAGCGCACGGAGGATGCACTTGGGACTCACAAGAAAGGAAAGCCCCCGCCGCTGAAAGGAAGAGGAAATAAAACACGCAGAACAAAACCAAAATACGCTCGGGCCACGCGCAAGACCACTGCAGGGTACACTCCGTTTTTGCTCCAGTTGGACCGAGTCCGAGGAGGACATGCACATGTCCGGTGGGCGAACGCGGTGCCGTGACTCGGTGCCTACGGTTCTTCGGTGTTCGTTTCGGATGACGGTGATGATTGCGTGACGCGTGCCCGGAAGTCGATGAAGCCCGTGATGGTGCAGCCGACCACGGAGATGATTGGCTGAGGGGAACAGTGTGTTTTGGCCACAGTCCATCTCCGGGTGAAAGGCGCTAAGGTTCTTTCCCCGCGCTTTACTCCGTCGAACAAAAAACGGAGCGCGGCTCTCTCTCTAGCAATGAACGACTTGAGAAGAAAAAAAAGGAAAAAAAAAAACAAAAAAAAAAAGAAAACGTAGTGAGCGGAAATAAGGGGAGGAGAAAGGACTGGAAAAATCATTTAGCAGGGACCACTTTATTCCTGATTACGAGGACCGGCGTTTTCTCTGAGAGGCATTTCATTAGGCTCGGGCCCAGTTGGAAAAGAAACGGATGATTCAGGTGTGAGTTGCGGCGTCGCCGCATTGCGCTTTGCGATGTCTTGAGTGTGTCCCCGAGAAAATGAAAGAAGACACGGGAGTGGAAAGTTAATAGAAAATGATAATGATCTCGTTTTTTAATAAGGAAAATTTTTATATTTGTATTAAAGTGTATTAATTTAATATATTGTTCTAAAATTAAAGCGTGCGGGAAAATATCGAATCTTCCCCTGCGCGTAATGCGTAGCAAAACGCCATGCTGTGAATCATACATATATATATATATATATATATATATATATATATATATATATATATATATATATATATATATATATATATATATATATATATATATATATATATATATATATAATATTATAATATAATATAATATATATAATGTAATATAATATATAATAATATAATAATAATATTATTATTATTTTACATTAGGCTAACGCGGTACATGACGAACCTTGCTGTAAGAGAAAGCGTTCACGCACACACATGCACCTCTTGCTACGTTGCTGTAAAAAATTAGTCACGGGAATAAGGGTGTTATAAAACTGGAGTGAGAGTCTCAGTGACTGTTCTCGAAGTTGCAAACAAATGCACGCAGGGAGCTCACTCGACGTTTGACGCACGTTGATCTACGTTCACTTGACTTCGCTCGCTCTCCATGCCAGCAAAATCGTCATTGTTTCGTTATTCGCTGTGTCTGATATGTAGCGACGAGAAGCAAATGGTGCTTACTGCATCGCACGTAAGTGTGGAGCAATCCATGACGGTGTCAGCAATGGCGGTGCGGAGACAAGTGCAGACGATAGATACACAACTCGGCGAAACCAAAAAAGTCTTAACGGTTTAACCTCTGTAGTTACCTATAAACGGATGTATCCTCCAATTTAGTGGTGACGGGCTTCGTTTATAGAGGTTTCCTTGTTGTAACGTTGTTTTAGAGGTTAAAACAGCCAATCTTGTTGTTCGCGCTCAAATTTAGTGGTTACCTTGTGGCTCGAACATCGTAACCCCTAATATGTAACCATTAAGGCCCTGTCACACTGCGCAACAGTTGGGCAACTCTATCCGGCAAAACGAGAAAATCGTGTTGCCGGCGGCCCTGTCACGTCAAGGCAACTACAACCGTCGGGCAACATGCTGCTGCCGCCCGGCGACCGTGTTGGGCGATTTGTTGCCCAGCAAAACTGTCACACCGCGCTGACTGCGAGAACAACACGCAGAACACTCCGCCATCGTGATTGTTTACCTTCGCTCGTGTGCATCACGGCGTCGCTGGAAACGTGACTCTACAGAGTGCTAGTGAGTGCGAAGAGCCGGAAATTACCACGGGACGACATCAACCAGTGACTGCGATTAGAAAACTTAACACGGAGAGTATGTTCTAGCCTTCATTTTATCAAAATGTTCTTCATTCACGGAGAAAGCAGGTAGCCCTAACCGAGGAAAATGAAATCGCTAATATATGTCTGGGATTTACGCCACCCTATGAAGTGCTTCTGTCCGGTTCTTTCTTTCATGCAATTCCTGCTGCTACTGTGAAATTGAGTTTGCGCCGGCACTACCCCAAAACGTATTTTGTAGCGTGGCGTTGAGCTAATTGACAGTACTTAAAAAATGCGACACCGTCACGATCTGCTGGAATAAATATTTTTGTGCGCTTTCTATTCGCCTATCACCTGCTATGTGATCGATTTATTCCCCAAAACGTCCTGGGTGTTGTCGAAACAAATAAGGTGTCTGATAGCGGCTGTTTCCAAGTTCCAAACACCAACAATCATGATCAAAGTGGTTGTTTTCATGCTTCGATATTTTAATCCTTGCTTTCCTGGATTAGTTATATTATGCTTCGTTAGCGGGCGAGTAGGCATGCCATTTTATTTCGCTAATAGTAATGTGAGCTGGTCTGGCAGTTCTAATTTCAACACCAGTTTGAGCGTTCACGACCGTAGCTGTGACTATATCGAGAATCGCTTTCCGTAGTCACGCAGGAACAACATTCCTCAAATTATTTCTGCCGCCCGCCAGCCGTAATTATTGTTAAATAACGTTTTACGCAATTTTCTTTGAGTCAGACGTTATTGATAGAGAACTAGCTCTGTCATCGAAGCTATCTGCATGTGTTGTCGTGTTGCCGCCCCGAAATTCGCTCAGCCAGTGATCAGGGCAACACACATTCTCCAACACAAGTTGCTGCTGTTTTTGTTGTCGAAAGCTGTCATACCGAGGCAACGTTTTCGTTGTCGTCAATGTTGTGCTGTTGTTGCTGCGATGCTACAGGTTTGTCGGACAACACATGGAGCGAGCAACAAGTTGCCCGACTGTTGGACAACGTGTTGTGCTGCTGCTGTTGCGATCGTGTTACCTCAGTGTGACAGCGCCTTTAAGAGTAACTCGTAATCTTTACGAGGTTGTTTATAGAAACAGCCCCCGCGAAGGAGGGAGGAGAGTGAGAAAGACAATGTGAAAGAGACCCAAGGACAAGGGCATAAGAAGAGGAAGCGTGAGATCGTTCAACTTTTTAGCGTAACGGATTTCGAAAATTTAGCCACGTAATCTCACGTGACCAGACTTCTTGGCGCCTTGATCGCCGCAGTTGGGCACACTTGCTTCGTTGGGCTGGAAGTAATAGCGGCGCGCGGAGGTGGCGGTCAAGCGGCTGTCATATAGCGACTTTTTAATTTTTTTTGTCGATTTCTGCAACTTCTGGGATACTGCAAGAATATTGAAAAGCCACGCTTGATTTTTCACTTGTATAAAGTAATTTATATTGGGTACATATCATGGTATTAGGGCTTCATCATCTTTGCTTATTTAGGTTGCCATGGCGGCTTTGACACATAGAAATATTTCGGATTGGGAGACGACGCTGCCAAGAGGAAGGCTGTGAGTGCCTAGGCTACCTCGTGGAAGCAGCATTTCTCGATATCAGTACACCTCAACTGAAGTGCGAATATTGCCAGAATATGCCAGGTCGGCACATAGCTTAACTGTTACTTTGTGCCGTATATGAACATAGTAGTGAATGTTCAATGTCCTTCTAAGAGGTGATTGGAGGAAGTTATTTGAACGGCGTCTGACGTGAACCCCAGCGCGAAGAGACCGCCATTAATGACACGGCTTCATATGTCTGCTTGACTCGAGAAAAAAAAGCTAGTTAACACCAACCATGTTTGCAGTCGGTGGCGTTCCTTGGATTTCTTTCGCGTGTGTAGGACCCTGCTTCCCAGCCTTTTTTGTTGTGAGAGGGATATTGATTATGAAACGTGGATGACGTGTCCGCCTGCATGGCGAAATATTTGGGCAAACATTGCAGTATGCATTTTGGTTCGGATAAAAAAAAAAGGTATAAAATGTGCAGAAGGCAGTCTTACATTCTAGTAATTTTAAATCAATCAAACCACTAATTGTGTCAGGTAAAATATGTACGTGTTGAGCATACTCGCGCAATTGAAAGTCCCCGCATGCTTGTTGAATTTATTTTTCTTGTTTTTTCATACTCCAGGTAGAAGTGCAAGACAAACTCCCCCTGTGTCCCTCGCATATACAAAGGGAGCTGAGGTGATTGTGATTTACGGTGGAAATCCGGAAAAACTTTGCGCCACTCAACGATTCATTCACAGTGGAGAAAGCCCTTGTGACTTGCTTGCGATCCATTACATAAAGAACCTCTACAACCCCCTTGTACCTGCTCAGCCTTTGATTCTACTTCAGAAGATGATGTAATTTAAAAAGCTCCTGAAAGGAAAAACATTTTTTTTAACAGTCTCGTTGGGATAGGCTGGTCGAAAAATAAATTTTGCGCAAAGAACATTTTAGACCACTTTTGACAGTGAAAGATTTCTTTGAAAGTTTGCGCGCAAAGTCTATGACGTCACCGTATGATCATTCGCTCTTTCGACCTCAACGTGAAGGTGAAGCCGATCCATCTTTCCTCCACGCACCCGAAATGCGACAGAGAAAACCAGTGGAAAAGAGGTGACTACCTACTAAATTGCGTCTCGCGATATAATCGGTAGTTTTAAGAGAAAAAAAAATTTTTTTTTCGCTAACGAGTTTAAATCTGAGGCTAGTCCCGAGTGATGAACAGGGCCAGACTGGCAGCGCGGGACCATGGCATCCTGGACTGGGGCAGCCACCCACCTGGGGACGACCCAAAGCTTTCGTCTGCTCAAGTTACAATAAATTTTATTCCTCCTCCTCCTGACACGCGTGTACCAAATAAACTTAAAAAAAACAAAAAACAAAAACATCAAAAATAATTTAGGGGACTTTTAAAGAGAGCGTCTCGAGAGGATTAATGAATAAAAAATTTAGAACTCTTCTGCAAGGTTGAAGCCATAAAGACGCATGTGTGTCGTATAGCCATTAACTTATCAGAAACAGTTAGTTCCCTTAGGCTGATCATATTGATGACACAACCTTTTTATTTTATTGTTCAGTGCAACTGCCTCTGGTTCAAACATTGTCGTGGATATGACATATTTGGGTAAACTTCAATCATTTTTTTTTATTGGCGCAGTGGTGATTACTTTGCCAGTAATCACACCAGTAGTGAAATAGTATGCGTATGTGTGGTGTAAACCACATATTCTTACTTTCTTAAACAATTAAGTTAGTTTTTTTTTTTTTTTTGTGGAGCTTACATATTTTTTTATGGCTCGTCAATGTTTCGAGTGTACACTAAAACCTTCAAAGTTTTGACAATAAAGATTGTAATTTTTTAACGCATTTTTGTCTGAAAGCTGCGCCAGCACATTCTTTCTGTAGGACGTCCACGTCAGAAAAGCATCGAGTCTCGTGAACAGATATTGGAAATAAACAATATTTGAAATAGCCTGAATGCTATCCGCATGTAACGATCACTTGTCTAACTAGGATATGCTAACTGACTGTAGACTTGTTCGACTTATAAGGAACGATGCAATTTTAGTCTTGAATGCAGCCACCAGGTGCCAAGCTAATTTAGTGGATTTTCGAAAAGTAATATGGCTCCGAGATATTCATAGCACATAATTTTGTGTTGTTTTTTTTTTCAACCGATTTTGAAACGCCTTAGGAGAGCCACAAGCTTTGCCCACAATAATGTTCAAAGAAGTAAGGTGACAATGAAAGTCCACCTTCATTAACAGCATCTCGCCAGAACTTCCACAGAGTTTAGGACAGCTTTACATAAGGATTACCGTAGTACCTACCATATAAGATATGCAAAGAAACTGTCTTCACTACGTGCTTATTGGGATAGGCGGATATTACACGAGCAGATGGTCTCCATAATCATTTCGCTAACGCACTAAAATATGTTGACTCTTTAATTACTGTTTATGGGTTATGTGGCCTATGATGGAATTGTACTTCGAAAGGAAATAATTATGATTAACTTGTTATTTGCGAGAAAGCGACTTGCTTCGGTTTGTTTATTGACACTGTTTTGCACTTTTATCCCCTGATTTAGAAACAAGGCACATCGTTTTGTATCTTATGAAAACGCCTAACAGCTGACGATAAATAATCCCAAGACCGCTGCTTTCCCGGAAATGGTAGAAACAAGTATATTGTAATGATTTAGTTTCAAAGTACAAATGCGACATAGTCCTCATAACCCACAAAGACACGATTCCAAGAGTTAACACATTTTAGTGAATCAGCGACATGATCGTGAAGATTATCTCCTCACGGAAACCTTCAGCTAGACAGATAAACACGCAGTGGAGGTGTTTATGCTTGCATAGGTCCTATGGCAGGTACTACACTAACCTTTATGTAAAGGCGTCCATGTGACACCCAAGTAGTGGGCACATACTTACGGGTTACATTGTCACTCATATATTAAAATGCTTCAAATTTGCAAAGTTGTACCCTCTACTATGGGAACCCGATTAAGAGTACCTATACCCGTTGACAGTCTCCTGCTCCCAGAGTGCGCCTGAACCGTTAGGTGCGCTGCTATATTGCGTATCGCCCATTGTCTCATCGGTCGAGTCTCGGGACATTCTTACTTACGTTAACTCTACTGGCCACCTATCAAGAAGCTTCTGACATGGGAAAGATAACTCATACAGGCGTGATTATTCCTCGGCTGCACAACAGACCTTTTTCAACATTCCACGCCAACGCCTTTCTGCCATTACATTGATAGCGCGATTACATTGATATCACGAGCTAGCCCGCGCTTTCAGCTTTGGCTGTAGTCTCAGCGTAAGGGTCACCGGAGTATAGTGCATGAATGAACCCGGACGAATTCGAACGGGTATTACGCAATCGTATTTCTCGCGATAATTAATTTCCTTCCGTAAGAGAAATATTAAAATGAAGCCATCTGAAGCGACAGCTTGTGGTTCAAGTCTCTCCTTTTGTTACTCATCAAGTAACAAAAAAACACAAATAAATGAAAGAGAGGCAAACGAAGCCGCACTTACGGTGCCTATAAAACGGGACTGATTAGGCGGCTACACCGAAGTATAAGAAACAAACTCGAAGCATGGAAGCGCGCTCAAATGGAAGGACCGTTTTTGAGCGCGGGGATTGTCGTCATCCCTCGACGAGCGCCGTCCCGCTTGATATCTCCCCGATGACGACCGAAGGCTACTCCCTCGCCTTCGTTACGTGTCTGCCCGTCTCCCAGGCAATGGTCGCTGTTCCGCTCACGAGTAACCTCCATCCAACGCGAGCCCTGGCAATTAATTTTGCTCCTTCGTACAAGCGCCCCGCTTCAAATTCTTATCTAGGGAACGGATGCCGGCGCACGTGATTCGTGTTCCCCTTTCTCTTTCTCACTTTAGTACTCTTCTGCATTCATTCCTTCCTTTCGATTTTTTTTTTATATTGAACTCGGCGTTTTAGTTTGTTTTGCTTGTACTCGCAATCGTGTCTCGAGCCTGGTCCTTCGCCTCTGCACTCTGTATCACGTTATATTGGAACGCAACAGACGCTACGAGCAATCCCCGGCCAATACAAAGCCGCCAATAAATCGCATCACTGCGCGCCGCACGCGTGGCCGCTCCTCTCCCAAAAGTCACGTGACATTTATAAGGCACTGGATTGGCTCCGGAATGCTCGTAGGGATCCCTGCGGCACACCATAACGTGAAACGGAGTACATCTGCCGGCGGTTCCTATCCCTCGGTCGGTTTTGGGGTCCACGCGGGAACAATGGGGGCGTATTCCCGCGCAACCGACATAATAGAGTATCGCTTTGAAGTCGTCATCGTAGCCACGCCTGCCAGTGAACACTGCCAGCGCTTTTCTGCGTCTGTGTTTTTGCGGCGGCGTACTTTCAAGTCGGAAAAGAGAGTGACTAAGTTTCTGGTCGCTCCCTGCATTGTAGCGGGAGAATGGGAACTGCTGCGTTGTTAAAGGACCAAGTTGCGGTCTTTTGCCTGTGCCCGCGCTTCAATTCTGAACGAATTTTTTTTCCATTTTTTTGTGATGCTTTTATGTAATTTGCTTTATCGGTTTGAAGATAAGTGGCGGGTTTGAGAACGCTTTGTGTCTCAATCGTTCTCGATTTTTCTTTTCTTTTTATAGACTCGGTATTTGGTAATTCAGGTTGATTGATAGTGTAGAAAACTGACGAAAGGCATCTGTTGTCATATTAGATGCTCTTATATTTTAGCAAAGTAATACCGAAGTTTTCAAATTTCCTCAAGGTGATTTCATTGCCGACCTTCCTAACGTGCTGAACAAACATTCTTTGAAAAAAGGGTCATTGTTGTTCTCCCTCAAAGGAGGAACGCTTTTGTAAGCTATGTTCCTCCAGAATTGACAAACTTTCGTCCTGAGATCAGGTGAACCAAGTTCCTCTGTCGCCTGCGTCTCATTGTGGCGGCCCCGAATCGAGCCAATCGAGCTCAATAAGGCTTAACGAGAACGCAATCTCTAATGTACAGGGCGAAAGCTTTTATTTGTTGTTTTATTCGAAGCCATAAAAAATATTCCCAGCTTGTTGATTTTTTTCCAGCAATGTCATACCTCTAGGAGTATTTTGAATGGCTCAGGGGATGAATCTTTTAGTAAAAGTAGACGATCATGCCGTTATTATTTGAAAGCCAATAAATCAAGCTGCTCCGCTGCAATTCCAAGCCATGTGCTTGCTTCCCCGCATAGTACGTCGTAGCCAGTTTTTCTATTGTAGTATTTGTTTTTCTATTTGTGCTGTTCGCATGCGGCTAAAATTGTTGACTCAAATTAGTCTCTGTATAAATTCAGTCAGGTGGAAGCGAATGTTCACGGGCAGAGAAATCGCCTTTTCGATCAACTTGAATGTATAAATTAAGGTGAGGAAGGCAAAACAACTAAAAATATTATAACTTTATCGATACGGTCCGGGAAGGCACAACCGATTTAAAGCCAATCTGAAATAAAAAATATAGGGTGGCGAGGCCACAAAACGTCAAAGCCGCGATTTGCAGCTGGGTTAAGTGGTGAGCTCAAAAATGTCTAGCCCTCATCCCAGTGCGCCATTTGGGGGGAAGTTTCCACAGGAATTGTAGTATACTGAGACAGCAAAATAATGCGAGAATTCCAAACTGTACATATAGTTCTTTGCGTCATATTTCCATACTGTTCAGTCCTTTCACCAGAGGGCAATAGCTCTCGGGGAGGAGACAACAGGACATCGCAGAGCACAGTCACATTTGCGACTGTACGTAAGGTTCAAACCTGCGTTCCAACTTGTCTATCCGCAGGTCGACCGATTGCAGCGTAATCCTTCAAGCCGTCTTAAACTCTTTAATGTAAAGCAGAATACCAAACCTGACAACCCCCCCCCCCCCAAATCACGGCCCGAACAGCGGCATTAATGCACAACAGTTTCCGTCATTTCATCTTGTTGTTATACAACTGATACTCGAACACACGTTCACATCGGCGATAATTTCAGTCCTCTGTTCACAGCGCAACACACTGTCATCTCGATGTTTCTGCTATGTCGGTGACACGCTGAAATCCAGAATTACGTTTATTGCCGGTTGGCACTCGGCATCCGAAAATACAAGCGAACTCAGCACAGAAGGCACCCAGGCACCCGGCAGCAAAACCTGCCTGTCTTGGATGCACTTTCCGCGGTTTCCATAATGTCGTCAACGTCGAAACGTCGTTCCGGAACCGAGAGGTAGCCGTCTTTGTTCAGTGTACTTAGCGCTGCTGGCGCTGCTCTGGAACTTTGCTGTTCCTAACGACTTCGTTTGCTCGTTTGAGAAAATTAGTGGTGAAAACGTCAATGCAACCGAACTGTTCCGCACCTTTGGACTGAGAGACGGAAATACAGGCCGCCTTCACTGCCAATGAAGATCAATCAACTCAACAAGATTTATTAAACAACGCGCGCGACGTGCTCGAAAAACGAAACGGAAAAAAGAAAAGGCGGGAGGGCGGTACCGTTCTCCCGTCTGCCTGGAGAAGGAGAAAAACGTCTCGTTCTTCCCTTCTTTTTGTTTCTGCTTGGGGGCGGGCCAGTAGAAGAGAGGAAGACGCGGCGTTGCTACTTTCTTATTCCTTTTTTTTCCTTAGAGTGAATGATGCACCATGCGCTTGTATATCCAAAAATTTAAGAATTAGCAGTCTCTAATTGCCTTACCATTCACGATCAATAGTTGAGGTTGGAACCGACGAACTAATGAGTTTCACTGCGCTAATAGCAATATCTAGATTTGGGGGAAATTTCATGAATTTAGGACACACTTATGCATTCTAAACTTAGGTGAACGTGAATCATAATCGTTTAGGCAAACATTACTATTATTATGTCTATATACCACCTAAAACAATGACGAAAGCCACTTCCTATTGACACCTATTGATTATTTGTATTACTTTTATTTATCACTCAGGGAAGAACATTGCGCTGGGATATATTGGCAACGTTGAGAGAGATGGAAGATTAGATTGTGTGGGACGCGTTATAATAGACAACGACACCTTGGGTGCCTGCAACGTGTAGAAAAGACAACCTTCGAATTATTTTTCGGCGATATGGTAGTGTCTGTGGAACAAAACCTTTTTATAAAATCTTGACATAAATGTCTTTTTAAGGCAGAGTCCTGGTCAAAACAAATACCAACAGCGGTGTGCGTGACAAGCTCCTGGGCTTGCGTAACCTTCTAGCGGAACTTGGTGGTATACTTCTCCGGCGGTTTTTCTAAAGGTCCTTCCCGCCATGTCATTATATTCACTCTTTGACACACGTGACGCAACACTGGCCGTTCGGTGGTAGGTGCACACTTGAACAGCTGCTCTTCGTAATCAAAGACCGTCATTCATCTCGTGAAAGCGAGAACGCTCAAAATTGAGCATTGTGTGCATTGCACATTGTCTTCTTTTATAGCAGCATAATGATTACATTGATAGTGCAGCAGTCACAGGGACAGTGGAACATTAGAGGACTACCCCCATTCTAGACGAAATTTAAATAGCTTCGATTGATTGACTATAACCTACAAAAAGTTTCTCAGCAAGGAAGAGGACCCTACACGCCACCCCTCTCGTCTCCCCCTCTCCCAGTGCTATCTTGACGGAAGGGGACTCCTTTTGTCGGGTCTAAATGAGCCGGGATAACCTCCCTGCTATCCGGCCACAAGATGCAGCAACATAAGGAGTCCACCTGGCGTCAAGATAGCAGTGGGTGAGGTGTAGATATCAGGGGTTGGGAGAAGGGTTTTCCTACCTCGCGGAAAATGATCTTGTAGGTCGGCCTCTAAGCTGACATTAGAGCCAAAGCTAGAATGGCGAGCTAGCCGCGTTTCTGGCTTTGAGACCTGCCTTTTAGCGCGAGCGCTCGTTCTCCGGACGAACGTTTGAAAGCCGAGGTCTCGTGCTCTCGTGCGTGCTGCATTAGCTGCAGTCTCAGCTTAAGGGTGAAAGGAATGTAAGCGGAATCCGGTCACTTAAATGACTAGCTCCTGAGGCTGCAGCATTAGTCGCTGCGGTGAAACGAATTCCTATAAAGGTGTGGCCTCATCCTTGCAGCCGGCCAGTTAAGAGCAGAGCGTAAATGCAACGCGGTTAGTGGCGATTCACAAAGATAAATATTTTCGCAACGATTAAAAAAAATATGAACCGGTCTCTTTCTTTAAACACGGCCCGCACCCGCCGTCATGAGGCACCCTAGGTATCGTGCGGTCGCCCCCTCCGTTTTCGCATTTCTTTTGACCATCACTTACACTGTTGAGCCACACCCCTCGTTCATCTCCCTCCGCCATAACACACACACACACACACACACAGTTACATCCGTGTTTCTAGTTTTTAGCGTATGATTAACCATAAATAGGCAGACATCAATCTTTCAGCCAATGGCCGACATAGCAGTCAGCCCCCTTGTTTCCTCAGTAACCAGATGGTGATTGCTGGTGGCATCCTCTTTAGGTCTCCATTTGAAACTCAGGAGGATACGTTAGGCCGATTTTGGGAATATGCTTGCCTTGTGTGGGATCCGGTTTACCTTGTTTATGTCAGTGCACTTGAGCGGATTCAATATGTCGCTGCTTCGGTTTCTCTTAGAGGGATACGGTCGCTTTCTAAGCGTTACAGAAATGAAACCAGAGTTGGAATGGATTTCCTTGGAGGAGCGCCGTAGACGCCTTCGACTGAGCTATTTTTTATTCTATTTATCATAAAAAAACAGGGATCTCTGCCTCATCATACGTTAAGGTAGACGTGCTAGTCTCGTACGTGAAACACAAAAACATATATCGGTTTGATTTCGCCAACGGCTCATATCTTGACTTTTATCTTTTCCTTGCTGCGTACGCGTGGGACGACGTCCTTCGTTTGCACTCGATTGACGAGGCGGTCACTTCTTTGACCAATATTTTGATGATCGGCATGCACAGCTTTATACCTGGTAAACAAACTGACCGATCAAACAGATATCCCCCCTGGTTCTCTTGCGAATTAAAACACGTAATGCACAAAAAGTTACATTTGCACCGTCTTTACCGCACTACTAACAGCAGCGAAGTTTATGACAGGTTCAAAATATGCCGAGCCACGGTTAAAGAACTGTATAAGCGCGATAAAGAGGCTTATCGTAGACAAGTCGAAGGAAGTGTTTCCAAGCGTCCCCAGGATTTTCGGTTAAAAAGCATACTCGAGATAGGTCGAGTCCTGCTTCACTTAGGATTGACGGAGCATATTCTTCTTATCCTGATAAGATATGCAATCAATTCGGAAAGTTTTTCCTGTCCACCTATTCATCAGTCAGTGTCGAAAACGCAGGGATTTTACTAACTACTCATAACCATTTTCCTCCTCCGACAATTGACCTTGCCGACGTTGTTTGGGCAATTCATCAGCTCCCATCTAAAAAATCTTGTGGCCTTGATGGCATACCGAATTTTATAGTTAAGGGGTGTGTCGAGACACTGGCTCCCATTCTGCACCACATATTTTCTATGTCGCTGAAGCAGTCTACCTTTCCGACCGCCTGGAAAAAAGGGCTTGGTAATCCCTCTTACTAAATCAGGCACCTCAACGAATATCACAAACTATAGACCGATATCATTGCTTTTCGCATTTTCGAAGGTATTCGAAAAAATCATTCATAAGCATCTAACACACTGTTGTAAGCACTTAATACCCGAAGTTCAACATCGTTTTTTGAGCGGCAGCTCTGTTAAAACAAATCTTGCGTGTTTTTTAAATGATGTCGCCCCCAGAGTCTGTTCTCGAGAGCAAATTGACGCAGTGTATTTTGATTGTAGCAAGGCACTTGATCGTGTAAACCACAAGTTACTGTTACACAAACTTACTGTTTCTGGTCTCAGCGACGAGTACTGTTCTTGGTTTGAAAGTTATCTTTCTGCAAGAGAAAACTGTGTCGGCTACGCAAACGTTAGGTCTGGTCTTGTTTTTTTCCTGTGCCATCTGGTGTACCCCAGGGTTCCAATCTGGGACACCTTCTTTTTAATATATTTGTTAAATATGTCCAAAACATCATTCGCCATTCGAGCCTCTGGCAGTTCGCTGATGACCTCAAGATCTATAAAAATATTTCGTCATTAAATGATTGTGCTCTACTGCAGGAAGATATCAACGCCATCTGTCTATGGTGTAAAGATAACGGGCTTGATGTTAACATTGGAAAAACAAATGTAATATCTTTCACGCGTAAGACTAATCCAACTCACTTTCTGTGCTACTTAGAAAATTCGTCGATTACTCGAGTTACGATTGTGAAAAATCTGGGAGTGATGCTAGACTTTAAACTCAACTTTAACTCTCACGCGACCTACGTTGTGAGCTCTTGTTTTCGTCTTCTCGGTGCAATTTCAAGATTTAGTAAGTATTTTTTAAATGTTTACCTTTTCTACGTACTTTACCGAAACATAGTTCTTCCAAAACATGACTTCTGCACTGTGATTTGGAACAGCCTTAGTGCTACAGCTTCCAATAATGTGGAACGCGTACAGAAAAGATTTGCCAGAACTTATCACTTTAGATCCCCATCACACGATCTATATGATTACAACGAAGTGCTTAGACAATTGCAAATCCCTAACCTTGCATCAAGACGATGCTCGCGCGACCTTTTATTCTTGTTTAAATGCATACATTCTAATCACGATATTAGCTCTCTGGTCACATCTATTAACTATCATATACCCGGTAGAAATGTTCGTTCTAGTCGCACTTTCCATGTCAATTACAGCGATTTCACGTCACCCTCGGGCCGACTGCAAAACTACTTCAATCACCTGGAATCAGATGGCATTGACATTTTCAACCCTAACCAACCTCATTTTAGGAAGTGCTTGCTTCATGTATTGAAATAATGTTCATGCTTTACAACTATTCAATTCCTGTGTTTTTCCTTTAGAGGTGTGTGAGGCGACCTTACTTTTCTTGTTTGCGTTTATATGCTATCTGAAATGTTACTAACAAGTGCACCAACGTATAGGCTTTGGCTGTTTTTGGGCACTCAAAATAAACAAACTAACAAACAAAGAAACACACAAACAAACAAACAAGAGTCAAATTTTATCTCACTGCGAATAGATCATTCTTGCCAAGATGTACCGCATGCCACCAGGACTAATCTATTTAAACAATCATATTTTGTGCGTATCATATCAGAGCGGAATTCGTTACTAGCGGAAGTGGTCTGCCGCGAGAATGCCGATTTATTTTATAAGGCATTGTGTCCCCCGCAATATGGCCCCGAGGCGCTGCGGGTGTCTCGAGAATAAAGAAAGTAAAGGTAGACACTATGTCGAACGATAAAAAGCCTACATCTTCCTTTGCAATTCAAAAGAAAAAGAAAGAAAAAACAAAATGCATGAGGTTGAGATGTAGCCTGAATGTACAGACAGTTTGAAATGAGCTACCAAAGACTTACCGTTGAGGCTACCGATTCAAACTGATTTAACGGAAACATTTCTTCAGAAGATGGTGGTAAATTTCCGGTTGCAAACGCTATTCGTCTTCATTTACTCACTGGTAGCAATTTCATCGTTCAAGATGTCTGAAAACTGCTTCGAAAATTTGAGTCCAAAAGCAGAAGTTCTAGAATATTTATAACTTCAAGAAACTCTGTAACTAGACTGTTGGCGAGATTTTACATGAATGTTAGGACTCACTTTCATGGACACAAACACTAGGGAAGAGGGAGTTTTATGTATTCTTGCTTTACAAGCTGTTCACAAAGCGCCGAATAAAGACGTACATCAACAATCTAATTCTACTACAACTGAAACAAAAAATGCGAGCTATACACAGACTTGTATGTTCCTCATAACAAGTAATGAAATGACTTGTAATCAGACTTGTACCGTACGCATTACAAGTAATCAAATTACTTGTAATCGATTACTTTTTGGAGTAATTTTGTAATCAGTTGATTACTTTTATTAGGCAGTAATCACAAGAGTAATCTGATTACTTTTTGAAGTAATAAAATTACTTGTAACCGTTACAATTTGTCCATGGGACCCCCCCCCCCCCCCCCTGGCACACGCCTTTTTTTTTATGAAACGAAAAAACATAAAATTTGCTTCTTTTTTTTGAACGGAAAAAATAAAGATTTTTTGCGGAGCTGTAGGAAACGAGGTCAATCTCTTTCTATATACAGTTTCTGTGGAATGTCCTTTTTTTTTTTTCGAGCTGGGACTGGGGCAGGAAAGCCCCAGGGAAGCCACAGTGCGTGACAAAGGCCATTCAGGGCGAAGTTTGAGGAAGCAGAATGTAGCTTTGTGAGTCCTTCGTTCAAACTAGCCCCCTCACGCACACACACACAGAAATAAAAAAAAAAGAAATCCTGCTTAGGTTACCTACTCGCAGCCCGTAGGAGAACCAGAACCGAAGAATGCCTAAAGCGGATGCAAAATATAACAAAGGCAGTTGAAATATTTACCCATTTCCACTACGTGGTCTTTGTGACAAGCAATGTTTCGAGTTGAGAAGTGGTCGGGGCGATCTCTTCCGCTAATGGATACTACACATGATCCGTTTCAAATCCTGGAGCTGCTGCTCTTTTGTATGACATGCGAGCTCATCCACATGTGAATGATAAAATGAGCGACGCAAACTTTGAGCGACAACCCTTGCTCAAGCTTAACAAGATCTAGAATCCCCTCCGCTCCCCCCCCCCCCCCCCCCCACACACACACACTGGCGAACGCCCAAATCATTAAACACCTTCAAACGAATTCCATGCTTGTGTCCGTATTGTGAAGGTGCAACGACCACGAAGAGGGAGCCAGTTTTTCTTTTTCAATACTTGTGCAAATGTGAAATACAGGTTGGAAGTAGTTCATTGCTATGAGCGCTAAAGATGTGTCTTCACACAATAAAGTAATCGGAAAGTACCGATTACTTCTTTAAGTAATGTCCAATTACTTTTGCCGT
Organism: Ixodes scapularis; assembly: GCF_016920785.2. Taxonomy (NCBI): domain Eukaryota; kingdom Metazoa; phylum Arthropoda; class Arachnida; order Ixodida; family Ixodidae; genus Ixodes; species Ixodes scapularis. Next base: position 171,626,887 of record NW_024609835.1, read on the forward strand.
CGAGTAATGAAGTAATCTAATCGAATACTTTTTAGCCAAGAGTAATAGTAATTGTAATCGATTACTTTTTTTAGTAACGTGTACAAGACTACTTGTAATCAACTACTTTTTAGAGCGATTTTGTAATAAATTTTATATATATATATATTATGAAGTAAAGACAAGAGTAATCTGATTACTTTAAATATTTTTAAGATTATCTGTAACCGTTAGTATTTTTTACTTCCCCTTTTGATGGCGCTCTTTCTCTCTACAACTTCCCTACCAGGGAATTCTCGATCCAAGTTTCCGACAGGGGCATGGTTTACTGAAATTGCTCGATTAAGACGATAAGTAGCGCATTAAGGCTCATTCACACTGCCCCATATTTTTACGTTAAGTTACGCTATAGCGTAACTTAACAATTGAAAACGATCGTGTTGGTTAATAGATACAAAACTTGAAAGTATAAAACAAATAGGACGAAGACGGGAACAGGACATCTTTCAGCGGTATGCTGAAAGATGTCCTGTTCCCGTCTTCGTCCTCTTTGTTTTATACTTTCAAGTTTTGTACGTAACTTAACGTTAATGTATACGTATAAGTCACCAAAACATTCGTGTCTCGAATGTCGCGTATGATGCTTTCTCCTTGAATTAAAAGCCACGCTTAGTATACAGCACATATGTCCCGGTTACTTGTACGTAAGCTCTCGTAACGTAACGTAGCGTAAAAAAACGGTTCAGTGTGAATCAGCCTTTATTCGGTGATCTTGATTCAATAACAAGAAGTTTTAGGGAACCGTTTTTGCATATCCAATACGGCACGATGGGCCCTGCGGTAGGCATTGCGCATATGGGAGACCTCTGTGGCAGCGCATGCGCAGTTCGTACTTGAGGACAAATCATACCGTATCGTATGTGGAAAAGCGGTTCTCTAAAACTCTGTAATGGACAATACGAAATACCCGGTTTCAAAGGAGAAAAACCTACAATTTTGAAAATCTAGAATAATTAGAAAAATTGAGTGGTATACTTTTTTTCAAGTAACGCTCAAATTACTTTTCTTCGTAAGTAATTGAGTCATTTAACTGAATACTTTTGAACCAAAAGCACTTGTAATTGTGATCGATTACCTGTCCCGAGTAATTACGTAGGCTTGCTAACGTTAGTATTTGTTTAGACAGCGTGAGGTCGATCTGTATTTGTACCTTGGTGGACAACACTCTTTCGAAGTGTAGATGAGGAAAAAAAAAACGATTGTAAGCAGTTACGCAGCACGTGAGGTGAAACACAGGAATAGCTGAGGTGTGACGTCGGAGTCGCAAGGGTGTCATTTTCGGAGTAGATGGACTGAATGAATGGCAGAGGTGCGAGCGCGCACCATGCAATGTTGTTCCATGCTAAACCGAGTAACACACCGGACGGAATTCCACTGAGTTTTAGAACAAACGAGGGTGAATTAAGGAGAGATCTTTTCAGCTGTCCGCGTAAGAGGGGAGCGTGTTTTTGTACGTCACTTTGGTACAAATAGTCACGCGTGCTAAAAGGAAAGCGCAGAGTAAGCAGGGATAAAGATGTTGACAAGACGAAGTGCACTCTCAAATGAAGGTTTATTATTGAAACAAACACAAACTTTTAATACCATCTTTCTGGCTACTCGGTTAGATAATAAAACTGTGTACCTTTCGGGTGCATTACTGTGGCACTAATGCACTTGCGTCTTTCTGGTGTTTCGATGCAAAATGCATTGTAAAGTTCTGAGGCCGTTTTATCTAAAGTTGAAGCTTGGGCGAGTTGGTATGACATATTTGAAAATTAGAACAGCGCGAAGGACGAGGGACCTGATGAAGAAAGGCGCAGACATTGGCGCTGATTTACAGATAAATTTTAATGACTGAAAGAGCGCCATGTATATTAGTGCAGTCAAGAACGAAAAGAAAAAGATTGAAGCAAATATCAGCCTGAAAACAGAACACATGCCTATAAAAAACGCCAAGCAAGCTATGAATGGTAAGGCCCACAACACAAACAAGTAATGGTACAAGGAAAGCAACAACTTTTCTTGAAAGGGCGATAAAAAGACGGCTGACACAGGAGCCACCTAATATTGCTATTTACAAGTCCTCAAGAATCTCAAGTGTCAGCCGGTCACGGTGACGTTTTATATCCTCAAAACTTTAAAACTCGTGCAAACAATGACAGTCACAGCAATTAATGCCAAGGTGACCAGATATCACCGAGAAGTCATTGTAAGCACGTTCTCTTAGCCTGTCATTGAGAACATGCTTACAAGGTGTAAGCATGTTCTCAATGAACACACACACACACGCACACGCACACGCTCCCGCGCAAGCGCACGCTCGAACGAACGCACGCACGCACACACACACACACACACACACACAAACAAACAAGCCTAGCAAAATTAACACGCCCAACCAGAGCTCTTCTACGCTTATTTGAGTTGCTTCTTTCGGTGGTTTGCCACTGGGGATATACTTAAATATATAACAGTACGTATTGTGTCGTTTTGTGATATTAAAGGACGTTTGCAGTTTCCAGAGAAGGACTGATTTATTTGTAACGGAAGAATCATCCCAGACAAGAGCAAAAAAAATATTAAAACAAATTATGTTAGTTACATTATATACTGGTTTCACAGGAAGCCAAGGAATTGTCACGAAGTTTCACTTCTTAAAGAACAAGCGTAAAAAAAGTTTTCTAAACATCGCAGCATCCTCCGGAAGGAGATGAAAGGAGAATTTGAATTGCAGAACTCTCAATTTCCGGAGTAAATTAGTTGTAGAGGACTCGGATTTGTGGTTCCCGCATCTTTATCAACATCGCTGAAATTACTCAGGCTTTCTTATTTCCTCAAAAACTCGAAAAACATTTTTTTTAGCGAGAATGGCCGTTTTTTTGTTGTTTTGTTTTGCGAGATTTCGCGTCGGATTCGGGGGTGTGTTGCGTGTCCGAGGTGGCCTGCTACGTTTAGCGGGAATCCCAATGTTGCAGAACACTGTGGTGACACAGCAGCAGAAGACGTCATAATGTCAGATAGGGATAGTGTCACGTGTCGTCACTATGCCCCGTGACCTCACAGTGTCACGCCAACACCATTCCCGAAATTTAGGAATTTAAATTTAAACACGGCAGTGTACCCGTGTGCAGCGCCTCGGCTCTGCCAGCAGTTCATTTTGAGGACACGGCAGCAAACTGCCAATCTTGTTTTCGTTGCTAACGCCACTTTTCGAGATCATCTTCGTATGGGGCGGTTTCATGAAGCGCCTTGTCAGTTCCGGGAAGCCGCGTCTCGCCACGTTGATGAACAGCCTTCGCCACCTTCTGTGTTTGTTTTGCTTGCAGACGACTAGTTTTTGTTGTCGTTTTGGACGGTTGTGAAAAGCACGAGAATGGAAAGAGTTTTTTAACGCCCCAACTCAATACCTTCGGCTACGAACGTACATCTATCGCACAAACCCCGCGCTTACTCTGCGTTTTTAATGCGAAAGCATGAACTGGTCCCATTGAGCGGAGCCGGCGCTGTCCGTAAGCGCGAAGAAACGTCAGAAAAATTATTTCCACGAAACGGCTCTTAAAATGGCTGCGACGCGGCTCCCGAGCTAGATAGTTCCAAGGAACGCCGCTCCACAAAGCGGCGCTGTTCCCGCGCGCCGCCGATGCGGCGCACTCCCGCTGCTCCCCAGAGCCCGGGCGGCTGGCGTCCGCAGAGGCCGCATGGCTGGCCTCTGCAGAGGAAAGGGGGCCCAGAAATTGTAGGAATACACTACGTATACGAATGCTTTCGCATTGCTACACGTAAGCAGTTTTAAGTGTCCTCCTGTAATAGCTTGCTCGAGGTCTAGAGAGGTTTTGATCTTGACCCTCTACGGGGCAAACTCGAAACAAAGTCAAATTTTTTTTTTTTTTTTGAGTCGTCATAAAAAAACTTGGGGTCATTTACGACTCCGACAAGCCGATCTCTCGAACGCCGACTTGTCTTTAGTCAAAATGGAGACCTAATTAATCGTGTATCAGATGATGCTCCTTTGTGTCGTCGAACTCGAGCGTGCTGGAAAACACCGACTCCACGCATAGCTGTGCATAAGACGAAAGTTCATCAACATGGCGTCCAGCGAGATTTTGAACCGGAAGTATGTCACGTGAAACCGCCTCGTACATGACAGTCACCACGTCATTACAAAGCAAGATGGAAGCCGGTCGCTCCAACCCTTCTCCGAACAGGCAACACTTTGGAGCATTTTTCCCCCAACGGGGATGACGCAAGAAGCGGGCCATAAAGACCCCGCGCAGTGCGGATAAACCCCCGAGCGCCTCGGATTAACGAGGCTATATTCATGCCCGCATGAGATGGGAATAGTGCGAGGATTTAGAGCTCTGCCTTGACACAAGGCGCAATGTGATTCGCGCGCGCCACGCTTTCTCAGTTTAAAAGCGCACCGGCTTGTCATGCATGCCTTTGTGAATGTATTTTTACGTGTTGAAGGCTTCCGGTGTGAATCATATCCTATCAAGGCTGCATAGATCAACTTGATTTCACCCCGGCCACCCGTGATGTCCTTAATACGTGCACATTTTATAAATAGGGGAATAATAATGTTGGATAATATGTGAAAATGAATCCCCACGACGCCATCGATTTATGATGTTTTGTGTTTCTTACTCTATATATATTTTTTTTTGTACAATAACGGCTTCTGTTGAATTTGGATTCGTGCGGATGTTTAAAACCTATGACCATCTGGCACCCCAGGCGCCTGAGAGATCAAAGTGCAGCTACATTTTAACACTAAAATATTTGACAATATTAGGAGCGGTGCGTCATTCGAATGAATGTGATCAGCCCTTGAATTTTTTAAACAGCGTTCCGAGGTTTGTTTTAGAGGTTTTTTTGAGCGCGCCGAGTGTTTTGCCCTCGATATTTACGTTCGTACGTTATGCGTGATGTGAATTGTAGAAATTATTGCCTCGCCACAAAGCCTCATGGAGGCACGAAGAAATCCAGATGGAACTGTAATTTTCTAGTCTCACGAAGACGAGTGAGAAAGTAAAACCGTTAAAGTACTACCAAGGTTTATGAAAATATGTTATACCTAAGAAAATTGAAGTTGCGTATACTAAAAAAAAATGCCTTTAAAATGTTAAACATAACATTTTTTCGGAGGTAATTTTAAGTGACAGATTTATTGTTCAGGCCTTTCAAGTGCCTGTCTTGTAACAATAGGTTCAAGTATCTTTTCATGTTTTCTTTTTTTTTTCAAATATAACTTTGTCGGCCTAAGCCAATCTGCTGCCCAATTTCTGTTTACAGCTGTGTTGGCATCCCAAATGTACTGATGTGCTGCTTACGTAAAACTTCAGGAACATGTATACGTCTCTGTATTGCGCCTAATTTATCTTTATTGCCTCGCTCTTGTATAAATTTTGCGGAATGCAGTTACCCTTAATCTTCTTCGAACTCATCAAAATCCAATCGCAAAATTGTAGAAAATAAAAGTTATGCTAGCATCTCTGTGAACACGCCTTTGTTTTGCTTGCCGAAAAAAGTTTTATTTTTATCTTTTGTGTTAATAGTTATGATTTAATTTAACTCCGTGATAAACTTGGATTATTTTAGAATCGTAGATTGAACAAGTTTTAAAAGAAAATATATAATTTAAAAAAAAAAGCTTTTAGTGCACTTGTACTTTGAGAAACACATTTTGATTTATGAGTGATTGTGAAACATGCTTCTATTTCAACATCAACCCCCCCCTCCCCCCTCCCCCCCAAAAGAAGAATTAGAATGGCTACATTACACACGCGAAGTAAGTATTGCGGCAGTTCTCATTTCTTTATTTTTAAAAGTTATTTTGGGATACATACGTATGTGTCCTGGAACTTCTCAATAGACATTCGTCCTGTGATTGCATCGGCCTGGTAATCACGGGCCATTTCTGAAGTTCTTTTTTTTTTGTTTTTTTTTTCTGTGCCGCGTTTAAACCACTTTTCTTTTCACCTTGTCCAAGGTGTTCATCACTTCAAGTATTTTTTTGGTAAATAATGTTTTTGTTTAAAGATGCATTTGATAAACATTTAGTTTTTGTAATACAATATTCGAATATATATATAAATATATATTTATATGGATGTTTTTATCTCAAATCGTGCAGACAGAAAGAGTCGAATTTTTAATTTCGGTGAAAAAATATATGATATGGCGTCGTCTCTAAAAACGCAGTAGCCACAAACCGCAAGTTGGTCAGATTTTTTTGTTCTCAACTTACGAATTTTAAAAGAGACCGCGGCGGAAAGCAGTGTTTTTCACATGCGTCGTGGGTCGGATGTTTCGCTCGATCTCCCTCACGGATTTTCAGTCCACATTATATTAATTTCTTTCAAGCGCTCTGCCATACTATCTAAAACGCTCTAATACCATGAAATAGCTTTAGGCGTTTTATTTTTTTCTATAAAAATGTCGAAACCGCCCCTCGGTCAATTGTTGACGAACTTTGACAAACAAATACTGGCGATCTACTTGGGTTATATCAATACTTGTTATGTCTACGGAGAGCCCAAAACAAGTTATTTATATATATTATAAAATGACTCAGCTGTATACATTATCCTTTGCGGGACGTTTATGTTAATGTTATACAAAAACCAAAAAGTACCAATTTTCTAAAGAAAGAACATTTTTTTTTTTATTTTTTCTTAAAATGTAGATATGGCAGTTGTCTACTCGAAAATTAAGTCAAAAAAGTGTGCATTTTGTTTGTATGTTCTATATTTAAGCCTCAATATCAGAAAAAGCTGTCTTCATTTTGCAAGACCTTAGTCAGGCATAGCAACCCATGCGTTTCTATGAATTGTGAAAAAGTTTTCTCGAATTCTTGTCTGCGTTTTGTAATCAATTATAAACGTATTTCGTGGTATTGAATAGTTATTTATGTTTTGATAAGAGCGGGAAATCACAAGAACATATCTAACCAAATCAGCAGGCCTAGTAGATCTTCAATATCCAAGAGGCGCAGACGTATTTTTTCGATTTATAAACCTTTCACTGTTAACTCGCATGACTAGTTATTACCTGTCATATTACTAAGCCATAGAAAGTCACCACATCAGTCATATATGGTATACAATTCTTTCCGAAACCGAACGCTAGGGTTTGTTCACCGCACATCGCACGGATCACTAGGGAATATCCTTTCACTTCCGTAATACACAAGAGTGATGACACAGAGACGATCCAAAACACACGGAGAAAGTGTCACGGAGAGTGGTAGGGAATTAAAATAAACAAATAGGAATAAAATTACCCAACCCCCATCTTAACGAAAATTGCGTAAAAAAAAAAAAAAAAAAGATTTAGGCTCGAGCGGTGGCAAGGCGATAGGCCCACGCCTGGTGGAGAGTGAGACAAAGAAGTCGACGACACGTAAAGGAAAGACAAAGAAACAAATATTTAATAAAGACGAAAAACCTCAGCCCCACATGGCAAGAACAAAAACCAACTCCTCCGGGCATTTCCTAAACAGGACACAACCGAATGCGTGCGAACACGCTCTCTACAACGGCGTCAGGCCGCTGCCTCATGACGAAATAAACCCAACGAAACAACGCTAACAAACAGCTAGTCATAACACATTAAAAAAAAAGTTCAGCAAGACCGCTCTCGAGAAACAAAGTTCAGCGGGGCGAAGAAACACACACGAAATAAAAAAAAAGTATTAACTGACTGATGCCAAGTCCAGTCCCACGACACTGAAGCCTGGAAGGATGACGGTGTCCAGATGATGCTCAAATCTGTTATTCACTGTATTACGCACATCCACGACGGCTGTGCTGAACAGTAGCTGTGCGGAACAAAGTGAAGAATAGATTCGAGTAGCGATGTGCGAGAAGGTAACCGAGACGCAACATGCCTCGAGCCTCACATCGGGAAAGGGGCTTTCGAGGTACTTACTGCAGTTCCTCAAACTTTCTCTTTCCCCTTTCCTTTTTCAAAAGAAGACGTGAGCCGGCGCTAAATTTTTATCTCGGGAGAAGGCCACTCTTCACAAACGGTTATAGTTGACAAGGAGGCTGACTTCGACCCAACTAGTCTCCGGGCAGAATAAACACAAGTATATTTACCAACACGCTCGTTTTTAATGTCAGTCTCCGGGCTTTGCTGTTTCCAAATGAGATAACCCTTCGGTGCTATCGGATCTCCGCGGAGGGAGATGTTCGCCACGTCAACGACACATTCGTACCATTTCACTCCTCGTGACACAGGGTGCGGTGCTCGCTTTACTGTCAGAGGCCGTCCTATCTCACACAACGAGCGCGGAAGGTTGTGGTCATCTGCTGGTTCCGAAGGGGCGGGACGTTGATATAGGCCAATGAAGGCCCCGAATCAATACGACGTCTGCCAATTTCTACATATTAAAAATTTACGACGCCTGCTCGTCTGTTTAGAAGTGTTGCGTTCTATTTTGAACCAGTCCAATGTAGCATGCCGCCTATAATCAAAGTTAAATAATCAATAAATATTACACGGTGGAAGTACTGTATTTCATTTTTATGTGGGAACGTTGGAAAAGGGCAAAAAATATTTTACCGTTTGTGGAGGCGCGCGATTCGCAAGTCCATTTCGAGTCGTAAAAACACGTTTTTGTACAATATTGACGCTTATATATAGAACATACAAGCAAAATACACATGTTCTTGACTTGCTTTTTCTGTAGACAACTATCATATCTACAATTTAACAAAAGAAAAATGTTTTTTTTTTTGGAAAATTGATTTCAAAAATGGTACTTTTTGGTTTTCGCATAATACTAACGTAAACGTCCCGCAAAGGATACCCAAGTAGATCGCCAGTAATTAATTGTCAAAGTTCGTCAACAATTGACCGAGGGGGCGTTTCTGACATTTTTACAGAAAAAAGCAAAACGCCTAAAATTATTTTATGGTATTAGAGCCCTTTAAACGTGTTTACAAAGTGCTTGAAAAAAAAATAATATAATGTGGACTAAAAATCCACGGCGGGTAATAAGATGCCCAACCTTAAACGTGACGGTCGCAATGCAGACCGGTAGAAACATTGGAATGGGCTTGTGACTGCGCGTCAGCAATCCTAGGTTTATGGTGGCTGGAGTGCGTGTCCGACTGGCGTGTTTAGCGTCCAATCTCGCCCATACACCGAAAGTGGTCCCAAAATGGTAACAAGTGGTCTTACAGAAGCCTGAGCGTCATGCTGTCCGAGGTCGCAATCCTGGTGGTTGGACGTTCTAAATGCAGGCGAAAATCACGAGCGAACGCGAGTGTCGCTGTCATCGCGGCGTCCCGACTTTTGGCTACCGAAGCTTCCATGGTCTGGAAAGCGACCCGCGGTCAAACAGGCGTCCGCAACATCCACCACCGATGTACGGACACCACCAGGATCGCGACCGGCGACAGCGTGACACTTTTATGACGCCACAAAGCGGAAATCGAGGGGCCACTTTTTTTTTAGACGCGGTAAACACACCAGTTAGACGCGCATTCCAACCACAGCAGTTGGAAGTGTCATACGGGCTTGCTGAGTTCTCGCCCTGCTATGGGAAGGGGAAAATTCCACGATCTCGTCTGGGGGAAAATGCCAGTCGACAAATTCCTGTCTTTCTGCGGATTCAGTGAGGCCAAAGTGGGTTTTCTGCCGCGGCACTTATTTCGCTTGGGTGCGCGGATTATAATTAGCTTGGTTGTTTTTCGCGGAAGGTCTCTCGGTCCAAGGGCTCGATCGTTCTGTATCGCACTTTGAGGCGAGGAATTACTCATTTCGGTAGGTGACCAGCTCTCCCCTTAGCGAAAACTAATACGTTGGAAATATACCACATTCTAATTTTCGTGTATTTGAATTATAGTTCATAATTGTAAGTACACGAAAAAAAAAGACCGAAATTATACACTTTTTTTTTACTTAGTATTAAAATATACTTCTGAAAATATTTTTAATATAGCTTTATTTAAACTACATTTGAAGTTCTCTTCATGCGTTCTGAAATATTTAAATACTAATCTAGTAGGCTCAAAATAGCTTTCACATAAATTTCCTCAAATATTTATTTATATCATGCAAAATATGCTCCAACCCTAACAAAAATGCAGCGATGTAAAATATGTGTAGAATACTCTTAATATACCTGGAAATCGTAAATACTGTTGTGTTATACTCTAAGTATGTTTTGACATCAATACTTTGGTAGTTCGACTTAAGCTACCAAAGTTTTGAAAAGCTCGCCGATTAGAAGTTCACTTCAAGCAGATGTGGAGTACGCTGAAGCGCCTAAATACAACGTTTGATTAGTTTGTCAATTGAGTTGTGCAGCATCGCACTGATAAATCAGCCCAGTTTATGTTATTGTTTCCTTTTTTCTATCAAGAACACACCTGATGAGTTTCTTGGACGCCGATGCACAAACGGGGTTCGGGAACTACAACCACAGCACTTGCTGATGCTGGAAAGCTTCAGCAAGTGCTGTGAGCAGATATGTTTGGTGTGGTTCTGTTAGCACAATATTAGTTCACTGAATGTGTATACTCACCATTCCACGTGATGTGAGTAGTGACTTTAATCTAGTGACGTTAATAACCATATTAAATAGTCAACTAGTAAAGAAAAGCAAAAATAACTCTTTTAAAGTGAAGAAACTGCTGGACTCGCTTCGTCCTGAGTGGTGCTATGCAGAGAAACCCATGACATTTCTTCTAGGAGCCGTTGCTGTGGATATTGTTTTAGCGACTGCGCCGGTATATTATTAGTTGTACCAATGCTTTTTAGTAAGAGATATCGTCCACGAACTTCGAAACACTGACTCACCTTTGACATACTCCCGAGGAGTAGATCCGATACTTCGAACCTTAATAAGTGCAGAGGCGGTCACCGGCTAAAAGATTACCTTCAATATGTTGGCTATATTGTGCTGGTCGAGCGACCGTTGCCACACCATAACAATATAAATTAATCAATCTAAAAGTAAGACCATAGCCACCATACTGATTGGTGGCTATGGTCTTACTGACTCGACCATTTTCGAAACTAACTTGTGACCTATAGGCACAATACGCCCTCGAAAATCTTCTGATATGCCGTATGTTGATATGTAAGCTGCGTCTGCTTTTTATAGCTTAGAGTTTTCACCTTTGTTGATTGAAACCGTAACAAAAACAACACTATTTGGTTGTGGTTTGGTTATTATTTCATTTGCCCATTCATACACTGTGATATATTAACCCAAGCAATATATTTTTTTTATTTTCTAATGCCTTAAATGCGCCCTTAGAAGGTTTCAAAAATCGCCTAAATAGGGAGATAACTCATTCTGCTGGCTCTACGCGCCATAAAATTCACTAAATCTTCACGAGACGCGCCCGATTGTCCCCTTAAAAAAGTAATCAAAGATCGCAACACCGCGATTTCATCTCAAGCGATGGAAGGAGCATGTTCCGAAACCAGGACCGCTGTCAGTCAATAGCAAGCGAAGGAGTCGCGCCTTCGACCGGTGGAACCGCGGAGGGATATCTCGAATGCGCGCGGCTCGTTGCCCACAGCCCAGTCTACGATTCAACTCGCTGAGAGCGCAGTCAAGCGCTCGAAATCTAACTACATAACACGTCACCCCCGAAAAAAAGAATAGTTTTCTGGTTTTGAGACGATTATTTCACTATTACGTTACCTCTCCGCGAAAAATAACATTTGTCGACTACTCTTTACTTGCTTCTATCATCTATAAAAGCAAAAACATTTTATAATAGCGTTTGCAATCTCAACAAACTGCCGCGTTTTCATTGGTCACATGCCGTCCTGGCTGCCGGCGGAATGCTCCTCCCATCGCCGGAAAAAAATTTGATCTTTGATAGCTTTCTTAAGAAAAAAAAGCTCGCCCGCTCATCGTTATGATTTATGGGTTTCTATGATGCTTAGAGCGCGCAGAGTGAGTTATCGCCATATTTAGGCGCTCTCAAAAACCTCCACAGGGATACTTAAAAAAAAAAAAAATGAGTGACCACAGTGAGCTAAATGTTAGTGATGTTTGTGTTCTCGGAGTGACCAAACTACGTTGCAACGGAATCGATTTTCCTACAGAGAAAAAGTAAGCGATAAAATAAATACTTAAAGGCTGTAAACATATAGAATTTGTAATTCTACGATAGATTTTATTAACATTTTATTTTGAATGAAAAGTGCAGTCTTCAACCAATCATGTGGGGATGAGGACTCATAATCACTCGCTCATTGACCGATTTTCGTATGCTGTCTGATCGCCAGATATTCCGATATGACAAAAAACTTCGAAGCAACGGAGAGGATAATCAAAGCTGTGGGGCAAATAGGTGGCCAGCCATGTTTGTTTGGCGCTCTGCGTTTCTCTTAAAGTTTCCGACAAACCAAGGCCTAACCTGAGAATACTGGAACTCAAAAACGTTTGTTGTAGATTCTAAAAGCGCGTCACGGAATCGGCATTGAAATTAATTGATGGTTGCTTCGCTACCGTATTAAATTGGGACGGGCACATCTTGCAGAATGCGCCTATTTCCAAATAAACAGGCACGAGTTCTTTCGCTGACTGGCATCACAGCGGCTGAGTTGCATGTTTTATAAGCAGCACTGGTGAAGACGAATGCGTCTCTCACATATCAGAATAATTCACCGGTTATGTACAGAAGGTGGCGGAAATCACCCCAACGGAAATGGCACAATATCGAAATTTCGATTGGAAGCTGTGGAAGGCAGTAAGTACACTTGTAACACTTTGTGACTCTGTAGTCGATAAGGGCTAAGACGGCAGTAGAAGCTTTGTTTCAAACACGAACTTCCTACATTCAACATTCCGTCAATGTCGCGTGAGCACTCGCAGTCAAAGCACGACGAATGGCTACACACGCGTTATGGAGGCAAAGCTTCTCTCGCAGGCTCTACCCATGCTGAGGTGGGCATAAACGCAAGGCGCGGCATGAAGTGAGCATCTCATAATTGTTTCGCAGCCAATCAGCTCGCAGTATCAACCCTTGGGAAAGGCGAAGAACGAATTCCGAAGCAAGAGGAATGGTCGGAAAGGGCCACGCCCGGCTACATTTCTTATGTTATCAATGACTATGAATTTTGCGGAAATTTTACTAGGCAGCCATGACAGAATTACGGTGAACTGCCGGTGGCTCACTCTGCGCCGTGCTTAAAGGGGCGTTGCAGCGATTTTCGAAATTGGTACAATTAACTGAGGAAACTAATTTGTGTCACCCATGAAACGATGATAAAAAAACAACCTGTTTTCTACTGCGCGTTAGTTTTACAACGAAGCTGTATATGGCTCGATGATCGGACTTTTGCGTGTCCGCGTCCTCACGGGGAAAAAAAATCCTTCAGCGAATGAACCGAAAGTGCACACCTTCTTTCGAATCACGCATACTACATAGAGCACAGCATTCGTTTCAATAATGAACAAGCACAAAATTCGCATCCGAACCACATACGTTGGTTCGGATGCGACTTGTTAACAGGAGGCGCTCCTGATAACAATGCGAAGTACGTAGCGCTCATCGCATACGCTTCCTGGAAAAGATTGCTGTTGTACAAGGTGCCGCGGCGACGGCAGCTTGCGACGTGGGGAGGGACGTCACTAGTCTTTCATATATAAAAAAAAGTTTTCGTACAGTGCATTTACACTTCTTTCGTGAATCATTTGGTATAGTAAAGCGGGCAATTGATGCAGCTGATACCGCAGCTTCACTAGTCAACCACCATCGCAGCGCTGACTGGAGCCCCGATTATTATTTAAAAATAAATTAAACAAATTGAAGGTCAAAGTGTCTCTCAGGTCCCACGTCTTCTTTCGAGTCGCGTACTCAGGGGGATCACATGATTTCCCGTTGGGTTCTCTCTTCAGAGCCCCCTCGCGCTTTCTCCGTGATTGCAGACTTTTGAAAGATTAGCATCATCGAAGACCGCGGCCAGCGATCCACACAAAAGACGGGTCGCCACGGGGATGACGGCGAGTGTAGCAGCGGAGGAGGACAGGTGCTGTTGACCTCCCCTTGCGCCACAGAAGACGTTTCACCGTAGTTCCGGTAACCGCCGCACGCGGCTGCAAATCGGAAAATAATGCGCTTTTTCTTTGCGATTACTCAGCGCAATAACAGTTTTTCTGGGGCGAGGTGACGCGTTGTTTCTTTTATTCGTGCCTCGATAATCAATATAAAAAATACAAACTGCAGATTCCTTTAACATTGAAACCGTCGCATTACGCCTTTCAAATAAAAGTACCGCATTTTCTGATGTATAAGACACACTTTTTTTTTTTTTTTTTCAAAAGTTTTCGGTGGTGCGTTTCATGCAATTGTGTGTCTTATATGTATAGTTTTCTTTTTGGCAAACTCTGAAGGAACTCCCGTAGATGCTGATCAGTTTTTTTAACTGTTATGACAGCTCAATGCAAATTATGCGTCATAAATGCAAGTCAACCTCCAAAAACTAGACTTCCATAACAACAAAAAAACAACAACAAAAAAAAATAAAAAAAAAACGAAAAAAAAACAAAATTCGCCTTGCGAGCTTTTAAATCACGGACGCTGTGTGCGTCTCGGAAGCCGCAAGCGGTCAGCTAAAATGGCAGAAGATGACGACAGTTGAGCTGCTTGACCGACTGGCTTGGCGTTCGGCAGTCGGCACGCTGGGCACAGGTGCGTTTTATACACAGGTGCGTATTATATACTAACAAAACGACGAGGATTACTGAAAGTTGGTTAAAAGTAAACGCGCTCGCCACGCAGCCCCCCCCTTTCCATCCCTCCCTCCTCCCTTTCCCCTCCCCCCCTCGCTCCCTCGTTCTCTTCATTTTCCCAAGCGTTGCTTGCTTCTTACATTGCGTGCATAGGGTTTCACCGATGAGTAAAGGGGACAAGCCAAGAAAGTGAGAGAAACTGATGTCATTAACATATGTAATCGTGGACCGAGTGGTCCGCGATCAGATCAAGTTTATTCTGGAAAGTAAAGCCTCACTAAATTTGGAAACTTAAAATAACCCATTATATTAGAGTTCCATATTTTATATTATAACAACATCGTCCTCTTATGCTCTACTTTTTGAGTGGCGTTTTTCTCAACATCGTTCTCTTATGCTCTACTTTTTGAGTGGTGTTTTTCTCTATACTGAAAAAAAGCATTGCATTAGGTCGTGAACTGCTATTCTATAGTTCATTGCATCTCAAGAAGGTAGGGCGAGATAAAGGACGTCCGGGGAGGAGGAAGCAGACGGAACGCAGGAAAAGAGAGGGGGAAACCTCCTCCTCTTTTTAGCGTTCCGTCTGCTTCATCCTCCCCGGCCTTTCTTTCTCTCGCCCTACTTTTTTTCAGCTGTAACGGACTTTAGATATGTCCGCCGTTTTTCTATGCATCCGTATCATACTAAACAAAATGCTTTTAGATATTTTGAAATCGTACGAAAGAACAGGTTTTACTTCTCATTTTTATTCAAATGCGAAACGTTTGCAAGTGTCCGGCATAAAAATTGTTAAATATTGGAATGTTGAGAATGCGCCACGCTCCACAGCGGCAGCGTCCTGAGTTGAAGGGTTGCAAAGTAATGCAACAATCCTCGCAAAACTAAGTGCACAGTCAAGCACCATTCTTCTGCTATCAGATAGCGCCCTTACAACTGGAAGTTGAGCCCGAGAGTCAATTATTTGCATTTACTAAAAAGCTAAGTTATCAGTACAACTCAGGCACGTATCCAAGGGAAAAGAGGGGGGGGGGGGGGGCCTTCCCTCCCCCAGAAATCTTCAATTTTCCTGGGGCCTCATCTGCCCCCTCCCTCTCTACAGCATGTTGTCATGGGTGCCCCCCCCCCCCCCCCTTTCCCGAAGCAAAATCCTGGCTGAGTGCCTGATACAACTAGTACAATTTTAAAAGGAAATAACGATAATAACCGTCTTAGGTGTAGTTAAATTCTAATGACTGAAAAACATAGTTTCTAGCTTTACATCTTCCACAATAATTCTCATAATAAACTCATCCATAAATAGACAAAACACCGGGCCAACACGCGGCGCGGAACTGCATGCTACGGACGTATGACGCCCATTCTTGTTTATGAGCAAAAAACCTGTAACGGCACTTGTTTTAAAAATGGAAAAATGTCGACGTTAATCTGAAAGTCAGAGTTAAAAACGAAACGAATTCCATAGCACAAGCCCCACAAACAGAGCGTCGAGGGGCACCGCGAATGCGACACGTCCACCGCTGCCGACCGGAGTGACTGTCCTGCACTGACTCGACGTGAATGTCCTGGTGCCTCCGGTCGAGTCGAGCGCAATCAAACAGAGCCTGTACTCGACGGCCGCATCGAGCCCGTCAATGCTGTACTCCCTTGAGCGGTACGGAATGTCCTTCTCGGCAGCCAGGCTGCTGGTGGGTACGTCGCTGACGACGGCCCGGAAGCCTGACACGTCCTCCTGGGTGGACACGTACCAGGCGAAGCGGATCTTGTTGGATGACGGCGAGTCGACGAGCCTAAACTTGAGGTCGACCGGGGCGCCGTCGTCCTCGTCGTCCAACTTGGCCTCTTCTTCGGAGCGGCAGTGCAGAGCGTCAGGTGTCACGTCCATGAAGAGTCGGTTCTGGAGTTGCTGGGGACCGGTGCATCGCACGGCGTTCCACTCGATGGCTTGGGGGCTGTGGCTGAGCCACTGGCGCAGGTACTTGACGTGGCAGTCGCAGTTGAGCGGGTTACCTGAAAACGAGCGGTGATATTTGAAATATACATATTTTCCGAACATATTATATATATATATATATATATATATATATATATATATATATATATATAGGGAGAGAAAGAGAGAGAGAAATAATTGTGGTGGGGTTTCAGTAAAAAATTAAAGAAAAAACAAGAAAACAAGAGTTCTTACAATTATTTGACTTCAAATTTTCGCGTACACTTTTTTCTACATTTGAGAGTTTCCCTAAAAATCTTTATTAGAAAACAATGGGATTTGCGGGTCAGGCCAATGAAGAGAAGTTGGAATGCCCCAACGAAGTACCGAAGTATATGTAAAGGTCACTTGGGGATAATTTGACGTGAAATTGAAATCTCGATTACATGGCGGCTTCATCAGTAGTAACCTCAGTAAAATTGCGAGCACCACCAACAGGATTGGAACCCGTAAGTGAGGATAATATTGACAAATTTAGCCTCTGACACACAGAGGCGGAAGGGGGGGGGGGGGGGTAGCGGGGGGTCCGGTGGGGTTTTGTAACTTTGTTGATTGTGTCAGGTTGTCATCTCGCTTGACATCCGAACAAAAATGCAATAATAAAAAAAAAAAAAGAAATACGATAGCATAGACAAGGCTTGCCCCTTGTTTTGGCCCGATGCGTTCATGTAGTCAGGTTTTCTGTTTCATCGATACGTAACCACAGCACCTGCCCCCTCAGTTCTTGCCGACTCAGAACAAAAACGAACACTTGGCAGTGTTCCCTTTTAAATGCTTGCCATATTGAATTGTAAAATTCTGTAGACATATTTGTACATTCCGTTCTTAAATCTGCCTCCCTTTGTTGTGAGGAAATTTATACCTAGCTCTTGAAATAACGTGCTTCAGTGCGCCTTTAAATATATTATTTATAAATTTTACTCCCTCTATTTTAATCCCCATTAGTTGACAAAAAAGCTGTTCGAAACTGGGAGACCAAGAAGGGAAAAAAAGGAACACAATAAGGTTCGCTCACTTTTAATGGGAGTAGAATAAAACTACCCCCAATGCTTTGTATATGTACGTCTTTAGTAAAAATGTAGGAAACTAAATGTAACAATGACTAATACTAGGCTTCAGATAATTACTCTAGTCATAGATTGCTTTACGTCGAGTGCTAACTTAATTAATTACTTGAATACTGAAGAATAAACATCATGCGAAATGAGCTACTAATATATTGCAATCGAGCTGCCCAAATATTTTTACGATAGTGCAAAGACAATCAGGACAAAATGGCGATTTTTTAAGCTTTCATGTATTTGAGCCTTGATAAAACGTGTTGTGCGCCAAATGTCCGTAATCAGAAGCTACAATTTGTTGTGCCTTGTGTCTGGATTTTTTTATGAATAACGAAAAATGTGCATTATTTGTAATATTTATTGGCGAGTTCTATGATAATACGCCGTTTTCAATCAGAAGGCTTATGCAGATAGATTTTGAATTTGATAGAGAGAAATATTCTATTACAGGTTACCTAAAAGTAACGTTAACATGCGAGTCGCCAAAGTGTACTCCAGATGCTGATTTTCACAGGTGTTTACAACAAGCATCAGCTGTTATATGTAGTGACTTGATTGCATTTCGTCACATGACAATGAGCAATAACTTTATTTTCAACTACATTAACGTCGTCATAGTTCCGCACTCAGAAGGGATTGTATTCTAAAGTAGTTATCAATTACCGTCTGTAGATTTTGAAAAGAAAGTTATCTGCAATAAAATGTATAATCCTATATTTCTAGCTTACCTTCGTAAAACAACCGCAGACCTTTCTTGATCCTTGACACAAACTCCTCTTCGAACCGTGACACGTTGTTAAAGCGAAGGTCTAGGTGCTCCAAATCCTGTGACGCAAGAAGGTCTCTCATATCCGCCGAGAAAATTTTGTTCCGGCTGAAGTCAACCCATTTGACATTCTCTGGCAGGACGAGTGCACCATTGGCAACGTGACGTAGGTCATTGTGTGACATATCCAAGAACTGAAGGCTACTCAAGTTCTTGAGGACGTTGGGATATATCTCGTTGATTAGGTTATGCTTGAGGTCTAGGAGTTCGACTTTTCCAAGCCCGCCATCAAAGCTGTTAGTGAGCACGGAAAGAAAGTTGTGGCTGAGGTTGACTCGCTTCAGTTTGTAAGGAATATACGGGGACTTGGGAAAGGTTTTGTCGGTGACGAAGGCGACCTCGTTGTGTGACACATTCACTGTTTCCAGCGAGAGCAGATCATCCAGCAAACCATGCGTTTTATTTTCCAACTTATTGAGCTTGTTGTGGGACAGATCCAGAGAATGAAGCGACACCAAACCTTTGAACGCTTCTGGCGGTATGATGGATATGTTGTTGAAACTCAGATTGAGTCGCAGCAGTTGAAGCATGCCTTCGAAAGCGTATTCACTGATGTTGTTGATTTGGTTGTGTTGCAGTCGCAAATCGAACACAACAGGCAGGCGTCCAAAAGCCTTTTTGGGGAGTTTTGTGATCTTGTTGTTGTGCAAGTAGAGGTACTGAAGGGACGACATGTCTTGCAGCGCTTCCCAGGGTATATTTTCTATGTTGTTGTGGCCTAGAGACAGAGTCTGGAGTGTTAACAAATTTTGAAACGATCCTCCTTCCAGGTGTGTTAGGTTGTTATAGTCCAAGTATAATCGCAGCATTGAATTCATTGATCGAAAGGTTCCTGGTCCAAAGTGTTCGAGATTGTTATGTTCGAGGTGCAATTCATTAAGGGCTATTGGAAGGTTGAACATGCGTTTTATACGGTTGTTATTGACCTGTATAAATCGTACGCTGACGAGGGCGGAGAGACCGCTGTGACTCACCTCTGATATGTTGTTATGACTCAGATCCAGCTCTAAGAGAGTTGGTATTGAACCGAAAGTGCTATACCCAATTTTTCGAAGCGCATTGTGACTCAGATTGATGCTTCGTACGCCAGCAAGTTTTTCGAAGATGGATCCAGATATTTCACTGATATTGTTGTGACTCAAATCAAGAGTATGCAGTTCGTAGAGCCTCTTTTTTGTGAAAGCTTTGCGATTGATTTCATTGATGTGATTGTAGGTAACGTTGAAAACCTTAATTCCTGTAATATTAGCTATTGGAATTTGAGTTAAATCGGTGATATTGTTATGGTTTAGGAGAAGAGTCGTGACATCAGATAGATAGAAAGCATTTTTGGGCATTCCACTGATGTTGTTATACGACATGTCGAAGAGCGTTACGTTGGAAAGCTCAGAAAAAGCCATATCACCGATGTAACTTATGTTGTTGTGACTCAAGTCAATGGTAACCTGATACATTTTAAGAAATCCCGAGCTCGCAATTTTCGAAATCTTGTTGTAGCTCAAGTCCAGCCTCTCTAACCACTGAAAATCTTTAAATTGCTCGTATCCGATATCCTCGAGCAGGTTGTAGGCAAGGTCCAGTGTACGAAGATGCTTGGCAGAAATAAAGGCTTGCTTGTGGACAGATTTGATCTTGTTTCCTCTGAAGTAGACATCTCGGAGAAACCTGACGCCCTTAACAGTGTTCGCATCGACTTCAGGAAGTTCGTTGTAGGACATGTTGATAACCCTAAGGATTGCGTTAGCTACGAACATGGATCGCGGGAAGGTCTTAATCTTGTTATTTGAAATGTTGAGAAACCACATATTTGTAAGCTGATTAAAATCCGTCCTCTGAAGAGTCGTAAAGTTGTTATATGACAAGTCAAGGTATTTTACCTTTCGGACTACCCTGAATGTGTTCCTCTCGAATTTCTCTAAGCGATTATGATGCAGCTCTAGCCTGTCTAAGCGGTTAAGCCCAGTGAATGCTGCGGGGTGAATTTTAAACACACGGTTATGGTCAAGACGTAACTGTAGCAGTATGTTCAACGCCCCAAAAGCGTTTGCCGGTATCACTTCAATCCGGTTATGGGCCAGGTTCAACGACGTCAAGTTTCTGAACTTGTTGATAAGCTCCACTGGGATCTCATCAAAGGTATTGTTTTCAAAGCTGAGCGACGTTAGTGATTCGTTGAAGTGATCCATGACGTCCAGTGCAACGCTGCTGAGCGAACCGTGAGTGACTGTGAGGTTTATGACCTGGAGACCCTTGAAGACGTCCCCGAACAAATTCTTGAACGACGCTTTGGATATGGTAAGATTGGCGATCGGCTGGTCCACTTTTCCCAGACCCCTTGACATCATGGCCAGGTTGACGTTTTCGCAAAGCACGTGCAGACCGGAGTGCTCGCTATGGGTGCACTTGCAAGGATACAGCTGCGTCTGACTTTTGGGACACCTAATGACTCCACAGACTCCCGAGGCTGCTAATGCCAGCATCAAGAAGACCTTGGCTGCCATTTTAAGTGACGATGTTCAGGAACTAGAAAAGAAAAGGAAATGAGGCAACCTGTTAGTTTTGGTTAAATACGTAGATGTAATCTGCTTACCTTTTCATAATTACACTTATAATATCTATAACTTATAAATTATACACTTATTACGGCGAACCTTAGGCTAGCCGTTATAGGTAAAATATTTGGGTTGAAGTATCGGATGCCGAAACATTAATGCGTAGGAGGAATAAATTGTTTGTTTGATTTCCTAAAAAGTAGTGGTAGAGCAATATATCCAGATGGCTTTTTTGAGTGGGCATATAAAATATAATAATGTAGCATGTGTGCCTTGAAATCTTGTTGCGGAGTGAAAAATGGAAGCCAAAAGGTGAGATAAATATTCAAGTATTCTTATCTGCCACGACAAAAGTGAAACCGACAAAAATATAGATTTCCTTCCAGGACACGGAAAGCCTCATAATGGCAAGGCGGGAATACAGTAAAATACCACAACACTCTCAACGTCTCTCAACGCAGGTATGTTCAAAATAATCCCACTCAACCAAAATAAGAAAAATTCGGATAAAAACCAAATAAATAATAAACGGTTTCTTTTCAAATCTTATTGATTAACTTCCAAAAAATGAATAAAGAAACATGTGGGCATGTGCAAGGCGGCAGTGACCCTCCACTTTTGTCTGACTGTTCTCAAAATGCCTTTACTTTCCTGGATCCCTGCGTTTATATTGTTCACATTAGTATTCCATCGGCAAGCCGACAAACTAAAAAGCGGCATAACGTGTAGTAGATTGGCTTTTAGTCATAACAACACCAAGGCTAAAGCCTCTTTAATCTTGCAACCTTGTTTGGATGCTACCATACTGTCTTTCAGCTCCTTTCTATCCTTTTTTTTTTCTGGGACAGCGCACACAAG
The DNA here is from genome assembly GCF_016920785.2 of Ixodes scapularis. Classification (NCBI taxonomy): domain Eukaryota; kingdom Metazoa; phylum Arthropoda; class Arachnida; order Ixodida; family Ixodidae; genus Ixodes; species Ixodes scapularis. The sequence goes on from NW_024609835.1 coordinate 171,648,902, forward strand.
GAAGGGCTTTTCGCTGCAAATTGGAGCAATGCATCATCCATCAGACAGCTAAGAATGATAGAGGTTCTTAATTGCCCCTTTTATTGTAGCGCCGCCCAGCAAAACTAAAACAAAAAAGCACTGTCGAAGCATCGCGTCTAGACGGCGTCAATGCGGTCTGAAGGGACGTCGGCTCATCGCGGCTTGAGGTCACGTTGTGCGAGGGTTTAGTTTGGAGCTGGTTTCTTTCTCCTCCCCACCAAGGGAAACCGCTTATTAGAAAAGTTATCCTGAACCAGCGCCCAAACAAATCGAACGCACTGTATCTGAGATTCAACATAATGACAGACGGAAGAGACGACGATTTTAGAAGGTTCTGTAATGAACGACGCTGTCACTTGTTGCGATTCATTTGGTTGAGACCCTCGCGATGAGGGAGCATGGCTTGAAGGCGAATAATATCGCTTATCTCGAAATATTGCGGTGAGCACAGGGTGAAACATCGCTATCTTGATGGACGCAGATGTTTTATGTATAGGTTCCACTGTCGATTGCAGTTCCTTCATTGCTTCTACTCCTTGGCATGCAACTCGGGAGGTAAAGTGAGGCATTCGTTTAACACAATTCCTCCCGTTTCTTTTTTTTTTTATTTCAATAAACGTATTATTTTAGTAGAAGATATTTTCAGCTGTGTGGTGCGGATTCTACAATGGTACAGTCCACATAGCAGAAGGTAAGGTTTGATGCAAAAAATACGCCAGATTGCCCGACAAACATAACGTTTCAATTTGGATAAAAGTTGAAACTTCAACTATAGTTATTAAGCCAAAGGTGGGACTAACTGTTAAACCTGCTAAAACAACTAATAAATTGTATGATACAACAATGATGATTTTCTTGTTCTTAAAATGCGTCTAATCATGAAATGTCAAAAAAGCACTTGCATTCGCGGCGGGAACACGAACATTCAGATTCGAATTCTTAAACTTGGAACTGTGAAATATCTATTATACAGCATTTGTCAAGATGAGACGTACATTCTTCAATCAAAGGTTCTGTCTTCTGCTTGCTAATAATAATAAAAAAAACATTTATTTGAAAGCTTAACCTCAGCCGAGAACGCGAAGGCTTATCTGTTTTAATACTGAAGAAAAACGTTGCTGCTTCTGTTTTCATGCAAAGACATATGTAAGACGTGTTTAAAAAAAAAACAAAAAAAAACGGCATATTGAATTCTAGTGAACCAGCATTCAATAAGATGAATCTGCAGTAAGCTGTCAGAGTCCAGTTATTTATCGATATTTCTATCAAATAAAATTCTCTAGTACAATTGTTACTACCAGTAACTGCTACCAGGGTTGGTAGTAGCTGCTTTGCCCTAATTATACATTAATAGAGCCGTGGCTCTTTAGCAAGGTGACTGATTACATCGGAGGCGTCCAATTAAAACTTTACAGAACGTAATTTTTATGTTTAATGACTTCGCCGACTGAACATCTTCTGGAGCACAAAAGAATTTAGAGCGGGCTAGGTAAAAGGTTAAATGGTCCTACAGCCCTTGCGGTTTCAGGCACAGGGATAGGCCATTAGTGTTGAGAGAAGGATTGTCACTTCGGGTTAGAGTTACCCAGAGAACTTTGCCAAGTCTTAGTCTGGGTCCAGGAGTACGCTTAAAATAAAAGACCTGCGTGGGACACGTCGATGCTAAATGACAAAAGTTTCGCACCAATCCTCTTTTTTTTTTCCCCTTTGGAAAGTTTTAAATTTCTTTGACGATTGACGTCGGTTTATCTTTCGAGGTGACACTTCTCTCTTCGAATACCATAAAGAAATAGTTGTAGTTCACTTTATAGACAATGAACTTAAGACTAGCTTTCGCGAAAACATTTCTTGGAAACGTAATCTATCTCTTGACCGGGGTCTCTTCCAATCACGAAGAAATAAATGACCCTTAGGACGGCACAGGTATCTGTTCTAGAGGCTCAGTTTCCAATCGGATGAAGTGGATGGTAAGCCAGAGTAGAGACTTCAGCCTTCGAGCGTTACCAGGACATTCAAATGTGCTACCAGTCCAAAAATGCTATAGCATTTTTTTGTTAATTGCGGTAATATGTTATTTTGCGATTGTTTGTTATCTGTGGTAAAATATTTTTTCCTAACGTTAGAATGGTTTGGAAGGATCAATTTTCAACCACTGAACGGTGTTGTACAGCGCGGCATTTTAGGTGATGGCAAAAAAGCCGTGAATTTGAGATGGTATTAAAACAGAGGAAAAGGACGGAGGACCAGTGGAAGGAGAACCAACGTACTTGCACAAGCGCACACACTTTTTTATTGTTAATATAATTGTATTCAAATAAAAATAACTCGGTTAGTATTAAGCATGCATATAAAAACACGCTTACAAGACTAATCTGTAGGACGTAGCGCTCCGAATTCGTTTTAATAGAAGTATAAAACAACTTACAACCCTTGCGGATAACATTCAGAAGAGAAAACAGCGGGAACAATCAACCTTACAAGGATAACTTTTGTACACTGAGTTGTTTTGTGTGCTCTTCAACCAAGGTAAATATCATCCGCGGAAAGGCAGCGAGAAAAATAGAGCTAAACAGTCCATAATAAACACAACTGAATTCTTGGAAAGTATACGTAGACGTCCTCTTTTTTAAGCTCACCTTAAGATTCTGGTTTGGGTAATAAATGGATATTTTTTGGCTGCTTTTGTTTTTGTTTGTTTTGTTTGTATAAGTTTACTTGAGACAGAACTTACAGAATGTCTCGGGGGACATGGCTAAAGGCACTTTGAAGTGCCTGACGAGGCTACGCCGCCCTTTTTGGCAAGAGCGGTAGCAAAACAAAACAAGAGTGACATGCTTTCACTGCTATACAATAAAAAACAAACACAAAAGAAGATAAATGACAAACAACCAGGGGTGTGCCAACACAGGTGGGCCAATTATCTATAATATTACATTTTGCTACAACAGATTAAAAAAAAGGATACTTTTTTGTGCTATCACATGCATTTATCATTTAAGAAGTTTAGGACATATTTTTCGTTGTTTTATTCATCCGTAAATAGAATTTCTTTCACACTTTTCTTATAACTAAGGGGTGACCTGGCGCTATTTAGAAAGTCTAAAATAGTTGGGTGTTGGTTCAAAAAATCTTGTATCTGAAAACTTAGCTTCTGATCTCCATAATTTGTCCGTGAACGAGATTTCATTATTACATTTTTTCTTAAATTGTACGGCCCATTTTTCACGGGGTACTTTGTATGAAACAGCCATTTGTCAGCATGAAATTGCCGCCAAATCTCGAGGGACAGTTTATATTTGTGTAGATTTCTTAAGTTTAATATTTGGTATGTTCTAAAGTATGGTGTGGCATTCCTAAAAAAATCTATGTTTCCAATTGCTCGTAATGCTCGCTTTTGTATAGATAAGAGACGATCTAAGTTTGTTTGGGACGTACTTGACCACACTAATAGACAAAGACTTATGCGGGAGTGTATGAGGGCGAAATAAATTTGACGTTTAGCTTTTTGTGGGAGATAATACCTTAATCTATTCAAAAGACCAACAGCTCGACAAAGATTTCCTATGATCGAATCAATATGGGGTGTCCATGATAAGTTTTCGTGGAATAGAACTCCCACGAATCAAATTGTTGAAGACTGCTGAATGAAAGAGTCCTGGAATTCTAATTTAAAATTTGACGGCAATGTCATTCCTTTCGGTTTAAATAGTAAGTACTTTGTTTCGTCCAGGTTTAAATAAAGTTTATTTGATTTAAGCCACATGTCTAACCCCCTTAACCATTCGTTTGCCCTTCCTAAGAGATCGTGTATGTCTACACCGGAGAAGAAAATATTGGTATCATCTGCATATAATACTATGTTTGAACTACCATGTATGTTTACAATGTCATTGATATATAACACAAATAGTATAGGTCCAAGAATATATCCCTGGGGGACTCCATATCTGATGCGTTGAAGGTCTGACTTCACTCCGTTTATGGTTACATACTGCGTTCTGGACGCGAGATAGTTTTTAAAAAATAATAACGCAACACCACGGACTCCATAGAACCGAAGTTTGTTTAAGAGTATGTCATGTTGAACGCAATCGAATGCTTTTCTAAGGTCAAGGAATATGCCTAGCGTATATGCTTTTTGTTCTATATTCTCAAGGATTTGTTCTTTTATTCCAAGCAGTGGAACTTCTGGTGACTTATTTTTCTGAAAACCGAATAGCTCCTTTACTAGAATATTATTCGAAGTCAAAAATTTAACAAGTCGTTTATTTATAATATTTTCAGCTAGCTTGAAAAAAACTGAAATCACAGAAACAGGTCTATAGTTGTTTAAATCATTAACTGGTCCACCTTTCCGTATAACAGCCACACGTGCATGTTTCATTTTGTCCGGGAAGACGCCTGTAGATAGAATGAGGTTGCAAACGTGAGCCAGTGGAAAGCTGATTTCTTCACAAATGGCCTTTAAAGGTTTAGGCTTGATGTCATCAGTACCGGAAGCGCAGTCATCTTTTAGTGCCCTAATTAGGTCTGTAATCTCACACTGATCGGTCGGATATAAGAAAAGAGAATCTAGGCAAATTGTCCTTATGAACTGTTCACATGGTAAATCTACGCGGCCATTCGAAGGAGCACCAGCAGTAACAAAGTGTGCGTTAAACCGGTTTGCTATCTGCTCTATCTGACCTTTCATAAAAAAATTAAAAAAGCCAAATAAATAAACATTTGACGAAGGCCATGTTGTGTTAGTTCATTGTGGGAGGAGGATCGGTTAATGCAAAGCCAAAGTCCTTAATACGTCTGACAAGCACACACACCCTTCGTAAGCAAACCGCAAACCCGACACTTTTTACATAAAAAATAAGCAGCCTGTTTTGGATTGAAAAATATATGTTTGACGTAATTCTAAAATTTTCTCTGACGGGAAACATTTTTATGTCACTTCTCGTGCCGAAATCGTTGAATAATTAGAAGCAGTGGTCAAAGGCAAAAAAGGAAGGTTTGTGCAACTTTATATATGAACGGCTAAACGTATCGTGGCATGCTAGGTTAATATGAACAGAAAGAGCAAAAATACATCCGTTGGAGGTCTAGTAGGGGCTACGTAGTTAACAGAGCGCATCCTCAACTCCAGCACATTTTGCACGCAAAATCTCTAACCTCGTATGCACATCTGCTCTAACCTATGTCAGTCGGTCACAAAGAAAGGGGCTACCCAGCCAATTACTCGACAGTTTTAGGGAACCGTTTTTGTACATCCGATACGGTACCATGGGCCCTCAGGTAAGATGTGCGCACGTGCTACCCCAGAAGACTCACACATGTGCAGTTCGTACAGGAGGGCGCAGCGTACCGTATCGCATGTCCAAAAACGGTTCCATAAAACTCTCTATCGTTCCGCACACCAATCAAAAGAACGCAGGAGAATACTTCGGTTGTCCCGCCTCTGAAGTTTGTTAAATTCCAAGTCGCTCCGCCATCTCTTGATCCTCGCGCGTACTCGCGCAACCAAAACACGGCGGATGGCTTCTAGCGCGTGCTGGAGGCCGGGCACTCGAAAGAGACGCCCTGCGGTTCTGATCGTATCAGTCATTTTCAACTGCAAGCCTGCGAGGAATGAGCACGAAAAGAATGTAGAAGCGACAGTCCGGCAGGAAAGCTGCTCTTCGTTCCAGACGAGAAAGCGCGCGGTATGCAGGGCACCCTCCCTACACGTCCCTCGACCGGTCGGCGACGGCGCGAGTCTCCGGCAGTGGAGACAGCGGCAGCAGCGGAGGACCGCCCAAGGGTGTGCTGGCTCGGACGCGTGCGTGGACGGCCTTCAGATGCAGATGTTCCCCTTGGTGTGGGCGCAGCGGCGAGCCCCCGCTGGGCGGCGCGCCCAACCGCACGCTAGGCAAGTTCTCCTTCCTATCCCAGAACGTTCGAACGAAAGAACCCCCCCTCCCCGCAGAGGACTCTAAGGTTATTCGCGAAAGCACTGACCGAGCGGGCGAAGTTGAGAGGTCTGTCCTAGGTTGCCCCGTGGCGGTGAGGTGACCGCCCTCTGCTGAAGCCAAGGGGATGAGCTCCGGCCACCCGCGTCGCCTCTAACCGTGGGCTTTATGATGGGGCAATTCCTCGGTGGTGCCTTGTGGATTGCTTCTCGGTTCACGTGTCTGCCCACATTTGTTGCCTTCTGTCGTCCTTCCACTTGGTTTCTTCACGTTCTTCACCCAGTCTTGCGGGGGTTTAATGGAAATGGAAAATCTATACCAGTTCGCTTGCGCCATCAATGTTTCACCACATGCGTACATGGAATGTGTCTACGTTCCTGCGTGCGAGTGAACTTCACAACAATCTGTGTTTGGGTGTCGCTGTTGTTGAAGGAATGTTAAATCGTCTTCAGGTGGATCGACTAGATTTCGTTTGCAATGAAGGTTTTTTTTGTTTTTTTTTTTAAAGAAAAAGTGGCGAATACCTTGTTTAACGAAGCACCGAGGCTCTGGTGTACTTACTGCATCAGAGTACGCAAGACAGAAGATAGCCTTAGACAGGCATTAAGGTAAAGACAGTGGTTCGTTGGTCTTGAAATTATAACGTTTTAGCGAACAGAAGGAAGTACAGTATAGTAAAGTCATTGTGCAGCGTTTACAAGGAGGGTTGATAGAAAAACTTTGTCTAGCCGGAAACTCAAAAAGCGCAATTAAAAAAAAAAAAGTATGCTTGGGCATGACAAACCACTCGCAAGGTATTCTTCTTCACGATAGAGGCGTTGCCAGAATGTTTGATCAATTCGTATGCAAGATAAGTGGATGGAATGCCCCTATTCTGCTGATGAAGTTTAGATTTCATCAGAGTCTAACTTTCATTACTCTAACCTAACCTGGTTTTCGGCAACTGCTTGCCTTGATATGGCTTTGATCCCGTAAACGTGCCCAAGCAATTTATGAATAACGGCATCAGGAACGTTCTCACTTCCAAAGACTCACAGAGCACCCATGCTCTGCCCATTTAAACTAGACCTCAGATGACCTTCTAAATTGGGTTCACATCTGCAGATTCTGCGCAGCATACGGCCTTAATATTATGATGAAGAGCCACCGGCAACATAACGTTAGAACTAAGAGCTCTAGGAATCGACATTGAGTTCGACGACTTAAATATTGGGACTTCTCACTATTTCTTTCTTTATTAATTTTCTAAGAGTGGAGGTGCAGGTGTTATATTTTAGCCTTTTGTGCTGAAATTCAAATGAAATTTATGACAATGGTTGGTCTTGAGCAACGTGCCTTTTATTTCATGAGCCATATGCGCTCAAGTACTAAAATGTATCGTTGCTGTTACGCGAGCTATACCGGCCTGCAATCATGCACCCTAATGAGCCTAAGATTCAGCAGAATAAACTATGCAGAAGCGTTGGCACTACGTGCCAGTTTTATTCTTCGCCCAAATGTGAGTCTGATAAAAAAAAAAAGAACTTAATAATCCTATGTGGACTTGAAACGTAAAAACTCCCTGCGCAAGAACGATCGCATAGTGCACAAATCATACTGCTACTTTTCCCTGTCCCAATAATTAGAAACGATCTTTTTTGTGTTTTTCTCCACTGCATTGTGTCTTCGTGTCTTCATTAGAACGGACACTAATGAATGTACGCATATGAAAGGGTGTTTCGCAGAGACGAACTCTTCGTTACTACGAGCCAAGTCCATCCGATCATAAATACACGAAACCAAACTCGGGAGGTTGTCAAACGCGATTCGGACTAATCGGGACAGGTCCATGATTAAAAACCCCGACCAAATAAGGCCGCTCTGTTTATTTCACTCCGAAGTGAGCTATACTCCGTTTCACCTTACAGTGGAGCGCAGCGAATGCCACCAGCCATCCCTGCCAGTCCAGTGTTACGAACGTACCACGTGACTGCGCACCCCGCGCGTGGCTGAGCTCTCCTCCAAGATCACGTGACCCTAACGCGGCATTAGATTGGCTTGCATGGCTCGTAGCGCGTCATTCGCAGTGAAACGTTAGGGCGAATCGGTGTATTAAAGTTTTGGTCAAGCAAGCCCTCACACAGACCGCACCTCGCCGTCCGAGGCTAACCACCCGGGAGGATCGCCGTCGCTGAAGGAGGCATGCGGAGAGGCGGAACGCCGCTTCCACGGACATTAAAGTGATGAATGGGGACCCTACGCGGCGGGCAGTAAAAGCCGGAGCGCCTCGGCGCCTCTATACAAAAAAAGATTACCCGAAAAGAGAACGTCCTGACCTGCTGTCCGGTCGCAGTCACGATGCGTAAACAGGCCTCTACCGCAACCGCGTTCCGCGGCGTAAAAAAAAAAAAAAAAAAAAAGAAAGGGGGCAGTGACAGTTTTGTGGGCTGCGTTGTTCCTTTTCTTTTCCATGCAAAAGATAAGCCGCATTTTGTTTTTGTGCTCGTTTGTGTTTTAGGCACTTTTTCTAGGTTGGTATAATAACTCGCGCTCACGGTTCAAGAAACACTCAAATTCAGTCCAGATAGCAGTAGTGTGCTTCCATCATTTATTGAATCCAAGGTTATTCTACCTCACCTCAAGCAGTTAGGTGCAATTCTACAGAACGGTCAAAGTGACGTCTTTTTTAATATTTGACTCGTAATTACTTAGTTCATATTATTTTGGTAAAAAAAAGCGAGCAAAGGAAAAGAAAAAAAAGGCTTATGTACAGATTTTTAAAGCCTACACATCTGTCTTCGTCAATGTATTGTTCATTTATTTTCTCCTCTTAGCGAGTTCACGACGCTCATGTATATCTTCCTATGTGCCTCGAAAATGACGGAATAAGAAATAACCGCAAAAATTATACCTTCCTACTGGAAGAAAGAAGGAAATGAAAGATGAAAGAACGATACCGGGAGTTCACTTCCGCAACTGCACATTAAAAGCGCGTTTGCTTCGGCGCAAAGGTGTTTCAAACACAGCTTAAACAAAACCGCGACTTCTGGGAATATGTGTAGCCCGGAGGAAATGGCGCTAGCTTCAGCGATCAAACTCAGCTTTTCGCTTCCGACATTTTGTGCGTCGCATTTTTTGCTTCCGAAACACTTTAACAGTTCCTGGGAACTCGGCATTTCGCGAGAGCTTCCGACTACGGCTTTCGACGGAACCTTCGGTGTCAGTTAGCGAGCGGAATAATTCTCCCGGAGTTCGGGGGAAGCGCTCCGATTTGCGCTCACGAAATATACACACAAACAAGACTCTATACTGCGGGGTTTCTTCTCGGTATTCAGCGAGGCATAGTTAGTTACGATTCGGATCTCATTTGTGCCCACACGTTTCTAATCATTTTCTCAGAATGAGCCAGGCTCCGAGAACGCTCAAGTATACCGGTTTAGCGTGAATGCTGAGGTAAGCGTCGTGGGATTTCGCACGTTTCTTGTTGTGTATCTGTGAACGTAATGTTCATAGAATTCACCCAATGGGCAGTGTTGAAATGTGCGTAAGGTAGTGTTGTTTCTTCGAGCTATCTGATCCTAGATTTCTTTCCTTTTATTGCGTGCATGAAAGATAAATAATTTAAACCACCTGCTTTCCAAGTACACTCCGAAAAAAGCCCGTGCGTCTACAATCCCGCACAACACTCGTAGAGCCAATCAACCCAACCTATGGAGGCAGCTCAGCGAAATGACAATACCGAAATATATGTTTATACCAAGAACCGCAGTCTGAGTTGTGACATTAAGGGCCGGTTGCACCAACGTCGCTTAGCGCAAAGCGGAGCTTAGCCGGGAACTTAAGCTTAGTTTCGGTTTCGTTCGGTTGCACCAAACTCGCTTATCGCTAAACCTAGCACTAAACTACGCTTAACTTAAGCGCCCAACATTGGGCGCTTTGCTTCTGGTTGTTTCTTAATCCTGGATTAAAAACATGGCGGCTGGTTTGTCGCGGTCGACGCGGTGGACGAAATTGGTTCTGCAAAGTGTTTTAGGCTACATCAGCGTGAAAGTCTCGACAAAATGACTTTCGATTGTGACAAGGATGCAAAATATTGTCGCGTGAAGTGTTTATCGACCCCTGTTTTCAAGTTGGCTCTCCACTTTCAGGGCGTGTTAGCCCTAACCGAGAAACGTACGGAGCTGTGGGGCATAGAGATCATATACTAAATCTAGAGGAAAAGGTCCGCCATTTTCCCATACATTCTGGCTGCCGCAAGCGGCGGACCATGCAGGCAGACCCTCTGGGTCCCAAACACGGTTACATCATCAGAGCAGTTTCGTGAACTTCAACAATCCACGAACTTACCGGTGGAAAGATACTCGCGTTCCTTTCGAAGCTTTCTTTTTGCATAGCGAGCAGATTTACGGCCTCGCGTTAACGCTAAACTAAACCATATACCCGGCTTCGCTGGTGGGGCGCGGCTGGGCGCGGTTGAGGAATACGAAACTGCGCAACCACCAGATTTCCGATATTTCGACACAAGGGAAGTTAATGCAGCGTAATGACTTTATTGCTTTTTATAAGCGTTAGAATAGCTCAGAATTTAGTTTACAACGTTAAATTATCACTGTTTATATTGCTGAGAGTTTTCACTCTTCGCGTTTACCGCGTTTACCATTGCAACGTTGCTTTCTTTCTCTCGTGTTCTGTCGCTCTCTTTCGCGATCGTTCACTCGGGACCCAGGATGTCGGCGCACGGGATTTGCCACTCCTCCTCACCCACCTTTACCCCCCTGCTGTGGGGCTCACGTCTGTATTCCCGTTGGTTCTTCTGTCAACGAGCTTATTCGTATGTACTTACTAATTTTCGCATAGCTGTAACGTATTGTTATTTACCACCTTGTTTATTTACACTTGCAGCGCGTATCCTTCAATCTGAACAGCGCGTTGAATAGTGGCAGTACATGATCTCGGCGATCAGCTGATTGTCGACACCTTTGCCGTTTGCATTAGATTGCGGCGCTTTTAAGTAATAAAACAGCGAAAATTCAATTTCTTTCGTTTTCTGAGTTTTGAGACAATCTTCAGTGAATTTTCCTTATCTCGTGAGTAGAGTCTTGGCTTCAAAAAACTGTATCGTTCCATAACTGTAACTTTTTTGGTGATCGCATTTTTTTTTTATATACTTTGCTTTATATATTTAATTCGTTTCCCGAGAACGAGATACTGTTGTTTCCGAGTTGTGCTCTGTGATGATGTTTTCCCTTTACTTTTGTCGTTTGTTGTCATTGTGACGATGGTTGAGACTATATACCGGAACACGTTTTCAATAAAATTCAGTTGAAAGTTGCGCCTTGTTGTGTCCTCCGTAACTTTTTTGGTGATCGCGATTTTTTAGGAATATTTTGCTTTATATCTTCCATTCGTGGCGACGACAAATCGTAACGACTACTATGTTAGATTCGTTCATTGCTGTATCGGGGCAGGCTGGGGCAGGTGATGCGAAGAGACGACCGTTCTTATCGGCGCGATGTAATGTACTAGTGGGAGTTCTTTTTTTTTTTTTTTTTCTGAACTCGACAGTGTGAAACTGAAGTCCGTTTGAGGCTGCAGCGGATGTTCAGCGACGGTACAGTGCAGTTCTGTCACCTTGCTGATAGCAACGAGTACCGTCGATGCAAGGTCTCGTGACCTGACCTCTCGACGACTTCTATTCGACGATTTCCGGGCATTTTCGCAGCTGCCGTGGCGAGTTCGTCACTGTTTTGAACTTCATCGGTCTCAGGCTTGACTTGGTTTTAGTAGTCATCTTACCTGCCTACTTATATCCATGATGTTTTGTCTTCAGCGATGTAGTGAGTAGAGTGTACTTCTCGCGTTCGGTGAGTTTTGGGGCCCCCGATGGCTCCTTCGCCTCAAAATGTGAGCACGAAAACTACTACCACTGTCAAAATATCCTGTTATCAACCGATATTAAACACAAAATCACAGATGTAAAGAGCATTCGTGTTTATTTGAAGCTTTGACTTCTGTTATTGAAAGTTAAACGAAAAAATGATTGAATTTGGAGACCTTTAATTTGTTACTCACCGAAGAAATACAGCGAAAAGCAGACGCCGACGACGACTACTACGGCAGTTTTTCTTTTTTTTTGTTTACATCACGTGATTCCTCTCCTTCAATCGTATTCGTCGCTCTGAGCGTTCCCTAGTTTGCTCTGTTTGTCCCTAGATTCCCTACGCAAATCCAGCGTTTAGCTAGGGGCGCGTCTGTAAAGCCGGCTTAACCTTGGTGCAATCGGAATTTAAACCCGTGCTTACCTAAGCTCGGTTCAGGGCGCTAAGCCGGCTTAGGAAAGTGCCGCTTTGGGTTAAGGTAAGCGGCGTTGGTGCAACCGGCCCTAAGCAATGCAGGCGTGACGTGTTGTGATTAAAAATTAAAACAGCGCAAGGACACGGACAAGAACAAGAAGGTAGACGAACAAGGCGCTGACTTACAACTAAAGTTTATTCGTGCTAGCATCAAGTATAAGTACTGTAACGTCATGCGCTGTCTATGTTAGTGCCGTTTTGCACTGCTTGATGTCACAACTCAGACTGCGTCTTTTGGTCTAAACATTTGTTTTCGGCATCGTCATTCGCTGAGCTGAATTTTGTAAATTGCGCTGATCGGCTCTCCGAGTGTTGTGCGGGAAAGTAGATGCTGGGCTTTTTTTAGAGAGTAGCATTTCTTGACGATAGTCCGCAACAGGATGAGAGCAGAGGAGGGGAGTTAGGCTTGTCCCGCCCTCTGCGCACCTGGTAACTTCGCTAACGCTTCCGTGTCTCGTGAGCCTCCAGCGGGAGCATGATAAGTCAAAGCACGGCGGAAAGCCACGACGGCGTGCTCACTGCCTTCCGCCGTGCTCAGAAAGAGAGACACCTTGCCGTTCTCAATCTGTTAGTCACTATAGTGATGTCCAGAACGCTAACCCGCGTTTTCTTTCACCACGTTTCGATTTCGTGGATGTGGCGCATGACGATCCAGGTAGTAAAAGTAAACAAGAGGGGCAGGTTCCGTAAAGTACATGGTGCGTATTTAATTAAATATAGAACGGAAATTATATTATAATCTTTATTTTTTTAAGAAAACAATTTTTTTCAGTTAAGCTACCGATACGTTTTAAACATTCACAAATACAAACATTAGTGAAATTGGTCGCGTCACTGGTACTTCTAAACATTTCCCGTAATAGACCCTTCTCAAAGGTGTGCACCATCCCGTAAGCACTGCGTCTAAGTTTGGCGAGGACTGAGATCCGAACACACGTTTCGTGCCCAACCTGCCAATGTCGCTCGATGGACTTTCCAATAAAGAGTCAATTGAACCAAGATCAAAAGCAGATTTCACTTCTTCACGTGTGCATATACTGTGTCCTAATCAACATAAACGACGTCTGCTACTTGGGAAACGAATAACAGATATGTTTAAAACTAATGTACCATTGTAAAAAAAAAAACAGAAAAAAAAGAAAAAAAACCTAGTGGCATGAAGGAGCCATAAAATAATTTGTCCACTTTCTAAAAATTCTGTATAGAAAATTAATCCTCGATGCTCGTAATACCAGCGCAGTGAAAGACTGGCAATAAGTAAGTTTTTCGATTTACAAGTCAACTGCCTCGTAAGAAAATGTAGGGATGGGAGCGGTGGTTAAGCTTGTCGATTTCTACCGAAATGAAGTGTTTAGTCGGAGCAAGTATGTGCTCCCCCCCCCCCCCCCCCCGTTCTATTCCTAACAGCCATGCGCATAGGTTGGCGGTGATCCAGAGACTTGTCATTGCTCGTACATTTCCGTCATTTCACCGGCTCTCTTCGTACGAGAGCTCGAATATTAAAAGCCCCATCTGTTGTATGTTGATGTTTCGACAGCGGGAAGCTTCTCTGCCTTAAAATGGCGCCTGAAGTGTGCACTGAATCTGGGCAATCTGGTCAATGCACTATCACTGGTAAACGCATTTGTTTTATGTGAGTCACGCATTACTAAGATAATACGCTCAGCTAAGCAAAAACAAAACAGTAAGGTGATTGAGCCAAGAAATGATCTATTAACTCTCCAGCGCAAGCTTCCGCTTGACGCGGGGAAGCGCAGGGCATTGGCACCGGGCGGACCTAATTCAAGCCCCGACCAGGGCGCTCTTAGCGGCAAACGGGGCGTTTCATCGGGAGGCTTCTGCCAGTCGCTGCTTTGGTTGTGCGTGGTAGCGGCAGTAGTGGGTTAGCGCTCTAATTTCTGAGATGGCTATTTCGCACAAAGAAAAGCCACAATTCCTGCGAGGTCGGCTGCAATAGCACGTAAAAGAGCGCGCACGGCACGGTAATTTACGGCTTCACTTAGAAGCCGTACGAGGCGTGGCGCCGCGCGACCTGAGTGCGACTTGTGCGTCGATGCAAGTAAGTGGTGTTTCTCACCTTGCAGTTCGCGTTTCGCTTTAATCTGCGGACGAATAATACAATTCACTTTTGTTAGCGACGATAAAACAACATGTATGCCTACAGCAAACTCTAAAATGCGAAGCTGATTCTTCACCGGGAACGAGAAGCGGAACGACGTCGCCCAGCCAAGCTACGACCCACCCTTGGGCATTTCCATAAGCATACAGGAAGAGAATAGTACTGGGAATCGCGGAACGGCGCGAAAACAATCGCCCGGTTTCCGCCAATCTGATACAAAAAGCAATAAACGTACATCATTAGCGCAGTACACTCAACGCCAATTAAGAAAAATTTCTCATGTACTCACGCGAAGCTCGACGTTTTTTGAGGGCGCGCTCAAATTCGAGTGCGGAGTTCACCGCGCCGTGAAACCCACTATTCCGTCGAAAGGGACCTTCTTTACGTCGCACACATGACCAGATTTGTGAAGGAGTTTTCACTTCGTCATATTGGCTCTACGGAAGAAGCTATCTAGATTCGTTACCGCGTTAAACCCCGTCGTAATCACGACGGGGTCACTGTTTGCTCTGCTGTTCGTCGCCATTGCTTCCCCATGATTCTGCCCCGGCTACCGAAGCTTTCCGGATTCGTAACTGGCTTAAACCTCGTCGTAATCACGACGGGGACGCTGTCCGTTGTGCTGTTCGTCGCCATTGCTTCCCGACGATTCTGTGCCGGCTACCGCTAGGTGGCGGAGAACAATTTTCGACCCCCGCGACGCGGCCGGCTCGTCCGCTTCCGATACTACACACTCGGCACCCGAATCCTCTCCCGTGTACCACACGATGCATTGGGCGCACCGAGGGCAAGCAGCGTATACTTTCTGCTTCCGCCAAATTCGATCAATTTCGATAAGCCTTGTCAAAGCCTGCCCCTCTGCCGCATAGGGTCAGTAAGAAACTATCGGTACTGGTATTTCTAAAACTCTCGATGTGTCAACTTTTCAGCCGAGCATCCCGAAAACCAGGCGAAGCAAAAATTATGCTCTGCAATGTGACCCCGCGTTGGGTTCAGTATGGGCCCGCAGTCTGATAGAGGCTTGCTGCGATATAGTGGGTAAGTAAGCAATTTCGGTAGTACGTTCCAACTTCCTGGTAGCCCTGGATTTTATTTTATTTATTATTCTGGAGTGCCAGACGTCTTCCGTTAGTTTTCTAAGTAATTGTTTTCCCAAAACTAAATTACGGTTACGTCACTCCTTCAACCACTCACAACTCTATATAGTTTGTTGCAACAAAAGAACTGCAGAGGCGGCCCGGACCCCCATACTATATAAATATATATATATATATATATATATATATATATATATATATATATATATATATATATATATATATAAATAAACCCAGCACTGAAATAAAAAGCGCCAACGAAGGCTTCTACATCAACGTAACGCAAAAAACGAAAAAATGACGTGATTGAAATGAATGCCATAGCGATGCCAGTTCTTTCTTGAGAATTCGTGGAGGCTAGCCTCTCTTTGAAGTTCTTACGCTGCAACCAACTATTGATGAAAAATGGTAAGGGAGAGACAGCTCTGATTTCGTGCTTGTCCTAAAGAGCTACGCTGTCCTCATGGTTACGGAGGCGCCTCAGACGCACAAACCGAGGGTATTGAGTCTTAAACTCAAAGCGAAAGAGCCCCGCTCTTAGTTCTTTTTTTTTTTTTTAGTGGCAGAGGCGAAATACTTTTTTTCCTCGTGTCGTATCTTACTATCATTCAGACGACAGGGAGCGGAGAGGAGGAAACAGAGCCAGACGGACAATGAGATTGTTCATCGGAGCTCTAAGTCCGATGCTAAAGTTAGTTTCGTATCTGTGACTCAAAGCCGCTCCGTTTATATTTATACTGATTGTCGAAGAGTATCTACGCATGTACTGGAAAAGACATCAGGCAGGATGAAGGCAACCTGACTCTTCGCAGGTTCAGAATATGGTAGCGGGGTCGCAGCTGCTGAGTAGGCATGTGAACATAAAAATTATTTGCTCGGTCCTCTCAGCATGCTGCTCTTTAATAAGCGATATTTTGTGGGAGAAAGCGAAGTATACAGATTTTTTTTTTGTTTTAGTTATACCGCAGCCAAAAAGACGACAAGTAACACCGTTGGCTAGCAGCTAAAGCTCACTTTATAGAAATGAGATAGCGAAGGTAACGGGCTCTTTATTTATAGCAACTGAGGATATACGCAAGACCATAAACAGGAAGCTCCTTGGCGAGCAGTCAATCGGCGTCACTGGAGCCCAAAATGGATAAACCTGAATTAATCAATAGTACGCAGTGCACTCTGACACTTGAGATCGGATTTCGTGTGTACGAAACTGGAACCTAGCAAGGTTGTGATATTTGCGCACTAGGCAGATCTATCTAGAGTGGCTGAACGTCCATCTTAATATAGGGACACCATTTTCACTTTTCCCGATCTCAATGTCGAAGATAAGAGAGTGATCCGAAGGAGTACCCTAGCCTCCGGCCGAACCTCAGATATCTTTCCAGAAAGCCCTCTCTAATGCGCTCATGAAGAGAGCAGTAAAAGGACTAAGACAATTGTGCCACAAAATGGCCGGATGTAGCCATCAGATAGACGCTTACACGTTAAGGTACCTTGGCCCTATACTGTCAAAACAAACGCCACTGCTAGACCTCTATAGCCGGTGCCTTTTGTACATGGATTGCAGTATCGAATTTGCAAATATGCAATATTTTTCTAAACAATTTTTTTAAACACTTCACAAGGCAATACATGCTCATCTCACTTGATTTTATGCCGCTTGCTGCTGTAAAAATAGTCGAAGTGTTAGAGCTTTCATTCCCGGTCTGCGGACATAATTACCCATTCTTTGCGCGCCTCTGAGGAGGAATGCGGCGGATTCGCCCATGCCGTACATTAGCGCGAGTTCCTCCTTTCACGAGCCGAAGGTCGAGACCTTCGATTAGCTCCAAGCGAAGGCCGCAGCTTTTGGCGAGATGTAAAACCTCCGGCATTAGTGACCATGACGTTACTTATAAAAAGTAAAAATTTCTGCTGTATAACTTATCCATGGTTTCTTTTGTATAAAGAAATAACCCTGGATATCAACACTAAATATTTCGACTTCTAAACTTGGTGTACGCCTTTTTATCAAGCTTTGAAGGTATCTGTACTAAGGATATGCTAATTTTAAGATATATGTTCCATGCATGGTTGGTGAGTTTGTCTCATTTGGGAAGTGTTCGACGTCCGTGTTTCGCTGGATATAAAATTTTGTTTTAGCAGTTCAACCAGTGCTATCCAAGTAGAGAAGCGCTAAAGCGGATTTTTTTTAATTCACCGAGTTAAGTTTTAAAGCGACACCCTTGTAAAATTTCGGTCTAAAATGAATACGACTGCTTGTCGTTGTAATGCCGACGTGGTATATCCAAAAAAGAACGCCGCAGTTTACTCTTGGAAGGTTGCTAATTTTCAGAAAGAGCGCATACATTTTTTTTGAGAGCTTTCGAGGTATTATATTTTAAACAGAAAACAATATGAAGGAATGTGCAAGTCTCAATGAATTATTGGCATGCAAAGGCACACATTTAGCGCACAAGTACTTGTCTATTCTTGGAGTGAAACCTTGCGCTGCAGAACCCAGGGATCCTGGGCTCGATCCCCCCCCCCCCCCCCCCCCCCCCCCCTCCCCGTTTCGATCTAGATGAGCACACGTGCGGTCATGTACCACTAATGCGTGGTGCACGTTAAAGACCCCAGGCTAGCTGCTGCACTGAACTGGCTAGATTTCTCATCTACAGGGATTGACTCGTCGTAACTTTGAAATGGCTGACCAACTGCGCGCTGTCTAAATACGTAGGCAACCCCCAATTAGTAACATTACATGTATGTTTGACTGAGAAGTGTAAGGGTATGATTAAAGACTGGTGCGTTGTGGGGAAGGATACACAAAGGAAATTTTAATATCTTACTAAGAAATCTCATAGTTTTTTATCCAGATATTCATAGCAACTTGTCACCGATACCACGAATTCAATATGTTTTAGACACAAATCTTGATATTTTTGTACAAAATTGCCTCTTGTTTGCACAG
Organism: Ixodes scapularis; assembly: GCF_016920785.2. Lineage (NCBI taxonomy): Eukaryota > Metazoa > Arthropoda > Arachnida > Ixodida > Ixodidae > Ixodes > Ixodes scapularis. The sequence goes on from NW_024609835.1 coordinate 171,667,357, forward strand.
GGTTGCTGTAAAATTGCCAAAACTGTTTGCACGTGTATTAATGTAAAACAAATGTATAAGTTTTTGAAACATCTGTATAATTTGAAGCATGTATATACTTGTGATGATTATGTATTTTATGCTTCGTGCCTTACCGCAAAGGCCTTTGAGCCGTTGGTAAGCACGCAAAAATAAACATTGAATTGAATTGAAAAGAACTGTACTTGACTAATATACCGAAAGTTTTAGGCTGTCGAATAATATAAACGTTTATCTAAAATATGCTCGCTATGGTAAAAATACGCAAGCGTCTCCTGCTAGAACAAAACGACCTGAACAAGGACGTTGTTTAATATGTAACCAGTGTTTTAAAATTGGTGACACAAAAGAAAGTTGTGTTTATGATGACATTTATCATGATCATGCAAAACTTATTTAACACCTCGCAATCGTGCAATGATAGAGAAAAAATATTATTGCATTACAAAAAACGCGTTTGAATGTGTTAAGTTTTTATAGGGTGTAAAACAATTATATTATCAACTTTTTTGTATACATACCTTGTGTAAGCGGCATAATCATTTTTGACTAAAAGAAGTCAACCGATCACATGGGGAGTTCTATTAGACTTATTTTCAATACGTTAAACATAAAACAATAGTTTCACTCTTAGCGAAACACAAAGCACCTCGAGCACCTGGAATACGAGCATCACTAAGCAGAAAAGCATCAATTAAACTCTCATCGTCGCCAAGCTCTATGCTAACTGATACATTCGGTAGAACTCACTTACCTGTCCATAGGAACGAAAAAAATCAGGCATAGCCACACTACTGCACTCGACTATGTGTAGACCAGAACTCACCAAAAACTGCAAGCTCCTATTCCACATCCAACCAAGCTGGCAGCAGCTGTTCATCCACCTTGGCTCGGCTCGCAGATTTCCACAGCAGACGTGCCCGCACCAAAACAACCACCCCTCCGACGGACCGGTCGGACACACGCACCGACTCTCACCAGGTGCACCCTGACGACCGACGCCAATTGCCACGACACCACAAGACGCTCTTTGGCGAAGACAGTCGTCACGATCTCCGCGGTCGTCTAATCCTCTCCGTGGACACCGTCGGCTAAGCTCCCGAATCTCTACGAAGACTCCTTACAGCTTCACTTCAAATCCGTACGCAGAATGGAAGAAGTTTCGCGAGACTTTGCCGGTGAAGAAGTCGAGCGACGAGGACATCTTGGAGTCCCCTTGAGGTTTCTTGGTTTGCGAGCTCGCGAAGCCAGGCGGAAATGAAAGGGCTGACCTAGAAAGTAGGCGGGCTTTTTAACAGACTCGTATTTGGGTCACGTCGCTCGCTCTCCTCCGGACAGGTTCTTCGGGAGTCCCCCGCACGTGGCAAGGGAGAGACGGAGAGGGTACCTCACGAGGTATATACTTCAGTCTCGCGGTGGTCCTCCTCCTCCTTGGTTGTCCGGCTCCCGTGCCCGGCTCTCCCCGCCGCTGTGTAGGCTCGTTCCCGTGATTACAGGGGTCTCGTTATGATGCTGGGGGGCGTGTCCGGCGCAGCTCTCGGCACCACTGCTTGAAAGTTTGCTTTAGGAATTAAGTGCGATGCCTAAAACTGACACCGGCCTTTAGCAAGCACAGAGGGAGGTCCCCATGAACGAGACATATGTGGGTTCCAGCGATTGCATGTTCCTCGGCAAACGTTTTGTTTGGAGAGTGACGTGAAAGCGCTTCTGCTCGTTTCTCGAAGGAAAAAGCACTTTATATTTTGGCAAACTGTTTACCTTGTCAGTCGACGATACTTCGCGGTCGAATAGGTTTCAAACGTTTCGTTTTAGTCAAATGAATGCGGGTGACAATTATTTTGCTAAGAACCTTATTTTTTTAAGCTGCTTTAGTGGGTTCATTCTTAGGAAACGATGGACGCGGCAAGTGCTGAGCCTATTATCAACACTCAGCAGTGGGGCTGGGCGTCGACTGAAATTTTTAGCCTAATTATTTGCCACTCTTCAATCGATTATTTAATCCATTAATCGGTTTTGTTTATTTGCACAAATTATTTTAAAAAGTCAAAACAATATTTAGTTTTTTTCGCTTTTATTCAATATGTGATAAACGGCTCAATATATAATTTTGATTGCGAATCCACTTTCATGTTTAGTAAAATACAGCTCAAAGACACTCACAGAGCGTTATCTCATCTGCATGGGGTAAAGATGTTCGTTAAAGATCCTCGCTAACAGTACCTGTTTACCTGTGCACTGGTTGGTAATTATGCTTCATGTGACGTTGGATTTCGTACATTTGCGCATGTAAAGACTCCTATTGTACGAGAGACCATTCGACGAGGCAGTTTCAGACGCCTGTGCCAGATGAGCTTCAGTCAGGCTCCCATTGCTTTTGGTGACAAAATCAATGAACCTTAGTTCTACTCTTTCACTCTGAATATAAAGTGCCTCGGGTCAACGTTTGCTCAAAAGCCCTGTACAAACTGTCTCTGCAAATGCGTGTTTCGTATTATGGGAGACCGTTCGCACAACTCATTTCTCATTAGGGCTATACCGGTGCGATAGTGCCTTTGGCCACGCTTCTACAGACAGAAGTACAATTCTCAGAGATGGTGATGATTAAGTGTGCTTTCAAGGTTATTCCTGGTTATTGAGACCATAAATATATGCCACTCTCGATTTGTGTGTAGAATGAGAGTGTAAAAATTTGCCCTGCTTCAAGGGCATATAAAAACCATGCTAACTCAGTACCTATAAGATCGGTAAATGACCGAGCTGATTCACCGATTCCAAACAAACATCTGTACTGCCGGCCTTACTGTAGTGCTGGGCAACTGATCGATTAACGTACCGAATAATCGACTCATTGTTTATTCGAGATTAATCTACTAAGCCGGGTAATCGGTAAAATTTTGACGAACCAAAAAGAAGCAAAAATTGAACGCTTTCACGCGCAGACGTGGACAGGTACACCTGCATGAAGGGCAAACTTTAGGTGACATTTTAAACTTAAAAAGTAAATTACAGCTGTGAGATTTGTAACTCCAGGCAAGTGCAGATCGTTGCACGTGTCCCGGTCATTTCAACGCCGTGCGAGTGTTTGTTGAGCGCAGCAGAGACTATTCTGAAAAATCAAAGGAGGACACTCTTGCCTGAGAATATGAACGAACCCCTTTGTCTCATGCTGAAGTAAGTATTGCATCTGTCCGTGTGAATGCTTTAGTACTCTTCTCAACTACACATGAAAGTTGATTCGTAGTTGAAATTATATACTGCGCCGTCTATCACATATTCAGAAAAAAAAAAAAAATTAAAAGAACGAAGTTCTAAAAATATTATGCATAGAAATTAACGAGACGATTAGTCTCGTTCATTTCTATGCATAATTAATCGATTAAAGGGTGCCAATTAATCCGGTAGAACTTTTTAATCGATGCCCAGCCCGAGTCAGAAGGCTTGCAAAATGCCAGTAAAACAGGGAGATAAACAGTTACATATCCTCATCGTTTCCAAATAAACATATATATATATATATATATATATATATATATATATATATATATATATATATATATATATATGTATGTATATATTGCTACTGTGTTTTCATTTAGATGGACATCGCACCGTCGTCGTGTGTTTGTGCAATCTATGATCACTATTACAAGGTGAACAGTCATACTGGCGGCCAAAATTTTCATCATCAGCGTGAATCCGCGGTGCCATTTCTCAAATGATGGCCAACCTAACAATGACAAAACTCTCAAAGTCTTAGTTGCATTTTGTATCGTACGCTGGTGCTACATTTACCAACGTCGCATTTCTTACAGCAGACCGACCTCGCGTTGAAAAAAACACTCAACACATGACTTGTATTTTTGGTTTTATTTCTAGACTGCTACAATTGTTTTAATGTACGTAGCCTATACAACAATAAAGTACGCTTCTTTTCTGTTTGTTGCTTTTGAAGTCGAGATGGAACGCTTCAATCTGACCAGGAGCACTTCTAAATCAGATCCTGCAATCGCCTCATATTCGCTCAATATTGATGACGACAGCTTGAAGACCGACAAGAACAAAAACATTTGTAGTTATACAGGCTTCGAGTTACCCCCCCCCCCCCCCCCTCCAAAAAAAAAGAAAAAACTTAACGTGGGTGGTAATTATCTAGGGAGAGGGGAGACGGATGGTCGCAGCTCCCATTAACTTACTTCGCTGTAGTGAAACTACCGGAGCCGGGAACGCATGGCGATAGATAGATAATTGCAGAGGTGATGCGAATTGGGTTAAGGCCGACGGGAGGGTTCATACATCTAGTGTTTTAGTTTCTAGCCTAGGTGGCGCACGCTACCGCCCGTTATAAAGTGTACAGAAGTTAGCATTCATCCATCTAACCAGGAGTGTCGTTCGTATTATCTTCGCTAACTTCATGGGGAGGGTTAATAGAGAGCTTTAGTACGCGTTCCGAAACCTCCGATAACGGTACCCGATAGAAAAACGATGTATATATGCTCAATGACGTCGGCGGAGTATCGGCTATCATTATCGGAGTCACTGTAACGATCTACTAAAACTCCCTAATAAGATGGCCACAAGTATAGTGTTCTCCAAACTTAAGGCCGCCACGAAATGGTCAGTTTCTGACACTTTTAGAGCGCAGCTCTTAGGCGCCCGCTTCCATGTTGAGCGGCGTCGGCGTAGCCGTAATCGCGCACGTTGCATTATGGGACGTTTTCCCGCTAAAGTTAGGGGAGACATTTTTCCGCTAAATTTATCGGGAAATCGACATCGACATTACGGGACCTCAACACCAATTCAGGTTCCCCGCTACATTTAGCGGGAAAAAGTGACCTCACGACTTTGTGTCACGTCACTCATGAACAAATTCAGCGGCAGGAGGAAAGGAAAAGGAAAGGAGGAGGAGGAGGAGGAGGAGGAGGAGGAGGAGAGGAGGAGGAAAGGAGGGGGACTAGGAAATGAGGAGGAAGAGAAGGGTAGGAGGAGACGTTAAGGAAGCATTCTTCCCTTGTACCCTAACCCTTCTCCTCCTCAAGAGCTGCGCTCTGGTTTCGCAATACACAGATTTGTAAACGTCTTTCTTTTTTGTTCTATTATTGGGCACACCGGTCGAACTAAGTTTTCAAGTGTCGACTCCCTGATCACGGCCCAACCTGGGGAAGACATTCCGGATGCTGGAGTGCTCAATTTAGCTTTGAATGACCTGAAGTCGTTCAAACTTCGGGTAACCGAGTGGCTTCGTTAAGTTAGAGGACCATCATACGTTGTCTGCTGCAGCGGTTTAAAAGCTAAACTAGATTTGTACACAAAGAATTTAGCCGTTAAAAATTATATATACTGTAAACGACTTTATTTTCCCGAGGATCTAATTATATATCTAATAATATATATATATCCAATGCTAGGGCTAGATAAGAGGCGGAAAAATTGCGCGGGCGCCTTCCCGCAACCGCTAGCCTTGTACCTGCTCCACGAGTGGTGACTTTAGTGCACTACAACTCTTCTCGCGCGCTCAAAGTCTTTCTGAAAATGACTGATTTAGAGGCTTTCGATAACGCTCAGCAACTTTCTAATTGGAACCATATGTCTATTTCCACTAATTAAAAAAGTTAATTAACACATTTTAATTAATTATCTGGTTAATTAGCATATTTTTGGCAATTCCTGACGTCCGCCGTGTCTGGTAGTTTGTTCCCGAAGACAGTTTCTCTTTTTTTTTCAAACGCCCTAATGTTTAGGTTTTTTGAAAGTCTTCGCGAAAACAGCCGGTATATATAAATATATATATATATATATATATATATATATATATATCCGGTGAGAAGGTTCAACGGGCCGGTTGGACGTAAAACTAAAGTGGAGGAGTTCCAGGAAAGGCCTTTCTTTCCTGCACCAACGTTTCAAGCGGGGACCGCTTTTCTTCAGGGCGGGATGGTTGTGAAATTTCCTCTTCTTCTTGTTGATGTTCGTGTGGAAGAGGAAGAGTTACTATGAAGGGTATTAAAAATAGTCGGAACAGGAGCAAAACAAGTATCGTAAATCTTTGAAATTAGTAATTAAAGACAATGTTAATCCAAATCAATAAAACGAAATAAATTGAACTGTAGTATTTGCCACAGTCTTTGTTACAGCTCTTAAGCACAATCACCCCGGAGCAACCGGAGCGCACTCAAAAGTAGCAATCAGGATGTGTTCGGGATTAACACCGCTTCGAGAGCGGAGATCTAGACAGCGCAAGAGTGCCGTGGCGGTTTTTTATGAAGCATTTATGTCATATTTTCATGATGCTTACGCGCCCAAGAATTTAAAGCAGCGGAAGGATTACCACGGGACGCACGCTCACGAGGATGTTCACGAGAGGCGTGGAACGAGCTCACGATGGCAGGCGCCTTTGGTGCAACAATGTCATCGACGCGCTCGGCTATACCTCGTTTCAGCTTCGGTCCAGACGCAGCCAAAGCTACAAGCGCGAGCTCTGGGCTTTCAGCATCCCTGCCAAGCACGCGCGCTCGTGCAGTGCAAGCCCTGTTCTGGGCCACATGCTCGCGCTTGTAGCATCGCCTGCGTCTGGACCGAAGCTGAAACGAAGTATAGTACAGTCCGTGCAAAACCAAAATAATTGTGTGGCCTCGGCCCTACACACAGCGTGGCAGCCAAGTGAGCACGCCTGGACTTGCATTAATACCACAAGCAACCGAATTGAATTTGTGAATGATAAAAAGCCTCCTTCAACTCTCTGTCGTGATCAGAGCTAAATCCAGATTCAAGAAGGATGACACGCACTTCTTCAATGCTATGCTCTTTAAGATGCATATGTTTTGAGAACGGGAGCGTAGGTAAGGACTTGACATGAGACTTATGATTATTGAAGCGCAACCGAAATGAAGTACTGGTTTGTCCTATATAATCCATGTTAGATAGTTTACAGCGTAAAAGATAAATAACGTTACACCTGCCGCAGTTGAGGTTTCCAGTGATTTTGAAAGAAAAGCCAGAGTTCGCGCTAGTGATAAGATTGGTGGTTTCGACACATTCACAAATTTCACATCTTGGCGTCTGGCAAGGTCTACAACCGGAAACGTCAGAAACTCTATTTTTCGAGTGACCAATATGTCCTTAAGGTGTCTATTTCGTAGATATACCACGCGTGATGATACCGGAAAAAGGGTGCGTAGTTTATCGCTTTGCTGCAAAATACTGTGATGTTTCCTGAGAATATTGTTTAGATTTGGAAGGCGGGTTGAATATGTAACCACCAGTTTTGCGTGCTCGTTTTGTGACAGTTTGGGTTGGGGTCGATTGATAATTTGCTCTCGGTCGAGAGCACGTGCTCTTTCAATGGCCTTATCGACAATGGCTGGTGGATAATTCTGCTTGGATAGCACGAGTTTCAGAATGCTGGCGTTGCGTACGAATTCATCTAAATTGGAGCATATTCTCCAGAATCTGAGAGCTTGAGAAAAGGGAAAACTTGCTTTGCAATATTTAGGGTAGGAGCTCTTAAAGTGCAGGTACTGTTGACGGTCCGTCGGCTTCCTGAAGAGTTTAGTTGTAAGAACATTCCCGCTGATCTCGACTGTCACGTGAAGAAAATCAATGCTCGTTTTAGAATAACTGCGCGAAAACATAATACTGGGGTGGAGACCGTTGAAGTCCCGAATAAAGTCTATGAGTGCTGACTCTCCGTGTGCCCATACCATGAATATATCATCAATGTAGCGCTTATAAACCAGAGGTTGCAGAGAGCGACTAGACAAGAAGCGTGACTCTGAATCAGCCATAAAAAGATTTGCATAGTTAGGGGCCTACTTTGCGCCCATTGCAGTTCCCCGAGTCTGTAGAAAGTGTCTTCCTTCGAATTCAAAGTTCTTATTTTCTAAAACTAACCTGAGAAGTGTTGCGAGGATGTCGTTGTTGACACGAATTGTTGGAGGGTCATTGCTATACGCCTTGATTACCGCTTCAATGCCATCCTGGTGAGGGATGTTTGTATATAAGGACGCAACATCAGTGGTGACCAGGATTGCGTCAGTAGAAATTACAAGTTCTGTTATTTCTCGAAGAAAGTGATTTGTGTTCTTTATGGTATGATGGCATCGTAGGAGGAAGGTTCATAATAAAGAAATTGACAACGCTAGAAATTCTCTCTTTCACCGTGTCTATTCCGGATACAATTGGTCGTCCTGGATTTCCTTGTTTGTGAATTTTAGGTAATGTGTAAAAGCGGCCAGCCTTTGGATAGGCCGGCTTCATTGCTTTATGCATATCCTCCGAAATGTCTCCATTATCCAGCATTAAGTTCAAAGTGTCCGTTATTAGTTTAGTGAATTTTTGGTCGGATCTGCTTGAAGGTCTTTGTAAAACTGTTGGTTCATTAGCTGTCGAAATCCTTCATCGAGATAGTCTTGCTTATTCATAAAAACTATGGCTCCTCCTTTGTCAGCAGGTTTAATAATAATATCATCTCTTGAGCTGAGTTCACGCATAGCGATGCGTTCAGCAGGATTGAGATTGTGACGTAGACATTTTCGTTGTTGATAGCTTTCTAATTACATCACGCTGTACCGATTCGATGTACAAATCAAGGTACTTGTCGCGTTGCTCTTTTGGAGTCCATGACTTATCCGAAGTATCAGGAATGCGCTCTCTGGTGTCTTGCGGATGATCGTGGAAATACTCTCTGAGTCTCAGGTTTCTTGCGAAGTTACCGAGGTCCTTATATATTTGGAATTCATTGTATTCTCCTGACGTGCGGCAGAAGCTGAGGCCTCTGGAACACAATGAGAGTTCTGTGGCGGATGGAGTAACACTGGTCAAGTTCATAATATTCAGCGATTGGATGCTCATTCCTCCGGTAGATGAGCACTCAGTAGGTGCAACTTGTGTGCATCGTTGTGGTTGGTTCGAGGTAGTGAATTGTGGACGGGGTTGAATGTTAGTATGGTCATCTGAGATACGGATCATGTCCGTACGGCGAGTGACAGTGTTAAAGGGAGCAGCCGATAATCCTACCACATTGTCGCGTGTCACCTTTTTATTTTTTGTTGCGTTAATTTCATTGTCTTTTTCGCTCGTATTCTTCAAGCGCGTTTTTCTCGGCGTGAGATAATAATTTGCTGGACTTGTAACTAAACTCTGTGACGGCTAGGTCACCGGTGCGTCGTTCATTATGTGTGACAATAACAATAAATAAATCCAGAGATGCTCTTTTTAAGACGTTATGTCACTCATTCATTTCTCCTTCGTTAAGAGTATTCATGGATGGAGTCAAATGTAAGCTTAGCCCCTAAGCGCGGTGCCACAATTAAGATAGCTACGGAGTGTTTGAGCATGAAGGTGAAATCGTATTCTCTTATCTATGATTTTGCGTGCCTCCATAAAACATTTTGAATAATGTTGCTTGGGGGTGGTAGTACCTGTTGTCCCAGCGAGTCAGAACGAACTCCGCAGATTGTAGGGGTGACGGGGCGTCGGGTCAGTTGTCGGAGCAGAAGGGATTCCTGACTTAGGCTGGGATGTAGATGGAGGCAGGCTGGGAAATTCTTCCGAAGATAGGGCAACGCATGGACCCGAAGGAGCCCGCGAAGTGGAAGGAAGAGGGCTCTGTGCTGGAGCACTCATGGGCTCAGACTCGATTAACCTGGCCGGTGTCCGGGGACCAGGCTCCGGGATACTTGGAGCCGTATCGTCGGGGCTCCTTCGCGCGGCCGAGGCACTCGTAGATGAAGATTCGGGTAATATGCATTGTGCACGCAGAGCGTCAGGGCTTCTTCTGTGAGTTGTAGCACTCACGGCCGCAGACACAAGTCCAGCGTGCTGTGCCTGAAGTGCGCCAGGGCTTGTTTGCGTTGCTGGGGGAGAACCAGATGGATTGAAGTGACTTCTCGAGCTAGACGAAGCAGCAGTTGGAAACCTGTCCAGCCAGTGAGAGGTCCGGTGGGCTCTGCCATATCCAAGCACAGCCTTGAAGTGCTCCGACAGCAGTGCGACGCCTTCAAAACTAGTGTGAACCCCATCGGCCGCAAGAAAGCGCCAGGGCGGAAGTTGGTGAAAACCGTGGTCTATGAAGTACACACTTGCGAGATGTTCATAGCACAGTCTCTTCATCTTCTGGTTGAAGTTACGAGCTTCGTAGTTAAAGCGCCGAACGAAGCTTCCATTCATGTTGCCCCTGCGTCGATTGGTGTGGCAAGAAAGCACGAGGTTTACATGAATGCTTCGTAGTTCCGGGCGACTTCGCTGTAGTTGTCGTATCATCTAAACGTAGTCTCTGCACACACGAGCCGCACCATTCCGGACAATGTCATTACTTCCGACATGAAGTATCAGTCTGGTTATTCCTTGCGGCAACTTGACTATTAGACTGGGAACATCCGCGATGCGAGCTCCATGACAGGAAATAAATCCCGGCAAATCGCCGGCGAGGGGGTCGAAATGATGAAACAGGTATTTCGCCTGAGAGTCTCCAATGATCGCAGCAGAAAAGGCGTAGGGAGGAAGATTTACCGGAGGCCGATCCATGGATCTTATTCCGGCAGCCGCCGTGGTTATGCACGGTGAGAAGGTTAAACGGGCCGGTTGGACGTAAAACGAAAGTGGAGGAGTTCCAGGAAAGGCCTTTCTTTACTGCACCAACGTTTCAAGCGGGGACCGCTTTTCTTCAGGGTGGGATGGTTGTGAAATGTCCTCTTCTTCTTGTTGATGTTAGTGTGGAAGAGGAAGAGTTACTATGAAGGGTATTAAAAATATTCGGAACAGGAGCAAAACAATTGTCGTAGATCTTGAAATTAGTAGTTATAAACAATGTTAATTCAAATCAATAAAACGAAATAAATTGAACTGTAGCATTTGCCACAGTCTTTGTTACAGCTCTTAAGCACAATCACCCCGGAGCAACCGGAGCGCACTCAAAAGTAGCAATCAGGATGTGTTCGGGATTAACACCGCTTCGAGAGCGGAGATCTAAACAACGCAAGAGTGCCGTGGCGGTTTTTTATGAAGTATTTCTGTCATATTTTAATGATGCTTACGCGCCCAAGAATTTAAAGCAGCGGAAGGATTACCACGGGACGCTTGCTCACGAGGATGTTCACGAGAGGCGTGGAACGAGCTCACGATGGCAGGCGCCTTTGGTGCAACAATGTGATCGACGCGCTCCGCTATATATATATATATATATATATATATATATATATATATATATATATACATATATATCAGGGTGTCGAACCGGAACCGAACCGAACCGAAAACCGGAACCGAACCGGTATTTTTTCCGGAACTGAACCCGAACCCGAACCGTTATATTGCTATCGCGATGAACCCGAACCGGAACTGAACCGGAAAAAAATAACGGTTTCCGGCTCATGTCAAAACGGTTCGGCCACGCGCTGTTGACAATGAATTCTCAATTTGTTTTTTAAGTGCCGTCAACTGACACACACCTCGCTTACATATTTTTCCTCTCCACCCAGTCTCAGGAATATAAACGCTGCATCCATGAATCTTGACAAACGCTGCATCAATGAATCTTGACATAGGAACCAGTATTGCGCTGGTCGCGGCTTGCACGGAAAAAAGAGAATTGGAAGGCTGTGCAAAAAAAAAAAAAAAAAAATCGCGTCACGGGATTTCATTTTTCTACAATCTCGTAAATCCTAAATGCTGCGGTGTGCTCATTTCATAACACGTTTCTAGAACGCGCGACTTCTTGAAGCTTGCTTCCATCGGAATGAGAAAAGAAAAGGCTGTGGAGTTTGATAATAATGCATCCGGTTTCGTATAGGCACTTAGAAGCTAACATATTTGTGAGACAGCGAACTCTTCTATTTTAATATTTATCCTATTACGTCCTTCTGGCGTTTCGTTCGGTGAAGTGTTGTTCGTATTCCGTATCTTGTTTAATGAAAACTTCTTTAAGGGTCTAATTTGAGTTACCGAAGGCCAGTTCAAATAAAGAAAGCTGTATTTTCTCCTCACTGTTCCTTCAATTGCTTACACGCCGAGGTGGCGGGATAGTTAGCGAGTTCTACTTGTAAGTGGGTTTGTAAGGAGGTCGCGGATTTTACAGCTACTGCGTCGGACCCAATTAGATGAAGTCCGTATACGTAAACGTCGGTGAGGTAACCTTTGAGTGCACATAAAGAAACCATTCCTGGTAGAAATCTCTGAGCCTTACACTACGATGTATCCCGTTTCGTATGTGCTGATTTCAGATGTTTTATTTGTAATTTATTTTGATGTTGCAATTTGTCATTTATAATTTCCGAACAGGTTCGCGAACCGGTTCAGCGCCCCGAACCGGTTCGCGAACCGGTTCGCGGATCGAATTAATCGAACCGGAACTGAACCGGAACAAAATAAGTTTACCTGAACCTGAACCGTAACCGAACCCGTATTTTTTTTGGTTCGACAGACTGATATATATATAGGTAAAGTAAGGTAAATAGAAAAACAATGGACCGGTCTTAGGGGCATATAAACATTCGCGGGCTGTACACTCGCTACCTGATGAAGAGCGGTCCCCGCTCGAAACGTCGTAATAAACTTCGAATTAGTAACTCCGACAGTACACATCTTTGACTATATATACATATATATATAGATATACATATATATATATATATATATATATATATATATATATATATATATATAATTTTAAGGGGATACAGATATGCTTCCAATAACAAAAAAAATCATATCGCAATGAGTCCTTACTTCTAATAGTTTGAGGTGAAGTTCTTAGCTACTTGTAATTTTGAAAGATAAAAAAAAAAAACAAGAAATTTGGCTTTATTCATTAAATACCTATCTACTGAGATATAAAGTAGAATATAATAATCGCAGGAAGAACGTTATGTGAGAAAACTCCGTAGCAAGAAAGGAAAAGTTTTGAATTTCGCTATGCACCTGTGTTCGCGGAAACTCGGTACAAATAACGGCGTTACAGGTAACGTCTTACTTTTTCCGTTAACGCAGTAACGTACTCGTTACATTTTCAAAATCAGAATGGGTAATGTACTTAAGTTACCTATTTTGAGCAATGTATAACCTAGTTACGTTACTTATTACATATTCTTCACGAAACTTAAAAAAATTACACTTCAATTCTTGTGTTTCTATGCGTATGTAATCATGTCATATAAAGTTCTCGGTCTTTAGCGTTTTTCCTAGCGTTTTTTTTTTCTTTTGAGTATGTAGGTGGAACAGTAATAAAGATAAGGTAATTATGTTTAGTTTCTGAATGAAGATAATGTTTCTTGAAATATGGCGCTTAGCATACGTGCAACGTCAGAGAGTAAAACGTGTTAATTCACAATTTGAAAACCTAACGCAAAAGCAACGTGGGTTACTTTTTAACGGTAACGTATGTCGGTAACGCGTTACTTTTATTTGAATGTAGCGAGTAACGTATTTCGTTACTTTTATTTTGGGTAACGCCTACGACACTGCTGAATACACTAATGTGGGGTTTACGTATAGCGTGTTTGGTTGCTTGTTCCCTCTATTGGGGGGGGGGGGGGGGGGGAGAGAGATTTCAGCCCCTGATTCGATAGCTAAAAAACATAATTGCCCCGCAACCTTGTTTCTTAGTTATAACTATTTTTTTTTATTTTTTTTTAGTTACGGCACCCATAAAGTTGAGCTGGAAGGCACTCTTAAAATGATTATGCGCCGAGAAAGTGACAAAGAGGAGGAGACGAGAGCGCTCGGGTACTTTGTGATGCCGAGCTCTGATTGGACTGATTAGTGGGTAGGCCTAAAGGTACCTACGTGCCTTTTGTCTCCACCGCACACGTCGAACGCATTCGAATGGGAGAGCCAAACGCCGGACGCCCGCGTTTCGCGTTCTAACGAGTTCGAGGAGGGCAACGGAGACATGAGCTGCTAGCTTTGGGTCTACCCCCTAATCGTTCTATCCGGAATTTGTCGTTCCGACGACCCCGAATGCTCTCGTCCCCTCCTCTCCCTCACTCTCTCGGCGCATACTCTAATTTATATGCACGGAAACGTAGAAGGCACCTATGCCGCGTGGCACGGGCATTCTGTCTGCTTATCGATGAAATCGGGACACCTTTTGTTACAAAATTAGTACAAATCCAGAAACCGTGTTTGTACAGAGACGGATCTTTGAAAATCTAATATCTCGCAGTTCTGGGGGATTTACTACGAGGTGAGCTTTCGTGGATGAGACTAGATTGTACTTAAAGTGAAAATGCCTTTTCCATCCAATTTGAGTTAAAAATAAAATACTCGATATATCTACATCACACACTTTGTATACCGAGCATCGACACAATTTTTGTGCCCACGTGACCGCGGCCATAGTTTCGCTTCCTTGCCTGTGACGTTCATCCCAAAAACCCGACAACCTGCAATTAAAACCGAAGTCAATAAAGCCCTAATAAATTATTTAACTCGCTTTGAAGTTCTGCGTGTTCTACATGATCGGTGATACCAAAGGCACTAGGTGGACCGACAAAGCTTAGCCGAAACTTTGACTATAACCGGCATTTGGTGACATTTAAGAAGAGAAACAACCTGTCCTTTAATATTTATTACTTAAAACGTGATACTACATAGGACTTGCGATATATCCAACACAAAAAAATACGTAAAAAAGATGGCGAATAAATTCGACACTGCTTAGCATCCCAAATCAGCACTCACACACACATGATATTCTTGAGAAAAAAAATAGTTTTGTATAATTTATTTTTTAAAGAGAAACTATATTGAACATGAAGGTGTATATTGCATAAAAGTGTATTGCCTTTTTTTTAAATTTCAGGTGTCCAGTATATTTGAGCATTATTAGAACCCGCACGTGGTACGGGGCCTTTGTCAAGAGTTTTCATTCACGTTTTTGTCCTGCCACCACTCGAAATGGCTAATAAATACAAATACAAATCGCGGCTCAAGGTAAATGAAGCTGACCAGAAATTTTAAGAGCAACAATAAAGTCGCTACGCCAAGCTGTTTTTTTCTTTTTTTGATTTTTTTTCCCGAGAGTGTTTGCTTGTTGGCAGCCTCGTTGTTGCTCGCTCTTCGGTGCCTGAGCGAAGACTTCTTAATTGCGACGGTTCCCTAATGAGTGCTTAATCACGCCTCTGCGCGCAGGCAATCAGGCTGTAGGGACGAGTTGCTTCCTCTGCTCGGGTAGTGTTCTTCCGCTCGGCCTGCGATTCCCCATGGGGTGCCTAAACCCACGGGCGTCCAACTGAAAGCCACTCGCGTGTACGTAGACGGCACTCACAAAATGTCGCACACACACTGGGGCTACCATCTAAACAAATGGGTAGAGTGCACGCGTCCTGGTGTACATGAAACATGACGGTAAACCCTGAGATGCGCTTAGAAGAGAAGTACAACACTTAGGGAACGTGAGGTCACACGGTTCCGTTCTTTGAAAACAAAATTCCCTCTAAACCTAGTGGTTAAATATTTCAAACTATTTGACGAGGCGAATCGCGGCAAATGTTTGACAGCTTTTTGTCGCAGGAAGTGGAAACCATTCGTACTAAACTCGCGCGTTTTTAAGGTCCTAGTGATTTCGGCCTTTCACACCGAATTGAGAGGGTGCTTGCTTCCTTCTAGTGTTTTTGAGGCTGCCGATTTTTGTTATGCCATTGATAGTTATTTTACTTAGATGTGCTTACTTTTTCTGTATAAGTATCCTGCATGGCAGTATTTTGCACGTCGCTCTCTTATATCACATTTTTTGTTATATGCATCGAATATGTATATCGATGTGTTGTATTTGTGGTTTCAAAAGTGCTTATTTGTATTTTACTTGATGTCCTTTCCACTCCTGCTTTCGCCATTCCTTGGCCTGCAGTCTGTTCTAAATAAAAATAAATAAATACAGGTTGCGTAGTTACGTCACGGAGGTCCGGAACGGAATCAGAAACGTTGTTAGGCAATACATTCGAATCGCTTTCATTGGCCAACGAATGTCCCTTTTATTCGTAAAGAACCAAAAAAGATGTTACAATTAGAAACTCCGAGTCAGTGAAAGATATCTCGAACAAAGTCCGAATGTGTAATTCCGTTTGCCAAAGTTTTGCCTGCAAAATTCCCAATGTTTTTTTTGTTTTTTTTATACATCAAAACGTTGCTGTGACGTCACGCCGCAGCGGTGGCGCTGCTATCGGCCCGGGGCATGCGCGGACGCGTCACCTAAGGCGAATCGGCGTTATGCTCTCGCGCCGCCCGTGGATGCACCTGGACTGCGCAAACTAGGACATGTTTTTAAAAAGCGGGTTGTTCCATAGAGAAGTACACTAACGCAACTCCGTTTACACTTCCTGTGTTTCTGTTTCCAAGCGCAAGTATTGTGAAACCTACGTACGACCCTTCGAGATAACAAACAAAACAGTCAGGAAGTTGCTAAGGCACTTCGCACGCCGTTTCCGAGGGTGCGAATGGGATTGGTCACGGATTCCAGAATATAATCCCCCACCTCTGGGTAGCATCTTTTGTACGCTGGGCCCACTATTTGACAGGTGACTTATTTTCTCGGACCCCCATGAGCCGAAGTGGTTCCAGGAGAGACTATTTGCCCCCCCCCCCCCCCCCCGATACAGACACACACATACACACACTCACACACACACGCACACACCAACACATACACACTCCTTTTTTCTTTCTGAAGAGAGAATTGTAAGGAACCTGTCAACAAGCGCCTGCTAATGACAGCTTGGTTCAGGGATGACGGCAGTAAGACGACGGGAAAGCCCGTGTTGTGAAAGAAAAATGACAGAAGAGCAATGACCTCAGAATTCTAGAAAAAAAAAAGATTTGAGCAGCCCTGTGTTAATCTACAGTTCAGTCGCAGCGATAGCTGCGACATGTCAAGGCGTAGTGGTTGGGCATTCCCTTTGTGAACAAAGGATTTGGGAACAAAATAGACATGTGGCCATTTTGTTCCGAAAGCTTTTGTTTCGTTTTTTGTTCCGGTGCAAGTGAAAATGCGTCTTCCGGAACGAGCTCTTCGCATTGACAATGGTACGACGCATTCATTTTGTTATCGGCTATTTCTTTGTATTTTTCCAGAGGGCATCGCAGTGGGCATCGGGTGCTACAAAAAACCCCACGTTTAAAGCGAATTGTTTACGCTGTGTCGTAGTTCTCTGGTAACGCCTCCGCTTCGCACGCAGCGAACCCAGGTTCGATTCCCGCCGGCAGCGTGCGATATATTTTTAAGGATTTCGCAATATCGACGACTAACACCTATAGTATGAACAAACAAAACATAAAGAACTGTAGCATCAACATCATCTATATCATCATCAACGACATCGTCAACAACGACATCGTCAGCAACAACGACATCATCAGCCACAACGAAATCAACAACGACATCAAGAACAACGACATCGTTTCCACTAGTGGGAAGAGCCCATAACAGCCATATCTGTAAAAACAAAAACAAATGTAATCAACTCTGTCGGAACCAGACATGTACAAATTACTCAAAAAAAGTAGTTAAGTTAAGTTACTGAGTATCGACGCCAAAAGTAATTGGAGTAGAGTAGAAATTACGCATTTGTAATAGTAATTGAGTAAACTACTAACTACTGGAAAAAGCAGCGAGTTACTTTGAAGTTACTTTCGAAGTTACTTTTTTATATGTTTGTGGTAGCAATATGAATTGCTGTTTTGATCCGTGAAAAAACCCTGCGAGCCTAAAATAAATGCAGTCATTTTAGGGCTTACGTTTTCACCGAATTAGTTTACTCGCTCGCAGAAGCAATTGACTTTCAAAGTTCTTGATAGGAGAGTTTTTCCCTTTTCCTCCTAAAGACATCCTCAGCCAAGCTAAAAAGACGTTCCACCGACGCGCGGGATGGAACGGCAGCGTTCAATTTGAAAAAAGAAAACAACAAACAGGCTGTGCAGGGTCGGATAAGCGAGTGCTGGCATCTTAGGTGTCCAAGACGAAACATGTGTGGTTCGCCTCGGGTAGAGGGTCTTTTATAACAAACTCTCCTCCTTTTTTTCTTTTTTCTTCGGAAAGTTGAGATTGTTATGACTGGTCCCTCTTTATTATGACGACGTTCTGAGAGTACGCTGAGCGAGTACACCCGACCGTCAAGGGTTCAAGTCTCGTGCCACGACGATGAGATCACCCGGACGACTGCATGTCTCGTTGCAGTGCTAGTGCTACGCTACTGAAAAAAAAAATTGTTTTGGTTGAACAGACGATGAACCGAAGCATACTTCGCCGTTGACGCTGGGTCCAACAAAAGGATCTCCCAAGGGCAACTCACAATCCTCGCCGGCGACCAAGGTAACCTGACGCGCCTGACACACCCGACAAGTAAATCGTTTTCACCAGAGGAGGTCCCCCTGGCACGGAAGGTCGGAAGGACGCAAAGAATTACGTGAACAAGCATCGTCGCTCGTACAGTTGAAGCTGGAAGCGGGAACGTGTTCTCCTGAACGGATTATCTGTGTCTGGGCTTGTGTGCGAGGGAGTCGGGCTTTGGCAAAGGCGCATGCACTGACGACGAGGCGACCATGGGAACAGGCGCCCAGCTGCGAGGTCATTTCAGTGGCGCCCCCCGTGGAACCGCCAAACCGCTTGAGGCAGAACTCAATAAAGGCAGACAACATGAAAACAACAACCACCCTCGGAGTGTCCCCGTCTTTCATGGTTGCAGCTGGAGGCGCGACGCCTGCGTGCATTACCGGATTAGGTCAATACCCGACCAAGGCTTATTAGGCATCTCCTTTTGCGTTCGTGCGCGCCGGTGTTATGTTCTGGCTGCTCGTCACCACCTTGGCCCAAGGATGCCTGTGATGCAGTTTGTACGGTTGTCGGGTATAAGTGCGTGGGAACGGAATGTGAGGGGGCCTCTTGTTCGGGAATGCCACTTCATCTGCCTGCGTCCTGTTTATTTCTGCGCTCAAACTTACGTGACGAGAAAAATTAGCACTAGATTTCGAAAGTAGTTAGTAATTTGAGTAGAAGTTACTTGGAAAGCGTAGTTAAATTAAACTACTATTTACCCAAATAAAGTTGTAAATAAAAGTTACCAAGTTACTCCGAAAAGTAGTTAAACTACAGTAGTTTGAGTAGAGTAGTTGAACTACGTCCAAGTCTGGTCGGAACCCGTAAGGTGGAACACAGCGACAGATAAAGTGCGACGTTGGTGCCGCCAAGGTTGTCATAACAGAGCAGACGGACTGAATGAACGGTAAATGTGCGAGCGCGCACCATAGAGTCCGCAGTTTTTTTTTTTTTTTAATTTTATATTGAACCGAAGACACCGGACGAAAATTCCATAGCGTTTTGGAACTAGCAAGGGCGTATTATGCCCGATATATTCGCAGGGGCAACGAGCCAGTGAAACGTTACGCACTTGACCCAATAGCATATCTCACTTTTTTTAAATTCTTATATTTAGTGTTTTTTTTTTTATTTGCTGGGATGCTTTCACTATTCCCCGTGATTTGTTGTCTGGTGTCCTCCAAAAAAGCAAACTCAAGGGCCTTTTTTTTTTTTTTTTTTAGAGCGATAGCTGTTATTGGGGGCGCCATCTACGGCGCTCCATATCGACGCTGGCCATTTTCGGTAGACCACCCAAACATTCCACGGGCCGCTGACAAGATGACAAGTATGCAAGATAACGTGCATGGTCATGCATAGTAGCAAAGTAACATGTACAGTCGGTTAAATAGTCCCCGCCGGGCAATCCGGTAGTGCACAGGGATAGGTGCCCGTGTGACCCAGAACTAGCACCAACAACAATAGACCCTTTCACAAATTCAGTGCCATCCAGTGGCTCAACTATCAGTCTAAATTTGTGTGTGCTACTTCAAATCTAATGCCTATTAGTGAACGGCAGACGTACCAAATTTATGGCGTTCTTCGCCGTATAGTTAGGTCTCTATTTGTTCCAGTTTCGATAATGTCAAAAAAGTATCACTCTGTTCGAGGTTCTTGGTTGAGTAACTCTCTGGATAAAATTGTTTATATTTTGTCGTCATGGTTTGTCTGAGAATAGCCTCTTTCATTGGCGACGTGCGCGATCGAAAGCGTCGCTGTGGTCGGCCTTCCGAGATCGGTCGAATGCTGACTATGACCTGAGCAAAGGATTTCTCATCAACGAAAATAAGAGTAATGTAAAAACTGTAATTTTGACGCTGTTGGTAGTATTGGTTTCGGAGCTCAATGATTTCAGGCTTCCACAATACTAATTATAAACACCATCGACCTTGCCGTTCGCAAGGTAATTACGTCACGAGAGGCAACCATAGGAGGGCGCTAGTAAAACATCTCGCCGCTAATACTGGCTAAAACGTGTTTCACATGCAGCGGCTTTGGCCCTAGAGCGGCGCGATTTCTGCCGTCGCGGCGCTCTGGCCAGCACCAGCGGTTGAGCGGCACGAGCGTCGCGACGGCAGAAATCGCGCCTCTCTAGGGCCAAAATCGCTGCATGTGAAACCCGCTTAAGCCCTGCAGATCGTCACGTGAAGTGGCCACTAAAAGTTGAAAGGTAGAGCGGCAGACAAGAGTCTAAAGCCCCTCGATATGTTTGCGTTTGTCGTGCAAGTAGCGTCAAATGCGCGAGTGCACGAGACCCGCATCTCGAGCGGCCCTTGGAAGCGAATGGCGGCGCAGCACTGAATTGAGCGGCTCTAGGAAGCGAATGGCGGCGGAGCACCCGCTCGTGGCACGTGTCTCGCGCGGTTCCACAACAATGGTTGGCGGTACTTGTAAAAAACGCCTTTATCAAGGGGCTTTACAAGAGTCATGGAACGGGTGCCCCGCTGCGGCGAAACGCCGAAACATACTTGTCCCGAGCGATGGAATGTCCGCTCGTGCTTCTCGCGCTCCTCGGGCTACCGCTTCTTTTCTCGTCGGGCTTAAAACCAAGTTTCGGGTCCTCTCCGTTGCAAAAGCTGTGCGCTGAACACCAGAATCCTTGAGAAATGCTTTGTGCTACCAGATCCTCGCGCACCAAACCTACGACCCGAGACTCTACGGCTCCGACATCGAACTGCCAGGCTTTGTTAGTATTGGCGACGTGCGCGATCGAAAGCGTCGCTGTGGTCGGCCTTCCGTGATTGGCCGAATGCTGACTATGACGTGAGCAAAGGATTTCTGGCACATTGATACTTTAGACCCATGTTGTTGTAAAAAAAAACTATCTCCAAACTCCGGTCTAAAAACATGCTTTTCGTGCAAGGCTCGTCAAATTATGAGGCGCTGGAGAAATGCAGCCTTCTGTGTTAAGTCCTTATTTCGAACTCTTTTTGTTCGCCTTCCGCCCATTGAAAAGCATGCGGGAAGGGCCTTAGAACGCACCTGGTATCGCTGCGCCGCAGCGTTCTTCCGCATCAAAAAGTTCGTCTGCTTTCCTCGCCGTCCCCATGGCAACGAACACCGAAGGAATAGAAGCACGCACGGTACCGCCGCGTGAAGCTAGCAACAGCTGACGCCATTTTACGAACGCCGTCCGCTAGCCAAAGCCGAACGCGGTGTGTCAGATCAACCGCCTCCGCCGGTGCGCCGCCAGCAAAGACGACGAAGCTGAGACACGCCGACGGCGATCGAGCAAGCAACAACACCACGGGACGACTGCAACGGCGGCATTTATTTGGATCAAAGGCCGCCTTCGCCGGTGCGCCGCTAGGAAAGACGACGAAGCTGAGGCACGCCAACGGCGAATGGGCGAGCAACAGCACCGCGGGACGACTGCAACTGCGGCATTTATTCGGATCAAAGGCGCGAAATACGCAAGAACAATTTTTATTTGAATCATAACACCCGATATCCAAGTTGGGGACCACATACCTTTGCTGGGTCTTTCGTGTGAACTTTTTACAGAGACACGGGGTGCCGCATTCAAAACACAGCTCCGTTTGCAAAATATGGGGGCCCTGAAAAGGACTGTTTAGACCGCTACCAGAACCTATAACTGACGTAACGAGCACTTGACGAGCGGTTGGCGCATAAGTCGTCTTTATGCATTTTTTTTTATTTTTTTATACGTGGTGCACAGTAATCCCGCCCCATATTTTTATGGCGTCAGGAACGAAGCAAAACGTTTCGAAACGTTGGGACAATTTTTCGACTTTTTGGTTGGCGTATTTCTTTATTCTTTACAGGAACGAAGCAGCATAGAAAGAGTACCCTTCAAACGACAATAATAATAATAATTAAAAACTGCCGGATCTCCGCTGGAGACTCCGAGGCACAGTGGAGTAGTCGTCACGATAAAAAATCTAAAGAAACAAAATAAATAGCCTAACGGTCGTCGGCTGCGTCATAAGGCCTCGCCAAGTGCGGAGTATAACGGTCTTGGCATACGGTATGTATTGTGCATTCGTTATTTTCTTTTCTTTTCTACCACGTCAAATTCTGACGCCAAGACTCTCTACCTCCTCCGTTCCAACGCGTTGTTTGTTAATATTTTAACAAATCAGCTTCAAATAAGGGTCGTGGCACCCTGTAGAGTAAGAAAAATAATAAAAAAGGAATATTCCGAGTAGCCAGAGCAGCACGGCTGCTCTGGCCGCTCTGGCCAGAGCAGCTCCTCTCATCAAAGACGCCGTCCGAAACTCCAACGGCTCCCTTCTTATTTTTTTATTTTTATTTTTATTCACTTTGTTACTTCATTTTGTTGTTGGGTTCGACTGCTCCCTTCTCTGTGACGATGCCGTCCGTAGACATACGTTTGGCGTTGTTTTTTTTTTTTTTTTTGTCACGCGATTGTGTGGTTTGACCGATCAACCAATGGGCGCGTTCAGTAGCGGCCCCAGAGTCATGGAGTCACTGACCCCTTCCACTGGATGGCCAAAAGTCACTTCCGGTGCACGCAACTCCGGGGCTTCGGAGTCAAGCTCCGAAGCACCAAGTCCGAGACGGTGCACGTAGAGTCAAAGGAGCTAAAGATGACGTCATTTCCTGACTGGTGAAGATTTCCGGCGAGAAAATCCAAAGAGCTCCGACTCGAGTCACTCTCTTCTGAGGCAAGAGAGGCGCTACTGAACGCGCCCAATGAGTTTGTTAGAATTGTGTCACGAGGTATAAAATGGCGGATGAAATAAATATAATAAATGCAAAGAAGCGCGCAGTTCCCCTTCGGCGCTTTATTCTTCCAGAGTCGAGCATCGCAGTGCCATGGCGTTCAACTTGTGCCGTCTTCTTTGCGCCATGAAAGACCCTCTTGAAGCAATTAATTTGCTTCAGCGCGTTGGCCTGCTCCTGGCTCCTGGGTTTTCGTGCGTGTCCAGAGTGCGAAGCTGCGATGACAAGCTGCAAGTCCGCGCTAGATCTGCGGATGGCTACACGGGAGGGGGGGTGCGGTGTGAGGATGACTCGAGAGGCGCCCAAGAGGAAACCGGTCAAAGTTCAGTGCCGGGGTGAGGTCTCGGTACGGAGCGGTTCCTTCTTCGAAGGATCGCACGCACCTGACGCTTCTCCAACTCATGAAAATCATCCTCCGGATGCCAGAACCTACCGTGCGCCGTCATTCAGCGGGAGGCTGATATCGCAAGTAAGACAATAACTGATTGGGCGAGCCTTGGTCGGGAGGTTGTGGTAAATGCCGTCTTTAAGCATTCAGACATGATTGGTGGCGAAGGCGTGACTGTAGAACTAGACGAGAGTATGTTCGGTCGGCGCAAGTACCATCGCGGGTATTTAAGGCCTGGCCAGTTGGTTTTCGGCGGTGTGCCGCGTTGCAGCGGGTGCTGCTTTCTTGTTCCCGTGGAGACCCGTAACGCTAAAACCGTGCAAAGGCTAATAGCCGAGTGGGTCCGCCCTGGAACAAGAATAATCACCGATTGTTGGGCTGGCTATCGCAAGCTTGCAGATGACGCTCGCTTCACGTACCTCACCGTTAACCACAAGCTGCACTTTGTCGACGCGAACACTGGTGCGCACACCAATACGGTGGATTGCACCTGGGCCCACCTCAAAAACTCTCTTCCATCTGGACGGCGCGAGAGCCACCATTTCACTGGTCACCTTGCAAGGTTCATGTTTTGAAGGAGAGACAAGGCGCGCGGAAACACTAATAGATTCCAGTCGTCCGTCGCTGCGGCCGCCAAAATCTAGAGCCCCGACGCAGACAGGGCGAGGATTCTGACGGCCCCGGTGACTTCGAGTGATCCGCTGCGCTCGTCACCTGCCTGCATGCATAAAGACGACTTATGAGCCAACCGCTCGTCAAGTGCTCGTTACGTCAGTTATAGGTTCTGGTAGCGGTCTAAACGGTCCTTTTCAGGGCCCCCATATTTTGCAAACGGAGCTGTGTTTTGAATGCGGCACCCCGTGTCTCTGTAAAAAGTTCACAGGAAAGACCCAGCAAAGGTATGTGGTCCCCAACTTGGATATCGGGTGTTATGATTCAAATAAAAATTGTTCTTGCTTATTTCGCGCCTTTGATCCGAATAAATGCCGCAGTTGCAGTCGTCCCGCGGTGCTGTTGCTCGCCCATTCGCCGTCGGCGTGCCTCAGCTCCGTCGTCTTTGCTAGCGGCGCACCGGCGAAGGCGACCTTTGATCCGAATAAATGCCGCCGCTGCAGTCGTCCCGCGGTGTTGTTGCTTGCTCGATCGCCGTCGGCGTGCCTCAGCTTCGTCGT
This sequence comes from Ixodes scapularis, assembly GCF_016920785.2. NCBI lineage: Eukaryota > Metazoa > Arthropoda > Arachnida > Ixodida > Ixodidae > Ixodes > Ixodes scapularis. The sequence continues at coordinate 171,691,982 of NW_024609835.1, forward strand.
CTTTGCTAGCCGCGCACCGGCGGAGGCGGTTGATCTGACACACCGCGTTCGGCTTTGGCTAGCAGACGGCGTTCGTAAAATGGCGTCAGCTGTTGCTGGTTTCACGCGGCGGTACCGTGCGTGCTTCTATTCATTCGGCGTTCGTTGCCATGGTGACGGCGAGGAAAGCAGACGAACTTTTTGATGCGGAAGAACGCTGCGGCGCAGCAATACCAGGTGCGTTCGAAGGCCCATCCCGCATGCTTTTCAATGGGCGGAAGGCGAACAAAAAGAGTTCGAAATAAGGACTTAACGCAGAATGCTGCATTTCTCCAGCGCCTCATTATTTGACGAGCCTTGCACGAAAAGCATGTTCTTTTGGCCATCCCGCGTCCTGTTTTTTTTACCCGTAACATGGGTCTAAAGTATCAAACTGCCGGATTTCTCATCGACGGAAATAAGAGGAATGGAAGAACATCGATTTCGACGGTGTTGGTAGTGTTGCTTTAAAGGGGTCATGAAACGATTTTCCTACTTCTTCCTCCTTAGCTTTAATCCTCAACTCAAATGCGAATTGTGAAAGCACGTGGTAGTGACATTCCTTCGGCACCGGTGCGATGACTCCTAGCTTCCACCGTGCTTTTTATGCACACCATAAAACTTGTCATTCCCCAGTGACAATAAGTTCCGTCAGGGCACTCATTCGCCGCGAACGCGAATCCAAATATTGGTCGACGGATTGATTGTTGACGAGCGCATACGTCCGAGTGACGCAGTTCTCGTGTCCAATGCGTGAGCTGGGCTCTGCTGACGTCAGTTTGGCGCCGGTGACGCGCTTTTGGAACCGCGGATGTTTTAGTGAAAAGGCGGAGAGCTTTCGAAGGCGAGAAGGTACAAAATAATCCGCTATATCTTCAAATGTTCGTACTGAAACATTGGCTTTTGACTTTCTACCCTCTTTCTTTTGGCCGACTGAACGATATGCGACTAGTAGAGTCCAAATTTAAAATCATTTATCCCAGCCCGAAATTCGTTTCATGGCCCCTTTAAGAGTGCAATGATTGTAAGCTTCCACCATGTTCTTTACAAACGCCATTGAACTTGTTGTTCGCAAGGTAATGACGTCACGGAAGGTAACCATAGGAGGGCGCCACTAAAACATCTCGCCGCTAATAGAGGAAGCTATGGTCTGGGGCCATGCCGAGGCTAAACATTCCAAGGATTTACATGACACTCTCAAAAGCGTGGCGCATAGAAGCGTATAAGACTCGTCACGGTGACATCGAACAACTAGCGAACTAACGCCTGGTTTGTTCAGGCTCATTATCGGCATTATCGGTGCCCGTCTTCGCATTCTTGTTTCACTAGCCATCAAAGGCCGCCTTTAGCATGTACATATTATATACACTTAGATGATAACAGTGTGCGAAGTGGCCAGACTGAAATTCGGAAAGGACCTATTTTTGGGAAGATACACAGATAAAGCTGCCTTGGAGTTTTGTGATGCATTCTGTATCAGCAAGCAAGTGCGTTAGTGCCCGGTCAATGCATCTGACAGATACAGAGTTTTATTTTTTAAAGAAATAGCCTGAGATATGGTATTAATAGTGTATATTTGTTTCAAAAGCCTTCATTTTGGAGTACATATCACATTGTTTGCTTCCTTGTCCCTGCTTCTTAGGCGTTTTGGAACCAACGAGGGTCTATCATATTCTCCGCTTCGTCAATCTCAGGGACCCTTCTATTGTTCGCCCTAATTGACTCCCTTCTGGTTCTGCAGGAAACTGACCTCACAAACTCTTTTTTTTTCTTTAGTCTATTCGGAGCGTTTCCGCTTGCGAAGTTAAAATAATAAACAAATGGAAGATATTAGACAATACTTCGATTCATGTTAAGCCCGGACGCAGCCGGCGGTACGAGGTCATGAGACCAATCGAGAAGAGTCAAAATCCCAAGTCACTATGCCTTTTCTGTTTACGATTGTCTCACCGATAATAGAACACGTTAAGAAACGCGACGAACACCATGATGGTGTGCTTTTGATGCTGTCGGATTTCTCCCAGCGATTCGTAGCGTCGGCTGAGTCTGGACTTAAAGGGGCACTGACAGGTTAGTATCGTATCTTTCTTATTATCCGAACCGATTGAAATCGTGGCATAAACATTACACGCGAAATTCGTAACTTAGGAACTCAGTATTTGTGAAGCAAAAGAAACAATTTCCCAAAGCCGAATTTGAAGTACGCGCGCGACCCGTGCTAGTGCACTGATGTCAAAGATTGAGTGGTGCTGCAACTCGTGTTTCTCTCAGGCCTTCGAAGCATCCCGACCCGAAGAATCGTGTTCGCCCGCGTCCCGCGATCAAACGCTCTTCTTCGTGCCTGCCGCCTATCGACGTGAGCAGACGACGCTTCACTTTCAAATTTGAAACAGAGTGAGGTCGAAGAGAACGTGCAGTAAACTGTCGTGAGCGTCGTGAGGGTCCACTTCGCGCCGGTTCTGCGTGATAGGCTGCCCGCAGGCGGAGTAACAACCGAAACTACGTTACACTGACAGCAAACCCAGTTGTTTCGTCCATTTGATAATTTCCTTTTCGAAGTCTGAGAGGTCGTCGGGCACCTAACAAAGAGAGCTTTTATCCGATTCCCTGGCTCACCGATTATCCCCAGTGCTGCAGATGCCGAGCCGAGCTCCGTCAGCGCCGCCAAGTTTTCCGTGGGAGGATAAAGAGCCAGGAGGCTCTTTACCCTCCCACGAAAAACTCTGGACTTCGATTTTCGGTATTTTTTAATAAAGGGCCGCAGTGCGTCCGCCATTGCGTTAAAAAAACATGTTTTACGAATGCCGTTACTAAATATTATAAAAATGTCGCTTACAAAGCTTCTAAATGTTATAATTTTGGACGTCACAAATAAAAAGAAGCGAGGAGGTGAAAAGAGGGAGAAAAAGAAACTAAAAAAATAAAAAGGCCCGCGCGCATGGAAAAGTTGTTTTGCGCGTTGTGGTATATTTTTGTGTCTCTATGACAACAACTTGCATCGTTTTAGACGACAACTAAAATATAGCATTTAGGGTGTCAGTGTCCCTTTGAAGTACAACGAAGTACTCTGTTTCACTCTTAAGTTTGACCGCCATCGAGGCTACGACGCGATGAAGCCAGCGAAGCAGCCCCGGAGATGCATCGCCAAGGCACTCATTGTTTTTCTGGGTGTGCTAAGAGCGTAAAACCAACTAAACCAATCACGCACAAAAAAAAAAAATGTGTAGGATTGCAGAGTATTAGTTATGCGCGGTTGCTTTAATTGGACATAACAAACGGTCAAAAACGATGAGCGTCGTGAAGACGCACTTCTTTCTTCTTCTTCTTTATTAAATGGAGGGTTTTGTGGAGATGTTGGTACTGTCTATTCAGTGCCGGCTACTCCACTACGGTTGATTGGTCTTGGTAATATATACACTTGAGAGCCACTTAGGATGTATAGTTCAAGTTAAAAATACCCTGAAAACTGTGTACTCATCTATACATACGGATGGGCATATAAACCACACTCACGCGCACAGAAGTAACGATGCTACACCGTATGGTACGTAGTTGCGCACCCCAGGCAACGTTCCGAGTTAGTACGTACAAGTCATGTCGCTTTCGACGATAAAGTCGCGCACAGCATTTAACGCCTTTCTTTGAAGGGCAGGACTGGGCCATGGTCCAAGCACTTTCGAGAGAGTAAACGGTCGATTGTCCATGAAGCGTAATCGCTGTTCAAGTCGCTTGCGTTGTCTTGAAAATCGGACACAATGAATAATCAGGTGTTCGACATCTTCTTCTGCTTGTCCACAGGGACATTCAGGGGATGACGCTCGTGATATTTTGTGCAAGAATTTTTTCGTGAAGGCAACATTTAGACGAAGTCTATGAAGCAATGTGTCCAGATGCCGTGGTAAAATGGTGTCTGCTGGAAAATTCAGGTGAGGATCAATGGAGAAGAGAAGAGAGTTCTTTGAGTGCTCATCAAACCAGGAATCTTTACATAAGTTTTCACTGCACTTGCGGAGTAGAGACCTCAGGTCAGTTCGTGATATCGGGATCAGTTGGGCTTCTGCGCAGTCATGTCCCAGGGCGGCGAGTCTGTCGGCTTCCACGTTGCCAGGTACGCCACTGTGTCCGGGCACCCACTGTAATTTTATGTCATGTCCGGCACTTTTAAGCAACGATGTTTCCTGTAAAATTCTGTAAACGAACTTTGCATTTATACTTCGTGTGTTTACGTTTCGTAGGGATTCTAGAGCTGCTTTCGAATCTGTACAAATGACCCATCTTCTTGTTTCGTAGGTTTCTTTTATAAAATAAAGAGCTGACAAGATGCCATGAAGTTCTGAAGACGTGGAGGAGGTTTGGTGGGAGAGGCGATTGCACACTTTTACATTTAAATCTGGAATCGTAAAACCAGAGGCAGAGCCCGTCTCTGTGGTTGATCCATCTGTGTAAATCAAGCTAGAATCCAGAAATGACGAGAGGTGGGATAAGGTCAGTTGTGCAGCTACGACACCGGACACAGCCGATTTTTTCTCAATGTTTGGTATGTTGGTTTGAATGTGAGGAACTGTAATGGTCCAAGGTGCACAGTTGTTTTCATATTTCCAGTATTCAAACGGTGGGCATATGGCTTCGCATAGTGCTAAGGACCTATGTAAACGCGCTCCATATCTTTCTTGAACTAGGTTCGCAAGTGGGTGGTGGCGATGCTGTGAAGTGATACGTAGAAGGTGCCTGCATGTCTCTTGGTTCTGGAGAACTGAAATAGGTAATTCTCTAGCTTCAGCTATGACAAGGACGCCGGATGTAGCGCGGGGGACACCTAAGCACACTCTTAGGCTACGTGCCAACAAGTAGTGTAGTCGGTTGTCCAGAGTCTTCGAAAGCCCATGAAGGATTGGAAGTGAGTAAGTGATTGCTTGACGCACGAGCGCGCCGTGCAACTGGAGCATTGCCGATGTTGAAGCTCCCCACTTCGTGCCTGCTATGCAGCGCAGGGCATGAATAACTCTATTAATTCTGGTCTCTAGCGCATTTACATGTTTCGTCCATGTGAGTGATTGGTCAAGTGTTATTCCTAGAAATCGATGTTCACGAACCATTTTAAGGTTTCGACCATGCGAAACAAGTTTAAATTCTTCTATACGTTTCCGCGTAAACGGCAGAACGACAGATTTTTCTACCGATAAATCCATTCCGCGTTCTTTTAGAAACTTTTCAATGATATCTAGGCCGTTCTGCAACTGTGCTTGAAGTATTTGTATAGAAGAGCTCGAAGCCCAAATACAGATGTCATCCGCGTATATGGAAAAGTTGAGACACGATGGCAGCAATTTGGACAGCTGGGACATGACGGCATTAAATAATGTCGGACTTAAGACACTGCCTTGTGGGACTCCATGAGGCATGTCATGGTCTTTGCTTTTTCCATCTAATGTAAGGACAAAGATTTTCCTATTTTTTAAAAAAAGTTAGCGATCCACCGATTCATTCCACCTCTTACCCCAAGATTTAGCAGTCCTTCAAGAACATGAATGTGACTTACTGCGTCAAATGCACGGCGGATATCTAAGAATATGGCGATGGTGACGTTTCCCAGAGTTTTTTCATGTTCCACAGAAGTCACTAGGTCTATGACACTGTCCATGGTACAGCGGTGGCGTCGGAATCCGGTCATTTGGTATGGAAGAACGTCGTTGACCTCAAGCCACCATTGAAGTCTTTCGTTCACAAGTTTTTCCATCAGCTTGCCTATACAACTGGTGAGGCTGACTGGACGAAAAGACTCCACGGACAACGGTGATTTTCCTGGCTTCAATATCGGAACAACTTGTGCGATCTTCCAGCATTCAGGAAGAATTTCGTCTTCCCAAATGCAATTGAAGAATTGCAACAATACGTCCGTTGCTGTTGGTCCAAGATTAGAGAGCGCTCCATACGTTACTCCATCTGGACCAGGGGCGGTGCGTTTTCTTGTTGTCCGAAGTGCGGTTTTCATTTCTCCCATGGTATACATGCTGTCCAGTTGTACATTAGCTTCTGAGCTGTGCCTTTTGAAACTGGTTTCAGCATAAGTGCAAGATAATTTGTGCTCAGAGCTGTTGGCCGCTTCTCCTGGTTTTGAGAGCAATTTACAAAACTCGTCGGCCACGGTCATTTCAAGTACACCGCGTGCAACAGCCAAAGCGCGAAATGGTGTTTTCTGGATAACAGGGAGCTGCAGGCTGCGTAGAATTATCCATACTTTGGGTATCGGAGTGAATGGAGTCAATGTTCCGCACATTCCTCGCCAGTTTTTTGTAGCCAGTTTTTGTAATTCTCTGCGCATAAGTCCGTGGATGCGTTGGGCTTCCTTATAAAACTCAAGACTTCCAGTTCTTCTATATCGACGTTCTGACCTGCGGCGTATGGCCCGCAGCCGTTCATATTCTCCGTTTATACCTGTGTGACCTTGCGGAACGGGAAGTTTTCGGGTCACTCTTTTGAGGTTGCTGCTGACGCATTCTGCGAAGTTGTCAATTGTTGCCACTTGATTAATATTTACCGTGTTGAAATGGCGAAACGCCTTCCAGATTGTGTATGAAATTAGTCGACGATTTTTGGAGCGCAAAAGTTTGGGGTGATGCACGAGAATCGGTAGGTGATCACTTCCCCTAGTTTCAGTATCCGTTCTCCAGGTTATGCCGGGCGCAAATTCACGTGAGCACATAGTCAAGTACAGGCAACTCGAATAATCGTGACCTCTCAGGAATGTTGGTGAACCGTCGTTAAGTAGGGTAATATCGAATTTGTCCATAATGTTTTCAATCGAACGCCCTCTCGCATCCGTGTGATCACTTCCCCATATTGTGTTGTGGGCGTTAAAGTCACCACATACAATATAGGGCTCACTTAGGGTTTTTAAAACAGAAGAAAACGATACACTGGCACCAGGTTCGATGTAAACGCTTGACAAGCACACACTCACACGCCCGAATAGAACTTTGCAAGTAACATACTCCGGTGCGTCGCAGTCGTCAGATGAGGCCACTAGAGATGAGGGCAGGTCCTTGCGTACACAGAGCATGGCTCGGCTAAGTCCATTTAAACGCTGTGATTTGTATGTTACATAATTTGAAAGACGAAAATCATCATTTACTCTGGCCTCTGAGAGAGCCAATATAGGAAATTGGTATTGGGCAATCAAATGGCGGAAGTCACCGCTTTTTGAGCGTAATCCGTTTGCATTCTATTGAAATATGGCAGTTGTTTCATATGACTTATTCATAAGGATGAGTTTGGAATCTCCGTGATGCAAGGGTAATCAGAGGTTCCATCGTTAGGAGAGTTTGTTCCTCTTGTACATTTCGGATGTCCGGAAATGATCGTAAGATTGCTTTTAACGCAGCGAATACAAGTGGAAGGATGATCTTCTCCAAGCTGTCATTTTCTGATTGTATGTTCCTCGTAGTCGTACCACCGTCGTTTCTGCTCGCACGTTTTCTCCGAGGTGCAGGTTGTGGGATTTCCCTTGCTGCTACCCGTCTCGGAGAATGACACAGCACACCGGTTCAACAACACGTAAACATTCAATGACCGCTATCGCCTGCGCCGCGATCCCAACAGCCCCCGAGCATCCGCTGCGACGACCTTTTATCAGCGGCGGAGCGCCGCTCGCGTGGCCAGTTGCCCTTGGCCCCCTCGTGGTCAAGATGACCACTTATGATTGTCGGAGGGGCAGCCTGGGCCAACCGCTTGGAATCGCCAGGTTGCCCACACATCTCCCCCCTTCCAAAAACAAAAACAGAGGACGTCTTTGATGGTCTTCGGGGGGGCCTTCCTTCTTGGTCAGCAAGGGTCTTCTCAGATGAGCGAGCACGGGCCCGACGTCAGTACTTCCGGACAGTACCGATGCAGCCATGGGGGGTGGTCTGATGATGGGAGCTGCGTCGCCGCTGTCTGGCACGAGGAACTAGAAATTAAAAACAACATGAGGCCATGGCGCGGTAGGAAAAAGTAGCCGCGCACACGAAAGATGCCTGTCCCACTGTGCATGCGGGAGCGCGGACCATTTCTCTTCTCCCCCCCCCCCCAAAACACCGAAGAGGGCATGAAGATAATACACTTAGAACTCGTGCTACTCCCGGTCGTCTTCACCGCCGTCTCAAGTTGTACCGCGGTAGAGACGGTGTGGAATCTTCCGAGAGGTGGTCCGGATAGTCGTCATCTGGAACCTGCGACACATCTACCTCCTCGGGTTCATAGAAAGCTTTTAGGTCGGCGACATGAATAGACCCGCACACTTCACCAGATTCACAATGCACCAGCTCATAAGACACGTTGGAGAGCTTGCTATTAACACGGTAGGGGCCATCCCACCTTTTTGCTAAAGAGGCCGTGAAGCCTCTAGCAGCATCACTCAGCGGATGAGTTCGCCTCAGTACCAGATCTCCTACCTTGAACTGCAGATTTCGCCTCCCCTTGTTGTACTGGTTTGCCTGCTGCAGTCTCGAGACGTCGAGGCTCTCTCGAGCTTCACGCAGGTTCTCCGTGAAACGCTTCCGGAGATCTTCTGCGAACTGCGTGGTTGTGCGCTGCATGCTTGCAGGATCTGTGCAAAGGAGGCCGTTTCCCAGGGGAAACACGAGCTCTTTTCCAAAGTTAAGTTGGGCTGGAGTAAAACCCGTGGACCGGTTGATTGTTGTGCGGGTAGCGAATGCCATTTCTGCTAATTTCGCGTCCCAGTCTTTGTGTCGCTCTGTATGCGATACAAGCATCTGCTTCAGGTTACGGTTCACTCTTTCCGTGATATTCGCCTGTGGATGGTATGGCGAAGTCCGTTTGTGCCGTATGCCTAGCGCCTTACACGCATCCACGAACACCTTGCTAACAAAATAAGAAGCGTTGTCTGTAATAAGCGTTGCGGCAAAGCCAAAGCGCGCGAACGTCTCGAGAAGACAGTCCCAGATTTTCTTAGAGTCTAGTTTGCGCAAAGGAAACATTTCGACCCATTTTGTGAAATGGTCGGTCACTACTAGCAAATACTGATTGCCGCGTGGACTACGGGGAAAGGGACCGACAACGTCGCAGGCAACACACTCCCAGGGGTACTTGCTTTCGACTGACTGCATTAAACCTGGTGGTTGGCCACCTCGGGGTTTTGCCTTCTGACAAACCGGGCAGCTACGAGCGTACCTCATCACATCCTGCCTCATACCTGGCCACGTTGCAATTTGGGACAACTTTTCGTAAGTTTTGCTCCCACTGCTGTGGCCTGCCAAGGCGGGATCATGCATATATCTTATAAATGACTTACGCAGTTTACGTGGTATTACAGACCGGAATGGCGGGCCGCTGGACCCATCGTCCGCCTGGGGGATGTATCGCAGCAGGATGCCGTCGCTGCTGAGCAGGTATGAGTCCAAGTCTCTGGGATTCCCAGCGTCGGCTGAGTTTTCTTCTGCCAGCTGGTGCATTACCTTCTGACAAAGTCCATCGGACAGCTGGGCCGCTCGGAGCTCCTCTCTGCTCACCAGGGTTCCCCACCGCGACTCTGGTGTGATGGGCGCCGCATTGGCCAGTGCCACCAAGTCGGGATCCACCTACATTTCCTGCCCGAGAAGTGGAGCACGGGACAACGCATCTGCAACGTGGTTAGCTACTCCACGCTTGTACTCGATTGTGTATTTGTAGCGCTGGAGCGAAAGGGCCCATCGAGCGAGTCGTCCTGCAGGGTTTTGAAGCCCTTTGAGCCATGAGAGAGCCATGTGGTCAGTTTGAATGCTAAACGAAGCGCCGTCAAGGTACATGTCAAACTTCTTAAGCGCAAAAATAATTGCCAGGCACTCTTTTTCGGTTGTTGAGTAGTTTCGCTCCGCTCCGGTTAACGTATGACTGGCGAAAGCTACGGGACGAAGAACGCTGTCATGTTCCTGCAGAAGGACTGCTCCTAATCCGTAATCGCTTGCGTCGGTCTGCAAGACGAACGGACGATTCAAGTCGGGCAGGTTTAAACACGCGTTTTCAGTCACAGCCCTTGAAAGACACGCGAAGGCGGTTTGCTGCTCTTGCCCCCAGCACCATTTCGTGTTTTTGCGGAGCAATCGGTTCAGAGGTTCAGTTATCTCAGCGCATTGCGGAATAAAATCTCTATAAAACGCAATCATCCCGAGATATCTCTGTAGGCTTTTTACGTCATAAGGGGGTGGGTACTCCGTTATTGCGCGCAGCTTATCTTCATTCGGCCGCAGCGTTCCGTTATCCACAACAAATCCGAGAAGGTTGATTACAGGCGATGCCAACTGGACTTTATCTGGATGAATCGTAAGGCCGGCTTGACGCATTCGTTCGAGTATGATCTGAAGGTGCACGAGATGCTCCTCGAATGTTCGTGAAAAGACCACTACGTCATCCATGTACGCCATCGCAAACTCGTACTTCGCGTCACCGAGGACAACGTCCATTAGGCGTTGAAAGCTGGCGGGAGAGTTGGACAAACCAAAGGGAAGGCGAGTGAATTCGAACAACCCCTATGGCAAATGAATGCGGTCTTCTTTACATCAGCCGGATGAACTTCGATTTGAAGAAATCCGCGGCTGCAATCGAGGGTTGTGAAAACAGTCGCGTTTCCAAGGGCATACATTACTGAGGAAATACTAGGAAACGGGTAACTGTCTCTGACTGACACTTCATTTAGGCGCCTGTAATCAACACAAAGCCTTGCTGTGCCGTCCTTCTTTGGAGCAAGGACTACCGGGGAAGCCCACGGGCTTTTTGACTGACGTACTGCGCCTGTGTCGATCATTTCCGATAGCGCCGCATCAAGAAGTTCACGCTTGTGAGCACTTATGGGTCTCGGATTGCACCTCCGGGGAGGTGCATCCTTGGTTTCGATGCGGTGCTGTAGGAGATCGGTTTTCCCAGGTCTTTCCGTGAACATCGGCGAGAAGGGTTCCAGCAGTTGCTGGAGCTGCTTCTGTTTGTCTTCACCGGAACACTTTTGCACGGCTTTGAGCACGCTGTCTGGAAGTAAAGGCATCTGCCCGGCAAAGTTTAACGGGAACGCTTGGCCGCGAATACAATCCTGCCGTCTGGTAAACGGCGTTAATTTCATTTCGCCACCCAACCAATATCCAGCCTGGGTAAAGTCGAGCAAAATCCGCTCCGCTGCAATAAAATCTCTACCCAGGATCATGGGCACCGGCAGTTCTGGGAGGTATACGAACCGTTGTCTTCGTTTTCTACCATGAAAGGAAATTCGTAACCTGACTGCGCCGGCAGCAGGCAGTACGGACCCCGATGCTACTTGCAATTTCACGTTTGCTGACCGAAGATGTATCTTTCTCTTGTTACATTCCGCAAATACTGCATCCCCAATAAGCGATATGTTTGCTCCAGTATCTAAAAGAGCGGCTACTGGTATACCTAGTACATTCACAGTCATACGAGGTTCAAGAGACTTGGGTGTAGATTCGATTCTACTCACAGCTGGGATGAGCACTGTCGGTTCCTCGTTTAGTGAGGTTGTTCCTACCCCCGTCGACTGGTGCGAGTCCATTAGCGGCCGGCCATCCAGAGCGACCATCCTTGGTGTTGAGAACTTCAAAGCGGCTCTGACGCTGGGGATCGTGCCGGCCTTTGGCTGAAAGGGAATCGCATTAGGGTCCAACTCAAATGCAGTTGCTTCGGGTAGCGTAGGACCGGGAACAGTGGAAGCTGTACGCCCGGGGATCAGTGCAAAGGCAGACGCGCCGGGAGTCTCATGACCGAGAATGTTGTTAGCTGGCCGCCCGGGTGTCACTGCAACAGCAGGCACGCCGGGAGTCTCAAGACCGCGAACGGTGTGAGCTGGGCGCCCGGGTGTCGGTGTGAAAGCCGACACGCGGGGAGTCTCATGATGGGGAGTATTGTGAGCTGGCCGCCCGGGTGTCACTGCAACAGCAGGCACGCCGGGAGTCTCAAGACCGCGAACGGTGTGAGCTGGGCGCCCGGGTGTCGGTGTGAAAGCCGACACGCCGGGAGTCTCATGACGGGGAGTATTGTGAGCTGGCCGCCCGGGTGTCACTGCAACAGCAGGCACGCCGGGAGTCTCAAGACCGCGAACGGTGTGAGCTGGGCGCCCGGGTGTCGGTGTGAAAGCCGACACGCGGGGAGTCTCATGACGGGGAGTATTGTGAGCTGGCCGCCCGGGTGTCACTGCAACAGCAGGCACGCCGGGAGTCTCAAGACCGCGAACGGTGTGAGCTGGGCGCCCGGGTGTCGGTGTGAAAGCCGACACGCCGGGAGTCTCACGGCGAAGAGTGTTATGAGCTAGCCGCCCGGATGTCTGTGCAAAAGGAGACACGCCGGGAGTCTCAAGACCGCGAACGGTGTGAGCTGGGCGCCCGGGTGTCGGTGTGAAAGCCGACACGCCGGGAGTCTCATGACGGAGAGTGTTGTGAGCTGGCCGCCCGGGTGTCACTGCAACAGCAGGCACGCCGGGAGTCTCAAGACCGCGAACGGTGTGAGCTGGGCGCCCGGGTGTCGGTGTGAAAGCCGACACGCCGGGAGTCTCACGGCGAAGAGTGTTATGAGCTGGCCGCCCGGGTGTCTGTGCAAAGGTAGACCGCCGGGAGTCTCAAGACCGCGAACGGTGTGAGCTGGGCGCCCGGGTGTCGGTGTGAAAGCCGACACGCCGGGAGTCTCATGACGGAGAGTGTTGTGAGCTGGCCGCCCGGGTGTCACTGCGAGAGCAGGCACGCCGGGAGTCTCAAGACCGCGAACGGTGTGAGCTGGGCGCCCGGGTGTCGGTGTGAAAGCCGACACGCCGGGAGTCTCACGACAAAGAGTGGAAGTGTTATGAGCTGGCCGCCCGGTTGTCGATGCGAGAGCAGACACGCCGGGAGTCTCAAGACCGCGAACGGTGTGAGCTGGGCGCCCGGTTGTCGACGCGAACGCGGACACGCCGGGAGTCTCATGACGGAAAGTGTTGTGAGCTGGCCGCCCGGTTGTCGATGCACGAGCAGACACGCCGGGAGTCTCAACACCGCGAACGGTGTGAGCTGGGCGCCCGGGTGTCCATGGAAAATCGGACACGCCGGGAGTCTCACAACGAGGAGTGTTATGAGGAAGAAAAAGTGATGGAGGGCCACCGAGGGTCGATAGAAAAGCGTCAGTCCTCGGAGCCCGTGTGAGCCTCCGGGAGTCCCGGAGGCGGCTGCGGCGACTCGATCTCGTGGATTGTGTTTTCGACGCGGCCGGCGGAGAGTAGAAATTTCTTACCACCGCCGGCCGTAGCCGTTTCCCTGTGTCTGAGGCGGCCGCTGCCGTTCGCTGCAGTCCCGGTGTATGTGTCCTGGCTGGTCGCATCGAAAACAACGGGGCGTGACCCGCCCGTCGGCTTCGTGCGGTGTCCCGCTCTCTTTTGCCTCTCCCAAGCTCCGTGTTACCGGTCCAGAGGACAAGAACTCATCTTGACCAATGGAGGTGCTGTAGCGTTGTGATTGCGTGCCTTCGTAACCGCTGCACCTCCGTGATGCGTATGCACGAGGATCTAGGGTTCGTGATTCGTATGCACAAGAATCTGGGGTTCGGGGGACGGGCGCCTGATTGGAATCGTCTTGTTCTCTCTCGACTCTATGTGCACGTGCGTTTCCTAACCACGCAAATGATGGTTCCAGAGTCATGTTCTGCGGTGGAGGGGGTCGGTATCTTAGTTCCGCGAGGATGTCGGCCTGGATGGTGATCGCCTCCCGTGCCATCTCGTCTAAATTCGTAAAGGTACGTCCCCTGAGATGGGGATGGAAACGCGGGTGGCTTTGGCGGATGGCGCGTTGTACTTTCTCCGCGTCCGGTGCCGCGGCGTCGGCGATATCGTACAGGCCCTGGAGAGCCCTTACAAACTCAATAAGTGACTCTTCCGGGTGCTGTGTGCGCGCGCGCAGCTCGTCCTTAATCCGCACGCTGTAATCCGGAGGCAGGAACTCCATCCTAAATCGTGCCTCAAAATCTGACATACTTGTGAATTTAGTTTGTCTTTGCCTCCACAGTGCTGCACTGTCTGTCAGTGCAACCGGCAAAAGGCGGGTGAGGATGGATTCGTCTTCTATTCCCGACGCAGCTTGGTAGTCCCGCAGTTCCGAGACGAACATCGCAACTGACTTTCTATCTCCGTACCCCGAAAAAACCGGAACGCTAAGCGAGAGCCTTAGGAAGTCCCTGGGGGGCGTACTTCCAGCAGGAGTGGGTCTTGAGCGCATCATCTGCTCTCGTTGTATGTTAAGAAGCATGGTCATGGCCACTCTTAGTTCTGCTAGACCACCCTCTAATGATGCGTCTACCGGGACTGAGACTGCAGGCTTAGCGTCTGGTTTTATGTCACTGGCGGCGTTATCCGCGAGTGCACCGAGCGTCAAAAGGTCGTCCTCACTCACGTTTCTGTCGGCGTCCTCTGTAGACGGCATCGTGTTGCAGTGGAGACTTGCGCAGGTCGATGAACGTGGGCTTCCGAAGAAACGCCCCCTCAACTTTGGGCAAACTCAGGAACGCAAAATTGACTATGTAAAACGTAAGAACGAACCCAGTTTGCTGCCATCCTCCCAGACGAGCAGCATATCACGTCTGGGCGCCAGTGTGGGATTTCCCTTGCTGCTACCCGTCTCGGAGAATGACACAGCACACCGGTTCAACAACACGTAAACATTTAATGACCGCTATCGCCTGCGCCGCGATCCCAACAGCCCCCGAGCATCCGCTGCGACGACCTTTTATCAGCGGCGGAGCGCCGCTCGCGTGGCCAGTTGCCCTTGGCCCCCTCGTGGTCAAGATGACCACTTATGATTGTCGGAGGGGCAGCCTGGGCCAACCGCTTGGAATCGCCAGGTTGCCCACAAGGTATAGGTGAAATGACAGTCTGCTTTGGTCGAGTTTCCTGTGCGTCCGGAGCTTGGGTTTTTTGACGCACTTGACTTTTCAGTGGGTTGCTTGTCAAAACTGTAGAGTACGTTCCCTTCGCCCCTTGTATGTGGGGAAAGTGCAATGGGTCTTGAAGACTTGGAACTGGAGTTGTGAGAATCATCTTTGGATTGGGCGGAGGCGATCGTCTCTTTTGTGGTCATCCTTCTTGCAGTTCCTGTTTCCTCGACAGAGACGCAGTTTTGTTACTTGGGCATCCTCCGTACGACGCTGCATGGGGTCCAGCGCAATTCGCACAGAGAGGAGATTGTTTTAAACCGCATTCTTTATGGTGATGCGATCCCGCGCAAACTTTACACCGCTGCGGTCCCCGGCAGTACTTGGCAATGTGACCATGTTTCTGACAGCGGAAACACTGCACAGCTGTTCCAAAGTACTCTTGGACTGGATGGCTTGTGAAACCTAACATTACCCGGGTTGGTAGTGGCTTGTCTGGTCGGAAGTGAAGTATCACGCTGTCGTGATATATTGTGTCTGTGCTATCATCGTCTTCACGCCGGTAGTAGGACGCCTGGCGTCGGAGTGAGAGCACCCCGAAGTCCTTCAAGAACTCTAAGAGTTCTTCTTCTGTATATTCCAGAGGAACTCCCGTGATTTTTCCGATATTCCTGGAGTAGGACTTGGGGACTGTGGCTGTGCATGTAACACCAACCAGAGTGGTTATGGCCAGGAGTTTGTTGGCTGACGCAAGTGATGCCACATTGACCGCCAGGCTCCCGTCCTTGGTGAAGCGATGCGCGATCAGTTTCTCTTGTGACACTGCGAGGATTTCTGAAGCAATTGCGTTTGGATTTACCCTCCAGAACGATGATCCAGGGTTTGTTGGTTTGATCAGGATTGGAATCCCTGAGGGGCGATCTTTTTTATAAGAAACGAAGGTGAATGGAGTGCCTCCTTCTTCGATGTTCTCCATCGCGCTTATCGAGTAGTTCGAGGTTGTGTCCTCGTAATAGTCCTCCGTACCTGTACGTGGTCATTTTGCTGCATGATCAGCGATTGGATGTGCGTCTTGCATACAGCCGATGGGTCCAGTGTCTCTCAGTTGCTCACTTTGGTCGGCCGTTAGGCCTCCTGAAGTGCCAGGGCTTGCGGAATTCATTCTTGGTATTCTCGGGCGGGAGATCGCCCGTCGACGCCTGGAAACGCTGCTCCCTTGCTCAGACGTTTTTTTTTTTTTTTTTTTTGAATATCCGGTAAATAAAAAGGTTTGAATATTATGAAATAATTAGAGAAAAATCGAAATATAAGCAGGAGCCAAAGGAAAAGTGGACTTGCCTGCCAACTTCGTCGTCGTCGTCCCGTGAAGACGCACCTTGATCGATCTCATCAGATCGTAGCGTTTCGGCTGCGGACGGATTTAAAGTGAAACGCGGTATAAAAGTTGACAGTCGCAGTGCGTTCACTGCAGCTTATGGGCCGATGACCGCACACGCATAATAAGATAACAAATTCCTCGACGCTGCGCTTTTGTCGCGGCTTGTTTGACCCCATTAGCTTGCAGCACTGACTGCACTTGAATGATGAGAAAGATCACGGAAAAAGAGTTTTGAAAGGAACGACTGCGTGAATCATTATTATGTCACATGACCACTAACTAACAGAATTACGGCGCGCTTTACTCGACAGATACGTTGGAGCACGACCGGCTTTATCAGGGGCGACCAGGGACCCCAATCTGGAGATTTGGCGAGAAGGACGGCGAGAAATCTGACGGCTATGATTGGCCGGCGCCAAGGTCAAGTGCGGCGTCGGCCAGTCACAGCCGCCAGATTTCTCGCCGTCTTTTTCGTCCAGATTAGGGCCCCAGGTCACCCGAGGCAGAGCGAGCGCGCCGCATTTGCTTTTGCAAATGCGGCGCGCTCCCTTCGCCCCTCCAACACTTTTCCTGAACCGAGTGGAGATCCCAAGAACAACGCATATGCACCTCCTAGATGTCATCATCGGCCAGCATTTCGATTTCCATCGCTACGTCCAAAACGTCGTGTCCGGGAAAGGTGACTTCTTGGCTTCGCTATTCGGTCCACAAAAAGAGCCAGTCCCGATGTGCCTACATTGCTGTTCACAGCACTGGTGTTGCCCATCTTGGAGTTTTGCTGCTCGGTATGGGATTCGGCAACAAGGCAACTTATTGCATCCCTTGAGTCGGTGCAACGTCGCGCTTCCTACCTTTATGGTGCCAACTTGGCCCCCAAACACCATCCTATCGAGCACTGTACCTCCTCTGTTCAGTCGGCAGGGACCCACTTCAACATCGTCATTAAGTAGCGACCACGCGGCTCCTAGCCACTTTTGTGCTACCGGACTCCTCGCTTCCTTTTGCCTCCCTGTGGCGTACTCGCACTGGTGTACTGCAGCCCCTTTTTACCCGTAGGCTTCGCCACTAGAACCCCTCCGCACCCCGTACAGTGCAACTTCAGAGGTCCCCCCAGACAGTCACCAGTTCACCACCAATCGACAGTGTCTCACTTTGAGCATTCACCAAAAGCGTCACGGCCCACCTGCGGAGCATCTAACTCAATATTTTATTCCGATCACAGGAGTGGGCTCCAGCAGGTGGACTGGATGCACCATCCTGTACACTCGTACACCCTAGAGATGCTTGGCGCACAATACTAGCTATTTTGCTCGAGAAAAGTATGATATAGTGACTCATTTTACCCTATTTTATACACACTATGTGCTAGCAGTAGCGCCTGCCTATGAAATGCGACAGAAAACATCCGAAACCAACGTTACTTCAACACGCTCCCATTGCCTTTCATGGCGGCCGCTGCGCGTTTGGTGGTGATCTAGGGCGACGCCAAGCGGAACACTGGGTCCCTTCAAGCCGTTCACGTGATATTTCTTGGCCCGCGCGCTCCCATATAGGGACACGCGGAGTGAGCAGGTCGCTTGTATGAAGCCGGTCGTAGGTTGGAGGGTTGCCATTGTCACGCACGACTTGTCTTGACTCACCACAACCTTACGATGTGAGGGGTTTTGATGTGACAGTGTCTCCCGGAAACATTTTGGAACGAAAGCATACCGGACTATAACAGCCTACTCCTCTGTGTGTGGTTATCATATCGATATATAGTTACTGTGTTTCACTCGACGCCTCACTCGTTTAAAGAACGGCCAATCACTCTCTTTCCACGCAGGCATATGGTGAAAGAACACTCGATGAGCTGTCCGAGTACGTGCTTAGTACATTTTGATTGACTGCAGCACACAAAGGTGCTGTTCGATTGACTTGTTTCTGTGATAATTTCAAAGTTGAATAGACATACACTCCACTATAGGTGCTAACATATAACTTGCGACAATACCATGTTACTAATTTCGCTAAAATTTTAAACTGGAGGCTAAAATTGGATGTTGCGGCCTTTGTCTCTATTTCTATTGTATGCACATCACTGAAATGTCTAATATAGATATACCCTATCAAGACTAACTTGATGGGCTCGGCAACAATCGTGGAGCGATGACCACTAAACTGCTACTCTTCGTTATACAGATACTGTGCTTCCCGGAACATGGCCCCTCCCAACCCGTTCAACTGCCCGAGCCAGCTCCCGCCACTATCTTCAGGATGGATACGCCCTTTCGTGACTATGAAGATTTCGACTCATCACGCAAGGCTGATTTCCGTGGTCTCCCCCTGGTGGACCCTCGGCACTCCAGCACGGTGGCGCTTCCGTCGACAACAGCCTCGGCAATCACTACTAAAGACCACACGTTCCGGCAGTTCGCCCATGGGCTCGGCAACAATCGTGGAGCGATGACCACTAAACTGCTACTCTTCGTTATACAGATACTGTGCTTCCCGGAACATGGCCCCTCCCAACCCGTTCAACTGCCCGAGCCAGCTCCTGCCACTATCTTCAGGATGGATACGCCCTTTCGTGACTATGAAGATTTCGACTCATCACGCAAGGCTGATTTCCGTGGTCTCCCCCTGGTGGACCCTCGGCACTCCAGCACGGTGGCGCTTCCGTCGACAACAGCCTCGGCAATCACTACTAAAGACCACACGTTCCGGCAGTTCGCCCATGGGCTCGGCAACAATCGTGGAGCGATGACCACTAAACTGCTACTCTTCGTTATACAGGTTGGTGAACCGAAATCGTTTCCCCCTCTGAAGTGTACCTATATCTACGTTCTGCCGAGCCCACGGTCATGCCTAGTTGCTATTTGGAAATGGCTGCTCTTATGTACATGTGGTGACATTGAATCCAACCCGGGACCCCTCACTAAGGCACAAAGCGAAGAACTTTTGTTAAGTATTCACATGATTGTACAAAAACTTGACACCGGACAGACTGCTCTGATAGACCAAGTAAAAGTACTCGGAGAAAAGCAGACGCAAACGGACATACTCGTAGCTAGTCTGTCCTCCCGAGTCACAAACCTCGAAGCTGAGCTGGCTTCATTGAAGTTAAATCCTGCGCCGGTTCGTGCTGAGGATACTGGAACCAGTGTCACCGAATCTCAACTGAGGCACCTAGAAGCACGCTGCAATGACGCAGAAAGTCGCTCGCGCAGGTGTAATTTGCTGTTTTATGGTCTTCCTGACAAGGCAGCAGAAACCTGGGCCGATTCAGAGCAGCTCGTCCGCTCAGTGTGCGCCGAAAAACTTGGTATTGAGTTGGATGATCTTGCCATAGACAGAGCACATCGCCTTGGCTCCTTCAGCCCCGAAAAACAAAGACCAGTCATTGTAAAGTTTTGTTTCTTCAAAAACGTACAAACCATTCTTTCGGCCGGTTTCAAACTGAAGGGCACGACTACATCTATTGGCGAAGACTTTCCGGCAAACGTACGTGTTGCCAGAAGGGAACTGCTTGCATTTGTGAAACCAAAAAAGTGTCGTTTTAGGCTGCGATTTGATAAGCTATACACGGATGAAAATTGTTTTGTTTATGATTTTACTAACCAATGTGTCATTCCCCGGAGCGAATAGCAACCCAAGGAAGAACAGCACGTCTGTTTTGTTCCTTCTTCTTCGTCAATAAAGCGAGCTGACGAAACATTCTGCTGTTACTCGGTTTTGTTTACTAACATAAGGAGCTTGCTTCCTAAACGTGACAATCTGTATTCTCTTATCAATTCATTGGAAGCCGATTTCGTTCTTCTGACCGAAACGTGGCTGACCCCCGAGGTTCATGACTTTGAATTATTTCCTTCCAATATGAATTATGCAATATACAGATGCGATAGGATTAACAGAAGGGGTGGGGGAGTACTGATAGCGATAAACAACCGCTTGTCATCGTCATTAGTGGTTACAGCGACTGGCTTGGAGATGGTTTGGATTCATATTTCATCACCTTCAACACAGATACTGCTTGGCCTTTGCTACAGACCGCCTGACATGAGTAGAGATTTTGTTCCTTTATTACACGAGTGTCTTAGCAACTTATGCTCAAAATTTCCCAAAGCAACTCCTATACTTCTCGGAGATTTTAACTATCCCGCCATTAATTGGGACACCTTATCTACCAGCAATAATGAATCAAAGCAATTTATGGATATGTGTTTAGATTTCAACCTCCAACAGCTTATTAATCAACCAACAAGAATCGCTGCTCAGAGCAGCAACATACTGGACCTTTGTCTTTCTACAAATCCTGGTATTATTAATAACCTTTCATTACTTCCTGGGCTCAGTGATCACCTCGTAGCACATTTTAATTTTTCCTTCCCTATTAAACGCAGATGCCCTCACCAGAAACAGATTAGAGATTATAATAAAGCTGACTACGCTTCAATTAACGCAGAATTAGAAATCTTTTATGATCAATTTCGTGAATCATTTCGCTTGCGCACAGTTGAACAAAATTGGATCCAATTTAAAAGTAAGTTATCCTTTTTAGCCCGGAAATACGTACCCCTGGTTAATATTAAAACCGACGGACAAAATCCATGGTTTACTAAAGCAATTAGGAGAATAGGCAACAAAAAGAAGAGGTTATTTAAAAGAGTTAAGCTATCACCCGCCAATAAGGAAGCACAGAATAAATATGAAGAATGTGAAAAATTATACAGGCAAGAAATTACAAAAGCAAAATCGAAATTTTATGAAAAAGACCTATTAAAAGTATTGTCTGATAATCCTAAACAGTTCTGGAATATGATCAATCCTAAACCTCTCACCCCTCTCGCATTCACTGACAGCGAAGGACTGGCTTTAACTGACAAGCAGTGTGCTGATTGCCTAAATAAATATTTTTGTTCTGTATTTACCAACGAAAACCTTAACACTGTTCCGAAGCTTCATATTCCTAATCATCCACAAATGGAAGCGATTACTATTAACCCGTTCGGTGTCCTAAAAACTATCGAAAATCAGAAACTTACCTCAAGTACAGGGGATGACCTCATCAATTCCAAGATACTATTTAACACCAAACACATATCATCTCTCTTCCTGTCTGACATTTTCCGTGAATCCCTTGCTTCTGGTTACATTCCCCTTGACTGGAAAATCTCCCGTGTCATCCCTATTCACAAGTCCGGAGACCGAAATTCACCTCTTAATTATCGCCCCATATCGCTCATTAGTATCCCATCCAAAATTATTGAACACATCATATTTTCAAACGTCATAAAATACCTTGAGTCCAATAACATTCTCAACGTTAATCAACATGGATTTAGGAAAGGACTATCATGTGAAACGCAACTCCTAGAATTCGTACATAACATTCACTCTAACCTTAACCATAAAAAAACAAGTCGATGCCATCTTTCTTGACTTTGCAAAAGCCTTCGATAGAGTACCTCATAATCGTCTTTTGACCAAACTTCAGTATTTTAAAATTGATCCCCTTATCATCGCCTGGATATCACAATTTCTTTCTGGTCGCTCTCAATACACCGTCGCAAATAACTCCGAGTCATCTCGAACTAACGTAACATCAGGCGTCCCTCAAGGAAGCGTACTCGGACCACTTCTTTTTCTAATCTACATTAATGATCTCCCTCTCTGTGTCTCTTCCACCATCCGACTTTTTGCAGATGACTGCGTAATTTATCGCACAATCACGAATACTGACGATCATTCATCCCTGCAAACCGACTTATCATCCATTGCTCATTGGTGTGATACGTGGCAGATGTCGTTGAACTTAGACAAATGTAAAGTGCTAACCTTTTCTCGTATTTTGTCACAATCTTCTTACACCTACAATATTAACGACACTGTACTCAGTAGTGCTTCATCCTACAAATATCTTGGTCTTCATATAACAAGCGATTTAACATGGACCACTCATATTAATCAGATAATCGCTAAGGCAAATAGCACACTGGGTTTTCTACGAAGGAACTTAAGACTCGCCCCCCCTAAAGTGAAACAGATCGCATACCTAAATTTAGTCCGCCCCAAGCTAGAGTACGCTGCATCCGTATGGTCCCCGTGGCAGAACTACCTCAAACGAGAACTTGAAAGTGTGCAAAACAGAGGTTTGAGATTTATTTATTCTGATTATTCTTTTTACACTAGTGTTTCTGGTTTGCGAGAGCGAGCGAATCTTCCTGAGCTCGCTTTAAGAAGGAAGATATCTCGATTGACGCAGTTTTTCAAGATCTACCACCACAACCCTACGCTTAGAAAAATTTTACTCCCACGTCCCATTTCGTTTTTCCCAAGACTAGACAACAGCTGTAAAATAGAGCCTATATTTGTCTCCACCACCTCCTACGCCAATTCTTTTCTTCCTTTGACAATATTAGAATGGAATGCTTTACCTGATAACATAGTTACAACTAACAATGTGGATGTATTTAAACAGCTACTAGGTGAACATTTAGATCCCTGTGCAAATAATGCTGAGTCTTAACATGTTAATATCGTGCCCTTCATCTACTTTTTTATTATTTTTTGTGTTTATTTGTATTTTTATTGCTGCTCTCCGGTTTGCATCCCTATGTTTTATATTAAAATGTTCAGTTTGTCATTCATTGTGTTCCTGCTCACGAGCTTGTATTACTGTTTTTACATTGAAACTATTAGTGACCCATCCCTTGTGTAATGCCCTGTAACGGGGCCTTCAAGGTATTATGAAATAAATAAATAAATAAATAAATAAATAAATAAATAGTAAAAGAAATCATCAAGATATCTCCATCTGTTCAAGACATATGCACCCAACAAGATAATCATAGTACACCCGCTGGCGATATGAAGTTGAACGCCAGACCATAGACCGGTCCGTGCTATCAGCGCCATGAAGCGGCTGCCGTGACGGTTCGCTTTCTTATCGCGCGCTTCGCCGGATTAAACGCCTGGATGGAGCGCTGTTTTCAGATCTGCTGCTACTTCCTGCAGAAAGCGTGGAAGTGGGTTTCGATATAGGCATCTCTTTTTTGTGGGCGTGGGTAATATAACAGCCTAGCAACTGCGACGCGGTTGCTGACACATCACACGAATGAAACAATATTGTGTTATTTTTAAAATGCGGAAAGTATAAGTTACCTTTTGATTTGTTCCGCAGCATTCCGGTTTAGCACATATCGCAACAAAAACTACTACATCACATTGCCTACCGAAAACATCTGAAATGCTTCTTCCCCAATCCTCGCTCTTTCTGCAGGGAGTAGCAGTAAATCTGAGAACAGCGCTCGATCCAACCGCTTAATTTTGGCGGAGCGCACGATAAGAAAGCAAGTCGCTACAGCAGCTGCGTCATGGCGCAGACAGCACTGAGCTGTCGACGGTCCGGCGTTCACCTTCATATCGCCGGCTGGTGTACGTCCGAGACTAATATGTCGTCACTCGCGCCGCCATCTTGTGAAACGCCTCGTATGTCCAATATGCCCATGGCGATACGGTGATTTGTGAGAAACAAATAAACATGTTCCATTTGACACTCGTGCTTAATTGCATTAACCACTAGACTGCACGTAGACGTTGTCACGCATAAAACTTGCGGCCGGGTCGTATACATAGACAGCCTACCTGATTTCCTTCTTCTTGAATCTAAACAGCATATTGTGCCTAAAATAAAAAAAAAAATGTAATGTTCGTTAAAAAAAAAGAATTGCTAATATTGAAGAAAGTGCTAAAGTTTACTTGAACAACCCAAAGTAGAATCCTAAGTAGACTGAACACACATTGGCGTTGGTGGGACCGGGAAATCCCGGTACGCACCTGGTGACGTCAGGAGGGTTAACTTTCCCGTTGAATTTTGCTGGTGAATTTCCCCCTAAATTTGGCGGGAAAACGTTTCCGCTAAATATGGGGGGGAAATATTTCGCTTAATTTTGCAGGTCGATAGGGTCATGACGTCATAGCCACGTGTGACGTCACGCCACATAATTTCGCGCGGGAATTTCAAACAATCCACACCGCTCACGTATGACGTCACGTTACACGTAAAGCTACCGTCTAGACCAAGCACACGCGTGCGCGTCTTGGGAACGAGCGCGGGTTGATATGAAAAGGCTTTGCGAATAGGGCCCAAAAACGCTCTAGCGTTCCACTCTTAAAGGCGAAGATTAAGTGTCCTCAAAGTTTTGTTCAACTGCCGCATCACTACCAATAGTGGGCAAATATATTTATTGCCCTCCCAAACCCATATGCACTAACAAAGCCTTCATTTCCCCAATAGTGCGCGCATTTATTATGGTCACTAGATTTCTTCCAAATGTTAGGATCGTCTTATTGGTGAACAGAACGTAGGGTTGACTTGAGTCATAATCTTGTAATTGGCTGTTTTAGTGCCATTGATTTTTTATTTTGCTATTTCAATTAGATTGACGTAGTTTTATATTGTAGCAGAAGTAATTCGCTGTAATCTAGCTGCAATGCCAGCTGCAATATCTGTTTTGTAAACATTTGGACGATTTTCGAGGTAAATTATGTCTGAATTCAAGAGAAGGTCAGTAAGGGAGTCACAAAAGGCTATTTAAAAAAAAAAAAATGCTGCCGGCTATCAAATTGAAAACCGAATATCTCGACATATCCATTCTGAAGACATATTTATCCCACCTTTTTACCAGTGCCCCAACACCTGCTACGTAAATTGTTTTGGGCTGCTGTCTCAGCCGCACTTGCGTACCTCATGTTCTATACATCTTCATCTGTCGCGAAACGTTTTCTACCAATGTCAGTTTTGGCTGACCAAACAAGTGATAGTCACTTGGGGCCAAGTCAGGGCTGTAAGAAAGGTGTTCAAGAAGCGTCAATCGAAATTTATCAATTGTCTCCTGGGTTCATCGAGCTGCGTGGGGCATTGTGTCTTCGTGATGAAGCAAAGTTCCTGCAGTCTATATGCCTGGAAGGTTTTTGAGAATTGTTGCCCGAAGCTTCAGCAGAACAGAGCACGATTCGGCATTCACCGTTTCACCTTGTTGCATATATCTTCTCATTCTTGGGCAAACGGAGAGATCTGTTGCACAGTTTGTCTTACGGAAACGTGGCTCTGTGACAGATTATCCAGTGTTCATTATTTTTCTTCAAACTATGTTGTTCACAGCAACAGTCCCATAGTCGATTCTTTTTGTGTTCCTCGGTCAGCTCTCTGGGCTCTCACCGTGAGCACCTTTCTTAAAAGTTCAGACGATTGTTAGCGCTGTCGCAAAAGACGACGACTGGCCCCACGCTCGCGCCACCACCTGCGTGGCGCACTGTTCTTTTTGCTGGGCAGACGTACTGGCCAGGCACATATTAAATGCGCTTTTAAACACCCGCTGGTCCCCGTTTCCCATGTCGAGGCCCTAACACGATCAGGTAATATGGTGTCTGCTGAACCACGAGAACAGCGCATTTCAGTTGCTATGCGGTCAATTGATATCACTCTCCTGTCGACTCGAATAATTTATTTCACCGGCCGCACTGTTGCTTCGCAATTTCTAAAGGACGACCAGTTTGCCCTTAGTCAACAACATTTGAGCGCCCTTAAGAGAATTTCTCAACCCAGTTGTGCACCGCTTTACATGATAAATACTCCTCACCGTAAAGAAGAAAAAGTTCCTTGTGAATATCTTTTGCATGAAGCCCTTTTGCCCTCAAAAACGCAAAATGCGTTTCCTCTAGTAGCGTGTACCACTCGAGCACAGTCGCAATTTTTTAACTGAGCTTCGCGTGCGTGCGACTCTTACCTAATGTGAAACCTTGGGCGAGTGGGTATTGAAACTTTTAGAACATGATAGCGCTTCAAGAAAGGGACGAGAGTAAAAGCCTGATGATGCGGAGTATTTATTCGCTTTCTTTTCTGAGGATTACACAGTTGAAGTTAGCCCACTGTGTTGTCTCGTTCTTACTCTCGTCCATGTCATGAAGCGCTAGCATGTTCTTAAAGACTCTTACCTATACTCTATTCCACCTTATGATGTACCGTAGGAAAGGCTACAAGCGCGAGCTCCTTGCTCTAGGGCACATCTCGGCGGCACAAGCTCTCGTGCATTAAGGGCAGCTGCCAACTCTATGAGCTCGCGATTCTAGCCTTCACTGCGGTACAACATAAGGTGAAACAGAGTATAGTTACCGCGCCGTAAATACCACGAAGCTGGAGAGTGGTTCCACGTATTGTCATATATTTGGAATCTAATCACCACTTATATCAGGTATTTTATACCATTTTGGGACTTACTGACTGTATATTTATAGTGCGGCAGAGGGGGACGGAAAAGAGGAGGAGATCACCTTGTTGCAGATTTCGTTCCTCAATTCATCCATATAATATTTTGACGAAGAACCCTATGAATATCAGCTTCAAACAAGAGGTATCGGTGATGCAAAAAAACTGAAACAAACTGGTGCAGAAGAAAAAAAGAAGAAAGAGAAATATATCTATATATTCTGCGCTTTTGAGGAACACAGAAAAGAAAATTACGTGGACTATTGGCGCCCTCTTGAAAAGGTGAGTGTCACGGGTCACTCATACAGTGCGGTGAATATTTTCCGTTTCGTCGAATCATTTCAGGGCACTGATTGCCGTTGTGTGGCAAGATATTAGGTTACAGCTTTCACTTATATTTTTAAGAGAACCCTAGAATCCACAGACTCTAGGAAATTTGCGTTATATTTCGGTGGTTTTTATTTGTTTTCTTGTGATGTCTTTAACAGTCAAGGCAGCACATTTCGGCTGCTGTTTAGGGAAGTTGGAGGGGTTCGAAAATATTAAACTGCGTTTATACGACTAGCGAAACTATGTGGACAATAAAAATGAAGGTCTACACCTTTTTTATTACGCTTATTCCGCCACGGCGTAGTACACCCCTAGACTCTAGTAAAACCCATACTTATTTTTTTTATATAAATGTTATTATTATAACTCTCCTCGTGCAGCAAGTATGTAGACGTCACGGGTGTCTTTGAGCGCGATGCGAACACAGTGTTTAGGCACCGGATAACCCAAGAATGCCAAGATTCATCTGCATGATAGGCTACACCACCCTCAACCCGCGTGGAAAGTAAAACAGCCCTGCTTGAACCAATAGCATTTTGAGTAGAGTCAATAGGGACTTTTAGCAAACCCTTACCGCGTACAGAGTAACAGCCTTTGAAGCATGCTCTTAAACGCGCGTCCCGCGGTCACGGTACCCATCCGGGCGTGCGCTTAAAAGCATGCTTGAAAAGGTTGAAATACTCCGCTACGCGGAACACGAAAACAGTTTTCTAAAAATCCATAATAGGGAGTTTTAGCAGGTCATTTCCACACGAACGGTTTGTCCTCAAAGTTCAGACACACCGGCGACGCCACTGCGCATGCGCGTGCGAGTCGTTCGGGGAGTCGGGAGGCTCTTCTCGTTCGTTTCTCCCATCCCGGCCGCTGGAGTCGTCACCGCAACGCAGCCAGAACCGTTCACAACTCTGGTAAAAAAAAAAAAAAAAATCGCGGTCGGTTTGGCGAGTGATTTCGCCGACCCAGCCGAGCGTTAGGATTAGTACAGCGAGAGGTGATTTGCATCCTGTTAGTCCGCTTCATTTGAGAGTTTGAACCAAATCATTTCGAGGACTGCTCACAGTGGTAAGCGATCGGTAATGCTGCAAAACTGCGCATGCTAGTCAATTTTTGCAATCTGCGGACAGACTAGTTGCCGCGGCGACCGCAAGCAGACGAAATTATTCGGTTCGACGGCGGACAACATGAACGATCTTTCAAGTTCAAGATGACGGAGACACACCACATACCTTTACGGTCGTTCAGATACTTTTTACTCTATCTAACTTCGCAGTTCTTATAATTCCGACCGGCGAATGTTACGTCGGTCGTCTTGTTTACAAACATCAGTCGTACACCGGAAACACGAGCGGCCACGGATTTACACGTTGCAGGTTTCACACGTTTACTAGAAGATGGCGCCACCGCTCAAACACAATCATCATCACCGTTTACACGGTCGCGCCAGTTTCACGACTTACTAAAATATGCCAAATTTCACATGCGATTTCACAGAACGGACCAACTGCGCCGTTCGTGATTTCGGAACTGTGTGCTCGAAAAACGACTCGCTAAAACTCCCCAAGGTTATGAAGTACGTCGCCTTAGTCTCGCGTTCTTAATGTTCTACATTTTGTTGGAACTGCACATGCTATATTATAACTTGAACCCGTGTTTGTTTTGGTCTTCTCTAAAGGGTATTTTTCAAATGAGCCATATCAAAAGGACCATTCTCGAAACGTCCTTCTCGGTTGAACCCGCCGTGTCTGGTCCGTTTTCGATACATCCTTTGCGTTTCACCCTCCATGCATAAAAAGAAAGAATAATAATTAATCAAGTGGGTGCACTTCAAGGTTTCAGTGCTATGAGCTTGGTCAGCGCATACCCCCGAAGACACTTCTTCAAGTCCTCCTGCCCTCTAGGCGCACGCGCTCACATACGTACATCAGTTTTGATCCTGCGGTTTGGGTAATGCTCCGTTCTGCTCTTGAAGCTGGCAGTGAAGGTCAGGACCGGCTAGTTGAGTTGTGCGGGAGTGGTCGTACGTGCTGGAACTGCACAATGGTGCCAAAGAGCGGCTTCTACGTCTCCG
Organism: Ixodes scapularis; assembly: GCF_016920785.2. NCBI lineage: Eukaryota > Metazoa > Arthropoda > Arachnida > Ixodida > Ixodidae > Ixodes > Ixodes scapularis. The sequence continues at coordinate 171,720,887 of NW_024609835.1, forward strand.
TTTTCCCAAGCCGCGGTATACGGCGCTCGGAGTGGTTTCTTCCCAAGTCCACACATCCGGGTGCCCTTAACTCGTCAAACACAAAGTTGGAGACAAAAGTTCGCGGAGCGCGCCGTTTGGACGTCGACGAAGAAAGCTCGAAGTCATCGTCGGGATGGGCCAATTTCAACTTCGGCCCCAACTTTGTGTTTGACGAGTTTAGAGGCCCTGTCTTCCTTCAAATAGACTGCAACGTACGCGAGAAGAGGTCTGAGAAAATTCCGGGCAGGGAACGTACCTTTTCCTTTTTTTTTTGTCAGAGAAAACTAAAAACAACGTTAAGTTTGGTAATACTGTATTTTTGCCGAATCTTTGCCGAATCTTCAGAAAAGTGCGGCAAAAGTTCGGCTCCGCCGAATCCCTGCAGATTCGGCCAAAGTTCGGCCCATCACTATTAAAAATGTGCGACCCCGGGGGGGGGGGTCTGGGGGTCTGGTTTGCACACCCCCCCCCCCCCCCCCCCCCCTTATAGACAAGTTGGTCCGCCACGGGGAGCCGCCTACAAACAGCCGATTCACCAAAATATGATTCGCGAAATCTTCCATTAGCTCGAGTGAATCCTAGTCGCAGTGTCTTCCGTAACGGACAACCTAAGGCGAACGGAAGTATTCCTTTCCTTCAACGCCAATAGATATCCAGTGAGTGAGGATAATTACCCAGGTGGTTGTGCTGTAGAGGGCTGTGTTCACAGTAGCACTACCATCCAAGTTGAACTCGGGGTGGCGGCGGTCCGGCCAGGTCGCTCGTCCGGGTGTAGCTATCACACACTCGCATGTGGCGTTTTGGTTCCATCGCCCGCGTCGTACGACTTTAATGTCTTTTGAGGTGCGCATTTCGACGAAGTCACCATCACCACTTGTCCTACGTCTATAGGTCCATACACTTTAGCAAGTTGGGAACACTTTAAAGCACAAATTTTAAGGCGGAAATATAAGGCACAAATTCACCCGTCGGCCAATATTTAGTTCGATTGACAATGCTTTACAGTGCTTCGTGAAACAATGTGTATAGCAGGCGCTGGTCCAGAATATTAAAAGCAAAACGTGTTAGGCTCGCCATTAGAAACTTGGCAACCACTATGAAAAATATGCTTGTGTAGTCAGGCGTCTGGTTAACAGACTATCTGATTAACGTTTTAATTAGTAAAAATAAGTATATAATAGTTTCAATTAGAAACTCCCTGGGCATAATCGAAAACCACTAAGTCACTCAAACTTCTAAATATTGGGAGCCCGAGCATCGTAAAGATACGTCCATCTGCGATGTTTCTCCTGATCCTTAACGCCTGCATTTTCGCTCCGCCTGCCCTGCGCTTGTATCACAAGTGGTAACTTCTGCATATTCCTGGGCTTCATATGCGATTCAAATCATTCTACAGTTGACTGACTTAATGGTCTTCTGTAATGCCCAGTAAATTTCAGATGGGAACAATATATAGGCTAATTTTACTAATTAATAAGTTAATTTAAACATATCTCTTGATTCACCCCGTAATCGCACAATAAATATTGTATCTTGATAGTTTGCCTTGCCTCCCGAGCCGTGAAAACTACCGGCTATATCAAAAGTGCCCTAACGCGGTGGCTGATCCTTTGAACTGCTGGCCAGCATCACGTTCTCAAATATGCTAACACTCCAACTTTGTCAGCCCTTGTTAATGAGAGGCTTCAAACATCTACAAATGCCAGCCAAAAGGAAGTTAAAACTTATGTTCCTTCTTTATTTATACTCAGTTTATTAACTAGTCGGTTCTTATTTTACACTTGTTTCCCGACATCCACTGCGGTCGATGATGTTATTCCGAAGTAGTGACGTCATGTTCAAACGCCCGCACCTAGCGGCGAGCCCGACCAAAGACAAAAAAAAGGTGACCGCCGCATACGCGTCCACCTTGAAGTAAGAAATCCAAAATAAAGAAAATGAGAAGCCATTGAGAACTAGCCGGCCCATTTTTAGCCATCCGTTCAATAACGGGCAGCTAAAATGAACGGGCCGCCTAACGGGCCGACTATGGGCGGCCCTGCGTTCATCCGTGACAGGGAAAAGCAAAAGGGGCCGGCACCTGCTGCCGCGACGAAGTACTATTCCGGTGGGCCGGCTATTTTTGCGACCCCACATTAAGAGTGATAGCGGATGCGCCTGTCCCTAACACGTGACCTGCGAGAGACCGCGGGGAAGAAAGCGGGAGTTCCTAGCCTCCCCCCCCCCCCCCCCCCCCCATCCTCCTCCAGTCACGGATGTGCGCGCCCGAGACCCTACTGGAACCAATGGGAACAGATCGGATCCACCCACCACCGTGCGGTTACAGTGCGTTGCGACTCACTGGATCCGACTGGTTACGCTCAAAACCGCGCGGTACCAGATGGGATCCGCGCGGGTCTAAACTGTCTACAATTGTGGAACCGCGCGGCTTCAAACTGGAACCGCTCCGATCTGGCATTTTCGTACGGGTGAGGACGCCGTTTCAAACAAAGTCTGCGCAGCCATCTTAGTGCAGCGAGGTTCATAACGGTCAAGCGCGCTCCCAAGCATGTTTTTAAGTGGCGGGCACCCATTTCGAACTTCGTTCCAGAAGAACACAATCTACTGAATCTTTACTGAGAATGGAACGCGCTTCCTAAAATGGCGAAGAAAGCGGAGCTCACGCTTCACGCTCAAATCCCAGAGCGGGTCGCGCATGCGCGATGGCGACCCGCTCTGCTTTCCATAGAGAGGAGCGAGAAAGCGAAAACGGTCTACTAAAACTCTCTATACTCCCACGGCCGCTACAGCAATGTGCACAGGGTGCGAACAGAAGCACCCAGCAATCCACGTACAGTTGAGCAACGTATTTTTTTACCCGCAATGAAGTGACGACCGCAGACACGGATACTTCCGATGTATGCGAGCAAGCCAGAGGCTTCGGCGCTTCTCGGACAGCAGCTTGGTACACTCACACTGTCGCGTTATCAGCATCGGCAAACGATGCAGCCCTACGTTTCGCTGTGTTACTCTGGCGGGCTGATGACTAGTTTCTGCTTCGGCAGCTGAACATCATGCACATTGGCATGACTGCATCACTGCGACCGCGACCGCACACCAGAAAAAAGAAACATGCACTGTGTGCACCGCAAACGCCGTAGCGACGCAGCCAACGCGGCAGTGGCCTGGGTGCCGGCGCCCATCCCGAAACCGAAACTACGTAAGTATCTGGCAATGGCGCTGCCATATTCCATTACTCCCGGCTGTGACGTCCGTGAAACTATGCGCACACGAGTGATGGACCGAATCTGCCGAACTTCAGATTCGGCAGAGTTCGGCAAATGCCGAACTTCTGAAGGAAAGTTCGGCAAAGATTCGGCGAATATTCGGGAAATGTCTGCGCACGCGCGAGAATGAGACGGTGCTATGGATTGCAAATGAACGCTGTGCAGTCGTGCGGTTACCATCGTGCAGTGGAGTACAACCAGCGGTTACGGCGCGGTGGGGAGTAGGCAACACGGTAACTGTGCGTTTGTGCGCCGAGTGTGGTTCTCTTCAACAATTTCTGCCTGAAGAATAGAAGATCGACCAGTAATTTACGCAGTCCCCTGTGCGAGTGACAAAAGATGTGGTGCATTCTGAAACATTCAAACATTGGCCGACAATAACTTTAACGCACTTCCACAATTATAACAATTTTGTTTTCAGCTCAGGAGTAGTGTGTTCCAAAACAAAATAATAATGCTTTTTCAATTAGTGTTATTTCGCGATTTTCAAGTATCTGCATAAAACTAAACACAGAACTAAAATACTCGACGTTGCACATCCGACCATTCCTAACTCTCCCTATCTTCCGAAACGTTCGTGTGTGTCTTAACATTAAAAACTGGCATTTTGAGGTTAAAAACGAGATGTTGCGGACACGGGACGCACACTTTCATGCAAAGCTAACGTCAAAGAACTCAAATCGAAGAATATGGATATTTACAATATTATTATCTTTTCTGGCAAAGGCTCAGTGACCATTGCATTCGTTTTCGGGTACAAAACGGTGCCTCCCAGAGAAAGAAATAACGCAGCCTTATTGCCTTCATTTTAACAATGTACACACACACGTAGGCTTGCTCCAATGTTACTTCGGCTTATTCTGATGATGCCTCAAAACCGAAACTCTCGTAGCACGATTCGTGACTGCGCCACGCTCGCTTCTACCCCTTCTACCCAACCTCGTTGTCACGCCACTTCTGCAAGGAGTCACTAAAATTGCCAGTAAACACAAAGAAACGACACCGATACAATATCTTGTAGAGTATCACCTTATTTAGTATTAACTATATCAATATGCATATATTGCATTTAAAGGGCAACTCCGGTCCATACTTTCAATTTTGGTATTATGACTGTTTTTAGTGCAGTCAGCGTCCCTGAATTGCAAACTGTAATTCTTTTCTCGTTATTGTGCGTAGCTTCAAAGATATCGACGCCTCAAAGTTTTGCTTGGGGCGCGGCACACAAAACAGAAACTAGCCGCTCGAGGCCCCGGCAACACTAGAAATCAGCCGCTATGTGAACGTGACGTCAGGATCGTTCTCGTTCAACGAGTACGCAGGCCGAGCGGCACCTACCTCTGTTGCGCTAGCCGTCTAAAGATAGGAGGTAAGCTGGTTTTCTTTTAATTCTGTATACGTGGTAGTTATCCAGCATATGTAGCAAGAGTTAGTGCGTATACCCAAAAGCTAGCGACTGGAAAACCCGTGAACCCGTCCGTTTCCGTACTCGGCAGCCGCCGTGCGTGCGCTATGCAGCACTCGTCGCTTGTATACCCAAAACCTAGCGACTGGAAAACGAGTGAACTCGTTCGGTGCCGCACTTGGCGGCTGTCGCCGTGTGTGCGGTCTTCCGTACTCGTCGCTAGGCCTAAATTGTCATCGGGGCTCCGTGGATGGAGCGGCGTTGCTCTACGCTGCGCAGCCAGTGACGTACAGTACTGGGGGCCCTCTCGCTTTCGCCCTGAGGGTCAGTACCAGACACGAGGCTTTGAGGCTCTCCGGCGCGGGCCGCGGCGCCCGAACACACGTGTGCTGGGCTGGTCACAATGAAACCTAGCGGTTCATTGTGACAGGTGTGGCTGCACGCCGTCATTGCGTGACATTAAGATTTTGTCTCGAAACAAAAACAAAACTGCGAGGGAGATAGACGAAGCATTTTTTATCGCGTCTATCGGAGCTGACACGTGTGTGAGCGCTCCTTCGGTTGCCCTTGCAAATGACGAGGTGGATTTTGTAAGAAAGTGTGGCAGGTTCGTGTGACGGTGCGTGGACGTGGGTGATGCCGCATGTTATTGGTTTGATTTGTTTGTTCTCTCCCCTTCCTCCTTTCTGTGTTTATTTCTCTTTCTTCAGAGCAATAAACTTTCAGTTGTAAGTCAGCGCCCCGTCTGTGTGTTTCTTCGACCTCGTCCTACGTCCTTTTTGCGCTGTTCCCTCCAAACAGTGTGGGCTGTACACGTCTGTTTTAGAGCGCAGCCCTTAGGCGCCCGTTTCCGGCTTGAGCGGCGTCGCCGTCGCCGTCGGCGTAACCAAGGTCACCCCAAGGTCACGTGACCCCCAAGGTCACGTAACCCCCAAGGTCACCCCAATGTCACGTGACCCCCAGATCCTGTGACCCCCCAAAGCCACGTGACCCCCAGGTCATGTGACCCCCAAGGTCACGTGACCTTGGGGTCACATGACCTGGGGGGTCACGTGACCTTGGGAGGGGTCACGTGACCCCTCTGAGGTCACGTGACCCCCCCCCCGCCGAGGTCACGTGACCCCTCCCCGATGACGTCATCGTCGCTGATGACGTCACCGGCATCCGCATCGTCATCGTCATCATCACTGATGACGTCACCGACATCCGCATTGTCATCGTCATCATCACTGATGACATCATCATTGACGTCACTGATGACGTCCCCGGCATCCGCATCGGCATCGTCATCATCACTGATGACGTCACCGATATCGCATCGTCATCGTCATCATCACTGTCGACGTCACTGATTACGTCACCGACATCCGCATCGTCATCGTCATCATCACTGGTGACGTCACTAATGACGTCATCGGTATCCGCATCGTCATCGTCACTGATGACGTAATCAGTGACGTCACTGATGACATCATCGGCATTGTCCTCGTCACGTGACCCCCAGGTCACGTGACGAGGACTATGTCACGTGACGAGGACAATGTCACGTGACGAGGACAATATCACGTGACGAGGACAATGTCACGTGACCCCCAAGGTCACATGACCCCCCCTCCGGTCAGTTGACCCCCCCAGTACCCTTCCCTCCTCCTCCTCAAGAGCTGCGCTCTAATTCGGCGTTACAGGGAGTTGTAAACGGCTTTCACTTTTTTTTTTCGTTCTTTTTCCCTCGTGCGTGTAAAGGCCCGTTCACACACATGCGTCCGTAGCGACCGGAACGACCGGAACAACCGAAACGACCGTTGCAACGGTCTGCAACCGTCAGTTGCCATAGCGACGGAGGGACGCACGCACGTGTCGTTCACGACGCAAGGAGTTGGAGCGAGCCCAACTTTCCCCGATGCGTTGGAAACGACCGAAGCGACCGCAACGACAGACCAATCACAGGTCGAGGAGAACGGGTCGAGCGCGTTGCATGCCGGTCTGCCGGTCGCGGGCGGACTCCTTCTGTCTCCAAACATGGCGTCGGTGGTGATCGTCGACGTCGGGGTGAAAGATCATCGTTCCGCGTAAAAGCGCTAGCCTTGACTGTGAATTTTCGTCGTGTGTCGCTATGATAACCCAGCACGTATTATAAGAGAAGATCCACCTACTCGTGTGGCGATGTCGTGGTTGTACTCTCAAGACAGCAGAAACGCCCGTGCCGTCGTGTTTGTTTACTTCGACTACAGTGGTGCTTTCTAAGCATTTGTGTCCTCGAACATCGCCCGGATTTCTGATTTGGCGCATTCCTTGCGTGTGCCCAAGTTCAAGGTATTACTGGTGCGTACCGTATAAAGGATGCGAATTTTTTACTCGTTTTCATCGCCCGAAAAAGGTGATTAGTGTTAGCAATCCTGAACGCTCGCATCGTCTGTCAAATTATATTTCTACGTTGCTATATCGTTGCTAAAATTACATCGTCTTTTATAATCGTAGAAAAGGCGTGTGGCGAGATTTGTACTGTTGGCAAAGTCGTGTATTAAAGTCGTGATCGTGCAAGACGGCGTACTGCATCTCTTTCTTTTTTTTTTAATGCACTACCCTGCAAGCTTATCCTGAAAAGAGTAATAAAGCTTGAGGTCATAGAAGACGGTCTGTCTATTTTCTGTTACGCAAGTGAGTGGCAGCGCGTCCCCTTCTTTTTGGAGGCACCGCTGAAACAGCTGACGGCAACGGAGAGGCGGTCGCCGCGCTGCCGACCCGCTGCGCTTGTTGCAGTGGTTGCAGGTGTGTGTACGCGCGGCGCAGAGCGGTCGTTCCGGTCGCTTCGGTTGCAACGGACGCATCGCCCTCGTTGTACATGTCTGAACCAGCCTTAAAAGCCAAAGCCCAAAGTCCACTCGTCGAACAGCGTTCACCCACACCTTCTCCAATTTCCGGTCCGTTGGAAGCTTGTGAAAAAGCACCTTCGAGTTGAGCAGCGGGTTCTTTGAGCAGCCCACAGCGCTACAAGTTGTACTCGGCATCTTTCGAGGAACAGCTGGGCAGTCTTGGGGCTCTAAACTCGTCAAACAAAAAGTTCGGGCCGAAGTTCACGGAGCGCACCGATTGGTCTATCACGACGATGACTTCGCGCTTTTTTCGCCAACGTCCAATCAGTGCGCTCTGCGAATTTTCGGCTCCAACTTTGTGTTTGACGAGTTTAGGGCCCTTGGAGTCATTACAAGCAAATAAACAAAAGGCTATACCGAAGCTACACGGGCTACAGATAAAAGCAACGGCTAAACACGCCAATCACAAGCCGAAGTAGCGGTGGTAGTGGCCTAAAGAAGCGCACTCCACGCAACGCCCGGCCCGGAGGAAAAAAAAAAAGAGAACGATACTGACGTCACGGCCCAATGTTGCTTTAGCGATCGGCAACCCGCTGACCACCCGCTAAGGAGCAGAAGCTTGCGGCGGGTCGCATTTTTATTATCGGCATCAGTTGAGAATGCGGCATCCCACGGACGTAATATTTGGCTGGGGCCGTATTTTATGCCACTACAGCGATACCAGTAATTTATTTCATTTTGAGTTTTGGCCGGAATTGCCCTGAAAGAAACATAAAACCTTTTTTCGCCAGAAAACAACAACAAAATATCAACGTTAAGTCTGGAAACAATGTATTTTGCCGAATCTTTAAAAAAGTTCGGCAGAAGTTCGACTTTATCGAATCCCAAGATTCGGCGCCGAACTTTCGATGCGGCAAAAGTTCAGCCCATCACTCGTATACACTAAATCCACATCCGCGAGCTGGTGGCGCCATCTCTGAATAGCTTGATAATCTAGTCATCGTTGCGCGCGGGAGCTTTTCCGAGCGCGCTAGATTTCAAAAAGGACAGCGGATGCTAATATCACAATAACAGAGATGAATATAAGTTAAAAGTAGCATAGTACGACAGTCTGTAAGCCGTAACTCGCTTATTAGTTCGCTTGTAAGTGCGAATCCTTAATATTTGGCGAGTAAAATGCTCTGAAAACATATGAAGCTTTATTTAGGGAGCTCGTGTCGCGCCAGCCTCGGTGGCGTGCCAGAAAAGCCGGCGTGACGCGCAAATCCTGATTGATCAATGCGGTCATGACGTCACAGCCACATAACCTAGAGTGGGAATTTCAAACAACCCAAAACGCTCACGTGAAACGTGACGTCTCACTTGGAATGAACGTGATTAAAACAGTGTTGGGTAAAGTAGATACATCTAAAAGGTACTTCAAGTGCAAAGTAAATGATACGTGATGTACTTTAAGTAAAGTATTAAGTACACTGGGTGCAACGTGGCTAAAGTCGTACTATAAATACAATTAAATACAATATACTTTCAAAGTAAAGTACAAAAAGTTTAACACAATCTTTCATGGTGCCCTTTCATTCCCCTATATAGTGATTTTTGAACTGGTATGCATTGCAGAGGGCCCAGAGGTGATCAGGGGTGCATGGCAAATTTTCAAAAATAGCGGCCAATATTTGACAAAGTCAAGTGACCCCAGAGTAGTTATTTTCAGGAGTGCAGCCAAATTCAGAAGTCCCTCTTCTGAATTTCTCGCCCCTTGCACTGGTTTGTTGCACTCAAGGGGGTTAAATGTACTAGGAGAGAGCATAACGTTAGCCCCGTTGCTTCCACAAGCAATCCTCTCATTGAGGAGTGTCTTCACCTTAATGTAAAAAAACAGTGAGTGTGCAAGCGCGCTGGTGTTTATCAGTCATAATGTGACGCCCGATATTGGAGTGCAAAAAAATTAAGGAACTGTCAAATAGAAGGAAAAGACAAAAGATAATGTCTCAAAACACTGTGACGTTCTCCTCGGTTGTCTTTTACTTCGACTTGAAAGTTTAATTGTTCCGCACCACAGTCTCACGTGCTACATTATGATTAATTTCGCTCTCCTGATATTTGAAACCTCCTCGCTTGTGCTGACCGACCGAGAAGTAGCGAGAGTTCAAAAAGCTAAGGGAAGCCGCTACCAGAACAAATAAAGCGATGCGTCGGCTTCACGTTTCTGGCAAGAGTAGAATATCCCTCCCAGTTTTTCTGAGTTGACACAGCATCATTTTATGATACAAATTAAACAAAACCACATTTGGGACTGTACTTTGAAGTCGGGAATGGTACTTTCCTCGAAGAGTACCAGAAATTATACTTTAAGTACAAGTACTGTACATGCTCGGAGTATATACTTCAAGTAAAGTACAAGTTTCCTAAACCCACTTTAAGTAGAACTTTAAGTGCAATGTACTTAAAGTACTTCCCAACACTGGATTAAAACATGACATGTAATGAGAATTAAAGGTCGCCGCATGTTTCAACTGATTTTGCTTAATAAAGTAATTCATTTGCGTTGAAGAAAACATTTGAAGAATTAAAGGCGGAGGCGGGATTCGAACCCACGACCTTTCGGTTGCGAGCCAGACACGCTACCGACTATTGTTATCAAGGGTGTCTAATCTTTCTTTCTTTCTTTTTTTTTTGCAAATACAAAACACGAACAGTCCCATCACTTCAAAAAGGATCTACATCACCCATATTAACCCTAGAGGTAAAAAAAAAAAAAAAAAAAAAAAACGGACATAACAACGAAGTTCCTATTTTTATTTTATTATCCTACGTCTCAGGGTTACTATGGATGTCATTCACCAGCTCGCCTGCGTTTTTTCCTATCTACAACACTTTTTGTAGAGCACAGTAAAAAACCTTTCGTCTCAAGAAGAGGTTCACAAAGACCTAGTATTTCGGGCTTGGACTCACAATTTAAAAGGACACTTTCTACTCGCCTCATGAGACTGAAAAAGTAACATCGCACCTCTGTAGCATTGGGGTCGGCATGGCAGACCGTCATGCGCGACCTCCATATGCTGTACAGCCCAAGCAACATAATCAAATGAAAAGGAATGCCTTTGTCGTTTGTTTCGTTCAAGAAGCGCCACACCTTGACAAACAAAATGTTGATGCACGACTTTAAAAAATAATAATAATAAAAAAAGAACGGAGGAAGGGACGGAAGTTTAATGAAGTGGTGTTGGGAACAAACTAATCACCAAATCACGTGTAAGCGCTTCTTTCTCAAAAATGTCTAGTCTTCATCTATACTTGCTACCTTATTTCTGTACGTGACCATGATCCCTCCCACGAAAAGGGAGGAGAGAAAAATAGTCTCGCTGAAAAGCAATACACTAAAATTATAACACTTTTGGTCATTTATGAGACACCTCACGAAATATATTGTGTAATTTTAGCTTACTAATAGTAGTGGGAGCTTGCGACCACTCTCCGCCTTGGCGGCTAGTTGGCAACGGAACCAACAACAACGTGTGCATTAAGTCGCATAGTGAGGTGCGGTAAGTTTTGCCCTAATCTAATGCGCTCGCAGCGACTTGGCCGCTTTCTGCGCTTTCCCGCGGCCGTGTATCTTGGCCTCTGTCCTCCGGAGTTGAAGTTGAGCGCCTTGACCCTCAAACATTTATTCATGCCCAGCGTCACCCTGGAAGTGTTCCCGTGTTTTTCGACCCGTAGGAGTTGCTCGGAGCTCGGTTTCAGTCGTATGCCCCGGACCTGTAAGTGAAAACGGTGGTAATACATAAGGTTTTTCGTTTACATCTGCCGTGGAATATGCCTCTGCGAAGCTCTTGTGAGTCCGACGGTTAGGATATCACTACCAGACGGTCCTCACCAGTGCTAGTAATTGATATAATCTACGTGAGAAGTACTCCTTGCTACTCTTTAATCAAATGGGGCCGCGTTCGTTGATGATCGAGAGACGCACTGGGATTGTGATGATCGAATAAGGCTGTCGATATGGGCGCTAGTTGGCTAGTGTTTAAGCAATAAATAAAACAAAGCGCAAACCAACGAGGATGGGAGAAAAGAAGTGCTCAGGACGAGCGTTGATCTGACAGATAAATATTGATTGAAATACATCTAACGAAGAAAACCACCACATCATCATTGTGCCAACCCGTTTCTAAGTAGGCTACATTTTTTTCTGCAAGTAAAGAAAAGCTTGGCGTGCACAGTTGTTTTCCCCCCGCTTATTTATTTCATAGGCTTCTAATAATTCCCTGTGTTGTCTAATGAACCCCTCTTCCAATCATACTGATGTTTCCGATAAGGGGATGACAAAAGCAAGTGCCGCTATGCAAAGGCTATTGACCCCCTCCCCCCTACCTACCCACCCACACACACACAAACACACCCACACTTTCAGCGAGGCGGCCAATCAAGATGCTTTCTCTACCGCTAATGCACCGGCCCGCTTGTCCACCGTCGACACTCCTACAACTCAACTCAGCGGAAGCGATGCAGCCGCAAAAGAGCGGATGCTCTTTTGCGGCTGCATCGTTTCGTCTTAAATGGTCTCAATTGATTCAATAAATTTATAAGACGAGACCACAGGTTATATGAATTCAAACATTATATGAAGACCTTACGAAGTTTCACGTGTCAAATTATTAGACGAGTAAAAATGTCTGATCGCATCCTCTGTACCTTCATAACATCCCGACGCCTCGCATTTTATTATTTCCTCATTCATATGTTTTCTCTGCACATTGCGGCTGCCACGGTGCCAAGTACAATGCACTCTCGAATTTGAGCATAAGCTCAGAGCAAATACTAAGCACCTAAAATCAAGAAAATATCAATGGAATCTAGTTTTGAAACCCCGTTCTCACTTATTCTTACCGAGTACGCAAAACATGTTGACCTTTGTCGCAGTCATGCTAGAGCTATTTTGAATTGATGGTCAACATAACATATACATTTTTTTCATGGAAATGATGACCCGGAAGCGTGCGGCGCATGGAAAGAATCCCTCAATTGAAAGGACAAAAAACAGTTTTGTAACTCACTTTTCGTTTAAAATCGGTACTAGCGACGACAGGAGATTTCAAAATTTGCTAAAAATACTAATTTCATTTTTAAAAAAAAATAAGAACGGTGGTTACAAACGACGACATGTATGTCCAGTAATTAAAGAACAGTAACAAAGTGGATGCGTCATATCGACAATTAGAGCGATTTTAAACGTTTCATCTGACAATGTGCAGTGCACACAGGATGCAATCGAGAGTCGGTGTGCTAAGCGTCTCCCTACCCAAAGCTAACGTAACATCTCTTTTGACCGCAGCGATTCTTGCGCAGTACGGAAAGAGACAGCAATTATTAACTCACAGATTCGAATAAACGTTCTCTCAATGGTAAAGGTAACACTCTACCTAAAGTTATTAACAGAACTGACCCTTTCTTCTGTTGAAACAAAGGACAGATTGGTAAAAATGATTGTTCTGCATAACTTCGTCAAACGGACATTTTAGCAACTGACAGTGGCGCGCCTTCAATGATTTCCAAATAAGTTGTTTCTGCGCCCCTTCAACACTACAAGAATCGACATATTTGCGTGAGGAGCTGCCTTCGTTCCGAGTCCCAATGGGGGCAGGGAGTCTCCATGGGGCAACCGTGTGCAGATCAAACGAGCTTATATAATCGAGGACGTATTGCCTTCTTTTTTTAACAATGCCTTAGAATAGGGAGCATTTACTGGCATCCATATTTGTGTGCGCGGCTGCTGAACGCGTGCCTAGGTCCCTCAGTTCGTTTCCGGCATACATTCCGCACCATCAAGATTGAAGGTCTTAGCAGGATATTTGAGCTTGTTCTAAGCAGGTGCTCTAAACATAGCCCTCAGATATGGCGTTCGGTCAATACCCCAAATAATCTAAGTTAGGTCGTTTGGAGGTTTGGTGAGCTAGCAAGTGATGACGATGTTTTTAACGTTCCTTGGATGAGCTCGTAGTGTTTCCTGCGTCAGCAAGAGCTCTAAACTCGTCAAGCACGAAGTTGGGGCCGAAGTTCACGGAGCGCACCGATTGGACTATCCCGACGATGCCTTCGCGCTTTTTCGGCCGGCGTCCATTGAGCGCGCTCCTCGAACTTTCGGATCCAACTTTGTATTTAACGAGTTTAGGTCCCCAAGACATCTACAGGTGTGGTGCGTGCCTCAGCAACTGTGCCCGGACGTGAAGAACATGCTGTGCAGGCCTAAACAGCCACGTAGACCCCGTGCCTGAACTGCTTTGCTTTGATATTTGTTTTGCATGTGCCATGGAGAATAGCAAGGCTATACCGTAGTAAGCCAACCAACAAGACCGTGTAAATCCGTAATAGGGTTGTTACTGTCGCGCCCCATGTGGTTTCGCCGATTAAGGGGATTAAGCGAGCAAGAGCTTCAAAACTGGAGAGATTATTACGCAAATATGAAAGCTGGTCACCAGGTCAGACCCCTGTCAATAGTGACTCCAAGAAATGTGGCATTTTACGCATTATATCGTTTGCTTGCGAATATTAAAGGGGTATTTGACCATTTCGCGACGGGTGAATGCAATGGCTGCTGCTGATTTGTCAGTGGAAATATGGAGTCCACAAGCAATTGCTCATTTTCGTTAGAAACGACTGACATTCATAACACTTGAGACCAGATTAAAAGCCTTAAAGGGTTTTTACCCCTCAAATGTAACACCGTCCAAATGTCTACTTAGCATACAAAAAAAAAAAAAAAGGTTGTGTCTATGGTGCGACCATTATTTTTTGATTATTAGAGCAGCTTGGAGCTTGCTAGACCTGAAGCTGCGAGACCGAAGCAGCCGAATGAAATAATATCGCACTTAAATTTTGAAAGCGACGTCCTCGTTTGCCAACTAGAACGACGAAGTGAAGCGGGCGAGAGTCAAGCACTCAAGGAGTGCCCACTGATATGATGCTTATATGGTGCTTCACTTCCACGCTCTAACTGTCTTGCAGAGGCCAGAAATTGTGCCCTTTGCCAAAGTTTGCCGAACCCTTCCTACGCGTTTCCGTGCCTCCTAGGGTTTATAATTACAGGCTAAGACGTTACATTTTGCTCATCACTTTGAAAACCTTTCCCGCGTATATCGCCTCGGAATGATCGGTCTATTTATTGAGAGATGGCGCCACGTGGTTCATGCCCACTAAATCGGGGATACGTGGTCGAGGAGCGGTGAAAAAACTTGCTCCTGCTCACAGCTCTAGATTATTACAATCATTGACGAATAAATATGGCTAAATAAAAACTACCATTAGGTGCCGATTGTTTCGTTTCATGTAGTTCCGCTAACATGTAGTGCCGCTTTAGTATTACTTTCAAGCGAAACGCATTTTTTTGTTTGTTTAAGCATACCTCATGATATTTATGAGTACAGACGTACGACAAATTAACGCTGAGTTTGATCTTGTTTGATGTTTATCCTTGCTTCAAATACAAGGAACAAGATACTGGAGGCGTGTGGAAAAAGCTGTCACACGGATAGCTTGACAAAATCACAGCTCCCACATTGGCATTTCTGCAACACTAAAACATTCAGCATACAATTTTTAGCATTAGCAAAATAAAACACAAAAAAGAAAGCAACAATGGTCTTAGGGAACCGCGTAAATACATTATGTCTATTAAAACGTAGTCATGTAAGAAAAAAAAATAGAGGAGACTGCATGTAAACAACAATGCTCAAGATTAACTTATATTACTCAAATTTTTCTTTCTTGTTTTTACACAAGAAATGTAGACTGGGGGCCGAAATAACTACGCAGCGTTTTGAACGTGATACCTATCAGATCAATATTTTCGGCATTAAACCTATTTAGTAATCTTGGCATTTTGTGTTTTAGCATATATTGCCCCTAGATTGTTCCGAGTGACAACTTTTCAAGGCTCACTATAGCGCGTTGTGTATGCACTTTCCAAGTTTCTAGTTCTTTTAAAAGCGATGATTTAGTTTTGACCTTCTCTTAAAATGACTTCCAAAGCCGATAGTTTTACATTTTCGGGATAGGTTTTCCTTTTTTTCTTAACAAATTCAGGTATTTGAACATAGGGAGCATTTTCTACATCTCTTTGGAACCGTTTCTGCTGAACATGAGTTTTATGAAGAAAATGATCAACCTGCAGGCGAGCTGTTGCGTATTAATCGTGATGTTTAAACCCTGACACTGGGAAGTAAACTTGGAGGTATCTTAGAAGAACCAGAACAGAGGGGGCAGATAATCGTAGATTTGTAAATTTTCTTGTGTTGTGGATGCCCAGACTAGATAACAGAAGTTAAGCATGAAAACGAACTGTTATAAATAAAAATATTGTTATTTTGGGGAAATACATGTCGATTAAGATAGTAAAGTCAAACAATTTTTAACAGTTTTGCGGCTAGAAAATTAATATGTGCATCCCACGACAAAGTTTATTGTAAACAACCCCTATGTGCCCTAAACTGGATACAAGTGCATACGTGTCGAATTTAGCAATATTGTCTGATTTCATACATTTTTGTCTTTGCTACGAAATAATACTGCTTGTGTTTTGTTTGTATTGATTTTTATGGTGTCTTGGCATGTCCACTCAGCTAATTTTTGTAACTTTAAGTTTTCTTGATCGAAAATTTCATAATATAATTTTACAGTTATCAATTTACTGTTTGAACCAACTGAAAGAATGTAATTTGTGTACATAATGTACACAAATGTAATTTGTACATATTGAAAAGAAAGGGGCCCAAAATACTGCCCTGTGGTTACAGCTTCATGAAATATTTTGAAGGCATCTGAAAGGTATTCTTCAGATAATTCGCCAATATTCGTGTTTATCTTGTTGGCGTTATCGGTGTAGATATTACGCTTTAAGACGGCATTTAACATTTTCCATGTTAGTTCGGAACACCGTGCCGCAGAAATAAACTGGTTTGCAAAGAAATCAATTTTTTAGTTTTTTATCTAGATGATTACGACACGTTGTAAACTCACGGAATAGTTTCTCGTCTTATGCTTTAATGAATTGGCTGTACATAGAGCTTGTTGTTTCTGTCTACACTTGAGGAAACCCCAGAGTTACCCCCCACCTTACGAATTTTCCGGCTTTTTCTAATAAGGAATATAAGGAAAACCATCTGCATATAAGTGTTTTGAGATGCTAAGAAATACAACATTGACATCATTTAAGTAAATAGCGTTAAGTACATTTTTTAAAGTGGTTTGTGTAATTTAATCTTGAAAGATTGAGAGGTATGTTTCTGATGATTTTCGATGTTGAGTGTGGAGGGTGCAGTATTTTATGTTAGATGCCCCTTCGTGCCAATAAATATTGTTAAAAGGTCGCTTAGGTCACAGGCAAATACCCCTGCCGTTACTTGGTCCGAGCCTATATTAGTTTAAAGTAGATCAATTAAAGTTGAAGAGTGCTCAGTCGATCACTCTTGTTGGCAGGTTGATTACGTCCCGCAAGTTATGCAACCTTAGTAAAACATCTAGCTTAGACCTTGCTGAATAATGTTTTTAGCGTATTAATATTAATTTCACCGCCGGGAAGGAAATCAAAACGGTTCTTGCGATAAAGTGAGAAATTCCCTTTAAGCAATCGAAAAATGACGTCGTGATGCCACTGGGAGGGTGGTAGCAGACAGCGATTACCGCGTGTCGTATCTTAATTAACAAGTGTTTACAAGCACTCGTACTGGTCCGCCGTTGTAATTCAACTAAATGGAAAGTGCGCCCCCCGCCCCCTTCCCCCGTCTTGCTTTTGTTTTCCTCCAGTTACACTGAGCTTGTCTTTCCACTTATTATGATTCTTGCTTGCTTCCATTTGGGTTGCTGAGGTTTTAAGAAAATGTATTGACCTGGAAAAAAAATTGAATTGGCCCCCTTTTCCTTCTCCCCCTCCCGGAGTCGTAATTATATTCGTCTATGTGTTCCCGACTCCAGCCAGGGGCCGCTACGCTCGGGCAAACATGGCGCTCGAAAACAGGTCGTGCAGTGCCATGTTTCCAGCTCAACACAGAACGCTCGGGCTTCGGTTAAGCTTCGTCCTCAAAATGGTTTACCCCAAATTTTTGCTAAACCTGCGGCGGTGTGCGAGCTTCCACAATCTTGCCCTCTTCGGGGGAAGTGATGAAAGGACTACCTTCTTTCCTTCTACAGCGCTGATGAACATTTATAACAGCAACATGTCTGACATGTCTGGGTCACGCGGTTGCGTAGGTTGCATTCCGAGCGACGGGCAACACGCTGATACGGCAGTAACGACAGAGTCACCCGGACAACTGTTCTCCATTCGCAACATGAGAGGCAGTGTAAGGCGCAAGTCACTTCTTAGGCCATTACGAGTTACAGTTTTCCCTGCTGCACTGCCACTGCTGCCGTTTTGGTTGCTTTGTATAAAACCGACGCCACGTCCCTCGCTTTACTTCGGAGGTTATTGCTACAGCCGCCGACAGCATGAAATCACGGAAGTCACAAAAGAGAAACAGAAACCGCAAAAGAACCTCTTCCGACCAGTTTACTGCTTTCCCTTCAGGTGCGGTCCATTTTGCTGCAGTTGCAAATATAAATGCCTATACAGTTATTTTTTAATGATTTCTCTCTGGTGTCTAGCCGAAATCGTTTTCATAGACATTCGTCTCCTTCCACCTTTTACGCCGCGAGAGCGTTTGCATTTGTTTTAAATCCGATAACATTTCATGCAGCACGTCTTAAAGGCTGTTTTGACTTGTCCCAGCCCATTCGCTTCATAAGCTGTGAACAAGCGACGAATTTGCCTGGCGGTATGCGCTTTGCACGAGGCGTTAAAGCAATGGCTGTGGAGACTTCGCAATGGTGGGTTAAAAAGGAGGGGAAAGGGCTGCTTATCGAACATATTTAGCGGTCCCGCAATTCCTTCTCATAGAGCGCAGCGTAATTGGTATGCTGGAAGCAGCGCTACATGCGCTCCAGGGCTAAAAAAAAAAAAGACAATGCTAACAAACAATGGCAGGTTGATCATGTTATCACACCCTGTGCTGATCAGACAGAGATAGAAACGGGACCGCTTCTCTGTCTTTTTTGATATGTAGTACCCGCTCCGTTTATTTTTTTTATAACCTAATTTCTTACGAACGGAAAGACCTTTTGCCGAATAACTGAGGCATCAAAAAGAATGCCGGGAACCTAGGTACACGCTCTGCGCGTGCCAGGCGTCTTCAGCTTTAACTGTACACCCGCCGGCGATATGAAGGTGAACGCCGGACCGTCGGCTGATCCGTACTATCAGCGCCATGACGCGGCTGCCGTGGCGGCTCGCTTTCTTATCGCGCTCTTCGCCGAGATTAAGCGCTTGGATCGAGCGCTGTTCTCAGAACTGCTGCTACTCCCCGCAGAAAGCGCGAGGATGGCGGAAGGAGCCTTTCAGACGCTATCGGTAAACAATGGGATTAAGGGTGATACGGTGCTAAACCGGAAGGCTGCGGAACAAATAAAAGAGTAACTTATACTTTCTGCTTCTTAAAAAGAACTGTTATTAGCGTTCGCAGTTATAGACTCCTCTTGAAGTACGGCCCTCTGTTGGCAGCTGTGAAATCCTTCCTCAATGGCGGATGAAAACCTCGGCGTCATGGCACACTTGAAAAAACTCACCCGCAAAAAAAGGTGATGAACGCAGTGACGTTGTACTTTCGACGCTGTTTGACTGGCTCGTCGGCTCCTAGCGTTGGCCGCGCTCTCACGTTCGCTATCTTATGGAATGACTTGCACGCTCCTCGATGGCACGCGGCTTTCGAAAAGGATCTATTATCGTTCGTTCATGAACGAAGAAAGCGGTTGAGTCACTGATAAACCATGCCGAAGAACGTCCGTTCTATTTCACGTGCAATGTGCAAATCATTTGCCGGCAATGATGTGGGCACGGCGCCCACAAAAAGAGATACCGAAATCAAAATCCACTTGCACGCTTTCTGCAGGGAGTAGCAGCAGGTCTGAAAACAGCCCTCGATACAAGCGCTGAATCTCGGCGAAGAGCGCGATAAGAAAGCGAGCCGCCATGGCAGCCGCGTCATGGCACTGATAGCACGGACCGGTCGACGGTCCGGCGTTCACCTTCATATCGCCGACGGGTGTGCGAAAGCAAAAACCTAAAACAAATAGCGCTTCGCACGCGCGTTCTACAGACGTTTTCTTTTCGTTATTTACTTCGAATTCTTTTTATATGATGGGCATGTGTTTCAAAATACGTTCTTGGGGCATCAAACCTCAAAAGAGAGGAACACCAATCAGGGGTCAGCGCAGAGACCCAATACCAGCTAGAACACAAGACCTTCGCGTTTCCCCCTCTAAACGTCATCACTAGTAGCTCCCCTCAGCGCCCCCTAGCTTGCCCGGATATGCACCATCGTCTGCTACATCGTCTGATACATCGTCTGCTCCAATTGACTGCTCCATGGCCTGCTTCAGTGGTTTGCTTAGCAGAGAATGAAACCGATGCTCACGCCGAGTGTCGGCTAAATATGCGATGAAGTTAGACGTTCAATTGGAGCGTCAAATGCATGAGTGAAAATGCCTTACTGCTGTGCGAAGGGCTGCAAAGCCCTTAGCTGGACGCTGGCACTGGAGGCCATTTTCGAGGGCGCTGTTTATACTCTGTTCACTCTTAAGCACAAAATGCAGCCAACCTCACAAGCGCGAGAGCTCGTGGTCGCTGCTTTGAAGCGTTCTTCCGCAGAACGAGCGCGCGCGCTAGAAAGGCAGTCTCAGAGCCAGGAGCGCGTGCTAGCTCGCGCTCCTGGCCGAAGGAGTGTTCGCATGCACGTGGTAAATGAACTGGGAGCTCGCTATCAGCTCGCGCTCAGCAGTCACGCACACAGATGCGGCCGCCAGTGGATGCGACGTAATTGTGACGCGGCCCATACTCTCATCTTTCGGCTGTTTCCCGCTTGAGGCGGGTTGGGAATCTACACACCAAACGTCATGCGCAGGCCGTGTCTTCGAGGTGGTATTGAGAAAACGCTCAAGGACGAGACAGCCACGCGCGTGCAGTCATTGGTTGAGGTTGGGGGGAAACAAAAGCATATGGGCTCATCTCGAAGCTAAACAAACGCACGAGTTGTGCAAAGAGCAGACGAACTTGCGTGCCGTATAGGGAAAGCGAGCACGAGCAGCGCGTATACCTACATTTTCAGCGTTCCCTTGGATGCTTACGTAATTTAGCGAAAGGTCTATTGTTCCTTGCCATGGTAGCGCTTCTGCCAATGGTACCATGGTGATAGAGAAACGCGGGGTATAAATTGTGAACTTGAAACTGCTCTCGGCTGCAGGCAAAAAAAAAAAAAAAAAAGCGATGGGCACACTTCCACTTAAATCTCACCAAAGCTGCGCGCAAAGAAAACGTGCAACAGGCCGAGGCTTGAGCTCGCCACATCGTTCTATAGACGTTCGCAAGCACCCGTCTCGAAAGATGCCCCATGCGTGGAAGCACGTGCAGCTTTCGCATGAAAATAGCTTTGACAGGCCTGCAATTGCACGTGATTGCTCGCATGAGGGGGAACATGGCGGCCGCCAGCTGCCCTGTGTGCAATTGTCTATAAAGTACAGTCGTTTTCGTACTCAGCTTTCTGGGCCTGTGAGTAACGACGAAAATTAGATGACCACCTCGGATTATTCAGCTCACCCATGTCCCTGTATTGAACACACGGTTGCTGGCCTTCTTGGGCTCAGCTCTAAGCGATCACCTCATGGGTCGACAACTCAGCAATACAAGTCTTTCACATCACGTCATTGCATCGTAACCGGGGTTATTCCTACTCGTTCTTGTCGAGAAAAGCAAATACGGTTGTGCGAAATCTATTCTGCGCAAGAAATACATGCGCAGTAGCAAGGTCCTTCACAATGGCCGCTGTTGTGACGTCTGTGCTATACTTCGTTTTAGTTTCGGTCCGAGCGCGGCCGATGTTATTAGCCGAAGGGCCAATCAAACAGCGAAAGAAGCACAACGTCATGGCGTGCTCCCTGCAGTTGATAGGACCAGCCTGTATTCGTCGTCTCTCTGTGCGTGCTCCTCCGCCGGCTAGTCCTATCAAGCGCAGGGAGCACGCCATGACGTTGCGCTCTTTACGCTGTTTGATTGGCCCTTTGGCGCATAACATCGGCCGCGCTCGGACCGAAGCTGAAACAGAGTATAGTCAGATTGCCGAGCGCGCAGCTGAGCAAGTAGGCAGCCCCGCTCGTGACCTAACGGTTATCGCACTTGCCTTTTACGCACAAAGTCAAGGTTCTTTGCCTGGCCGCGTGCACACATTTTTGTTGACCCTGTAATGTGATGTTCTGGTATATTCGAGAACCGTGTTGCTAATTCGAGGCTAGAATGCTCTACGCGCCGATCCTTCTACTACAGTGTTCTCTCCTACCCCGACTGTTCCAGAAGCCCACGCGTGCACAAAACGGGCTCCGCGTGGCAAGCCGCGGTCAGTCTTGCCCCGGCGTTCGACCCTGCTGTTTCACCGCCATCGACGCCTGCGACGCTAGCCTTTTTCTATTTTGTTGTGGGCACAGGTATGGCCCGTTAAACGTTTATTTTCTTCAGTTGTCATCGCTCATCAATTGTCATTCGTGACATTTTGGCGGAGGTGCGGGGTACCGCATTCTATGCCAGTAAAACGTACCCTCAAAAGATCTGTCGGGCTCGATCCTTTTCAAGTCCCGGAAAGCTGATCCCCGTCGGCGAGCCGGAAACCTGAGCCAGCCGCCTCACTCAAGGACAGCTCCCTGAGTTTGGACTTCTACCCGAGAAATCGAAGACCAAGACGATCAGGATGTCCCAACAGAACCCGGCCGCCTCTTTCATCGTCTACCTGCCCATCGCTCCTCGAACGTCGACTCCCTTCCACGGCGAGATTCACGAGGATGGCGAAGACTGGATCTAGCACTACGAGCGTGTGGCATGCCACAACGGATGGACTGCGGAGCAGGGCCTCCACAACCTCTACGTTTCGCTGAAAAGTACTGCGAGGCAATGGTTCGAGAGCCACGACGCTTCATTTACGTCGTGGGTCATCTGTGTGGCCGAGTTGCAGCGGACGTTCGCCACCCTACACCAACGGGAGAGGGCAGAGTATCTTCTCCGTATTCGAACGATGGTCCTGACAAAAGTGTCACAATTAAGCTTCGTAGAAGATGTCTTGCGGCTGAGCGGCCCTGTCTACCCACGAGCCACAGACGACAAGAAGCTGCGGGTCCTCATGCGCGGGGTGAGAGACGACATCTTTGAAGGCCTCGTCCGCAACCCGCCGGTCACCGTGGATGCCTTCGTCACCGACGCAACAAACACCGAGCGCGCCCTCCTAGCTCGCGCTTCCACTACTATGCTCGATTTCACCTTACGATGTAACGCAGGAATGGCTACAAGCGCGAGCTCCTAATTTTATGGCACATCTCGGCGGCACAAGCGCTAGTGCATGAAGGGCAGCTGCCAAAGCTTTGGGCTCGAGCTTCTAGCCTTCGCTGCGGTACCATCCGTGACATCACGACTGGGATTTGCCTTGCCGTGACGTCACCAGTCGTTATCCTGGCTACTTGCCATCAGGTGCGACGACGAGTTCGGTGGTGTGTTTAAAAAGCACAGTAGAAGCTAGGAGCCATCGCAATCCGAAACTAACACCGTCAAAGTTGAAAATCTGACAATCCTCATAGGCCTATGGTTTGGCCAATCGTGGACCGCTGACCGCAGCGACGATTTTGGTCGCGCACATCGCTAATTGGCGACGTGCGCGACCGAAAGCGTCGCTGTGGTCGGCCTTCCACGATTGGCCCAAAAGCTGACTATGACGTCGGAAAGGGTATGCCATCGACGGAAATAAGAGGAATGAAAGAACTTTAGTTTCGACG
This sequence comes from Ixodes scapularis, assembly GCF_016920785.2. Classification (NCBI taxonomy): domain Eukaryota; kingdom Metazoa; phylum Arthropoda; class Arachnida; order Ixodida; family Ixodidae; genus Ixodes; species Ixodes scapularis. Next base: position 171,744,280 of record NW_024609835.1, read on the forward strand.
GTGTTGGCAGTGTTGCTTTGAGAGCGCAATGATTTCAGGCTTCCACCGTGCTATTTACAAACACCATCAAACTTGTTGTTCGCAAGGTAATGACGTCACAAAGGGGAACCATAGGAGGGCGGCACCAAAACATCTCGCCGCTAATAGCGACATTCAAGCGTCGCTGCAACCGCCCTGCTTGGCGACGAAAACGCTCCTGGTACGGATATTCGCTAAATTATCCGGTAGGTCGTCCGGGGAGAACTTCGCATGTTGCTGCCAGTCGTAAGTCGTCCAGCGACACTCTCCATCGCCGAAGCTGTGCGCGAGGAAGTACAACAGGCGGTCCACCCTAAAGTTCCCATCAACACGGCGGAGCTGGAGGAACCAACGTTGAGTTACACCGCATTGAATGGACGAGCACCACCAGCCCCGCGTCCCTACATGGCGGCTCCCCGCCGTGAACCTCCAGCGTCGCAGTATTTCCGACGCCAGAAAGATCGGGCGCATGTCCGTCTAGAACAAGTTTCGCCAAGAAAGACCGACGTGTGGTGGACGGCCGATCGACGCCTGTTGGGCTACCACTGCGGGAAAGCTGACCATATCTACCGCCGTTGCCCCCACCAGCAAATAGGGCTGTGCGGCTTCCACCCGAGCGACCCACGCTTAAGCTATGGAGAGCGACCACAGGACATTGAAGAGTACCTTCGACGACAGCAGTCTCCCCCGCCTTCACGTCGTCATGGGTCCCGGTCGCCGTCGCCATGACGTCCAGCTTCGCCGATGCACCGACCCCGTCGTGAGAGCCTGTCACCCTTGTCTCGCCGGGAAAACTAAGCAAAGTAACTTCCGGAGGTGAGGTTGCCGTGGACGGACGACGTAACGATCCTCCAAGAACGCCAGAGCACTCACACTTTCCCGACGCCACGCATCGCAACGACGCTCCGGCAGCGGTGCCCAAGAACGTAAACGTTGTTATCGAGGGCCACGACGCATCGGCACTAGTGGACAGTTGAGCAGACTACGCAGTCTTGAGTGGGAGGCTCTCTCGTCGCCTTCGAAAAGTGACGACGCGGTGAGTTGGCCGCAGATCCGAACCGCTGGAGGGAACCTCGTCACGCCCGTCGGAAGGTGCACTGCTCGCATCGAAATTCACGGCGAGACGTGTCCTGCGAAGTTCGTTGTTGCACAAGACTGTTCCAGAGACGTCATTCTCGTCATGGACTTCCTCTGTGAAAACGGCGCCATTATCGACCTTGAGAAAACAGATTGACGCTGCATACACATCTTCCGCCTTCAGAAAATCCCCAGTCTGTCAGCCGCCGTCCGAGTTGCTGCCGACCACGTGAACCTTCCGCCGCGATCATGTGTTGTCGTACCCGCCATGACCGATGAAGCTACCTGCGGCGAAGTTATTCTAAAAGGCGACCTTTAATTGCTCCTGGGGAAAGGAATAGGCGTCGTGAAAGGAGTGACTAAACTCTAGGATGGCTGCACCGTGGTCCTCGTGACAAACTTCCGACAAGAAACGCAGCACCTTACGAAAGGTGCCGCTGTGGGCCACGTTGAAAACTCCGGAACTCCGCCGAAATTGCCGCGATTGCTGAAGAATTATTACCACCTCAGCAAGACATTACACCGCCAGCGCAGTTCGACATTGACCCCAAACTTGCGGGGCCGAAACGACGGCAGCTGAGTGACCTCCTGGCCGAATACAGCGACTGCTTCGCGACGTCGTCGAAGGTGCGCCAAACTGCCGTTGCAAATATCACACCGTTACTGAGGACGACCCGCTCCCTGTGCATCGATCGCCGTACAGAATCTCCGTAAAAAAAGGAGGTCATCCAAGAGCAAGTGAAAAAAAAAAGCTGAACAACGACATAATCCAGCCTTCAAGCTGTCCCTAAGCCTCTCCAGTCGTGGTGTTTAAGAATAAGGGCGGAACACTTAGGTTCTGCCTGGGCTACTGGCAGCTGAACGCGGTAACAAAGAAAGACGTCCATTCACTCTCCCGCCTCGATGACACGCTAGGCCGGCTGCGCCATTCTCGATACTTTTCATCGATGAACCTGAAGAGCGGCCTCTGGCAGAATGAAGTCGACGAAGGGGACCGAAAAAAGAGAGCTTTCGTCACGCCAGATGGACTGTACGAGTTCAAGGTGATAACCTTTGAACTCTGCATGACACCAGCAACTTTCTAGCGTGTCATGGAAACAGTACTGGCATAACTGAAGTGGCAGAGCTGTCTCTTCTACCTTGACAACGTCGTAGTGTTTTCAAGTGACTTCAACGAGTACTTGCGACGACTTCGAGTTGTTCTCCAAGCCATACAGACCGCCGGACTCAACCTCAGGTCGTCGAAGTGCCGATTCGACGAACTGAAGTTCCTAGGCGACGTGGTTAGTTACGAAGGCGTCCGCCCAGACCCAAAGAGACTCGCGCCGTCGCGTAATTTCCAGTTCCGTCAGACAAGAAGGCCGTGCGAAGATTCCTTGGACTTTGTGCCTACTATCAACGCTTCGTTCGGAATTTAGCAAGGATTTCTGCACAACTCACGAAACTTACGAAGGACGCTGAGAAGTTCAAATGGGCCGAGGAGCAACAGCAGGCACTCGACGAGCTGAAGCGGAGACTCCAGACTCCTCCCCTTTTTGGACACTTTTATCAGGATGCGGAAACCGAGATTCACACGGACGCTACTAATGCAGAACTTGGAGTGGTACTGGTAGAGTGCAAGAAGGCACCGATCGAGTCATCGCCCCCGCGATTCGGACAGTGTCCAAGGCGGACAGAAATTACTAAACGACTGAAAAAGAATGTCTTCCGGTCGTCTGCGCAATCACGAAGTTTCGTCCGTACTTGATAGCCCGTTCAGCGTAGTCACGAGCTACCACTCATTCTGCTGGCTTGCAAACCTAAACGATCGACCCTTCAGGATGCCTCGCTCAATGGACTATCCGACTGAAAGAGTTCAACATGACTGTAGTCCACAAGTCAGGCCGCAAGCACAGCGATGCCGATTGCCTATCCAAAGCCGCTGTCGAAACACCTTCCGGCAGCAGCGACGACGATGACGACGAGTGTTTCCTAGGAGCAGTGTAACCTCACGACATGGCACGACGTCAACGAGACGATATTGAGCTGCGCGCATTAATATCGAGCACCTGGAGGGGCGCGGCAGTACCGTTCCACGTGTTTTCTCACGAGCCCTACCAACCTTCGCTATTGGACAAAGTGTACTCTACACAGAGAACTTCGTGGACAATCACTTGCCTGGCTGCTGGTAATCCTGACCGACCTTCGAGAGGAGACATTTGAAGCATGTCACGACGACCCGACGTCCAGACACCTTGGTTACAGCCAGACACTGGCTCGTATTCGTGGAAAGTATAACTGGCCCAAGCTCCCCAAAACTGTTCAACTCTACACCCGATCATGCAACGAGGGCCAGCGACGCAGGAAACCGCCGATGAAGCCGGCAGGTCTTCTGCAGCCAATTACTCCGCCGACGAAGCCGGCAGGACGAAGCCGCCGACGAAGCCAATTCCTCCGCCAACTGCACCATTTCAACAAACAGGAATGAATCTACCTGGTCCTTTTGCGTCGTCGACCCTGGGAAACTGCTGGATAATCGTCGCCACCGATTATCTCACGTGGTACACGAAAACGAAAGCCCTCCCTTCAGGGACTGCTGTGGAAGTCGTCAAGTTTTTCATTGAATCCATCATCCTCCGACACGGCGCTGCCGAAGTTCTAATCTCAGTTCCTGGATCATCGTTCGTGGCCCAGCTGATGCAAGAAATCCTTCGTCTCCCCCAAATCAGCCATCTTCACACCACAGCGTACAACCCGCAGTCCAACCGGCTGACGGAGAGACTCAACAAGACCAGTGCCGACATGATATCCATGTACGTCGACGTGGAGGACAAGACACGGGACGAGGTGTTGCCATACGTCACATTTGCCTACAACACGGTCCTGCAAGAGGCCACCAGGGTGACACCCTTTTAACTGGTTCGTGTTCGGAAAGTAACGGCAATGCTGGATGTGATGTCACCCCACCGACGGGAGCGACGAGGACCAGGTGGTTGCCCAACGGGCTGAACAAGTCCGTCAGCTCGCCAGACTTCGGATTAAAACCCAACAACGTGTCGACACTTTACGCCACAACCTTCGTCGTCGGGACATCCACTGCGAGCCCGGAGACAGGGTGTGGGTGGGGACACCAATTCGCCACCGTGGTTTCAGCGAGAAATTCCTGAAGGGCTATTTCAAACTTTACAAGATCATTTTGTGGATTTGTGTTTTCGTTTCGCGGTGCATCGGGACGGTGCGTTTTTTGAAAGTGTGTCCGGGGGGGGGGGGGGGGGAATAATGCCGCGCGCGCAGCTGACCAAGTAGTCAGCCCGCTCGTGACTAACGGTTATCGGACTTGCCTTTCACGCAAAACGGATGACTGGCCGCGGGTACACATTTTTGTTGACTCTGTAATGTGACGTTCTGGTAAATTCGATAACCGTGCTGCTGATTTGAGGCTAGAATGTTGTACACGCCGAAGCTTCAACGCCGATTGTTCCAGGAGCCCATGCGTGTACAAAAGGTGCTACGCGTGGCAAATCGCGGTCAGTCTCGCCCCTGCGTTCGATCCTGCTGTTTCGCCGCCATCGACGCCTGCGACGCTAGCCTTTTTGTATTTTATAGTGGGGACAAGTTCGCCCCATTAAACGTTTATTTAGTTTATTCAGTTATCATCGCCTCATCTGTTAGTTTTCAAATTCGCAGTTGATAAAAGGTAGAAAGCATTTTATATGTAAAGAGCTTTCAACGTTCGTATCGTTGCACGTTTCGCGGGTGCTCATCGTCGTCCTCGTCTTTATTTTATCTCTCGTGCTCAGCAGGATGCTAACACTCGGCCATCCTGTGAAAAATTGACTCAATTGTCTTCTTCGTCTTCGCAGTCGTGATGATCAGGTTCGTTGTCTAAGTCGAAGGCATAGTAACGCTTCGTCTTGTCAATCGGGGCCATAGACGTGCAATAACGCTGAGGAACCGATCGGCCCGGAATATCTTTTATACGATATGTGTCATTCGGAAGCTTCTCTGTTACTACGTAGGGACCTTGAAACTTTTTAGGGGCGAAGCTCCTTAAGGGGTATTCACACGAGGGAGAAATCCCGGGGATTTCTCCACAGCACGCGCGTCCCGCGACGAAAACGTCAGGCTTTTGCGATGTACAAGAGCCTCGCGTTTTCGTCTCGTGATGCGCGCGTGCCGGAGAGATATCCCCGGGATTTCTCCCTCGTGTGAATACCCCTTTAGGGGCCAGCCATGTTCGTATGTCCGTCCGACGTCGGGGGCTCGTGCTCCTGCTCGTGAGCTCACGCGCTCACGTGCTCACGAGCACGTGAGCACGTGCTCTCGTGCTCGTGTAGGGCCCGAAGGAAAAATCCATCAATGTAACCCTGTTTGGCAGTCAATGTTTTCTAGTGGACCGCTGACTGTGCCTGACTGTACGTCAAGCATGTCTGATTGGCCAACAAGTTACTCTGACCGACAGTCAAACTCCAGTCAGACTCCGCTTGTCGGCTTTCTGATGGTTTCCTGGTGGCAGTCGGCCGCCGCGAAATGCCATCAAGATGTCTTGGTGGCGATTCTGATTGTACATCGATTGTCTCTGACTGTACGTCAAAAAGCTTTGACGTGCAGGCAGACGTACGGTGAAAGGACGTAAAGTTCGTTCGGATACCACTATTTCGTCAAATCTATGAATACGAAAAATAATCGAAAAATAATCTATGCACGAGAAAACGATTTCGGGACGTGAGCTCATAAAACCGCTGATGTTAGAGATATGGCACGCAACCGACCGGCAACCTTGATCAGAAGCCCGCCGAAACGCCGAACACGCCACTTTCTCTTCGCCCATAGAGGCTTCGCCGAGCTTCCATGAACGATCGCTGTCGACTCGTTCTGTTTGCCCGCTTGCTCCATCCAACCTGTCGATCCTGCCCGGGCTCTACAATGTCTTATGTTTTAGTAGAATTTCTACTCGACAAGACCCAGCCTGTTGTGAGTTCTGACGACGTAAGGGACTTTAGCGGTGTAGTTGAAGACGACAAGGTGTACCAGGGGTGCTATGTTGCGCTTTTTGCACTCACAGGAGACTAGGGAGAGGGAAATGACGTCAACGACACAGCAAGAGCAGATTGGGTGTTGATTTAGTTTTCTTCTGTCAACATCCAATCTGCGTTTGCTGTGCCGTTGACGACACTTCCCTCTCCCTAGTATCCTGGGAGTCCAAAAAGCGCAACATAGCACCCCAGGTCTACTGGGCCGGAGACGCGCGAACAAAAGGATCGTTCTACGACGCGAAAGTACTCTACATGGCAGGTGAGTAGAACTGAAGTACGGCGAGTGATGTACGAGTGCTTTGCATAACATGCTGAAGGCTTAATTGCATACGCAGTCGAAGCATTCTTTGGAACGATGCGCTCATTGTCGGAATCTCGCGCTGGAATACTAAAATGTTCCTGACTCGGTCCGAGAGGTTTGGGCTAGAAAGTTTATACCTTTCTATCTGGCATGGGCTATTGGCCTTACCGCTGTGTCGGGGCCGCTCGTGTTCGTCCGTAAAAACCAGGGCTGTCTGTCGTAGCATGCATGCTTGCTCTCTACCTTCAACGGAGTCGCATAGATTTTGCGAATTAAAGTGTATACGGTCGTCCCGAAAGGTTCAGGTATCGAGGGCGTTTCTTTGAAACATGCTTAAGGTGCATGTGGTCCCGTTTGTAACCGATTGTCCCTTTTGCCCGAAAAAAGCAAATTTCAAAAGGGGGAAAAAAACAAAGGACGGGTACACACTTTTCCTGATTTTTTATGTCATGAATTACATTCATTTTAAGGATTTGTGAACCGTTTCACAGCCATGCAAAATGGGCACCTCGGCTTGTGAATCATTTCATAGCCATCCAAGATTGCCACCTCAATATTTGAGCTTTATATAAAGAGTAAAGCTTTACGCACTCCGGAGTGGACTTTGGACGGAAATAGCTATACGCGCTCCACTAAACTCGTATAAAACGAATGGTAAAATCGAGTTTCCTAATCGATGGCATAGCATCATTTCATTTTCTAATGCACGAGTGCACGGAGGTGTAATCATGAGCTCCGACGGAGCGGCGATAACGGCCCTCGCCGGCCGCGGTGATACTGTTTTTCCCGGCTCAAGTGAATACAGGTTTTTGTTGCCCCAGCTTTCATCAGGTGATTCAATGACGAAAGCGGTCGTCCTTCTCTGCGACATGGCCGGGAGGCCATACAGGATTGAGGATTTCCGGCAACCGCTCGACGAACTGGGGGTCCTCAGGGAGGTAGCCGGGATTGGGGCGTACCAGATGTCCCATGTCTGGCTGCTTGACCTGAGGACCGACGCGGTTAAGCTCAAGCTGGCGAACGCAGGGCGGCTCGCTGTCAAAGGACGCACCTGCATCGTCGTGGACCCCTCCAGGCAAGAGGTGTGCATCAAGTTGCACTGGGTTGCGTTCGACGTGTCGAACGACACCATTCGCAAGGCTTTCTCGGGGTACGGCGAGGTGAAGGACGTTGCGTCCGATCGCTGGAAACGTGCCGGGCTTCGAGGGAGCCGAGTCTACCACCCGGATAGGGCGGCTGGTACTCCGGGAGGGCGTCAACCTTGACCGCCTGCCCCATCAGCTGCGCTTCGGAGGCGGCTTGGTATTGGTCGTCGGGCCTGGGAGGGCCCCAGTATGCCTCCGGTGCCGTAGGACGGGACACATCCGTCGAGACTGCCGGGCTCCCAGGTGCTCCGAGTGCCGCGCCTATGGCTACGAGCGTGACGACTGTGTCCGCTCCTACGCCCGAGCCGTGAGACGAGGAGTCAACGAAGACCACGTCGACGACATTATGGACGAGGGAGAGGCGGAGAGAGCATCCGCGCCCGTGAAAACCCAGACCGAGCAAGCCAAGAGCGACGACGCTTCCGGCACCTCCCCCGAAGTGAGCAGCCCCGTGCTGACGGACAAGCCGTCGACTGCGGTTCCTGCAGATCCACCTGCAGTCGAGCGTTCGACGGTACCTCCAACAGGGATCGCCGGCGGCGCAGCTGGTGCTTCCCCATTGTCAGACGAGGTCTCCATCACACCAGAGATGGACGTCGAGCTGGGCTCTGCGAAGAGTAGGTTCGAAGACGTCACGGACACGACTGGTCAGGAACTTCGGCTGCGTCAGATCGAGCGCAGGTGGAGAATGATGTCGGACGGGAGCGGAGTGGATGGCCACCAGCGGTCCGGAGCAGTCCTTGGAGGATCACACGACAAACTGTCGCAGTGAACGGCAGTGCAGGCAGGTTGGTCCTCACTAACCCATGGTCTCCTTACGAAGTCCTGTCCGAATAGCGACCCTTAATGTCCGAGGCCTCTCAGATCGCAGGAGGCAGAGGCAACTCTACCGTCTAGCAGTCGAACAGGACCTCGACATCATCGCTCTGCAGGAGACCAAGGTCGAGAGTGAGGACGACACCAATTTTATGGTTAGACCTTTTACGGCGCGTTGCGAAGTGCGTGTTAGTTACGCGGTTGGGTCGTCGGCGGTCTGTATGTTGTAAGTGCGTCAGAGTTTGGGTGCAACAGTCGAGGCGGTGACACCGTGTGCTTCAGGACGCTTTGTTGTATGTGAATTTTCTCTTTCACCGTATGATTGGAGGGTCATTTCTGTGTACCCCTCCAATAAGGTTTATGAGCGGCGGGTGTTTTTTTATTCCATGCATCAGTATTGCAAAAGTGATCGCTTTATTTTTCTTGGCGATTTTAATTGCATCTGCTTTGCTGGGGACAAGTCCAGCTCAACGCCCTATCGCGATTTAAGCACCGAGAGCATTTTTAGGCTAATCAACGAGTATGGCTTAGATGACGTTGGAGAATATTTGAGGAATGGCCGCGAACTCCAGTACTCCCATTTCCAAATGTCGAGTCACGCCCGACTAGATCGAGCGTACGTTTCCTTAGATTTGATACCATTATGTTTTGAATATCGCGTGCACCTTGTTTCCTTTAGTGATCACTGTCTAGTTTCCTTTTGTATGCGTAGTAAATACCAAGCCAGGAAAGTCTTCAGCTGGGAATTATGGAAATTGAACGCCAAACTTTTGGAGGATGACGTTTTCACTGCCCAAGTGCAGGCCGCGGTTGAAACACTGGAGAGTCAGAAAGAATTAAGGTATGGTGCCAGATGGGGAGCTTTTTAAGCAGGAAATAAAAATGAAAGCGTTAGAGCGTGCAGGCGTACTTAAAAGCACTGAAAGAAGCAACGAAATGTTATTACGTAATAATTTGCGGATATTGCTAAAAGAAGAGACTAAAATGCCTGGGGAATTCAAAGAGGATATTTCTTTTGTGAAAGATAAACTCGAGATTCTAGATCGGGAATGATATTGTGGGGCGATTGTTAGAGCCAGAGCCGAAAGATGGTCAACAGGCGAAGCGCCAACTAAGCGTGCGCTGAGCGTTGAGAAAAGATATGCTCGGCGTAACGAGATAACGGGGGTAGAAAGGAACGGATCAGTTACAACCGATAAGGAAGAATTCGAACTCGCATTTTTCGAATGTTACAGTAGATTATTTGAGTCCTGTCCAGTAGATGTCCAGCTTTTTAAGGATGAATTTTCGGGTTTCATGCCGCGCATTGATGACGAAACGAAAGAATTACTAGAATCGACCATCAGCGTAGAGGAAGTGGTATTTGCAATAGAAGCCCTAAACCCGGGAAAGTCCCCTGGCCCAGACGGCCTAAGTGCAGCTTTTTATAAGACTCAGAAACAAGAGATTGCCGCAGTCCTAACCAAAGTATTCAATGAAGCATATGATTTGAATATGTTGCCTCCATCTTTTATGTCGTCGCACACAGCGTTAATCCCCAAAACAGATGACGCAGTAAAGTTGAAGCACGTCACAGCGTATCGGCCGATCAGTCTGATTAATGCCGACTACAAAATTTTAATGAAGATCTTAGCAAGGAGATTTCAATCTGTAATATCAGAAATAGTGGGGCCCCATCAAACTTGCGGCATTAAAGGAAGGACTATTTTCAACAATATTCATAAAGCACGCAGTGTTCTGGGGTGTTGCGACGCCATGCGTACTTGCGTTGCGATGCTCCAGGTAGATTTGGAAAAGGCTTTTGACCGCGTGCCTCACGACCTGCTTTTAACCATTCTCGATCATGCAAACGTCGGCGCTGTTATCCACGAAGGTGTCAGCATGGCGTACACTCCTAGAAAAAAGGGTATGGATAGTCCTTCCTTGGGGGAGAAACGGTCTTGTAACCTATGTTCCTTTATAAGGGAGAAGCTTTCGTCCCTGAAGCAGGGGAGCAAAGAGTTCCTCCGTCGCCCGCATCTCATTATGGCGGCCCTGAATCGAGCAAATCGAGCTCAATAAGGCTTAACGAGGACGCTACGTCTCTTGTACGGGACGAGAGAAGCAGCAAATAAAAGCGTAACGCGAGCTTTCCGCGAACTGTGTTTATTTCCGAAGCCAGATTCTCCCCACAGGTACAGAAACTTGCGTTTCGAAAGCAGTTACTTGGTCTTCTCGTCGACAGCACTGCGATGTTAAACGGAAACAACCGATACCCAGTTATTCGCGCACTTTGCGTCTTACCTTTGGTGTTCCTCGAGCCACAAATCCTTCGTCAATCGCACATCACGGAGTAGGGCAAACTCAATCCGCAAAACCAAAAGCCGCTCTCAAAAGAACAAACTCAAAGCCGCTGTTCATCGCGTAGCGTGAAAGAAAGTTAAATCGCTAGCCACCAGATGGCGGGGTCAAGCAGAGTGATTGCAAGTAGCTAGGCTAGGTGGCGCTAGGTACCGCCCAATTCATGTTCTCCAAAAAATAATTTGCTTTCCTCAGGTCACTACTGCGCTTAGGGATCCTCTACTATACACACATTACGCTTATTACAAGCATCAGGTGAACATACATAGAGCACATACACGGCACACACAAATATCAATACAATGTAACACCACACTAACCCGAACACTACACCGTGCTCTGCGTTTCCGTCTTTTCTACTGGTCGTTTTAAACGTACGGAACTTTTCGGTGACTCCCTAAGCAATAAAAAATATTCCCAGCATGTTGATTTTTTCCCAGCAATATCATACCTCTGAGAGTAATTTGAATGCCTCAGAGGATGAATCTCTTATTAAAAAGTAAACGCTCGATCATGCCGTAATTATTTGAAAGCCAATAAATCAAGCCGCTCCAATGCGGTTCGAAGCCATGAGTTTGTTTTCCCACACGACACGTCGTAGCCTGTATTTCTGTTGGTTTTTCTATTTGTGCTGTTCGCGCAAAGCTGCAATTGCCGTCTTGAATTAATCTCTGTAGAGCGGACTCAGCTGGAAGTGATGCTTCACGGGCTGAGAAATCGCGTTTCGATCAACTTGAATGCAGTCAAAGCCGCTAGAAGTTTTCGGGCACACCGTGGCGTGCCCGAAACCTTCTAGCGCTCATCCCAGCGCGGCACTTGGAATGCAGTTTCTCCAAGAACCGTAGTATATTTAAACAGCAAAATAAAGGGTAGGTTTTTTTTCGGTTTTACCTATTATTGTTATTTAATGCCGAAATTCGATCCATATTGTAGATATACGTACTTTCCGTCACGATTTAGCACTGTTCAGTCCTTGCCCCAGAGCGCAATCGCTCTCGGGGACGAGACAATTCCGACAGTCACATTGGCCACTGTACGATAGCGATAAGAGCTTCTACTGCTCAGACCAGCGTTCCAACACGAGTATCCGCACGTTGATCAGTTGCACGTAATCCCTCAAGTGGTATGAAACTTTTAATGCAAAGCGGAATGTCAACCTTCGACACCCCGCCCCCTCCGATCACGGCCCGACCAGGGGCATCAATGCCCAACAGTTTACGATCTCATCTTCTTGTTACACCAGTGATACGCGAACACACGGTCACATCGGCGATAATTCCAGTCCTCTGTTTACAACCCACAACACTGCCATCACGATGTTGCAGCTATGTTGCTGACAAGCACAAATACAGAACGATGTTGAACGCCGGTTGCACTCGGCATCGGAAAACAGAACCGAACTCAGCACGGAAGGCACCCAGGCAGCCGGCAGCAAAACCTGCCTGTCTTGGACGCAGTTCCTGAGGTTTCCATAACGTCGAAAACGTCGACACAGTTCCGCGTGGTTTCGCTACTGTAGTTCCGTGCCGCGCGAGTCCCGCAATCCAGAGACGGCCATCCCCCAGTGTACGTGGCGCTGCTGGCACTGCTCCGGAACTTCGGTGTTTCTAGCCGCTTCGTTTGCTCGTTTGATAAAATCAGTGGTAAAAACGTGAATGCAACCGAAATGTTCTGCACGTTTAGACTAGAAGACGGAATTACAGGCGGCCTTTGCTGCAGCTGAAGCTCAATCAACTCAACAGCTATTTATTAAACAACGTGCGCGACCTGCTCTAAAAACGAAACCGAAAGAAGATGAGTCGGGAGGGCGAAAGCTTCCTCCCGTCTGCCTGGAGAAGGAGAATAGCGTTTTGTTCCTCCCCTTTTCTCGTGTCCGCTTGGGGGCGCGTCAGTAGAAGGGAGGAAGACGCGCCGTTGCTACTTTTTTCCTCCATTTTTTCTCAGAGTGTACAACGGTTGCTCGACGAGTCTTATGGTTAACAACTCGGTTGGAAAACGTATAAAAGTGAATCGATCCGTCCGCCAAGGGTGCCTTTTGTCACCACTTCCTTTTAGCATTTACATAGAATCCCTTTGCATTAGTATTTTTAAAAAACAGTACTATCAGTGGTTTTAAGCTTCATGCGACCGAAGTTAAAGTGTTAGCGTATGCTGATGATATTGCAGTGTTTTGTTCCAATCGCGAGAGTATTGTTCAAGTCGTTCACACGCTTAAACGTTTTTTCTAAGTCAGTGGCAGCTCTGTTAACTAGGCCAAGTGCCTGGGATTTTGGCATGGAGAGTGGAGCTCTACTCCTTGTTCGTTTGCCAACATGCAGTGGATGACCACCCCCGTAAAATATTTGGGAGTGCCTCTAGAAAATTATCGCGATAGCGAACCCTACTGGCGCCGGCAGGTGGTGGAGCTTCGCGAAAGAGTAGAAAAATGTCGGAGGTATGCATCTGTCTATTTTTGCACGGGCCACAGTTTGCAATTTGTTTTTTCGTCAGCAAACTGTGTTATGTTTTACAAGTTTTGCTTTGTTCCCGGGTAAATGTGCAGAAATGGCACCGGGCATTTGCAGTGTTTATTTGGGGCCCCACGTGGGAGCGATCAAGTAGGACGAATATTTTCCGGCGCGTGCGCAATGGGGGGCTTAGTTTGACGCATTTGTTTTTACCAGAGGTTGTTAATCGGTTCATGTATTTTTGGGACATAAGTGACCCCATTTTGCGCACCGTTTGCCAAGTGAGAGTGGCAAGCAGGTTGCCTGAGTTGATTGTTTCCACGTCTTCGATGTCTGGTGGTATTCATCGATATTTAAAGGAAGTCGTTGCCTCATGTAAATTTCTGTTATCTCGTTTTTCAGTTGAGTATTTGAGTGAGGTTCCTCGAAAAAGATTGTATAAGGCTGTGTGCGATACTGTGTTTCCTGTACCTCTATACAGAGCCTTATACTGTGCAGGCCCAGGGCATGATGTCTTGAAGCGCGTTAAGCGTATGGTGGTGCCCGCAGTTACCAAGACTTTCTTTAAATTACATTCAGGTACACTGCCGGTCAAGACATGGCTAAACGAGGGGACTTTTTGTACCGTGGGGGGATCACTGCTTTTTATGCAAGAAGCCAGAGACCGTCGAACACGTGTTTCTTGAGTGCTGGGATGGGGTCTTCTCTTTTGACGTCCTCCAACGTACCCTGAAAAAGGACCTCCCCCTAGACGCGCACGGAATCCGTTATCTATCGGTTAAAAACGAGGAAGGTTTTCCATTTGACATGGTTATGGTTTGGGGTTTGCACAGTATTTGGAAGTCCCGAATGGCTGTACACAACGCTGACAATAATGTACGGGAGGCGCGAGAATATTTTCGCGAAAGTGTATCTTTGTTAGTTGAAGTCAACAGAGCACAGAAGTGCGTGCCTGAGTGGCTTCCGCGCATTGAGGCACTTTTGCCCATGAGACAATTGTAGCCCCCACGCCAGTCACTTCGGACTGGTTTAGTTTAGCCTTGCTCTGCTTCCTATGGTTTGAGCGATATTACTACCTATTTGACAATGTAAAAAATCCGGCAATAAGGAAAAAAGAAAAGGCATAGCATAGGGGTTAAGGTGTCGGATTTGTACGCAAGTGGACGGGGGTTCGATTCATGGTGGACCTGCTTTTTTTTTTTTTTTTTTTCTCGAACATTTTGTTTTGTCGAGGCATTTGGCGATATTGATGAGTGCGTAAAGCTTTACTCTTATATAAATGCTGCCCTTGTTGATGACATTCCCTTGGCAGTGGCAGTCAGACGTCATCTGATGGACCATTAAGGCACGTTCCACTAAGGCTGCTGACTGGCAGTCAGTGTCCCAAATTACGTATCTTGATGGAATTTTCAATAGGGGCAAAAAAAAAAAAACCGCATCTCCACGTGGTGAATGATGCTGATTGGGGCGAAGCTCTGGTGGTGCTTGTCTGCGTAGACGGTGAGCCGCAGCATGGCGAGAATTTCATTCGTTTTCATCCACATCAGAAAGAGAATGCGTGGCATGAAACGTGGTTATGTACGCATTTGAGCATTTGACCGCAGCGTGACATGCATGAAAACGAATGAAAGGCTCGGCATGCTGTGGCTCAGCGTCAACGCAGACAAGCACCACCAGAGCTTCGCCCCAATCGACATCATTCACCACATGGAGATGCGGTTTTTGTTTTTTTAAAGCTTCCTTGAATGTCCTATTGGAAGTGATTCTCTCACCACCACGACGATGTCTCCGCGCTCGAGGGTCGAAGCGCTGCACCGCTTCTTATTGAAACGACGTTGCCGTTTTTACTGATCGTTACGAATGGTGCGTATGGCCGCCTGTCGTCTTGTCGCCATCCCAGTTTCAGTTACGTTGGTTTTGTCTCGTAGTGCTTCTTCAAGGAATCTCCCTTAAAATTTTTATACTCGTAAGCGAACAGCAGTTGGAAGGGCGTCGTACGAGTGGCCTTCTGGACAGTGTTGTTGAGACTCCACTGAACTTGTTCCAACAACTCGTCCCAATCCCTGCCTTCAACGTCGGTGGTCAAGATGGCGATTGATGTAGTAACAACTCTATTGTACCGCTCCACTTGTCGATTCGCTCGCGGGGTTGCAGTGGAGTTCAGCACATGAGCAATGTTTAGTGCACGGCAACACCTCCAGAACGCATTGCTTGTGTAAGCTCCTCCTCTGTCTGTAATAACCCTTGCTGGAGGGCCGAAAAGGCCAACGATGTTGTTCAAGAACGAAACAGTTGGTTGTGCGCTAGTGTTTTTTGCGGGTCTCAGCAGTACAAACTTGGTAAATGCATCCACAGCCACGATCAAATAAGTGCTCCCATGCCTGCTTTATGGAAATGGTCCCAAATGATCAATATGAATTGTGTGAAAATGCAGGCCAACTTTCTCAATGGAATGCAATATTCTAGGCTTTCTGCCTGTCGGAGTCTTGTGATGAATAGATTCTAGACACGATGCGGTGTACTGCAAGCATATCGTTTCATTCTAGGAAACCAATAATTTTTTTCCGTCTTCTTCAACCTTTTTCCCAATCCAAGGTGTCCCATATCGTCGTGGCAGCGCCGAACGACTGCCAACGCATTTTCTGCGGGACTACCCACGAAACCTCCTGTGTTTTGTATTTTCTGAAAACAACGTCGCTCCGTAGCTTGTACTGTTCGTGAAGACGTTGGTCTTCCTTCGACTTTGTCGGCTTCCGTAATATGTCCCGTATATTGTTGACCTCAGGGTCCTGACGTTGTACTGCTACCAGCCAGTCGTCAAAATCAGTCACCGTAGCTGGCAGGACCTGTAGACCATCACAGATAACGATGTCTTCAGGTTGACCACTACTTGATCGGCTCAAAGCGTCCACGTGGGTCATAGAAATACCGGATCAATGATCTACACTAAACGTGAACTCTTGTAATTGTAACCACCAGCGAGCAATCCGGGGCAACATATCGCGCTTACTCAACGTGCCTCGCAGGGGGTTGTAGTCCGTGAGTACAGTGAAGTCGACACCGGAGAGGCAAACCTTAAGCCGCTCTAGAGTCTGGACGACTGCGAGGGCCTCAAGCTCGTAGGAATGATACATTTGTTCCGCCTTGGACGTCTGACGGCTCACATAAATTACAGGATGAAATTGTCTGTCTCACTGGCGCTGCAACAATATGCCCCCCAAACCATTCTTATTTGCATCGGTGTGCACTTCCGTTGGAGCTTCGTGGTTGTAAAGGGCCAGAATTGGTCTCTCCTGTAAACACACTTACAGGAACGAAAATGCAGAATCTTGCTGCACGGTTCATCGCCGAGAAGTATTCTTCTTCAAAAGCCTTGTCAGAGGTTTGTCTAGCGCTGCGAAGTTCTTCAGGAAACGCCTAAAATGGCTTGCTAGGCCAATAAACTGCCTTACCTTGTGGACGTTTCTCGGTGTTGGGAAGTCAGTCACTGCTTTTACTTTACATTCATCTGGCCTGAGTCCTGTGGTTCCGATTTCGAATCCCAGGTAGTTTATTGTTTCCGCCATGAACACGCATTTGCTCAGGCGAAGTGTCAGTATCGCTTCTCGAAGAACTTGGAACACTTGTCGCAAATGATCAAGACCTTTTTTGAAATCCCGCGACGGGATGAGAATATCATTCATGTACGCTAGAGCCACTCCGTAACGCAAGGATCCCAATACCACATTCATCATTTTTTTAAACACCGCTGGGGCGCTGGTCAGTTCGAATGGCATTTTATGAACTCGTAGTGTCTATCGGGAGTTACAAACGCAGTCTTCGCTTGTGATTCTTTGGACATCGGAATTTGATAATACCCTGACGTCAAGTCAAGAGTCGTCAAATAGCGCTTTTCATGTAGTCGGTCCAACTGGTCTTCGATCAAGTGAAGCGGGTATTTGTCCTTCTTAGTGACCCTGTTGAGTGGTCTGTAATCAATGCACAAACGTTCCTTGCCTGTCTTTTTCTTCACAACAAGCAATGAACTGGCGTACTCGGACGAGGAGTCGCAAACTATACTGGCCTCTTTCAGCTCTTCGATATCTTTGTTTGCTCTCAGTTGCCGATTGTACGGTTGACGATACGGTCGAAAAGATACCGGATTCGCACCTTCTGCGATATCAATTTTCATTTCGGCCTTGTTTGTGGCTTCCAACTGAAAAAAAAAAACATTATCCGCAAAGCAATCACATTGCTCGTTGACCAACTTGAGAAGTCGTTTGAATTCATTAGATGTTAACTCGGTTCCCGTGCGCACATCTTCTGGCCTAAAAGGTATTAGGCATTTCGAAGATACAATGTGGTCGCAAGACGTTTCGGGTTCCTCGTGGCACCAAGAGCCCCGTGCAGTCACTTTTCCTTGCGTAACACGAATAGCGGAATCCGAAACAATTAGGACTGGTAAGAACGAAGCCCCATCTTCGTCTACATGGATAATGCAAGAGGGCAAGAAATGCTCCTTACCCTCTTGCATGCGAAGTTGGGCACCGACGTAAACGTCGCCGTCTTTTTCGCCTCCCGCTGATAAGGTGACAATGCCAATGTGCCCGGGGGCTATGACCGCTGACTCCTTTGCCATAACGTGGCACGACGGGGGAAGGTTTGGGACGTTGATGCCTCTAAGTAGGTCGTCCTCATAATCAGCACTCACGTTCTCTTCAAAAATTCGTAGAACGTTTTTACGTCTTACAACGGTAATGTGGGGCTGATCCGTAAACGGTTGGCCAACAAGCAGTGCAATTGCCTGAACATCACTTGGAACGATGTAAGTGGGCACTTCTGCACTGGCTTGGTCGACGGTGAGATGCGCTTGGGTGATTCCGGAAGGAATCACGTGAGCAGAACTGCAGCCTTCAATTTTGCACGTATTTGTAGGCTTCGTATATGCAATACCGAGGTAGTCGGCGTCCGCCTGACGAACCGTACTGCATTGACTACCAAGGTCCGAGTATGCCTTGACTGGCTTCCCGTCGATCAGTGCCACGAAAGTATTTCTCCATTTCGTGCGCCAACTATTTCTTTACTTTTCAGGCAGTGTGTCTTCGGAAAAGTTTCCTTGATATTAAATCTGCAGTTGGCAACCACATGACCAACACGCTGTCATTTTTCGCATCGTTTCCGCTTTTACGGTTCAGGACAGTGAATTGCAAAATGTCCGTACTCGTTGCAGTTAAAGCATAATGACTCTCCGTTGTGGTTATATAAAGACTTTCATGAAAAGGTTAGCCTCGTCCGTTATTATCAACTGACGGGCCTGCTGCCCGGGCGCCGATTTCGGTCCGCGCTTCGACTTGGTCATGCGATCCACCTGATGGAGGAGGAAGAGTAAACTTTTATTGATTGCAGGAGACTTTTGGTCTAGGTGGGGCCCTTAGTCCAGGGCTCCAGTGCTCTTTACCGCAGCCTTCGCCCTTTGGGGTTGAGCAGCGCAGCGTCCCAGGTCTCGTAATAAGGGGAAGAGGAAAGGGAGAGACGAGGGCTGACGTTCGTTTCGAGTGGGTGTTGCCTTGACCACGGCGAGTCGGTCGTCTATACGCTTAAGGCACTCAAGCAATGACTCTGGCGTAGAGAAAGTTGCAACGCTTAAACTTCGCACCATCGCCTTGTCATCAAGACCAGTGACGACGTACTCAACACTTTGATCTTCAGGGAGTTGACAGAGACGGGCGAGGCTAACCTTTTCATAAAAGTACAATTCGATGTTCTCACCCTTTCGTCGTTTTCGAGCCACCATCTCCTGATGGCGACGCTGACTGCTTTTCCAATCTGGAAACGATCTCTTCAATTCGTCTTTCCACTTTTGGCATGATCGCTGTACGCTCGAAAGTCCATCATTCCATGTCTTTGCAACCCTTCCAGTTTCGTGATGGCAAAGCACGACGTCTGTCGATCACTCCACGCGTAGATTGTGGAAAGTTTGTCAACTTTTTAATCCATCGTTCTACCGTCTGCTATGGCAATGCCCCAGGATTAAAGACAGGTACAAGCTTTTCAGAGTCCGCAGGTGGTCGCGCGTCTTGAAGTGGCTGTTGGCCGGCACGAAGCGTAGCCATGCCGCTCATCGCCTCCAGCACGGCACTCTGGATAGCCGTTTGCAGCAGCGTAGCGAAGTCTTCATTTGTTGCACGAATTTCCGTTGCCTGATGGTTCTCCAACGCATCAGCGACTCTGTCAGTGTTGTCGATAGCAGCAGTCATAGCCACAGGATTTGCCTCTTCGTGTTGCTGAAGGGATCGAGTGTTGTCTACGAAAGCTACGCTCGTGATTTCTTCATCGCCTGTTCGTTCGCAGGAACGTTAGTTTGCACCCGGCGGACGGACTTGCAAGCGCTCCTTCTTTCGTAGATCGTGCCCAGGGGGGCTATGTTGCGCTTTTTGCACTCCCAGGAGACTAGGGAGAGGGAAGTGACGTCAACGACACAGCAAACGCAGATTGGGAGTTGATTTCGTTTTCTTCTGTCAACATCCAATCTGCGTTTGCTGTGTCGTTGACGTCACTTCCCTCTTCCAAGTCTCCTGGGAGTGCAAAAAGCGCAACATAGCACCCCAGTGCTGTCAGTCATATCTGGAACGAGTTGATCCGATGTGACACAGTTCCTACCGATTTGAGAATCGTAGAATAAACCTTCTCACCGTGTCCAGGTCGCAAACGCGCTGATCCCACTTCTGTTTTGTTAGTCGTAAAATACGCAGTTGTCAAAAAGTAGAAAGCATTTTATATGACAGAGCTTTTAACGTTCGTATCGTTGCACGTTTTTTCGGGTGCTCATCGTCGTCCTCGTCTCTCTTTAATCTCTCGTGCTCAGCAGGATGCTAACACATCAATTGTCATTCGTGACAATATATAACGGAAGCAGCCGCAACCGGGAAGCGCAATCCTGCCTAGACGACCACGGAACCCACCCAGGCAACTGCGGTTTCCTGCTGAGGTTCAGAATCAGTTCCTCTTCCCGAGAATCTACGGGGCCCAAGAAGTAGAACACCTGCTACATGTCCCAACTACAGTATTCGCCTCATTCGTCTCGATAATCTATCGACACGGCTCACGTGGTGAAAAGCAGAACTACGTTTTTTTTACACTAATTTGGAGCAAGAAAAATGCCACGCACGCGAGGCCGAAGCCATAGGAGGCCACACTGTAACGCTCGCACACTGGACTCAACTGCTATGAGCTCGTGCTCTATACCTTTGCCCGTGCTCTGTGCCGTTAGTGGGGATACTTTGTCTCCAACCGCATTGTTCAGAGAGGGAATAACCGCGTGCATTGTAGAGAACCGTTAATAAACAAGAGCAGGCTTCCACTAATTTCAATCTGGGTCTCGGGATCATTAGCTCGGTTGTTATACCAAGCAACCCTGGACGGTTCTCTTCATTTCGCCCGCTCTCGGGCGACCGAATGGTGGCCAAGACGCATGGGGGCCAAGACAAGAACGCGCACCTCGCGCGCGTTGCCTTGATATGGGTGGCACACAGATACTTGGCAGCTGACAGCGAAAGTGCACAGCCGTACTTATACTGCTCCTATTGTGTCCGTCCACATCTGATAAAATGTAGTTTTTTGTTCTTAAAACATTTGGCTTTATGTTACTTCTTTGGACCAGGTACTCAGTAAGGCTAACCGACCCGACCGACCTTAGATAATTTACAATACCATCGGACAATGCAGTTCGTCACTGGAAGCATAAATATAGCAAAATGCGGAATTGTAAATATGCGAAAGGGCTTGCAGTGTTAGTAATATAAACAGCATTATTAGAATATTGAAGCAACGTTGAAGTCATGATAGTTTCATGCAACCACACGTTTTATGCAACCCATAATCAGAGGCGGACAACGTAACTATTGTAATATCGCACAAACACGCAGGGTAGAATGCCGAAACTGTGGAGATTGTGCTTCCAGCCTGTTAATCGACATTTCCGTTAATAAAGCTCCAAAACGATCAACTTCCGCGATTAAAGGCGGCGGTCCCACGGCGGCCATCTTGAACAAGCCATTAGTTCAACCACTAGATGGCGGCCCTCATCTGTGTGGCCTAAAGCGCAAACACATCGAGGGGCTTTAGTGTGGCCAGAAAAGTGGCTCGTGCCCACTGATGTTCCTCCTCTGCTCTTAAATTCCTCCATTCTGCTACTCGCCCATGCACGTTCAGCACTCAGCACGAGCTCTCGTTGACCATGCTATACTCTGTTTCACCTTGTGTTGTACCGCAGGAAAGGCTACAAGAACGAGCTCCTTGCTCTATGGCACATCTCGGCGGCACAAGCTGTGCACCAAGGGCAGCTGCCAACGCTATGAGCTCGTTCTTCTAGCCTTCGCTGCGGCACAACATAAGGCCTATTTCGCCCAGAAGCAGAGCCCAGCTAGCTCATCGACCCGAGCGAGAGTGCCAAGTTGGGCAAATTTTGTTTTCTGATACTAGCTTTGTTCCGCACTGCAGGGTCGGCAAAGCGATTTTGTTAGTGGCTGACGAGCCAGTAGCTATCGTTTTAACTATTCAAGAATTAAAAACATTATCAATCAATCAGCGAAGAATGTTATTAAACGATAAAAAAACATATATAAGACATGCCTTGTCAGTATGTCGTGAACGAAAGAGCTTTTGCAAGACAGAAACATTTAAATTCATTTTCATTTTAAATCAGAAGGCAGCCAACATAACAGGTGAATGAGGTCAATCAAGCAGATCCAAGAAACACTACGTCACGGAGCTGGACGTCTTTTAGTACGTTTTTTGTCACCGATTAAAGGGGCGATGCAACAATTTTTGTACTTACCGCTTAGAACGGATCCCTGACGTTAATGACTTATGAAACACGCGTTCTTTTTTCACCCCAGGCAATAGAAGTCCCAGGAAAAAATAAAAGAAAAACGAGCAGCATTCACCTCCTCAAGTCGCAGCAGGAACAAGCGGCACCGTGATCTGGAGCCGATTATATGCCGCCAATGTTGATCATAGCCACGCGCTGAGGTTGGCAAAGCACAGGACACGCGCTGTGTTCCAGACATTGTTCTGGCTCGACTATTGTCGTCGTTGCAGCGATTGGACACGGGCGACTACCCGAATGCTTCTCGAGCTAGTAATTACCACGAGCCCAAATCGAGTGCCCACGCAATGCTCGGGTCCAATTTATGAGCTGCATTCAAATATCGTCACTGCGATCCCCACGTTACGTCATCAAATTTTGCAAAGGCGAGATTGAATGAAAATTATCGCTTTTGTCATTGAAATTATACCGCAACAAAGGAGTTTATTGGCCAGTGGCGTTGCCTGCGAGTATCCTAGAGTCCCACTAGTGCCAGTAAACTCGTGTAAAGTGAAAAACATTCCAACTGAATATCGTTGCACCGCTCCTTTAAATCAATCGAACGCGGATCATGCACAGTGGCCATGCGCTTTTAGTACGCGTGTTTGTGTTTGTGTACCTTGTATTATTCGACTGACTGTATTTTGATTTATGATAAAGCAAATGATAGCAGAAATATTTTTTTTCAAGATGGGTGTTCAGAGAGGCGCTCTATATAGCTCAATATTTTGATAATAGTTTGAATAAACTTTAGTATCATTTATCTGACCATATAACCACCGCAATATTGTTTAAATATTAAACCAAAGTCAAAGAACTCACATGTTCAAGAAAAGAGTAAACGCGTATTTTTCATCCCCAGTGACCTAAATTTTAAAAAATTGTTCCGCAAATGGGTAGCAGATTTCGACTTTTTTTTATAGTGCTTTTGATTTTTCATTAATAATTATTTATATAGATAATTTGATGTTGAAAACAAATATACCAATGTCTTTTGTGTATATTTATATGTATTTTCTGTTTCAATGCAACAGAAATAGAGAATTTTACTTAACGGTGACATTGTTCCTAATGAATGTTATCTCAATAATGTCAAAGGGAATGATTTCGAGTTGAAACATTTCATGACGTTGATATTAATGATTCTGATTACGATGCTTAGATCATGTAAACTTGAATATGTTTTGTTTAATTTCTTTTCATAATCACACTGGTCCTGCACACCGTTGACCGCTGTAAAAAGGGGCTGATGGCCTCGTCAGAAGACTTTTTATTTCGAAAGGATTATTTGCCTCATTACGACAAAGTCCGGCGTCGTCGGCATGTTTGGAAATAAAGATTATTATTATTATTATTACCTCACGCACAGTGTTTGTTGTAAAATTTAATTGTATTTTTTCCACATGTACACGGGAGAACTGCCAAGCGGTCCGGGTCATCTAAAGTTCAATGTATCTTCACGTTCCTATGGCCGTATGCACGTTAACGTTCAAATGGCTAAACACCGTAAACCCTCTTCTCTTTTCAATTGACAACGAACCGTAGACCACATGAAGATATATGCACGCTGTCTTCACGATAATTGCGATATAAAATGACAAGCCTGTGAAGACTTATAAAAAACTTATTGGGAGTTCAGCTCAGTTGACTCAGTGTAAAAAGGAGATACAAGGTGATGATGAACACTGTAACCAGTAGAAACGCCGACTTGTTATGTCTGATTTACATAATCCGATTCTGCTTGAAATTATCAGTTTCGACGTCGAGCACCGCAGTTTCCGTCTGCAATTATTTTGCAGCCCAAAAGACCTCGCAACTGAAAATAGCGAGCAGAATCACCATTAGGAATCCTAAGGCCATTCACAAAAGCTATGCGACGCTAGCGGGAACCAGCTGGAGCTCATGCCATAACACTGAGTGCAAATCGACCAAATGTTTGCTAGGCCCCCATCCTGCAGTTTAGGATCTACGTGAAGGCCTATTAGGGCCTTTTCCTAGATCGCGCAGTGCGGATTGCGGGCAGACTTGTTCGCAACGCGTTGTAAGTTACTTGTAGTTATTTACATTTTATAGATATTTTGTGACGCCTCCATTACATTTCTTGAGCTTTAGCAATTCTGGGATTCAAACGAATTTTTTTGAGTAATGAGTTACTAGTAATTCATTACTTTTTTCATTTACTGAGGTTTCTAAACTCAAAGGAATATTGTTCTACTAGAGCCACCAAACCGTATCTGTGAGGTTCAGTTTCAGAAAACATTTATTGAATTAGTCAGCCGGGTTTGCAGCGCGAGATTTCTTTTTAATAGAATTTACGGGTGCACCAAGCAGCGAAGAAAGGTAAAAAACACAGGCGAGCTGGTGAATGGTATCCATAATAACCCTGAGACGAAGGAAAAATAAAAAAAAAAAAACGGACAGTACAACGAAGGCCTTTAACACAGCTTGAAAATTTATTTAACAACCATCGTCTTATATACACGTCACCGACCTCCAAAACAGTTCAAAAGACCTCCTCGCCCACTTTACAGAGTACCCTCACCCTCAACATAAAGCGACAAACGCACACAAAGCAAACACGCCCAAAACACAAAGGGACACTAACTCGAAAAGGGAAAGCAGGAATTTCCGCACTTGACAAGGTCAGACCGAAGCAAATATCACTTTAATAGTGATGTTTCGTTCGGTCTGACCTTGTCAAGTGCGGAAGTTCCTGCTTTCCCTTTTCGAGTTAGTGTCCCTTTGTGTTTTGGGCGTGTTTGCTTTGTGTGCGTCTGTCGGTTTATGTTGAGGGTGAGGGTACTCTGTAAAGTGGGCGAGGAGGTCTTTTGAACTGTTTTGGAGGTCGGTGACGTGTATATAAGACGATGGTTGTTAAATAAATTTTCAAGCTGTGTTAGAGACTTCGTTGTACTGTCCGTTTTTTTTATTTTTCCTTCGTCTCAGGGTTATTATGGACACCAAGCAGCGCTTGCAAGACCTAGAGGATCAAGTTGCCTCGAAGCAATTGTTGGTATAAAGGCGATACTGCGGCTATTTAAATCAAAGAAACAAAAATTAATCAGCAGGAAAACGGCAGAATGAGACGTGCCCTAAAGGCCTACCTTTAGGGCACGTCGCGGGAAGCGGTTTCTTCTACCATTTTTCTGAGTGCCCCGATGACTGGCTTTCTTGCCTCACTGTGACGCCCGGTCACGGCGTGTCTTCGAGTTGTCTACGAGTAGCCCTGCACGATGGTGGACACAACAGAACCGGCGCGGTTGGGAAGCTGGAATATTAAAAGAAATGCCTGTTTATTTAACTTGTAGCAAAGGGAAATAAATTCCACTTCGTCGTTGCTCTAATATGTAGTGGAAGGTTTGCACCATTCGTGGTCTCGGAACATGGCGGCGGTATGTAAAGTAAAATGGCGTCGAAGGATGCATTCCATTAATTTGTTAATGTTTGTGAAAAGCATGGTGAATGCTTGAAGTCGCTGCATTTTCAGTAAACAACGTCGAAGGTCACAGTCCAACGGTGCTCCTCTTTACGTGAAAGAAGTAAGAATCAATACCAATATCAAACTGTCAACCTTGTCGCTGTTGGCCCAAGAAAACGACGACATCAAACTTCTATCATCATTTTCATACACATCGAATTTTCGTTCGACGGCGGACATATTATATTCTCGCCGGAGCGGTGTTACAATCCCCAGCTCTCGGCGAAGTGGCGCAGTACGGGGATTAGCCAGCATTCGTGATCTTGCGCACGTGACTTCGAAACGCGAAAACGTCTGCTTATTTCTGTTGAGAAAACGTTCGTGCAAATGCATCGAAGTAATTTGTTGTTAGATGTTTAGGCAGTGGAAAGGTAAACCATCCTAAGAGGCACCTAGTTTCTCCGACGTGTGTGAGAAATTTAGCACGCAGGTACGATGCTCATTTAGATCGAAAGCGGCGGTGGCGTGGTATGAGTCGATGATCCCTGGGTTTTGCAGCGCAAGTTTTCACTCCGCGTTATTCTCCTGACGTGTTTAGGTTTGAAGCCGAATGTGCTTATAAACATTCGCTCGCCTCGTTCAGCATTTGAAAGAACAATGGCCGGGGTAGAGTGAACAGGCGCGATCTCTTACGGCCTTTGCAAGGGGAGTAGTTGCTCCCTGCGACGGGAGCTCGAAGGGGTCGCTGGAGCCCTACCGCACCTACAGCGCTTTAATTCCTTTTGTGAGGCAGCTCTTCCTCGCCGTGTTGTCCTCTTTGCTCCGGGGTTGAGTTGGAGTAGTTTTAAGAGTAATTAGACCCAAAGTTTGTGAGGCCGTCTGCCTGCAGGGACTTATGCGGAACACCTCTTTCTCTTCGTCTCCTCAAAAAAAGGTTTTTTATTGACAAGCATTTAATTATCGTAAACCGAAACTTCTTTGAATCGACTCACTACAGTTATTTAAAGCAAGTATAATTGCACACATTTTCAATCGCAAAATGTTGACTCGGAAGCGCATAGGGAGGAAGCTTTACAAAAGTATCCACCTGCCTCAACAAGTGAAACCGAAACTAAAAACGTGGGTTCCATTTGAAAACAAAAAAAGAACATTGTCATCCCGAGTTAACTCGGGGGAAGCACGGAACAAAAAAGCCACGGTACGAGTATGCTTGGTTCAGGCTTTTGTAGGGGTGGTCGATGACTCGGTGTTTTCTAAAAATGTATTTTTTTTTTCTAAAAGTGTGGTGGTCGAATATTCGGGGATGGGCATTGAGTTGAGATGTTAAGGGAGAAATTTCATCCACATGCCGGGATTCATGGGCCTTATCTCCTACCGAGGGGGACAAGGCCTTCAAAATTTTAGGTTCGCAAAATGGGTGCGTCAGTATTGACGTCTCCTTTTACATCAAGCCTCTCAATTTAAAACACGCTATAAATGACGTGCCCGAGATTTGTTTGGGTGTACTTATTCTCACCAAGTATTTGGTTCTGTCTCAAAAAGGTCTAATCTGATGTTGACCACACCCCAGGACTCCACCGACGATCCATCAGGACGAGACCCAACCGGGAGACTAAGGGGGAGCGGCTTACGCAAGGGAGGCTACATATACGACAGCTTCTTGCGAACAAGAAACGAAAATAGATAGATGGTGGGTGTTTCATTTGCTGTGCCTTTTGGCATACAAATTCTGTTTGTTAGGTTTCAAGATTCATGCAGAGTTCAATTTCAACTATTCTGAAATACCGAGCATGCGCCCAGATCGCAGAAACGCCTATCCCTGCTTTCGGAAAAATCCGCAAATAAGCAAAGGGCACACCAGATACCCATCCACCTGTTTTCAGCCATGCTCAAAATATTAAAATAACACGTCAAGCGCCCAGGTACTGTGGCGTCCTTGCCACAATAGTGACGGTCGCGGAGCTGACAGATCCGTGCCTGCCACAAGCCATGGCATGGCCTTTGGGAACCGGGGAATCGAGATTAGAGACGTAGCACAGAAATCGGATGCAAGCGGCGAAGGCGAGCAGAGTTAACGGAAAACAAGGATGAAGGGGGTTCCGTCGCATGAGGCATCTATGCCCCGTGCATGTAATATTGAGTGTGATGTAGGCGGCTACTCGAATAGATTGTTACTTCTACGTAACTAATCGCAAATCGTTCTTGCAGTTTCCAAGGCCCACAAGCCAGCAGGCGCCAGTTCGTTCTCGCTTAAAGGTGAGGATTCCAGATATTCTAGTTTGCTCTGAAGCAGCAATACTGAAGCGAGACAAGCTGTAGGGCATATTTATTGACGGAGCACAGAACGACTGGGGGTGCTTTCATTGAAGCTTGTTTTGCTGCAATACACGTGGACAACGCAATTCTCGACGAGTGTCCAGTTCTATCGCAAGAGGCATATTAATGGCGCGCGCATGTTATTTTGAATTAATGCGGCTTAGTATGCTGTAGGTGGATACCAGTGACGTGATTGCAGCGCCAAACTGCACCAAGGGGCTAACCCTGCTACATCCTGCTACATATCTCCAAAATATGGGTAACCTACACCAAGCCTGCGCCAAAGGACCAATTAAGGTCGCCTTTCAAACCCAAAACTAAACTGAGTACTGTAATTGATCAGGCGTGTGTTATGTGGCGCAAGCGGCCACCCGACACAAAGTACCGTGCGTTTATTGTCCTCGCGGTCTTGCATGGTTCCCCCGGCGTTTCGTGCTCTCGTCTTGTGGGTCGCGTCTCTCGTCTCTTTTTTTATATTTTAAGCGATAGACGCGGATGTGTGCAGACGCTTCGACGCTTGCGTGCCGGGTACCAGCTATGCCGTCATGCTGTGAAACAAAACCACGTTTTTGCGCGTCAGGAGTTACTTTGTGAAC
This sequence comes from Ixodes scapularis, assembly GCF_016920785.2. NCBI lineage: Eukaryota > Metazoa > Arthropoda > Arachnida > Ixodida > Ixodidae > Ixodes > Ixodes scapularis. Next base: position 171,772,614 of record NW_024609835.1, read on the forward strand.
TGAAGCAAGGGCCGTGGGAAAACTATATTTGGTCACTGCCTTTCAGTCACCGTGGTCGCGCGACGTCGAATGTTGCCGTCTCCACATGACTGCAGATATGGTACTTTCTAAAAGAAAACTAAGTACCGCCGCATGTTCATCAACATTCCTGTTCTTGTTTAAATCATTCGTTACTACAAAAATTCATCTTTAATTCAAAGGCTGCTCCGTCAAAGTATTAATTATATAAATTCCTCCGGCGGGCCTTCTTTCGAGAGGGACCTCGGTACGTGAAAAATCTGCCGTGAAAGAAAGTTGGCGAAGAGAAGTGAGCTAAAGCAAAGAAGGCAATGTCTGCACGCTGAACCCGCACAGCGTGCTTGTTTGTCTCGCGTTCAGTCATTGCACAAAGCGCTCCAAGAACTTTTTGAGGCTGGTTCGCAATGTCTTGCATTGATGCGCTCAGGTTCTTTATTTTTTGTGTGTTTAGATTGTGCCTTGTTTGCCGACCTGGCAAGCACGCGCCTCTGGACTGTTTTTGACGCATGCTCGAAACTGACATTTTGTATACAATTTTGGGGATAAGTTAGCGACGGAACTGAGGGGCATGGTTTCGGTTTCGATCGGACACCCGTTGTCTGCGCTCGCGCGACGAAGTATGCCTCAGTGCAAGCCTGCCAATGTCGGCCTCACGTGCATGCAAACATGATTGCGTGACTGAGGCACCACCTGTGACGCTTGCAATTCATTGTTTTACGTTTGCTTACTTTTGACGAAAATCTGGCACATCGGGAGCCAGTAAAACAGTGGCAAGCGGTTTCTCGAAATTTCTTGGCAATGCATACAGCACTGTACACTTATGGGATGTCTGAGCAGTCAAAATTAAAGCAGCGAGTTCCGTCATAACACGTCACATCAGAACACAACACAACACAAAGTGCCCTTCGTTTGTGCAGCACTCAAAACGAATATCTTTATTTGCCTAAAAAATATCTCCTCCAAAATCCACTTTTGCTGCTCCGATACACTGTCTTGGCTGCTCCAAAAGCCGCCTTTGCTGCTCCAAAACATTGTCTTGGTTGTTCGAAAGGCCACATTTGCTGCTCCAGAACACTGTTTTGGTTGCTCCGAAATGTGCACCAAAATGGCTTAGGCCAATCTCATCACTGGGCTACACAAAAAAATTGCTACTTTGACGCAACTAACCGCAAATCTTTCTTGCAGTTTCCATGGCCCACAAGGCAGGAGGTGTCAGTTCATTCTCGTTCAAAAGTGAGGACTATAGTTTTTCTAGATTGCTCTGAAGCAGCAATACTGAAGCCAGACAAGTGGTACGGCATATTTAAATGACGGAGCTCAGAACGACTGGGGACGCTTCACTGAAGCTTGTTTTGCTGTTTACATCGCTTGTCTGGCTTCAGTATTGCTGTGGGCAACTAAACGTGTGCCCAGTTTTGTCACAAGAGGCGTAGTATGTCACGGACATGTAATTATGAATTTATCCGGCTTAGTGTGCTCTAGGTGGCTGGTCAAAGAAATTGGTACTTGAACGCAACTAATTGCAAATCTATCTGGCGGTTTCCACGGCCTAAGAGCCAGCAGGTGCCAGTTTGTTTTTTCTCAAAGGTGAGAATTCCAAATTCCCGAAGCAGCAATACTGAAGCCAGACAAGCTGTAGGGCACTTTTAATTGACGGACCTCAGAACGACTGGGGCCTCCTGCATTGAAGCTTATTTTTCTGTAATACACGCGGGCGAAAATAACGTGTGTCCAGTTACGTCGCCAGAGGATATCTATGGCCCGCGCATGCAATTTTGAATCTTTCCGACTTAGTGTACTTTACGTGGCTACTCAAAGTAACTGCTACTTGGACGCAACTAATCGCAAATCTCTCTTCCAGTTTCCACGGCCTACAAGCAAGCAAGCACCAGTTAGTTTTTCTTCAAAGGTGAGCATTCCAGATACTCTAGTTTGGTGCGAAGCAGGAATACTGAAGCCAGACGAGCGGATGCGTATATTTAAGTGACCGAGCTCAGAATAACCCGCGGCAGTGGCATTGACGCTTATTTTTTCGCAATCAACGCAGACATAATTTTGAATCTATCTGGCTTAGTGAAGGATTGCTACTTGTCGCTAACTAATCAAACATTTTTATCTTGCAGTTTCTATATGGCTGGAGCCAACAGGTGTAGTTTTCATTAAAAGTTAAGGATTTCACATTGTTTTCAAACATCAAGTTTCCGAATGAGGGTCCTAAAGAATTAACTTTCTTTTGCAGTAAATGCCAGATCCTCCAGTTCAGGAATATATTAAATATATTTGTTATGGATAAGCACAGTGTTTTACTTCTTTATTCATAATTTGACAAAATCAATTTTTTTTTTATTTTATCACGCAGAAATACACACAAGAAGAAACTTCGTTGCGAAGAAATATCGTGCTGAACTTGATATTCCAACTCGTATATAGTTTTATTGGTAGCCGATATAATATATTGGATTCCAATATTCATAATACGCTAAGTACACTGGAATCCCAAACCTTTATTGGATCCCCATACGACACATAAGGATCCAATAAGGGTTTCTACGGTATGCGATTCCAATATTTTTAGCGTATTATGGATATTGGAATCCCATAACAAACTCTTATTGTAATACAATACAAAAAATATAATGTTTTAGAGTACACTGTCCATATCGTATTGTGATACAATAAAAGGATATTGTTTACTAATATCCATAATACACTGTTCATATTGGGCTTGTCCAAGAGGGTTTATTTAAATTATTACTATTGACTATTATTCTTTGAATGAAAAAAATAACTGGGTGAGTCGGTACGTTGGTAGTCTTTCAACTCCATCGAATATTCAGGTTATTTTCGCATTTTTTTATGCTTTTGCCTTTTCTAGGTGCCCTGATTTTTGTGCGGCTTTCGCCACCACTGAGAAACGTGACATCCAAACCACTTCATTTACATGACACAATCGTAAAGTTCGAAAGCGTGTCGCTTCGGCATACGCGAAGAGACCGCGCGTTTCTACGGCACAGGCATGAGCATTGGCAAGAAATCATGCTGCTCGCTTTCGTAACGTTTTTCTCGCTCCCGCTTGACAAAACGAATTGGTGACGAGTGGCTGTTGGGACCACCGGCCAAAACTAGCATGACCTGTGATTGCTTGAACTGCCGCAGACTGCACTTGAACGCTCCGCAAAAGCGTCGTCGGACGAACGTCGTCGGACGCCGCCCAGAACAGGCTCTCGGTTCCGCCGCCACGCGAATCTTTCTCACTATGCGGAGCGGGCCATAGGTTTTGAAGAAGGCACGCTCTTTTCAAATAACTAAATAACACCGGCCAGAAGCATTGTTAGAATCAAGCGTAGCTTAGCAAGCACATGGTAGACGACAAAGTTTGAAACAGCGGCGCACTTCGCAGAAACAAAAGATATTTACCAACGGCGCTTGCAGCAGTGTCTGCAACTTGCGGGCGGTGGTAAGACGCAGCGTCTCCAGCTCCCAGTCATCGCTTGGTATTCTTGAACATGGTATTCCTAAGGAAGGTATTTAAAATATCTGCTAAAACGGCTAAAACATAAAAATAAAGCGATTTTCGAAGCATGTGGAACCCCAACGGCAGCCGGATGGATGGATGGATGGATGGATATTGGCTTTTCCTTTTATATCGGGCGGTAGCTTGCGGTACCTAGACTTAGGTCATTAATTAAGTAATTTATTTTTCCTTTTTTTTATGCTTTCTTCCGTTCACCTCTCTGCTACTATCACCGGGCAGGTAGAGCACTTTCCAAAAAAAAAAAAAAAAACACTAAAGGATCGGGCAAAAAAAAAAATAAATAAATAAACACCGCCCCCGCCTTCTCCCCCGGGCGAGGGAGTCGCCAATTTTCCTCTGGTCAACCTCGTCGGTGTTCCTCCTTAAACCACACCCACTGGGGCACAGGTGTGAGACTTTGGGCATGAGCCATGCTGGAGGGAGTCCCAATATTCTTCTGTCCCTCCTGCCCCCCAGCTGTGCTAATTGTTCGTCCTTGTTTCCCTTGCCCTAGACTGTATCCACCAGTTTTCGATCTCCTTTTTGTGATGGTAACACTTTTTTTCTCCATTCTTCCATCCTCGTCTGCGAAACCAAGTGCCCCCGTCAAATCCGCCGACCCCTCCGGGAGAGCAGGACGAAGCCCCGTACACTCTAAAACCAGATCTGTTCCATTGTTTCGTTCTCATTTTGGCAAATGGCACATAATGTGTCAATTTTCTCGAATTTAGCCCTATACGTTTTGGTTCTTAAAACCCCCATTCTAGCCTCGAATAGTAGGGAACTAACCCGTGAATTATCAAAAACTCGTTGTTTTCTTATTTTCTGCTTATGTGTCCTATAAATTGTTAAAGCTGATTTTCCTTGCATCCTAACACTCCACATTTTCTTTTCGGCTTCTTTTACGCCCTTTTTCATCCTGTTCCGCTCAGTCTGCTCCCTAGATGACATATATTTAAATTTTAGTTTTCTCGTTCGGTTCGTCAATTTTGTATTCAAACTCTTAATTTATAAATACTTGTACACCTTCCTCGCCCATGTGCGTCCTACATTTTTGTTAGTCTTTGATCGAATTTCAATTTGCTGAGAGCCTCTCTGCTCTCAAAAAGCGACCAGCTTATGTCCCCTTGTACCCCTTCATTTTGCGTGCTCCCATCCCATGCGCACCCAGTGCCAACCTGCCTGTACTTCTCTGTCTGACCTCCAATCCTGTTTGAACCTCTGATAGCATGCGCAACACTGCATAACCAAACGACAAACCTGGCACCATGACTCCTTTCCAAATGGCTCGAACTACTTCATATCCATTACAATTCCATAGTGCTCTTTGTTTTATAATAGCCAAATTTCTTTTGCCCTTTTTATTATATTTTCCTCATGTTCCTCTAAATATTTCTTTCCCTGTTTCATGCCAATCCACAGATATTTGTACTTATCTACATAGTCTATTTCAAAGTTCTGAATTCTCAGCGGCTCCCCCTTTTCGTCATTAAAAACCATCGCTCCAGATTTTTCTCTACTGAAATTCAAACCAAGCTTGTCGCCCTTTACTCCACATGTCCCAATTAGTTTGTCCAATATTTCCCGGCTCTCTGCTATACGATGTCGTCTGCATGCATCAATCCAAGTATGACTTGGTTTACTTTACTCCCTCCCTCCATATACGTCAGATAAAATGCCAAGTTGCTCGCTCTAACCTGTTTTCCACTCAGGTATACCATGAAGAGCAGTGGTGACAGGGGACAAGCCTGTCTAACCCCTCGTTTTATTGCTGCTAGTCTTGTAGTTTCTGCCTCCCACTTTATAACCACCTCATTATTGTATACACTTTTCGCAAGAATCTAATCAAATGTGCATCTAGCTCATACCTCCTCAGCACTTCCCAGAGTTTTTCCTGACTCACATTGTCGTATGCCCCCTTGATATCTGAAAATGCTACCCATAATGGTCTCTGGTTTGTCGCTGCAATTTCTATGCACTGGGTGGCTATAAATAAGTTATCTTCAATCCTTCTATCCCTTCGGGAACCATTTTGCAGCTCACACGGTTTCTGCGTAATTTCTGCCCAGTCTTCCATTCTTCCTTTCACTATCTGCATAGCTAGCCTGTATATGCCCGAAGTTACTGTTATTGGGCGATATGATTAAATACTATTTTTAGTACCTTTGCCTTTATATATTAGTCTCATCTTGCTTAGTTTCCAATCATTGGGTACGTCCCCCTTTAAATATTTGGTCCATCACCTGTTTTAGCTTTGATTTGCTTGCTTTACCGAGCGCCCTTATTAGTCTGATTGAAATGTCATCTGGACCCGTTGCCGTTCCTGCTGGGATCTTACTTTCCGCTCTGTCCCATTCTCCTATAGTAGTTCCCATTGTTTCGGCACTCTTTTCCTCCCGCACGTTACTGTAATTGGTGTTCTCCAGTTTTTCATTTGGTTCCAACTCCGAAAAAGCTTCCTCAATTTTCCACCTGATGTATTCGCGAGCCTCTTTCTCCTGAACCTTTATCCCTTCCTGCGTACTGAGTGAGTGCTGGCATGACTCCGTCTTTTTTCCCTGCGCCCTAATGTGTTCCCAAAATCTTTTTGCTGCATTTCTGTCGTTCTGATTTATTTCCATCATCCACTAAACCGCTGTGCTAATTTTGGTCTATATTGGAGCTGATGCCTCCCTTTTTCTATACAGAAAATGTTCCCATTTTGCTGCTACCCCGTCCTGGGTTGCTCCTCTTTTCTTTGCCCACCTATGCTTTCGAGATGCCTCTTGACGTCGTGATATGGCTGCCTTAACTTCTTTATCCCACACGATTTTAGGTTTGAGCTTTTTCCCTCTCTTTCATCTTCGGTTACCTCGGTACTTTTCCAACTCAGTCTTAAAAATGCCCACTAAATCCTCAGATGACCAGTCTCGTTCCGGTTGTTTGGATACTATGTTCACAATATTTTTGGATACTTCCTGTAACTGATCTTCGTTTAGAGTCGATTTACCTTCCCGTTCCTGAATTTTTAGCTTTGTTACTGATAAACCAAATTTTATTTTGATTCTTCTGTGGTCACTCCCTAAGCTTAATATACCCTACTCGTCTGTTTCCATACTCCCTAGCCAGTTATACAGCTTTGGGGACATGAGGCAGTAGTCTATTGTTGAGAGAGAGGCCTTTCTCTCCCACGTGATTTTTCCGTCGCATTTTACTTGAGCATTAACTAATACTAGATCCAGAGCATCACAGAACTCTTGCAACATTCTCGCTGTTGTGTCTGTGTACCCATCAAAATCTTCTAAATGGGCATTCATATCTCCCATGATAATTATTTCCCTATTTAAACCAATATCTCTGACATCCCTCGCTATGCATGACAAGTGCTGTGCATTTTCTTCATTTGAATCTCTTCCCGTTTTCAAGTAGACAAATCCCAGTAGTGTGTTCCAATTTGTAATCTGTCCTTTCAACTATAAGTGTTCCCTGCATCCCTCGTTCACCCTCTTGCCTCTCCCAGTCTTGCCCTTTGATCAATACTCCTATCTCTCCTCCATTTTGTTCGCTGCTACTCCTCTTGCATCCCAACCAAGTAATACCCCTGTCAGACGGGTATTTTAAAGGCCGTTAGAGCAAACTCCTTTATAAAATCGTCGAACCAGCGCACGCAGTAGGGCACGCGCGCACCCAACATCGTGAGCTCATTGGCCGATTTTATAAAGGAGTTTAGTGAAAAGGACATTAAGAACGCCGTCTGACGGGGGTATGTAATCCGCTATGTATGGTGGCTCCTTTATATCGCTAAGGTGGGTCTCCACCAATCCATACACCTAAAGGTTTTTCGCCACCGACTGCTTCTCAATCTTTTCCCATTTTAGTCTCTTTCTACCTCCCGGCATGTGTAAAGAAAAAAAAAAAATATTAAGCTGTTTCTTTCTCTTCTTCTTTCTATTCCTGCGAGGCCTCTTCTCGCCCTTTCTATCCCCACCTCTCAGCTCTAAATCCGGATCCATCTCTTCTCCCGGACTTCGCAGGCTCCCAAAAAAGCCATTGCCCTGCAGCCCCTTCTTCGTCCCACCCGTCTTCCTGCGAGCTCGCCACAATGAATCCCGTCCCTTTGGAAAGCGGAGACCGGACTCCTTTGGCGGACTTCCCTGTTGATGTCCATGACTTCGTATCTGTGTTGACATCTTAGTGCCTCAATCACATCATTGGCTTCCCTTAACTCCCTTTCTGTCTGTTCGGTTTGCCCCCTGATCTCTGGGATGGTGCACAGCACGATGTGCACATTCTCTTTCACGTTTCTGAGTTGTCGGACTCCCTCCCTAACGTGCGCGCCCAGATCCCGTCCTTCCCTGTTATGTACATTATTTAGCCCCGCGTGCACCATGACTAGGCTCTCTGCCGCCTTATTTCCTTGAAGTATGGCCGCTGCACTTTCCATTACATCCTTCATTCTCTTCACCGGCCGGGTCACCACTTTCACCCTCTCGTCGTCCTCCACCTTGCTCTTTATCTCCTCCCTGCACTTGGCCAAATTGGAACTGCCTCCCCCGATCACCTTCCCCCCTGCTCCAGCCGCCTTTTCCTTCGCTGCCGGTCGAGTGTACCTTGGAACCTCATCGCCTCCTGTGTTCAGTCGCTGTAGAGCCGCACTGTATGAGACTCCATCTACCCTGGCCGCCTGCCCACTCTTGTCCGCTGTCCCTCTCTCTTTTCTCTGCAGTTCGTCTTCAGCTCCCTACAGCACCCACCGAGCCTCCATCTCCCTCAGTTCCCGCTCCACCTCCTCTATTTCCATACTAAGTTTGACCTGCAGTTCCTTTATATCCTTCTCCTCACTCGGCTTCCCCACCTGAGTCGTCATCTCTCGCAGCTCTTTTTCCCGTGCCCCTCTCATATCCCTCTCCTCTCGTTCCCTTCGGTTCGGATCATTCAGTAAAGTCTCCCAGCTTTTTCGCAGTGCCTTTTGCTCCTTCTTGGCCTTTGGCACAGTCTGCTTCAGCTCTCCCAACTGAGTGTCTAGCTGCCACTCCATTGCCTCGTGCCTTTCTTTGTTCTCCCGCATCACCACTTCCATCCCTCCATGCCTATCCGTCCATGTCTGTTCTACTTCCTCTCGCCTCTCCTCCTCCTCTCCCAGCTGCCTCTCCATGTCCCCCAGCTTCATCTCCCATTCCGCACTCAGCTTTTCTCTCAAAGGCACTTCTGCCCTCAAAGCCCCCTCCGTCTCTTCCCGCTTTGCCCTCTCTACTGCGGACTCTCCTGCCCCCGCTCCCAGTCACTCCAGTCTTTCGCGCTCCGCCGCGAGCTCCCTCCTCGTCCCCTCGAGCGTCCTGCACACCGCGTCCACTCTTTCGCACATCCTGCACCGGAACTCTTTGTCTTTCGCCTCCTCAATGCTGGCGAAAGGCGTCTTTGCAAGGAAACACCAGCGTGCACACCCGCCGCATTCGACGTCCGGCATTTCCATCCCTGCCTTTGAACGTCGTGTCCCGTCAGACGCTTGAAACGCGCCTAACAACACGTGACCCGCGTCTTGGTGTGAACCACATGTTGCGCAGCGTTTCCCGCTTCTCTCCCGCTACGCTGAAACGTATAGTAAACTAGATTAAAACTAAAAGATTATTCTTCTACACTAGTCCATACACGCGAGAGGAAAGAATAATCCATAGGTAAACCAAAAAAATACTTCGCTACGCAGCTGTTCGGTCTCCATCTGTCGACGATCCATGGTTTGTCAAACGGAAGCTGACTGCGATAGCGATGGTCTTGCGCAATCTTCAAAAGAGTCTTTTGTTCTTTAACGAAGCCAAGCAAAATAGCATTATATGACTAATATTAATGTCACTATAATAATGTTGTAAAAATTAACAAATATTTAGTCTACCTTATGTTTTACCTACATTTTAGGTTTTCTTTTTAAGTGTAAAAACCGAAACCAAAACTACCTCAACCAACGTTTTGTTCGTCGTATTCGCTTCTCTGCGTGTGCGTGCGTGCGTGCACCCGGGTTCGTGTGCGCGTGTGAATGCGTCCGCGTGCTTGTGTGTGCGTGCGTCTCTGCTTGTGCGTGCGTGCGTGCGTGCGTGCGTGCGTGCGTTTGCCCGTGTGAATACGTGTGTACAAGCGTGCGCTGGTGTATGTGCGTGTCTGCGCGCGCGCAAACATCTCTGTGCGTTCTATTGAACTACGCCAGCAAGAAGACCAATCGAATGTCCCTGGACACTGTAATGAACACCACATGGTTTATTAATATTATTATGATTATTATTATTACATTAATATTATTATTATTGAAATAGGCCAGGCGCGAAGTCCATGGTCCCTCCTTAACTCTGCAGTAAACACAAGTTTATGGATTGATTGACCTCTATTTTTGCCCGTTGTTATTTCAGAAAGCTGCCAATCGGCCACTTCCGCAAATAGGGTGAACATCCGTTGCCCTTCTAAATATCGCGCTTGGAATGTACCTCAAGAAGCCCGGCGCCCTGATTGTTTCCATTTCAGCAGTTTGATTGCCATTATGATAAGTCCAATTACAGTATGTACAGTTCAAATTCTGGTACAACCAACTCAAATAATATATGTTTTCTTATATGGTACGACGATTTGCGCCCGTAGAGCAGGCGCAATAGAACTTATGCAATTTTAAACAGAAAACTTTTGCACTTGAAATGCAAAGCTCAAGATTACTGTTTTAGACAGAGGAGGGATTCGTACATGAGCCCAAGTCTTTAACAAAGTCGTAAATTTTGAAAAAAACGAACGCTTCCTTTTTTTCTGGAGTGTTTCTCCGGAACTCACCCCATAAGTAAAACAAAGTTTCATATTAATTAAAAAAAAAAACGACTGCGAAGAGTTTTAGTGGAAAACGTTTTTCATAACTGGAACAAAATTAGGCGGTACAGGTGAACAACCTGCTCTAAATGTACGTGTTTCATCTAAAAAGATCAATTATAGAAAGAAAAAAAAAAACAAGTATTTCACTTAAAACCGCTTGATTCGCTAAAAATTTGCCAGGACTTAGTCAAAATTAGTGGAACGCGAGCCTTATGCGGAACTTAACTGGAACCTTAGTGGAACCAGATTAAGAGTGTATAGATGCCGCACGCTTTGAAGGTGCGTTGATGACGCTTCCGTGTTTACCGGGATTGCCCTACTTCTGTAATACTAAATAATACTAATGGCGCACCTAAGTTATACTCGAAGTGTCTACGGTTGCTTAGAGAGTACTTGGAGTAGGCTAGTAGTTACATGATCTAAACACACTTGGCAAGTATACTTGGATCATGGACGACTCCCACGTGCCATATACTACTACTCTAGTCTTTTCGTAATCTACGATTACACTTCCTGCCTTATAGTTTACTAGAAGTATGTGGAGTACAATTTTATTGCGCTATTTTTTGCTTACACCACCAAACCTAAAAATAATTATTTAAACAATTTTTTTTTTTCTCTCGCATACTTAAAATTATTTTCCACTTATCCCCCTTTAACTATCCCCGGGCATTTAGAGTACTTTCCAAGAAGACCTTTGGGGAATCGGGGAAAAAGAGAAAAAGATAAACACCGCCCCCGCCTCCTCTCCCGAGTGAGGGAGTCGCCAATTTTCCTATGGTGAACCTCGTCGGCGTTCGTCTTTGAACCAGACCAACTGGGGGTAAGTGTGAGACTAACAGAGTTGGATATCTATCATACTGAAACAGGACGCTGTTAAAAAAATGAAAATTTTAAGTCAAATTAAAGTTGACATTATAATTTTCAGTTTTAAATAGCATGTAACTTTTTATACGCAACATTATCAGCCCCTCGCAAGCTTGTCATTATAAATCAACGAATGTTTAGTTGAAACCGAAAGATACAAACTGTCATATACGTAGTCAATCCAAGTGTCATTAACGATGGCTTCGATTAATGTTTCGACGGATGGCGCCTAATTCTTTGTCTGTTACTAAAGTTTCAGTTGCAATGGTGAGTTCCCCGGTTGTCAAGCGGCTAGCCTGCTGCATGAGTAGTTGCAACATATGGAATTACAGTTAGAAATACTGTATGATTTCGTCATGCTGCCGCTCAACTCTGTAGATTTACTGGCAGGACAAAAAGTGCAGGTTATTCGCCTGATTGCATTGCCCACTTGTGGGTCTTTAAAAGATCCGAGGCTCCCTGTGAGTCGACTATAGGGAGGAGGCGAGCCGACAGCTTCGCCCCCGTCGCCTATTGTTCGCTGCTACCTGGCGCGATCGGCGCGGAATCGTCGGGTAGCAATGCCGGCTAGCTGCACTGTCGCCAATGCACCTTTGTCGCTATCGCGAACCTAGTGCGGTTAGTAAAGTTTTGAGCCTTCTTTCACGTCGGACAGTTGTCGAAAGACAAGCTGCATGCTTTACGGTTATGGTGCAAAGCGGTTTTATTTCCAAGAGGGGGCGTAGATAACTATGCAACCTGCTCCGCAGCGCCCACGCGCGGGTACCGCGAGCGGGATTTCAGGCGCAGTTAATCCGCCGAATCACTCGAACGTAACGAGGTCAGTTTTGTTTGCAGCATTTGAATAACCAATGATACAGTGAGGGTTTTCCTTGCGCACTAAATTACTTGAACAGCACAATATTGTCACCGGTGGTGACCAAAAATAACAAATAAACAGGAAGAAATAAACGTTTAATGTGGCGAACTTGTGCCAAAAATAAAAGAGTACAAAAGGTAATAATAGAGCGTCGCGGGCGTCGAAGTCGGCGTGGCAGCAGAGTCGAACGCTGGGGCGAGACTGACTCCGCTCGCCTGGCGGAATCCTTATGTACCCTCGTGGGTTTCTGGATCGTTCGGCGTAGAACGTTCGGCGCGTAGAACATTCTAACCACGAATCAGCAAGACGGTTCTCGAATTCACCAGAACCTTACATTACAGTGTCAACAAAAATGCGCCTCCGCGGCCAGGAATCGAACCCTGGCTTTCAGCGTGGGAAGCAAGCGCGATAACCGTTAGGCCACGGCCGCGCTGTTTCCTTGGCTTGCGCGGCATTACTCCCCCCTTAAAAAGTGCATCGCCCCGATGCAACACAAGACAAAACAAAGCACATAAAAAGAACGGCAAACTAAAGAGTCATTTGAAACACACAAGATCCACAGTCCTATCGAGCGTAGTATGGCTTCAGGCGCACGGCGTGGACGACTTCAGGTCGTGGTGGGCGGCGTGATGATGTTCTTGTTCCGTCGGGCATCACCTCGTAGTTCAGCTCGCCGAGGCGACGAAGTACCTTGTATGGTCCAAATTACCTTTTCAGCAGTTTCTCACTGAGGCCGCGGCGACGGATGGGCGTCCACACCCACACCCTGTCTCCGGGCTGGAAGTGAACGTCCCTGCGACGAAAGTTGTAGCGGCCGGCGTCGACGCGTTGCTGGTCTTGAATCAGGAGTCGGGCGAGCTGGCGAACTTCTTCGGCGCGTTGAGCAACCGCCTGGGCGTCGTCGCTCTCGTTGTCAGATGGCTCATGGGGTAGCATGGCGTCCAGCATGGTCGTTACCTTCCGACCATGTACCAGCTGGAAAGGGGTGAATCCAGTGGTCTCTTGAACCGCCGTATTGTAGGCGAACGTGACGTAGGGCCGCACCTCGTCCCACGTCTTGTGCTCTACGTCGACGTACATAGAGATCGTATCGGCGATTGTCTTGTTGAGTCGCTCCGTCAGCCCGTTGGTCTGCGTGTGGTACGCAGTTGTACGACGATGGCTGGTGTGACTGAGTCGGAGGATTTCTTCGGTCAGTTGTGCCATGAACGATGATCCGCGATCTGTAATCAGAACTTCTGGAGCGCCATGCCGGAGGACGATGGACTGAATGAAAAACTTGGCAACTTCCACAGCAGTCCCCGAAGGAAGAGCTTTCGTTTCGGCGTACCGCGTTAGATAATCTGTCGCGACGATGATCCAGCGGTTCCCCGACGTCGAAGCGGAAAAGGCCCAAGTAGATCCATTCCGATCTGCTGGAAGGGTGCAGTTGGAGGAGAAATAGGCTGCAGGAGTCTGGCCGGCCTCGTCGGAGGTTTCTTGCGTCGCTGGCACTCCTGGCATGATCGTGTGTACAGGTGGACGGTCTTGGGGAGCTTGGGCCAGTAATACTTTTCGCGAATACGGGCCAGTGTCCGGCTGTATCCAAGGTGTCCGGACGTCGGGTCGTCGTGACATGCTTGAAAGATCTCCCCTCGAAGGTCGGTCGGGATTACCAGCAGCCACGGCGAGTTGTTGTCCCCGAAGTTCTCTTTGTAGAGTACACCTTGTCGAATGGCGAAGGTCGGCACGGCTCGTGAGAAAACACGGGGTACGGTACCGCCGCACCCTTCCAGGTGCTCGATTAAGGCTCGCAGCTCCGGATCGTCTCGTTGACGTCGTGCCATGTCGTCGCTGTTCACTGCTCCTAGAAAGCACTCGTCATCATCGTCGTCGCTGCTGCTGGAAGGTGTTTCGACAGGGGCCCTGGATAGGCAGTCAGCGTCGCTGTGCTTGCGTCCTGAGTTGTAAACCACAGTCATGTTGAACTCTTGTAGCAGGAGGCTCCATCGAGCGAGGCGTCGTGACGGGTCCTTGAGGTTCGCAAGCCAGCAGAGCGAGTGGTGGTCCGTGACTACGCGGAACGGGCTTCCGTACAAGTACGGACGAAACTTCGTGATTGCCCAGACGACCGCAAGGCATTCTTTCTCAGTCGTGGAGTAATTTCTCTCTGCCTTGAACAGTGTCCGACTTGCGTAGGCGATGACTCGTTCGGTGCCTTCTTGTACTTGAACTAGTACCGCGCCAAGTCCTGCGTTACTTGCGTCAGTGTGAATCTCGGTGTCCGCATCCTGATCGAAATGTCCAAGAACCGGAGGCGTCTGGAGTCGTCGCTTCAGCTCGTCGAATGCCTGCTGCTGTTCCTCGGCCCATTCGAACCTCTCGACGTCCTTCGTGAGGTTTGTGAGCGGTGCGGAAATCCGTGCGAAATCCCGAACGAAGCGACGATAGTAGGCGCAAAGTCCAAGGAATCTTCGCACGGCCTTTTTGTCTGTCGGCGCTGGAAATGACGCGACGGCGCGAGTCTTCTCAGGGTCTGGGCGCACGCCTTCGTTGCTAACTACGTGACCTAGAAACTTCAGTTCGTCATAGGCGAACTGACACTTTGACGGCTTGAGGGTGAGTCCAGTGGTCCGTATGGCTTGAAGAACAGCTCGGAGTCGTCGCAAGTGCTCGTCGAAGTCGCTGGAAAACACCACGACGTCAGCGAGGTAGACCAGACAGCTCTGCCACTTCAGTCCTGCCAGTAATGTGTCCATAACACGCTGGAAAGTTGCTGGCACCGTACATAGTCCGAAGGGCATTACCTTGAACTCGTACAGCCCATCCGGCGTGACGAAAGCTGTCTTCTCTCGGTCCCGTTCGTCGACTTCGATCTGCCAGTAGCCGCTCTTCAGGTCCATCGATGAGAAGTATCGAGAGTGGCGCAGCCGGTCTAACGTGTCGTCGATTCGGGGGAGTGGGTAGACGTCTTTCTTCGTCACCGCGTTCAGCTGCCGGTAGTCCACGCAGAACCGAAGCGTTCCGTCCTTCTTCTTAACCAGTACGACTGGAGAGGCCCACGGACTGCTTCATGGCTGGATTATGTCGTCGTTCAGCATCTCTTGAACTTGCTCCTGGATCACCTCCCTTCTTTAACGGAGACTCTGTACGGTGATCGATGCACAGGGCGCGCGTCGTCCTCGGTAATGATGCGGTGCTTCGCAACAGCTGTTTGGCGTACCTTCGACGACGTCGCAAAGCAGTCACGGTATTCGGCGAGGAGGTTAATCAGCTATCGTCGTTTCGGTTCCGGAAGCTTAGGGTCGATGTCGAGTTGCGCTGGCGACGTACCGTCTTGCTGAGGGGGCGAGGACTCAACAGTAATGGCGGCGATTTCGGCGGAGTTTCGGAGATCCTCGACGTGGCCAACGGCTGCACCTTTCGTGAGGTGTTGAGTTTCATTCCGGAAGTTCGTCACGAGGACCACAGTGCGGCCATCCTGAAGTTCAGCTACTCCTCGTGCGACGCCTATTCCTCTTCCCAGGAGCAACTGGAGGTTACCTTCCAGAAGAACTTCGCTACGGGTAGCTGCATCGGTCACGACGGGTACGACAACACTTGATCGCGGCGGCAGATTCACGTGGTCGGCAGCGACTCGGACGGCGGCTGACGCAGTTTGGAGTTTCTCTGAAGGCGGAACAGGTGTCCGCAGCGTCAATCTGTTTTCTCCAAGGTCGATGACGGCGCCGTATTCAAGCAAAAAGTCCATGCCGAGAATGACGTCTCTGGAACAGTCTTGTAGAATGACGAATTTCACAGGACACGTCTCGCCGTGAATTTCGACGCGAGCGGTGCACCGTCCGACAGGCGTGATGAGGTGTCCTCCGGCGGTTCGTATCTGCGGTCCATCCCACGGCGTCGTGACTTTTCGAAGGTGGCGAGAGAGCCTCCCACTCAATACTGAGTAGTCTGCCCCGGTGTCAACGAGTGCCGATGCGTTTTGGCCATCGATAACGACGTATAGGTTGCTGGACACCGTTGCAGGCGCGTCGGTGCAATGCGGGGCGTCGAGAGAGTGGGAGCGCTCCGGCGCCCTTGGAGGCTGTTTGCTTCCGTCGTTTTCGGCAACATCACCTCCAGGCGTTGCCGCCCTCAGTTTTCCCGACGACGCAGGGGAGACAGGCTCTCTCGGCGGGATCGTGGCGCTGGGGAGGCTGAACGTCTTGGCGATGGGGAGCGGGCTTCACGGCGGAGAGACGACACTGGGGAGGGTGAACGTCGGAGGTACTCCTCGATGTCGCGAGGGCGTTCGCCGTACCTCGGGCGTCGATCGTTCGGGTGGAATCCACGGAGGCCCATTTGCCGGTAGGGACAACGACGGTAGATATGGTCGGCCTCCCCGCAGTTGTAGCAGATGGGTCGTCGATCCGCTGTCCTCCACACGTCGGTTTTCCTTGGCGCCTGCTGTTCTCGGCGGTCGTACTGACGTACAGTACTTCGTCGTTGCGTCGGGGGTACGCCTGCGTTGATGGGTCTCGTCGTGGCGCCACCGGGTAGTGTTGAGCAGCTGGCGACGGTCCTCGGGCCACTGCGGCGTAGGTCAGCGTCGGCTCATCGGCTGCGGCCACGCTGGCAGGAGTCTCCGGTTGAATTGCGCTCTGAACTTCTTCACGCACCACTTCGGCTATCGACAGCGAAGCTGGCTCGTTGGCAGCAGGCAGTAGCTTCCTGAGTTCTTCCCGGACGACGTCCCGGATGGTGTCGCGGATGTCCTGGATGCTGCAGTTGGACGCCGAGAGGGCAGCGAAGCCGGGAAGTCTCTGGTAGCGTGAGGCCCGTGCGTGAAGGGCGCGTTCGATGTTGGTGGCCTCAGTAATGAAACCCTGGACAGTCGTAGGCGGGCTCCGCACGAGGCCCCGAAAATGTTTTCTTTGACGCCGCGCATTAGGACCCGCAACGTTTTCTCTTCGGGAGCGTTTGGGTCGGCGCGGTTCATGAGGCGGAGAACGTCTTCGACGAAGCTTGTGACGCTCTCGTTTGGCCCTTGGTGTCTTGCTTGGAGGAGTTCTTCGGCACGCAGTCGTCGCTGCTGGTTGGTAAAGGTGCGTCGCAGCTCGGCCTGGAACTCTTCCCACGTCGAAATCGACGCTTCGTGGTTCTCGAACCAGGTGCGCGCCGTGCCTTCCAGAGCGAAGTAGACGTTCTGAAGGCACTGCTCTGGTGTCCACTGGTTATGGCGGGCCACTCGTTCGTAATGCTGTAGCCAATCCTCCACATCCTCATGGGCCTCACCATGGAACGGCGTCGGGTTGCGTGGGGCGACGGGCATGAAGACGACGGATGGAGCGGTCGGGGTCTGCGGCGACTGGTTGTCCATCGTCGTCCATCGTCGTCCTGTTTGACTGCACGGTCCTGGGTGGCAAAGGTCCAAATTCCGGTTGTAGGCCTTGAATGCGGCGACTTAATCGAGTCTCGGGGGTGTCTTCGTCAGGTCTTCGGGGGCTTGCTCTCGGACTGGAACTGCGGGCCCTGTGAGGGGTACGCTGCAGGGACATGCGCTACCCCGCACCTCCACCAAAATGTCACCGGTGGTGACCAAAAATAACAAATAAACAGGAAGAAATAAACGTTTAATGTGGCGAACTTGTGCCAAAAATAAAAGAGTACAAAAGATAATAATAGAGCGTCGCGGGCGTCGAAGTCGGCGTGGCAGCAGAGTCGAACGCTGGGGCGAGACTGACTCCGTTCGCCTGGCGGAATCCCTAATGTACCCTCGTGGGTTTCTGGATCGTTCGGCGTAGAACGTTCGGCGCGTAGAACATTCTAACCTCGAGTTAGCAAGACGGTTCTCGAATTCACCAGAACCTTACATTACAGTGTCAACAAAAATGTGCCTCCGTGGCCAGGAATCGAACCCTGGCTTTCAGCGTGGGAAGCAAGCGCGATAACCGTTAGGCCACGGCCGCGCTGCCTACTTGGCGCGCGGCAATATGATTGTTTTCGCGACATGGTGTGGCAAAATCAGAGTGCGCGGTGACATAAGCGTCTTCGTACGGTGCAACTGCATAAAGTGCCAATCGTTGCAAACTTAACGTATACAGATAAATTGCTTAGTTAAGGTTAAAAAAAAGGAATAACGTATTAGTGTATGAAGTAGCTTCGATTGTACACCTACACTGCCGGACGGTCGGCGTGGATATAGTAATTTTGCATGGACACGGCGTGCATTATTCAGCCTTAAGATATACTTATTGTTAGCGATACAAATACTAAGAATCCTAAATAGTTTCGTTTGGCATTATATTATATGAATTAAAACCAGCAAATCAAATGCCCCAAAGAAAACACGCGACAATTGCATTTAAGACCAAAGAGATGCTATGCTGTTATATAAAGGTTATTGTTGTTGGGTAGCTCAAAGGAAAGTAATTGATAAATAATTGCATTACTTTCTAAAAGTCATTTAAGTTGCAATATAACTACTTTTTTTTCCAGTAGTAGTTCATATTGGTAATTACCTTGTTTCGGACAAGGGTATAGTTTGTCTTTTTATTTAGACCACAGGTCTGGGAGGCTGGAGCAAAAGGCGGCAAACGTTGTAAATATAATTGAATTACATTTACAAAGTAATTGACCCAAGTATGCTGCAAGGCAGATTTATAACCCCTAATTTTCTTCGGTTTATGTCCACCATTTTGAACAGTTCAACTGCCTGTTAGAGGAGTTCAATTACCAATTTGAACAGGTCGACCACTAATTTGAGCAGTTAGCTACCAGTTTGAACAGTTTTACCACAACTCGAAGCTGTGCTACCAGTTTGAAGAACAGTTCGATATTCAGTGTAACCAGTTCAGTCACCATTTTGAACAGTTTGAATACCAGTAGGACCAGTTCTGCTACCACTTTCACCTGTCTAGCACTCAGTTTAGCCTGTTTAGCAAGTTCCGCTGCGTGTTTTGCAGGTTTTGCTGCCTGTTTGTTTTCCAAGTTCGCCTGCCAGTTTTTGTCAAGTTTGCTGTTTGTTTGGCAAGTTCTGCTGCCTGTTTGGAAAGTTTTGCTGCCTGTTTAGCAAGTTCCATTGCCTGTTTGGCAAGTTCGGCTGCCTGTTTTCCAAGCTAAGCTCGCCTGCCAGTTTTTTCAAGTTTTGCTGCCTGTTTTGCAAGTTCGGCTTCCTGTTTGACAAGTTTTTCTGCCTGTTTAGCAAGTTCCATTGCCGGCTTGGCAGGTTTGGCTGCCTATTTGTCAAGTTCGGCTGCCTGTTTGGCAGGTCAAGGTGCCCAGTTTGCTACGTTAATGTTCGAATTCGGCCTGTTTGTTTTCCTATATTGCCAGTTGAATCAGTTCGATTTCTTTTTCGCCCAGTTCAAATTCGGGTATGCCGGGTTTAGAATCATACTATTTTTTCAATGTCCCTGAAAACGTCGAAGTTATGTTACAACATCATATGGATATCCCATAGACGTTACTCAAGCCGTCTCGTTTGGGTTAAGTTGCATCCATAAAAGGGCACCGAGTTGGATCAAAAGTCACTGTGATTATGCTATCGAGAGCTGGAGAAGTGCAGGGATATTTTCACGGAGTTATAAAACTAAAAATAGTTACATCGTACTTAGTTGAGTGCGTAGACAAGGGTCGATTTGCCAGTTCCATAAGGCTATCTGCTCGTTGAAACCGGAACACGGCCGTATCGGGAAACTCTAGAACTGTAATTGTGAGTAAAATGAGATCACAAGCATTGTTAGAAACGGAAACGATATTTATTCTCGCGTTTTCATCTGGATTTCAACCGTAGAATCTTCCGTGTCCGCCGTAGGATCCGAGCCCGCTGTATCCTCTTTACAGTCCTCCATGACTCAGACTGCTTCCATATCCGCGCCCGAAGCCGCTGTGGCCACCGTAGCCGCCGTAGCCGCTGTAGTCGCCGTAGCCAGGGTTAGCCGGCGTAGCTGCCGTGGCCGCCGTGGCCGCCGTGGCCGCCGTTGCCGCCGTGGCCGCCGTGGCCGCCGTGGCCGCAGTGGCCGCCGTGGCCGCCGTAGCCGCCGTAGCCGCCGTGGCCGCCGTAGCCGCCGTAGCCGCCGTGGCCGCCGTGGCC
This sequence comes from Ixodes scapularis, assembly GCF_016920785.2. Taxonomy (NCBI): domain Eukaryota; kingdom Metazoa; phylum Arthropoda; class Arachnida; order Ixodida; family Ixodidae; genus Ixodes; species Ixodes scapularis. Next base: position 171,792,747 of record NW_024609835.1, read on the forward strand.
GCCGTGGCCGCCGTGGCCGCCGTCGCCGCCGTCGCCGCAGTGGCCGCCGTGGCCGCCGTCGCGGCAGGGGCCGCTGTGGCCGCCGTCGCCGCTGTCGCCGCAGTGGCCGCCGTGGCCGCCGTGGCCGCCGTCGCGGCAGTGGCCGCCGTGGCCGCCGTGGCCGCCGTAGCCGCCGTAGCTGCTGTAGCCGCCGTGGCCGCCGTAGCCGCCCTAGCCGCCCTAGGAGCCCTAGCCGCCGTAGCCGCCGTTGCCGCCGTTGCCGCCGTAGCCTTCGTTGCCGGCGTTGCCTTCGTGGCCGGCGTAGCCTTCGTAGCCGGCTTAGCCTTCATAGCCTTCGTAGCCGCCGTGGCCGCCGTGGCCGCAGTGGCCGCCGTAGCCGCCGTAGCCGCCCTAACCGCCCTGGCCGCCGCAGCCTCGGTAGCCTCGGTAACCTCGTAGCGCCCGTGGTTCCCGTAGCCTCCGAGCACGCCGGCAAGGGCGCCGGCAACAGCCATGATGAGGAGTGTTAGAGAAAGCTGCAGGTTAATTCCATGTTGAGTTTAACAAGTCACAAGATATCGAGTATTAATTGGGATGATATATGCAGTGAACATAATCCAATGTATGTTATGACATATTTATGATAAAAATCAAACGATGCTATGATGAAGCGTTTCCTATCAGAGATGTGAGAAAACACAAGAAAATAATAAAAAAAAACATGGATAAATAAGGATATGTACAAAAGAATGAACTATCAAAATAAACTTTATGATACTTTTATCAAAACGAGAGATGAAGCGGTATTACGGGAATATAAAAGACTATAAAATAAGCTGAATGCAAATATTAAAAAAAGCACGCAAGCAGTACTATGACAATAATTTTGCGTCAATTTATAACGACCCACAGCAAATATGGAACAATCTAAAAAGTCTTATTTCGGAGACCCCCACGATGCCTTACCTAATGAACTAATAATTTGATTGTGATTTATATTCAAACATGTCCTTGGCCAACAAATTTAACATTCATTTCTTAGATGCTGGTGCCTCATCATGCACATTGAGTAGTAATTCTGATCTATACCTGTCACCAATTCAAAGTGCGAACTCAGTGTTTCTTTGCCCTACGACAGAAACATAGATAATACAGATTATTCTGAACTTAAAAAATAACACAGCAGCTGGGGTAGACGATATCAAGGCAGTACCGATAAAAGCAGTTTCTCATCTTATCAGTCTTCCACTGACACATATTTGCAACGCTGCTTTATCAACTGGTACATTTCCACAAAGAATGAAACTTGCGAGAGTGTGTGTTATACATAAAGGAGGCCCGCGCAACAATATAAACAACTACAGGCCAATTTCAGTACTCCCACTATTTTCTAAAATCCTGGGACAAGTAATTAATGTTATGCTTTCTAAATATCTCGAGGAAAGACAAATAATTGTGAAGGTACAGTATGGTTTTAGAAAAATAAATTTTCAGAAAAGGCTCGATTACATATTAAAGATAAACTGGTCAATAGTATTAAAAGTCAGCTATACCACCGTGGGAAGTTTCTTAGACTTCCGCATGGCGTTCGACTGGATTAAACACAACATCCTTCTAAAAAAACTGATGCATTATGGTATAAGGGGCACAGCTTGGGATTTAATTTGCAGCTATTTATCGAACAGATCGCAATACGTAAAAATTAATGAATTCAAATCTGAACCAAGAAAAATAAATTATATATGGTGTACCCCAGGGGTCAATGCTCGGACCATTGCTTTTTCTACTGGGTGATTTCATTTGAATTCGACCAAACTTGTCGGGGGGGGGGGGGGGGGGGGGTCTTTAGATTTAATCGTAAAAAATATATATGATACCCGATCCTTGTGATGAAAGAAACTGCCTTTGAAAAAAATTAGAATTGTAAAGTTTGAGAGAAAAAAAATTCTGAGGCGCTGCAGGGTAGAAAACGTCAAATTCCCAATTTGATTTTATCTCGACTTTAGCCGCCATTTACAAAATATCGAATTCTTGCAGAATTATTGTATTTATTACGCAATATTTACGCAGAATTGGCTATTTTTAGAGGTAAATTTTTGTCTTCTGTTATTTTAAATTAATTTTCTAAAAAATCTCAAACATGCAACCTAGAGCAAGTGTGACGCAACTTCAGACAGCTATATAAAACGAACGGTAGGGCGCAATGACGTGAGACAGATATCTGTGCGTAGCTATCAATGTAAGCTATCGATTGACATGTATTTTCTGGTTATTGTGTTTACCGTGTTGTTTTTATTCTGCCACAAATATAGACAAAAATGAAAAATATGCAAATTTTGAAGTCAATTTTCTCAAAAAAGCCATTTTTTATTTCGTTCATACTTTTTTAATTTATTGCCCAGATTCTGCTTAATAACCGGGTATAAATATTGCTTGACCTTTTTTTGTTGTAGTTTTAGGACAACCAGTTGAATAAGTCATTTTTATCGCGTAATACCAACCTCCGGCTCCGGTATGCGGGCTTCACCGCAACATTGATAATTGGCTCAGCAATATCAGATTTCACTGACAACCACTTTACCTCGTTGCATTCCTAGTAATATACTTTTTACAAAAAAAAAGAAATGTCACAAAAAAATGACAGAAGGCAAGTGGCGTAGGCATATTTTTTTTTCTCTTTCAAACTTTTTTAATTGATTTCCCGTGTGTTGCTTACCAGCTGGGTATGCACGTTTTCTGGCGCTTTTCTTTATGTTTGTTTTTACATCAAAAGAAAGAGCCATGTTCGTTACATCAGTTGCAACTGGTCCAGTTGTTAGGTGAAGTATAGGTTCAGTAACCTCTTCGCGAGCGCCAGCAAAAGGCTGCGATTCTTATCATGAAGATTACCATGCGACTCTTAGTTGACCTCGGCGTGCGCCGTTGCAAGAGGGTTATACTAATCTTGTTAGAGTGGAACTCGCGTCGTCACAGGCTGTCGCAATGCATCACAGCGAAGTGGAACTGTGTGAAGCAGTCCTTGTCCTTCTCCCAATAAATTTATGGGCGGAAGCTCGAGACTCTTTGGTGCCCGAAGTTTCTGTAGCTCGGCTGGGTCAAGTTTGTCAAAAGGAGAAAACAAATGCAGTAAACACTAGACATTATCACGCCGGTCGATGGAGTCGTAACTGTATACATACAGCTTTTGCGGATACTTATTTGTTTCAAGGGTGGCAAGTTATCACCAGTACAAACATGGCCACAGTGTCGGCAAGAGCATCAGAACAAAAATGAAGGTTTGGTTGGCTTATCATTTTGTGTCTTCGTTGCAGCGCTTTTCTCCGGAACTAATGTTTGTAGTCCTCTTTGAGCCCCTGGTGCTATGGTCTGTCTGTTTCTCTTATCCATTATTTATTTTTACTTGTAAGCGAATAACACGCACCATGACGTTTCTGGCGTCCTTAGGTTGATTCGGTAATCAGTGTCTATATTTGACAAACTCATCTAGTATAAGAGAATAAAAAAAATATAAGAAGAGGGCTTGCAGCAATGAATTTGTATATGAGAACTGCGGAACTGCGTCGAAAGCAGAAAGCCGGAACCTCCCGAGGAATGAACGCGTTATTTTGAACTCAGTCATGGCTGCAGTTTTCAGCTTTAAAAGAAAGAGTTGCGCGGACTACTTCGAGAGACATAAGCGAAGGGTATACCGCAACCGACGTTTTCGTTATGTCACCGATCTCAACGTAGACGCCTTGAAGATGATCCTGCCTGCATCGAAAGCCGCGGCTCTTGCGTTGGATGACGTGCTCTGCCAGAACTGCTTCCAGTACACCGGTGAGAAGCTTTCATCATCTGTCAGTGATCCATGCTCGAGCTCTCCAGCAAGCTGCATCGAAGAGCACGAAGTAGTGGAAGGTCTTAACGAAGAGATTTCTGCTGCTGGGCTTGAAACAACTCCTTTGCGCATGCCTTCTACAGTAAACCCGAAAAGCCGTCAGGCATATGCTGAAAGAAAACAGCGGGAGATTGAAGGATCACACAGCCGACAGGTACGAAAAAAGTTGGCGACTGCATATACCTTGGAGCCAAGTGGGTCAAGTTCTCGCAGTGATCAACCATGCCTCGGCTGCGACGGGTGGTGGGCAAACATCACAGAGGCCTTTGTGAAGGCGGCATCTTACCAGGAGAGATGTCAGCTCCTCACGCTTGTGCCCAAGGGCGTAGCCACTAGGGAGGTAGAACGGCTAATTCCTGAGGCATCGAAGTACCTTCTGAAGAAATCAAAGCAGCTTCGTGAACGGTTCGGCGTATGGGAGCGTCCGGAGCCTTATCACGGTGGAAGCATAAGCGAGGACACCATACGGGCAGCCACGCAATATTACACCGACGACGATCTCGACTGTTCTCGGCAGAGCCCAAACAAAAAAGATGCTGTTAAGCTTCTGAAGGATGGCGAAGAACATGTGGTCGTGAAGCGGTATATGACAAGGTCTGTCCGAGAGACGTACAGGCTGTTTAAGGAAGCAAACCCGGACTCAAAATTAGGTCTGACTAAATTTTACTCGCTGCGGCCAAAGTGGGTCAAGCTAAACCCTGAACAGACTTTCTGTGCATGTGTGTGCTGTACGAATTTCGATTTGTGCTTTTCCACCCTGAACAGCATGCGAGAAGAAAAAATAACAAAAGAGGAGATTCTCGCTTTGTGCCTCTGCCCTGAACCCTCGTCCGAATGTTTCAGAGGCGAATGCAAAGACTGCCCCTCGACTGACAGACTCTCCTTAGAATCATTGGAAATGGTGTCTGAAGAGGAAATTACATTTTTCACATGGGAGAATGGTAATTTGATAAGCAAGACTGCCGACTCCAGCGCCTTTTTGAAAGAGCTACAGAAATGGGCCACAAGGTTTTCCACGCACGATTTTATTCGTAGGACACAACGGGAAGGGATACGGATTGAGAAGTCTAGTGTGACCTCAAGACACATCGTCATGCACTTCGATTTGGCGGAGAACTGGACGGTAATTTTGCCACACGAGATACAGGAGTACCACTGGCACAAGCGTCAGCTCTCTGTGTTCACGTGTGTGGCATCCACGTCGCAAGGCTCAAAATGCTTCGGCGTTGTCTGTGAGGACTTATGTCATGACACTTCCCATGCGCTGCTGGCTCTGAGACTTATAGAAGATTGGCTGGAGGAGCACATCCCAGTTTATGCTTCACTAACGTACATATCCGACGGGGCACCTGCTCATTTTAAAAATAGATTTCAGCTGCATGAGTTCGAACGAGTGGGCCATACCCAATTGAAGTGGATATTTTCTGCCTCTGGGCATGGTAAAAACTCTTGTGACGGGGTTGGAGGGCTTCTCAAACACCACGCAACGGTGCACAACCTCCGTTCACCGGAGGAGCAGCTCGTCCGAACATCAGTAGATTTTGTGGACAAGGTTGGAAGGCGTGTCAAAAACGTAACTCTCATGAACTTAACCGAGAAGGAGGCGAGTGACTTCCGCAGAATCAAGAAAACAGAGTGGAGTTGCGTACCGACTCGGAAAGGCATCCGCGCTTCGCACGTGTGGCGACGCGAAAGGGGCGAAGTGCAGCTTGAGCGAACTGTTCTGTCTTCGTCTTAATGCATGAACCTCTGTGGTGCACGTGCGGAACTCTCAGATGATCTACGGCTTTGTTTTGTTTTGTTGTTAAAGCCTCTTCTTGTACATTTGCGCTTCTGTGAAAAATTATGTGTTTCTATAGGTGTGCCTTGTTAACCCAAATAAATTACTCAATAAATAGAGTGATTTTGTTAAACTGTTACCTATGAATGTTTTATTGCATACTGCCAACAAAAGAGTATGATTACTGTAAGCTGAAAAGCAGCTTCCGATATGCTGTGCGTAGCCCAAAAAATTTAAACGTATGCAACAAGTAGTCCAAAAGCCGAAGGATGGACAAAATGTAGTCAATTTTTGTTTTCACGTACCTCGGAATACTAAGGGTCAATGAAGGATAGGCGAAAGAATGCCATGCGGTAAATTTAAAAAATTCGAGCCGATTTTCCGATAATGTTTGTATAAAATAAAGATTGTCCGAAACGCATAAACGGGGATATTGTTTTTCTGGACTGGATAGTGCCGTAGAATGCAACCCGACATGATCGAAACGGATGAAACGTCTTGGATCTCTCCACTCGCTTAGGCTAGTTAACATTGATGTTAACTAAATTTACTTTTGTTGTTGTTTATCACGGCACAATGTTAAAACAAATAATTTAAATATATAAGTTTCGTGCAACCTCAGTAGTAAAACGTTGTCGTGGCGACGTTCGAAAATGCAAGCTGTGACTTCGCAGACATCACTTCGTCAATTCAGCCATCTCTCATTTCTTTATGACGTTATTGATTTTTTTAAAAATATATTAGTAAAAATTCAACGGGTTAAGTAGTTTTCAGTGAAATCTGATATTGCTGAGCCAATTATCATTGTTGCGGTGAAGCCCGCATACCGGAGCCGGAGGTTGGTATTACGCGATAAAAATGACTTATTCAACTGGTTGTCCTAAAACTACAACAAAAAAAGGTCAAGCAATATTTATACCCGGTTATTAAGCAGAATCTGGGCAATAAATTAAAAAAGTATGAACGAAATAAAAAATGGCTTTTTTGAGAAAATTGACTTCAAAATTTGCATATTTTTCATTTTTGTCTATATTTGTGGCAGAATAAAAACAACACGGTAAAAACAATAACCAGAAAATACATGTCAATCGATAGCTTACATTGATAGCTACGCACAGATATCTGTCTCACGTCATTGCGGCCCACCATTCGTTTTATATAGCTGTCCCAAATTGCGTCACACTTGCTCTAGGTTGCATGTTTGAGATTTTTTAGAAAATTAATTTAAAATAACAGAAGACAGAAATTTACCTTTAAAAATAGCCAAGTCTGCGTAAATATTGCGTAATAAATATAATAATTCTGCAAGAATTTGATATTTTGTAAATGGCGGCTAAAGTCGAGATAAAATCATATTGGGAATTTGACGTTTTCTACCCTGCAGCGCCTCAGAATTTTTTTCTCTCAAACTATACAATTCTAATTTTTTTCAAAGGCAGTTTCTTTCATCACAAGGATTCGGGTATCATATATATTTTTTACGATTAAATCTAAAGACCCCCCCCGACAAGTTTGGTCGAATTCAAATGAAATCACCCTACTATATATAAATGGTATAGTGAACATACCTGGCACTCCCGACATAATTCTATATGCAGATGATACCAATGAATTTTTTAATGATAAGGATCTAAGTGTGATAGAAGATTTGTCAAATATGGTGGCTTCATGAACTAGCGCTCTGGCTAGACTCCAAGCAAATAGAACTGAATGCCAACAAAACGAAATATATTATTTTTTAAACCGGGTCACAAGCAACTTCGTAGTAATCTTAATCTAAAAATAACTTTTAAAAACTTGGAATTGGAACGAGTTGTCCTCCCTTAAATTCTTGAGCGTCTGGTTTGAAGAAACCCTAAGCTGGTCGCGTCATATAGATCTTGTTCGCTCGAAAATATCTCAATCTATCGGAAGGATTTCTTTGAGTTTATACAAACTCAAAGAAATCCTTCCTTGTTGGCTTAAGCGTCACCTCTACTACACTCTAGTACAGTCCCATCTGCATTATTGTTTAATGGTCTGGGGAACCACTACAAAATCTAATTAGACTAGGATACTTGGTCTACAAAAGAAAGCAGTTCGTTGTATTGAGAACCTGGGTTATACTGATCATACAGCTTCATATTTTGCAAGGCACCCACTTTTGGACTTTGAAAGCCTCTTTATCCTTAAACTTGCAATGTATATATATAGTAACTACACAGAGATGAAAATGCATTTAGTGAGACCTACTACCCCAAGAAAACGCCATATAATCTGAGAAACGAAATCTATATGAAACCAAAAATACGAACCAATTACCGTTCCCAAGCAATAACTTGCAAAATACCCTAGCTCCTAAACAACCACCCCGATATCATTGAGTTAATAAAAAGTTCTACTTCACTTTTCACCTCCAAGAAAAATATGAAACGTTATCTCCTGCCAGTGTTGTGAAACTGTTTACTTAACCATTTTCTGTCTGTTTATGGGGCTGATTATCAGTTTTTGTTTTCTTTAATCATCCTTGTTAACCGATACTTTGCTTTGTAAGCGACAAGTTCCTAGCGATTTATTACTGTCAATTCTATTAAGTGCTTTATCATGTATATTAGTATTTATATGTGTGTAATTTTATTATTACTGTTGTTTGTTTTTGTTTTGTATAAGAATATTGTTTTGTGGACACGATATTGACTCCACAGTTTTGTTTGCGTTTACTGCTGTATGCTGCTGAGCTATGTAGAGTGTGGTGGGGCCTCGTCAGGCAAAATTTGTTTACCTTTTGCCCCTCCACCCGCGACTCAAGGAGTCCAAATAAAGATAAAAATTGACGTTTTTAAAGGAGTATTCAAGTCTACATATTTGCATACAGTGGCCGTTATCTGATTTTATATGCGATTAAAAAAAAACTTTGGGGGGATATTGCTGCCCGCAGGGCCGAACAAGCAGCGCTCGGTCACGGAATTCTAGTAGATTCGCGTTTAGTTTCACTCGGGGCGTAACTTTTATTATTCGTCCTAGTTTCTTGTTCTCCAAAGTGCCTGTTCATTCTCAACCCGAATGCCCGGTGCTCGAACCTTCTGGGCCGAAATTTTGCGATGCCCACGCACACTAGATAAGGAGCTCCTTGTGACCTTGTAGAGTAAGTCTCGCTCCTGCTTCCTATTGGGCAGCTGCATCTCAGAACGCTTTTCTGCTGTCTCGACGCTTGCTATTTATTTTGTTTGGCAAAAGTTCGCCGACTAAACCATTCTTTTCAGTTAATTATTTATCGCCTCTTTGCCTTACTCCGTGACATCTCTGGTGGAGGTGCGGGGTACCGCAGCCCATGAAGCGCACCTCTCCGAGGCATCGTAGCGGAAGCCCAGCCCCGGCTCAAGAAGACCATCCATGGGAATAACCGAAACCCAAGGAAGCCACCGAATGAAATATAAGCCCCGGAATTCAGACTTCTACCGGACCCCCAGTGGAGGAAGTCGACGAAACCAACTATGATCTCCCGGGGCCTGCAAACTGAGACTCCCGCCGCTGCTTCTCCCGCCGTTTACCAGCCCGTCGACTTCCGTAAGCCGACGTCCTTCCACGGCGAGATCCACGAGGACGTCGAGGACTGGATCCAACACTATGAGCGCGTGGCACGCCACAATGGTTGGACTGCCAAGCAGAACCTACAGAACCTCTACTTTTCGCTCGAAAGTGCTGCGAGGCACTGTTTCGACAATCACGAGGCTTCGCTCACGTCGTGGGACATCTGTGTGGCCGAGTTGAAGCGGACGCTTACGAGCCAACACTTACAGCTGTAGGTGGAGGATCTGTTTCAAGCATGGATTCAGGCCCCTAACGAAAGCGTAATCAGCTTCGTTGAAAATGTGCTACGCCTAACTGCACGAGCCGATCCGCAAGCCACCGATGATAAAAACTTGCGCTTCCTCATAAAAGGCGTGAAGTGCGAAATCTTCGGCGGACTTTTTCGGAACCCCCCGACAACCGTTGAAGAATTTTTGCTGAAGCAACAAACATCGAGCAGGCTCTAACCGCCCGAGCGCGAAACTATTACCCTCTAACCGAAGACTCGACTCTGGTATCGGCCAGCTCCGAGTTCAGCACCAGCGCCGACAGGCTTCGCGAGATCATCCCAGATTGTTTTATTCATTAAGGGTTTATGGCACATCAGCATCTAAGGCTATAATGCGCCAAGCTTAGGCTATTGCAATTCGGGTGTAATAAGAGGAGAGAGCTATAGTAGCGGAATATGTGATACAACTATGAACATGAATGTTTATAAGTGTAAACAATCTGACGATGGGTCTAGGAGGGAAAGTAAAATCACAGTCGGTATAGACGGCCAATATCTGTGAAAAAAATAAAAACACAACTGTATCGAATGAGCGGTTCATCACCTAGTAGTAGGGCAAGGTGTAGTGGAATTTGTTCATTATAAAGCAGTGAACAGTGTTTATATCGGTATTCGTCCTACATAGGGCATTCAATGAATATGTGCATATTACTTAGAGGAAAGTCAGTGTACAGATTCAGGGGCATCCTCCCGCTCAAATGGTGTCCATGTGTGAGACGGGTATGACCGATTCGTAACCTACAAAGTATGACTTCATTAAAGCGCTCCTGGTGTCGGGCACTCTCCCACTCGCCTAGAAAAGGTTAGATTGCATGTAGTTTGTTGCGGGTTTCATTGTTCCACTGCAGTTGCGACTTCGCTTTGATGCAACGTTTAAGAGAGTTGTAATCTTTGTATGGTATTTGGTGTGTATCAATTTCTCTATCATTAGCGGAGCTGGCTGCGCAATCAGCCGCTTCATTTAAAGGAATGCCAACATGGCGAGGAACCCAGCATAGGATTATGTCAAGACTTTTATGTGCAGCCAGGATAATCTTGTTCTTTATCTCAGAAAACAGTCGTTTTTTTCAACCGTTCATTGATGTGACTGCCTTCAGAAAACTCAAAGAGTCGGTGTATATTGCATCGTGAGGAAGCCGTTTTTTGATAATGTAACCAACAGCCAGCAGCAAACCATAAAGCTCTGCTGTTAGTATACTGGTTTTTGAATTGCTTCTTTCTACCTGATTTACCAGTGATCCCACCATAGCCTACTAACGAGTCTTTTTGTCCCGTCTGTATAAAAACTGGCGTACTCGTGGTACCTGGTCTGAAGCTCAAAAAGTACTGCCTGATGAATTTCTGTGGAACATCCTGTTCGTTATACTTGGTGAGTATGAGGTCGGAATGTATGTGGCAGTTGTTCCATGGAACTATATCTGGTGGGTACTGGACTAACAGAGGCTTTGCATCCATCCCAACAGATTGTGCTCCAGTATTATTCCTCATAGAAAAACAGAAGACTACGGAAGTTTTGTTTTAAAATGTGCGTTGAAACTTTATTGTCTCAATATTCTCTCGTACGGGGTGCTCCGCGACAGAACGTACCCTGACAGAGTACATAAAACCTGGAAAAACCTTCTATACTCCAGGGACAGTTCATTTGCTTCCGCATAAAGGCTAAGCACTGGGGAGGTGCGAAATGCACCAGTAGCCAGTCGCAGTCCCTAATGACGAATAGGATCGAACATTGTTAGAACTGATGCCCGAGCAGAGTTATAGACAATACAACCATAATCATGCTGAGACCGAAGGACTGTGCGATAGATATGAAACAGGCGCAGTCGGTCAGAGCCCTATGATACATGGGAAAAGACCTTAAGGGTGTTGAAAGACCTAAGACACTTGAGGTTTAAGCTCTTAACGTGTCGAACAAAACTCAGCTTTAAATGAAAAGCAAGGTCCGAAATCTTGCGTTCATTTTCTACATAAACAGGTGAACAATACATGCTGAAGGACGGTTCCTGAAGAACACAACGTCGACAAGAAAATCTGACATAGGCTTTTTTTTTTTTTTTGGGGGGGGGGGTGGGGGGCGGGGGGAAAGCTTAAAACCATTTTTATTGGCCCATCTGACCAAATCATGAACCGCAAGTTGGATCCGACGTTCAGAAATTGAGGAATTACAGGATGAAACGGAGATCTGGAGATCATCATCATATAAAGAATATTGCACTGAAGGAGGAATTGCACGGCCAATGGAATTAAGTTTGACAATAAAAAGAGTGACTCAGTAGACCCCCCTGAGGGACTCGATTTTCCTGTAAAAAGTCCTTAAAAGAGTTTTCCCCAGCCTCACGCGGAAAGAACGGTGCTCCAGATAACTCTCTATAGCCCTCAACCTTCGGCCACGGAAACCCAGATCGAATAAATCTTGCAGTATGCCGTAACGCCAAATCGTGTCGTATGCGTTCTCCAAATCTAAGGAGACGAAGGGACACTGTTGCTTGTTGACAAACGCCTCACGCATGAAAGTCTCAAAGCGGACGAGATGATCGACAGTGGACCGTGCTGAACGAAAGCCACATTGAACATATCAAGGCAGTGGTTTTGTTCTAAAAAAAAAACAAAAAAACATGAGTCTCTTGTAAATCATCCTTTCCAATGTCTTGGAAATACAGCTAGTTAGAGATATAGGTCTGAAGCTAGATGCACAAGAGGGATTTTTGCCAAGTACAAAATTAGCTGCATAGTGGATGGATGAGGATGTGCGAGCATTTTGTAATGAATACCATCTGGTCTAGGAGCAGTTTGTTTGGAACATAGAAGTACCATTCGAAGCTTGTATAATGTAAAAAAAGTATTTAAGGGTTCGTGCATGCCACCTGATGTGATAACAGCTTTTGTTCTGCATTTATCTTGGGTCGCTGAAACGTTTGAGTGTAATTTCGGGAACTGGAGTCATACTCGAAATGCTCACCGAGCATGTTGGCCTGTTCTTTAAGACTTGCAGGACACACTCCATTACGGCTTAAGAGGAGGGCAGTGAATGCCCAGTAAGAGCCGTCAATTTTATATATGCGATCCCACACTTTCTTTGCACATACAGTGCTATTAATTGAGGAAGCCTACCCTCTACACCTTTTCTTTTGTTCGATTGCCTTCGAATATGCCTCGCCCGGGCTCTTTTTTTTTCAAGTTCAATAAGATTGTGTGTTGTAGGGTAGCGCCTAAAAATACCCTATGCTAGATTTTGTTCTTTTCTGTCCAAACGGCAACCTTTGTTCTACCAAGGCTTAGGTCTCCTGGTTAGATGTGAGGACGTCATGGGGTTGGAGAGAATGGCAGCCTCTAAAATGTGCTGAGTGATATGTTCAGTGACTCTGTCGATATCAAGATCGTCAAGTAATGTGCATGTTAAAAAAGATGATTCTTTAAAAGTTGACCAGTTGGTGTTTTCAAATTTCCAACGAGGAGAGCGCGTTGGGACGTCGTAGGAAGATGGTTAAAATGACGGGAAAGTGGTCACTACCGTGAGGATTCGGGATTTGCATCCATGAAAGCAATGGGAATATTGATGGGGGACAAACAGACTGGTCAATGGAAGTAAAAAGAGTTGCTGAGCAAAAATATGCAGATCAATTTGTGCTTAGCAGCGATAATCCCGTAGAAAGCAAAAAAACGTTCAACTAGGGCCCCTCTAGTATCCAGTCTGTCACTACCCCACAGAAGATTGATTGCATTAAAATCTCCTAGAAGCAAAAAAAGGTCAAGGAATTTGATTAACCAGGTTTTCTAGCTCCTTCATATGCAACTGATAGGTTGGAGGTACATACAAAAAAATAGGCTTTAATCATTCGATCTAACAGAATGCGTCTAGCCACTGCCTCCAGTGAAGTCTGCAGGGCCACCTTGTTACAAGGAACCAAACGTTGCACAACCACCGCAACACCTCCAACTGCGTGAGTTGCATGTGTACGGTCCCTAGGAAACATCTGGAAGTGTTTTAAAACATTAGTGTGGGTGGTCTTTAGGAACGTTTCCTGTAAGCAACATGCAATTGGCGGCTGATCTAAAAAGTATCTCAGATCGTCGTAGTTCGGTAGGAGGCCTCTGAAGTTCCACTGAAGGAAGAAAGACGTTTATCTTCAATAAAGTAAACGGTTCAATATATGCGTATTACAAAAACAGAATGTGAAATGTACTGTATGTTTTTTTTGGTGCCACAATCCCCAGGATAGTTTTATTCATTGCACTGTCCTTAGAGAGTCCTGCAGCGTCGCAGAAAACTGAGGAGAAAGACCCTGATCTAGAGAGAGGAAGGTCCTCATCAGAGAGAGTGATGTTCTCATCAGTTTGCTCATCCAATGAAACCTTGGGTCCTTTGGGCGGCAAAGGTGACTGACCGCCCAGCATTTAAAGAGCTGCCAGAGGCCCGGGGAGGCAGCCCCCAACCCCCGCTAGAAGGGCCAGTGGTGCCGGTGAGGGCACGCCTGGCTGTTTGGAGGGTGCAGTACCCTTTTTAGAGGGCACAACAACCTCATTAGAGCATGAAGGCGGTGGGTTGCCCACCGTCTTCGGACGTTCGTAAGAGGACCCTTGTGCAGAAGACAGGTCTTCCGGGGAAGTGTGCGTCTTCATGGATGCCATAGACAGTGAGGGTCCCCTTTGCACTGCCTGGGCGTATGTACCCCTTGCCTTGAAGGCAAACTGTTATCTGGCGTGTTGGTAGCTGAGATTGTGTTTGACCTTAAACGTAATTATCTCTGTCTCTTCCTTCCACTTGGGACATGTGCGTGAAAAAGCGGGGTGTTCGGCCACAGTTTACGTATTTAGGGTAATTTTCACAAATGTCAGCGACGTCGTCAGTGGCAGTGCATTTTTGGGCAGGTTTCTTGGCCGCGGCAGTGTCGGGAACCATGCCCAAAATATTGGCAACGAAAGCACCGTTGTGGATTTGTAACAAAAGGACAGACTCTGCAGTTCAGATACCCTTCCTTCACGGTGAAAGGCAGAGAGTGGAGTTCGAATGTCAGGACTAGGTGTCGGGTCGGTATCTCCTGTCGGTCTTGTCGTAGAGTGATTCGCCGCACGGCTACAGCAGCACTCCGACACAGACCTTCAAGGATTTCCTCTTCAGTACACTGAAGGAGGTCTTCCTGGGAGATGACGCCGCAAACAGTATTCAAAGGGCAGTGCAGGGTTGCAGAAGCTTGGTCTTCGCCTAAGTTTGTCAACTTGAGTAAGGTTGTGCTTTAAGGTTTATTTTCTACTTCAACAAAAAGGTCCCCATCAAGTTTTCTTTTTGCCTTGTAATTTTTTTTGGTTGTTTGCTCTAGGACCTTAGAGACAAGGAAAAGTGAAATCTTTGACAACGGTAGACTGTCGCGTGTAGCTTGAACTACATGGAAACGTGAGAAGGTGTCGGGATCTTCGGCTTTTGCGAAAACAGAGCGAGCGGGGCAAACCCTTTTAAGGGGTCGCTCTGCTCGGCGTTTAGAAGAAAGGGACGCCATAAAAATATAAAGCTGTTCGGAATCCGCTGTGCACCGCCCACCCCCGAGCCCATCAAGGGTATACGTAATGTGTCATACCAAGAGTGGCTTGACTGACACACTTACGCTACCAGTACTGCCGGGAAACTGTAACCAAGTGTGAATCTGGACGAGGGCATCTTTCACGGCCCAAGTTAGCCCTTGCGACCAAAGAAGGTGAAATAAGAAGGAAGAGGAGAACGAGAAGAGTGGTAAAAAGGGAGCACGCTTCGATTCTGCGTAGACTATAAGGCTCAACGAAGTGACGAAGAAAGACGCGTGTCCGCTGCCCGCATCGACGAAAAACTGGAGCGTCTGCGGCACTCTCAATACTTCCCGTCGATGGACCTGAAGAGTGGCTACTGGCAGGCCGAAGTCGACTAACGGGTCCGAGAGAAGATTGCCTTTGTCACGCCCAATGGACTCTAGGAGTTAAAGGAGATGCCATTCGAACTATACATGTCGCCGGCAACTTTTCAGCATTTCACGGACACCGTACTGGCAGGCCTCAAGTGGAAGGGCTTTCTCGTTTCCCTCGATGGCGTCCTGGTATCTTTGGTCAACTTCGACGAGCACTTGCGACGCCTTTGGGCCGTTCTTCAAGCAATCAGAACCGCTGGACTCACCCTCCAGCCGACGAGGTGCTTAGAAGACTCCCGCCGCAGCGGCGTTCCCACCGCTGACCGACAAAAGGCCGGTCCGAAGCTTCATTCCTGGAGCTTTGCGCGTACTACAGGCGGTTCGTTTGGGATTTTACCAAAATTTGTGCGCCGCTCACGCACCTCAGGAAAGACGCCGTGAACTTCGAATGAAGAGTAAAAAAAAAAAACATGCATTCAACCAGCTAAATCGACGACTTCAGTCGCCACCGATTCTTGGCCATTTCGACCAATCAGCCGAAACGGAAGGTCACAAGGACGCCAGCAATACAGGACTCGGGGGGGTACTGGTCCAAAGACAGGAGGGTACAGAGCGCGTGATTGCCTAGCTAGCTGGACGTTGTCGAACGCCGAAAGAAATTACTCGACGACCGAGAAGGAATATGTAACCGTCGTCTGGGCCATCCCGAAATTCCGATTGTACTTATACGAGAGCCTTTTCCGAGCGGTCACCGACCACTCGCTCTGCTGGTTGGCGAGCCTGGAAACCCCATTGGGACGCCTCGCTCGATGAAGCCTATGACTGCAAGAGTACGACACGACCGCGGTCTACAAGTCAAGTCAAAAACACAGCAACGCCGACTGCCTGCCCAGATATGGCTCCTGATAATCCGTACGAGCCTTCGAAAAAAGATTTTTTCAGCTTGCCACGACGACCCGACATCTGGTCACCTTGGCTACAGCAGAAATCTCGCAAGGATCCAAGAGTACTAGTGGCCCAGGTTCCCGAAGACTGCACCTCTACACACGATCGTACCACGAGTGCCAGCGACGAAAGAAACCACCGGCGAAGCCGGCAGGCCTCCTGCCGCCGCTCGCGCCCCCTCTGCACCGTTCTAGCAGATTGGAATTTATCTTCTTGGACTTTTCTCGCCGTCGACGCAGGGAAACCGTTGGATAATCATGGCAACTGATTATCTCACCCGGTAAGCCGAGACCAAAGCACCCCCGTCTGGAACCGCTGTGGAAGTAGCCAAGCTCTTCGTTGAGTCTATCATTCTCCGACACGGCGCTCTCCAAGTCCCGATTACGGACCGAGGCTCATCGTTCATGGCGCAACTGACACAAGAGATACTCCGCCTGAGCCCAACCGACCACAGTCAAAGAACGGCGTACCACCCGCAGATTAACAGGCTGACGGAGCGATTAAACAAGACCATCGCCGACATGATCTCGATGTGCGTGGACGTGGAAAACACGATGTGGGATGAGGTGTTGCCCTACGTCACGTTTGCGTACAACGCGGCTGTTCAAGAAACCACTGGAATGACACCTTTTCAGCTGGTGTACGGCAGAACAATGACGACGATGATCGACGCCATGCTGCCCCGCGACCCGACGAACGACGGCACCAACGACGCCCAGCTGGTCACTCAAAGGGCAGAAGAGGTACGCCAGCTAGCCAGCCTTCAGATAAAGGACCAACAAACAACGTGTCGCCGCTGGCCAAAACAACCTTCGCCGCCGCGACGTGGAGATCCAGCCCGGAGATAGGGTGTGGGTGTGGATATCCATTCACTGGCGCGGCCTCAGCGACAAACTGTTAAAAAGTTTGGACCCCACAAGGTCATTCGCCGCCTTGGGGTCCTAACTACGAAGTGCTGCCCGACGGAACCCGACCATCATGACGCCACCAGCCACGATCCAAAGTGGTCCACGTAGTTCGACTCAAGCCGTTCTACGCGCGTTAGGATTGTGACACTGCGTGTTTACTTCGTCTAATTGTATGTTTTTTTTTTGCGATTTTTGTTTTCCTTTTGCGTTGAGTCGGGACGATGCGCTTTTAAAGGGTAGGGGAGGATAATGCCGCGCGCTTGGCCGAACAAGCGGGGCTCGGTCACGGAATTCTAGAACATTGGCGTTTATTCCTACCCGGAGCGTAACTTCTATAATTTCGTTCTAGTTTCTTGTTCTCTAAAAGTGCCTGCTCATGTTCAACTCTCACGCACGGTGCTCGAACCGTCTGGGCCGATTTTTCGCGATGCCGACGCACACAAGATAAGGAGCAGCCCCTGACCTTGTAGAGCCAGTCTCGCTCTCGCGTCTTGTCTGCCAGATCGCCACCCTCTTTTAAACTGTCTAGGCGCTCGTTCTTTATTTTGTTTGGCAGAAGTTCGCCGATTAAATTTTTTTTAGTTCATTATTTATTGCCTTTTTGCCTTAAGCCTGTTTCACAAACAGCCACTGTGCGAAAAACAGGAATTCTGTGCGACAGCCGATGCAACGAGTGCGATCGTAATGTTTGGTTTCACATGCTACAACAACCGCGCGATTTCTGTCAACACGGCCGGCCCTTCTAGTTTCAGCGGACACGTACGCGACGCGTTTGACTTCGCATAAAGTGAAACAAAACATCTTAATAAACACAACTTTTTTACGAATACAAAATGCAACTAGAATTTTCTAATAATTAAGCATTAAACGGAAAGCTTTAAGGTGTCTATATTTATTTTTGAATTCGCAGCTAACGTGGATGAAAGCTAGATAATGAACGGCTGGTCGACGAGGAAGCGACCGCAGCGACTCTGCGACAAGATACCAACTTGGTGGAAACCAGCCGCAGAGCCGCTGCGACAGTGCGACTGCGATTTCAATCGCACATGCCTTTGAAATCGACCTGATTTCGGACGAGAATCGCAGCATATGAAACAGCCTTTACTCCGTGAAGATATTCACGCCGTAGAGACACGAATAATTAACAAGGAGGTACAAATAAAATATTGAAAAATGGACCAATACAAGAGAATAGACACAAGGGACGCAAAACACTGTCTACTTTCTTGCCCCTGTCTTTGCGGAATTGTATTGCGTATTTAATAATGCACAAGCGTTGCACGAAGCCCCGTTGCCGGAACGCATTCCTTTTAGGAGGAACGCCGCCGTTCCATCTTGCAGCGTTTCTCATTTATTTGTATATTTAACTGCAAATTTACCCGACTTTATTACACATTTAGGCCTTTTATTATCGTCGATTTCAACTTCCGATTTCAAGGGATCGAAAAGCGTTTGAGGGATTGTCGAAAAAAAAAAAAGCGGGAACAAATTTAACCGTGGCGACTCTACACGTAGTTCTACGTGAATACCTTCACTTGATTGATTTATTTTATTTATAAATTATACAGCTCAATATTTAATTAAAATAAGAAAATGTGCCGTTAATTTAACAACACGTTCTATTCTTACGAAGGTTACGGTGGCGTGTTCTTTGCGGACCCCTGGAGCTTGCAACGGGAACCCGTTTTAGATTAAGAAGGAACGAGGAATGTGATTTTATTCCAGTTTTCGTGGAATGTGAGCGACACTGATAATCACCAATTAGCACTTTAGCGAATGGTCAGTAATACACGGTAAAAGGTCCTCGTGCACACGACCCGGCAGAATATTTCACTTCATACCGATTGTTTTTATGTGAACGTTTCCCTTTTAGTGTAGGAAATAGCGCAAAAGTAGACTCACTCACCCTGAAAATAAATGCACACCAGAAAAAAAAAAGGTCTCTCAAGTCGCGCTGACTATAGTCGGTTGCAAGCTAAGAAAAAACCGGAAATGCCTCTCAGAGGAAAATGTAATCCTTCGCCGAGAAACGCCAGCCAATCGTTTTCATTACGTCACGATTTCGTGGACCAATCGCGATACTTTTGGAAAAAAAAAAGCTCTACATGGCTGCTGGCCTTAGCAACGCGACGCTAGTTTCTCGTGACAACTATTCTGCTTTTTGCACCGTGTTTTACGTGCCCGAGGTTACGCCACGAAATCTTAATGGTATCGGCTTGCGTTTGCAGCAGTTTTTGCGTGACAACGTGAGAATCCAGCGGCGCTATCGCCAACGAAAATTTCGAAGCGGGCGCGAGGCTTAGCACTGCTGAGAAGTGAGAAGCTACGCCGGACATCGTCTGCTTCGTTGGATTGTGCTTCTTGAAGAACCGCTTTGGTGTCGCCGGTAAGGCTGCACCAGGCTGTTTCGTCCAAGAAGAATCAGGGGAATCGCTTTCTGATGTCACCTCAGTGGGATCCATGACGGAAGACAAAGAGAGCGGGGAGCGGTGGTGGTGTCGATTACTTGGGAGGGTGCCGATTTGTCAAAACCCGAAAAGTATAATTATTCTTGTTTTCTATTCATCCAAGAAAATAAAGGCACACATTTCGTGCGCAAAGCCCACAAAACTAAGTAAATCACTAAATATTTCTTATTTTCAGGAACTATAAGTGCTTCAATTTCCCTCAATCGAAGGCGCTGGATGACGGTATGTTAGACAGTATCTTGGACAGAAAATGAATTGGGAAGACGGTACATTGGACATGACTTTCTTTCTTTACTAAACAGCTATTTCGTTGACAAAAACGTATTCTAACTTATTTAAATGTCCTGAATGAATTAAATAAATATTGTAGTAGTTTAAGACAAGTTTCCTGGAGGAAGAAAAAGCAACGTTGCTAGCGAACTACTTTCTCGACGGCGGAGGCACTTCAGATGGGCGCCATGCGCTTGTGGGTGGAGCTAAAAGATTGTTCTCAGGTTGCATCCGACTATAACAACTCAGTGTGTCTTTTCGTCTTCTTTCGTTTTCTTTTACCCGTATAAAAATCGCCATATCTCACTTCGTTGTCTTCTGTATAAAACAAATCTCAATGTCTATCACAGATTACCTTCGAATGTCAAGGTATAACAACTATTTTTCAGTAAGCGTAATGGACGGACTACTAACATATGTGTCACTTTTTTTCATGGTGCTAGCTGCCTCAATTATCTCACGTGTTACTTGGTGATAGTTCTTTCCAATTACGGTGCTATTTTTGAAGTCCGTAGAGCACCCACAGTTACGGCAGTTATTTCCCAAAAGTCCTGAGTTTGCTATTCGGGAGTTTTTGTTGCTTTCCCTTGATCTGTCATTTATACATCTTTCAGTTTGTCCTATGTACTATTTGCCGCATGAAAGGGAAAAGAATGAATCACTCCTTCTGAGCAAGGTATGTGTGGGGTTTTATGCTTTTTAGTGCAGCCGGTATTAGTTTCCTGGTATGGCGTTAACTTCTTTACATACGCCCAAGAGTTTTTTGGAGGCCGAAAAGACTACATCGATATTTGCGCGATTCACAATCTTCTTAAGGCTATAAAAAATGATATGAATGTAGATGATGACTACCTCTCTTTGGTTACTCTATCTATTCGTAGGCGCTTGTCCTGCGAAGCTTGTTAGGCTATCTTTCACTTCTATTAACTTAAGTCTTCGAAAGTGTCCATAAACAGATTAAAAAAGGTGAAACCACATCCCGAAAGCCTCGCGACAGATGCAGTAACTAATGACCGGTAGTCCTCATCTACATTCATAACATTTTTTCATAACCTTAAGAAGATTGGGAATCGCGCAAATATCGATGTAGTCTTTTTTCCCCCAACAAACTCTCAGGCGTACGTGAAAAAAAGCGAACGCCTTACCAAAGACTAATACCGGCTGCACTAAAAAGCATCAAACCCCACATATACCTTGCTCAGAAGGAGCAAGGTATGTATAGCACAAACTGCAAGATGTATAAATGACAGATTGAGGGAACATAACAACACCCGAATAGCAAACTCAGGAGTTTTGAGCAATAACTGCCGTGACTGTGGGTGCACTGCGGACTTCAAATATATCACCGTAAATGGAAAGAACTATAACTAATTAACACGTCAGATAATTGAGGCAGCTAAAATTATGAAAAGGAGTGACACTTGTGTTGGTAGTTTGTCCATTACGCTTACTGAAAAATAATTATATCTTGACACTCGAAGGTAATGTGTGATAGACATTGCCATTTGTTTTGTACAAAAAACAACGAAGTGAGATATGACGATTTTGATACGCGTAAAAGAACACGAAAGAAGAAAATACAAATTGAGTTGTAAGGCAGCGCGACTTGAGTAGTATTTTTTCTGGTGTGCGTGCATTTTCAGTGTGAGTGAGTTTACTTTAGTGCTATTTCCTACATTATGAATAACGAACTCGCCCAAGCCTTGTGGGGATTCCTCTGGTCTCCCTTCCCTGATGGCTGCGATAACGGCCGCGGGTCGGAACGCTCGGCCGCCTTCGCCGGGAGCTCCGACCTGTTCGTGAGACGGAGGGCCGCCTGGCTTGGGGGACCCTCCTCTCAATCTCTCCCGGGGGGACCTCTTTCCGTCCCCCCGCTCGGATGCGAATCACTGCTGGCAGGCGAGGAGGTTTCGCCTCTTGTTTTACCGCTTTCGGGAAAGGGACTCGTCCAGGTGACCGCGAAAGAGAGAGGACGTGTGTCGGCGACTTCTCCGATGCTTCCCCGGTCTTGGCTCTCCGGAACCTAGCGTCTGGCCAGGTAAGGACCTTTTCTTGCCTTGGCGGCGCGGGGGGCATTTTGGATGGCGACATAGTAGTTCATTTTAAGAGTGTTCTAATAAATGCTCTTGGACTCTGTCCTTACTCTGGTACGTGTGTCTTCTCTTCCGCTATATTCGAGAGAGTGAGACAAGGTAGACGATCACTGGCACCGACGGAGGTAATTTATCGAACCGATCCGCGGTAATGTAGCCCTAAACGTCGTCTATATTACCGCGGAGATGTGGGGACCGCGCGCTACTAGGTTTGACGTCTCCTTTGAGATATCGCCGCTGTTGAGACAACCCTTTGGTTACTCTATCGGTACCTGTGCTAGTTGGTAGCTAGCAATATCCCACAGCCTCTATTCCAAGAATATTTCCTTTTAGGTTTTTAACTCTCTGATGAGATGGTCGACGCGCGACAATATTTAATAGTAATATTTTATGAGTTTTTCTATAACTAGGGTTCTGCGTTATCGAATAAATTAAAAATAAATACGAAAAATACTCGCCGTGAAATTGCCGTGAAGAGAAACTCCGAAATTCGAGGTCACGACCAAAATATAAAATAAAAAAAGGCGGTATTTTACCAATACTTTCGATAAAATCACAAGGTCACTGGTCCTGAGAGGGGCGTGTTAGTTTCCTTTGCAGGTCTCGGACTACTGACGAAATGGGTTTATCTTTCAGCTCGTCAAGGTTCTTTGTCTTGGTCACGACCAAAGCCATTGTTCAGGTTTCTAGTATGGGCCACACTATTTGTGTGCTCCTTAGAGGAACGAGGGGTTGTGTTTTGTTTAACAGTGATAGCTATGAACCAGAATATTTGAATGGAAGGAAAGTGGAGCTGAAGATTCCCTACTTCCCAGCGAGTACGTCCAGGAGTTTAGCTATTTTAAAGTATCGACTGTTATTGAGGGAACACTTTTTTGCAATGTAAGTCGTGGGATAGTTAGCACTGCCAATAGTAATGCGATAATGTCAAATGCAGCTGAATAAATATCATTTTATAAATGTGAGTTCTGATGAATGTAGGGTATGTTTATGTCCGGACTTTTAATTTTTATTTTAAATTTCGAAAAATCGGCAGCAATGTAAAATTAAATTCCAGACTTCAAAGAATTGAAAAGGTAACAAAAGTAAACTCCAATAAGCCCAGGTTTTTTCAGTGAAAAATAAGCTCCGAAAAACAACCTCCTGTTTTCACGAGTGATAAACTCAGAAAAAACAGAATCAAACCTGTATCTGATAAGAAATTTATTTTGTCTATCATAAAAACAAGAAAAAAAAGCTAAAGGAAGTAACTCGTTTTTAACAATCTTGTTTGTTGCTTGGCAATGAGATTCTCGATATTTTTTGCTGTGTAAGAATGCTATGCCATCGTCCACTCCCGGAGAACGAGATGAGTAAGATTGATCTCATTCTATTTTTTATGCTGCTTGTGAGAGCGGATTCTGGTTTGTTAGATTCATTCGCCAGGCCTCCCATCGTGTCTAAAATAAAATAAAATATGGTTCCTTATTGTTGTAAGCAAACAAATAGCAATTTTTTTATATTAAATGCTTCTATAAGACTATCTCAACTCTCATCCTAAGTAAGTATGAAATATGAGAACGTTCATAGTTAAGTCCCTCACATATAAGTAACAGCGCACATTAGTATGGCGTTTTGAGGCTCCGAATGTCAATGGATGGCGACATGGCATATGTATTTTTACGCCGATTTTAGGATCCTTCTTCGCCGATTAGTGCATTTAGGACATTTTAAATTAAAACATAGGTAATAAATGGAATTGGCATGTCTACGTCTTCATTCACTATATTTCTAAATCTTTTATACTGAATGTCCCATTGCGTATAGGAAAATGTATGTGAAAACGTGTCATTCAAAAATACAAAACAAATCTCTTAGATCATTAAATCAAAGTGTTTAAAACACCGCATATCAGTTAGAAAGCAGCATATTCAAAACTGGTGCCTCTCACCAGAGTTGTCATGGTTTTCGGTAGCTTGGTCTCTTGGTCTCTTTGGAGGTTCTTGGCTGAAGTCCGATAGTGCGCGTGTGCCTTCGGTGCGCTTGCGTTGTTTTATATAAAACAAGAACAACCCTGGCGGTAGACGGCATGTTGTCTTTATATTCAACCACTCAAACGTAAGTTTACAATAAAGATTATAAAACAAAGTTGTGAACGTGCTTTGATTTCAGCTCGGATTTACCCCAAGGGTGTTTTCAGATAGGATCGAACTACCATGTCCGGTGACCCTTTTTTAATTTTGATGAAAAAAAATATTTCGCTGGCTTCATTCCAGAAGAATAAAACTAATCTTTGTTTTAGGAAAAAATCTTTGTGTTTGCGAAAAAAAAAGAAAGAAAAATGAAGCACCCTCTTAGTCACGTGCGCGTTTTGCGTATCGCACGATGTTGGCACTTCGGGTGGCTTCCCAAAAGAAACCTGTTCTGGCTACGGGTCTAGAGATATTTACTGACAAATTAGGCATAGGAAGAATTGACAAAAAGTATTAATCGCCGACTTTGAGAAACAAAATCACAAAAACAACACGTTGCGCAAAAACAATCTTTATTAATTTTTTTTCCGAGTATATATAAAAGCTAAGGTCTTCAAGTTTTGCCAGTGTGTTGCCCTGTATATAGTTCATCTGCGCATGAAAAATTGTTGTTCTGTTTAGTGGAAGAATTTTACAAACAACACTCACTCCGGAGCTTTAACTAAATATGCCTTATTTTCAAAATAATTTTAAAAAAGGCCCTCTTTCATATTCTTTAAATTCTCCGACATTACGGTTTATAACATGTACTAACACAATCTGCAAAAAAAAAAAAAAAAAACATAAAACAATATTTGTGTGGATTTGAAGGTTGCCATAAATGGGGCGTGCACATACCCATTTTTCACAATTTCATTTATATTGAAAAGCGTAAAAATGCTACGGGGTAGTCAGGAAAAGACAATCTGACAGCACGGAGGTGGACGGTAGTTTTGAAGGAAAAATTCCTAACGCAGTTTTGTATAACCGACCCAAAAATGCCCATGGGCCGGAGCGATCCAGAGGCGCCACCCTTTACCATGCTCCGCGGTGCCTGTTTCGACAACCGGCTTGTAGCGTCCCCGTCTACGCGATGTAAAGGAAGCAACCGGAGCGATGCCAACGCGTGTCTGCGTCCCGCTGTAGCGATAAACCATCGATTCGCTTGTGACGTGAATGCAAACCGGGTTCTCCATTTTTTTCTTATTTTTATTTTTTACTTGGGACTTTTGGCAAAAACAATCGGTGACAACGGGAAGATATATGGGGACGTTATTGCGCGGCGTGACGCCATTTACAACTATTGAACTGACCTGTAATCTTTTCACAAAGTTGTACTAAATTCGTTTCTGAACTTTTTTTTTTCTTCTTTTATACAGGTTGTAGTGTCGGCCTGCGTTTTTCTTGTTGCGCAAGCAGCTCAATGTATGCGGACGAGACCAAGGCTGCTGAGCCAGGCAAAAAGATGAGTTTTAATAATCTAGGCCACCAACCATAATTGAAGATGCGTTGGATCACAGCGAACGGTAAAAGCTGAAAGCACCACAGAGCCCTCATTATAATGTCATATATTTAAACAGAAATGAATTACTTTGGAAAGCCAGAAAACAATCTCCTGGCTTTGCAGCGATTTCTATACTCTTGATTTGGCGTCGGTAAACGAGGTTTGTAAAACACACCTAAAAATAAGCAGGATAGTTTTGTGATAAAATATTCTTGACTATTTAAAACGCTGTCAAGTAGAATAGAAAACACAACAGACACGGGCTACCTCTCTGTTTGCTCAACCGTTCCAGATACGTGATTCTGCTGTCTTTTTTGTCAAACGCCACGTTTGATTCTATCGAACGTGGCGTTCGCCATAGGTTCATCGCAGTGGCTAAAACTTCGATGTTGGCGGCGGCGCAGACTTACGTTGCGGACGTCGAGTGGAGCAACACAGGCGTGGCCGACTTAACTTCACAATCCCCCCTTTTTTTTTGTAGCAGCAGAGGTATACATTTTGTTTAGTGCAGAGAAGCTCGGGGGGTAGTTTTGAGAACGTCAGTGCAGCTATTCTGCCAGGGTTGAACAAATCTTATAGTGCAACATACGTCAACTGTGCTTGAGGTCATTGCTGTCTTAAACCAATGTAAGCTCTTTGCAGCACCTGAAAAATATTTACCAGGGCACACTTTCCTTTAAAAGAACACAAAACTTTCCATAAAAAGAGCTTCTGCCAGTAACAACATAAAAAAGCCTAATCGTATGTATTGGCGTGGAGTAGTCTAACGCTAAACAGTACGGCTTCATGCGTATTCGCATCGAAAAAAGAATTCAAAGTGTCCTAAGAAATGAAAGGCATTACAGCCTAGTCCTTTGTCCATGCTGGGTACTTGGAAGTTGGAAATCAGAAAACAATAAAGTTTCCAAATCGAAATTAGTCGCAGAGCGTCCATGCCCTGGAAATGCTGAGAAACCGAAACTCAAGATACTTGACGCTACCAAGATGGCCGCTTGCTCAGTGCTGCCAGAACAGCAAGCAGTTTCGTTTATCGTCTATTGCGAACCTCTATAATGTTTTTTTCTTCATTTAGTGCGATGAATAGGATTGCACTAGGTACTTCCTAACCTAAGATATAAAAGGTTCATTCTCTAACCGGACATTTTTAACCCCCAATACACAACATTTTCAGGCAGCTTGAAATCGACCTACAAAAAGCTAATATACCAAAAGTCTTGGCGCTGCGAATTTCATTTGCCAAAGAAAATAGAGCCTCCATCTAATAAACAAAAAAAAAGACGTGGACTTCAATAACGACAAGCACGAAATAAAATGTAGGCAATTTTTATAGCCCACCTGATCACAGTTATGCCGTTCAAGGCAAATTTATTTCTTAGTGACACCTGTCGTTTTGTATAGAAGCAAGTGATAGGGCGTGATTTCATTTCAGGTCGTGCGGGAAAAACGTTTATGAAATATATATGCTCGCCAAAATCTTCACCCCGACGAAACTAAAATCTGTTGTTCCGTTATATCCTAATTTTGTTTTTAATGTTTTTACTTTTTTGAATTTTTTGAAAGGCGAATTTTGGGAGTTTGGTGACGGTAACACGTGAAGTATTTGGGAGCATCGCCAGGCTCACATAACTTTAGTAAAGCAAAGATACTTAAGTACACCTTTTGCACCACTATAAAACCCCCAGATGTTGATAAACAATTTGTGATGTTTATTTTTCGTTTGTAAGAAATCCTCAATCTGGCCTCTTTGACGATAATTGAACAGCTTTAGGTGATGGTAACTTTCGTAGCACTCAATTTTATGACATGTAATATTATATCAAATGAAAGCTTAAACAAGTACCTATACAACTAGCAATATCGTTATAGTCAAATAAATACCCTCGCAAGAAACGTTTTTGAATACAAGAGGGGACTATACAAGTAAATATTTCAGCATCAATTTTCTCAGAAATGTCATTTTTTTAATTTTTTTAATGAAGAGCTTTCGATATGGTCTTAAACAGTGGTTCTCAACCATTGATGCTTCGCGGCCCCCTTGTGGATCGGCGGGATGACGGAGGACCCCGTCCGTGGTGAGGGGAAAGGAAAGTTATAGGTTAATTATGATTATGATTTAACAAATATATATGACTAAGGGCTAGTGTAAAGTAGACCTCTCATTGAGATACCCACGAGAAAATGTTCCCGAAAATCGGAAAGTTACTTCTCAGTCAGAGAAAAAGGCAACTTTTAATGCCGGGCTAGACGGATTAGTAAGGGCTTTGCGGAGCTCTAGAATGCCTTCGCGAACCCCAAAGGGTCCCCGGATCCCCGTTTGAAAACCACTGGTCTAAAACATCCAATACAATTCGGATGTTATATATTGTTTGGACATATAGATTCGTACATTTAAAAATGTTAAATGTTTCAAGTTCTATTTGAAGATGGGAAGTTTGGTCGTCGTAATTTTTAGCCGTACTAATTAACTTATTCTTGGCACCTTGTCAAATTATTTGTTGACTTAGATTTGAACACACAATTAAATAAATAAATGGGATGCATAGACGGGATGTTATATATAACATTAGAGGGTTTTCCTCGGTATGTCAAACTGACTAACTTTAAGAAATCTGAAATCCTAAATTAATATATTACTTAAATTTTTCCCGTGAATTGAAAGCTTATAGATACCTCCATGCAAAAGTTGATGCGGAATGACAGTCCTTGGGGGAAACAATATATTTTCTCTGTGCCGATAGACCTAGCACTAAATGTCAGCTTTTTCTAACTCTCCATTCTCCACGCACACAAAACTTTGAGAACGTAGACTTGTTTAAACCTACTGATATTTGTTTGTTTATTTGTTAAAGAGAAAGAAAGAGGGTTTCGTATATTCCGAGGAACTGCATAAAATATCCATGGCACGCTTTCTGGGACAATTCGTGGAATAAAAAGTTCTCAAAGAAATAGAAAATTTTTTAATTGATTCGCGTTTTATGCAGACATGTACGCGTTACCCCCAAAAGTAACTACAGACCGCTACTGATTACGCGCTCCAAAAATAAACTAAATATGTTGCTTGTTACTCATTCTCAGAGAGAACGAGTGACCTTACATTATAAATAGCGAGCTACGTTTCTCGTTACTTTGATTACTATATACGCTTCATTGAGAATACATTTTCGGCGACGCTGAAGAGTCGTTCTAGTTACGCGCTCGAATGAACGGCCGTGTTCTGCTTCAGGAAGAGCTGACGAATCTGAGACTTCCCTCTCTCTATTGTTCTCTCTGCTTCTAAAGTTCAAAGTTAACAAAGGGTTCTGTTCCTTCCCGCGTCGGCAAACTCCGGGTATACATCCGGTCTGCAAACGATTCTGCAAGGTTCAACTAACGAACCTTATTGTGTTCTCTGTGTGAAGAACATTCCCAGCTGCAGAGTTGAATTGACGTGTTCAGCAATAAACGCTGCTATACTATAAGACTATTTAATGGTTTTTTGGATTGCCAATCTGCCTTCGTTGCAATAGACGCCTACTAAGGTTAGAATTAAAATGAGGCTGTTAAACGTTGTTGTACACGTTACTCCTCAAAGTATCGAAATACCTTTACTCGTTACTTGACTTTATAAGTGACTAAGTACGTTTCTCGTTCCTTTTCTAAAGAAGTAACTAAATACGTTGCTCGTTATCGAAAAAAGGTGCAGCGTTTACGCATCTCTGTAATGCGAAATTAGAGCGCAGCCCCTTCATGTATGTTGATTTTGTGATATACCGTGGTAGAGAAGTTGAGAGAAATATATATACGGGCAGGGTGGAGGGTGGCCTAAGGTGTAGGCATAGCTGAAATGAAAATAAAAGAAAACCCTTGGTACATCTCGAAGTTTTCATCAGAGTTGCTTCCCCGCTTCACTGGGAATGCATTTCCCGCGACGCTGAAGAGTTGTTCTACTGACGCGCTCAAAGGAACGGCCGTGTTGTGCTTCACGAAGAACTGCTGAATCTTAGATTCCCCTCTCTCTCTGTTTAGCATAGCATTCAGAAACCGTTGTGTGTTTTGAGCTTTCATTTATATATATATATAAGGGCGGTTTCATTCCAAATCGGGCAGGCTAAAGGGGTCTAATTTTTAATTTTAACGGAAAAGAAATATATGTTTTTGGAGCATTTTTCAGACGAAGGAGTTTGAAGAATGCTCCAAAAACATATATTTTTTTTTCCGTTTGAAAAAGCTCCTCCCAGTTTTTTTGTTCTCAAGTTACGAAGCGCAGAAGCCGCAGTGGCAGAAACTAGCGTTTTTGCCTGCCGTCGCAGGTCGCGTGTTTGACACCCTCTGCTGGTAATTTAATAAGTACTATGAAGATACCTTTACGTATTGAAACACTTTTAGGAATATAATTGTTTTCTAAAAAAAATTTCGAACTCGTCGCTTTGGTCGATTTTTTGTCAGATTTGACAGGTCATTACCTTGTCTGTACTTAAGGTAAATTTAATTTCTTCGGCTCTATAGAAAGCCCAAAGCTAGACCATTATAAATATAATATTATCATTATGATCTGTTGACTAGCCGCTCTGCTACCTTCGCGTGAACGTTGTAAGAAATAACAAATGTTGAAAGTTTAAGATCGATTTTCTCCAAAAACCTTATTTTGTAAGTTTTTATTTTTTAAATTATTTTAGATATATTAGTGGCCTACAAGAAAAACAATCTACAAATGTAATACGTTGGTTGTATATGCCCTCTATTTGAGCCACAATCGCGTGAAATGTGTGCTCATTTGACTAAAATACAGCAACCTTACCGGCATTGTGCGCCTCTACGATTTCCGAAACATGTTTTTATTTTTGTTTACGTTTTCAAAAAAGAAACGTAAAGAGTGGAACTTGTGATGTTCATTGTAATTTAAAACTTGAAATAAGAGATTAACCACATAAGCACACTACAAAACAATGAGGAACAACCATATACAATTCAAAAGGCAACGCAACATGTAAAAAATGGTTTCTTTATAAAACTGCTCAAACTTCAAAGTAAACGAGGATGACTACTCATTATACAGCTTATTACGAGTGAATGATAAATTCTCACGCCATCCAAATCTGTACATATATCTTCTGGATGTCTTTTTAACGAGATTCAAAAGTGGACAAAAAAATACATTCCCCACTTCATCAGACGCGCCCATCGAAGAGCCATATGGCTCGAGAAAGCGCATGTGAAGTCAACGTGCCGTCATCGTGCACTTCAATTTTGCTGAAAATTGGAGTGTCGTGATCAAGCGCGCGGTGCAGGGACATACATTGTCCATGACTCGTCCCATGCTGTCTTTGCGCTCAACATCGTCGAAGGGCGGCTGGAGGAACTCTTGCCTATTTTCACGCAACTCGTTTATATTTCAGACGGTGCTCAAAGCTACTTCCAAAACAGGCACCAGGTGTACGAATTCAAAAAAAATAACAATAAAGGAATGTCGTCGCCAACTGGATATTCTCCGCATCAAAGCACGGGAAAAGCTCGTGGGATTAAGTGTGCGGCGTGCTCAAGCACCAGGCATCCATGTAGGACTTGATAACTGCAGAAGTGTACTCCGTAAGGAACGCGCAAAGCTTCGTTGAGGAACTCAGACTGAAGGTCAAAGGGATTGTTCTACTCTTAATCGCCAAAGAGAAGCTTACGCGTTTCCGGGAGCTCAAGACGAAAAGAGTCGGAGAAGGTAAACCCACCAAGAGGCATCCGATCCTCATACGTGTGGAAGAAGGCACTGGAGGAAGGCGCCTTGAACGTTGCCCTCAAAAAGATTTGAGAAAACACAGAGTAGCTGCATACACGTGTCAAGGCATGCACGCACCGCTTTGTGTCCCGAAATTTAGAATATCATTAGTGAGTGCGTGCCAGCATGTTCAAAACTGCAACTGTGAACTCCATGGCTCCTACACAGTGTGAAAACTGATTCATAATTACGTCAAACTAGTAGAAAAATAATGTACTGACTTCAAAAGATATGCCATCCATGTTTTGTGTTTTTTACTGGTTCTGCGCGCGCGTTTCTGCATTACTGAGGTCAGGGTGTAAGATAATACTCTTCAGGTGACTACAGCGCGCTCCTCGCGACCGTGCCGATAAAGTTCCCTTTTCATTCTCTCTCGTTCTCTCCCTCACTATGGTTTCAAGCGGCACCGGCAGATGACTAAACGACCCGTCGGTCAGCGGGCCTCGTTTCCTGCACTTATCAATGGGAAACGTGTTTTTTAAGAAGTCGTATTGTGCATGCAGTGCGTTATTTATAACCCGGCACTTGTAGTATGTGTCTTGCTTAGGCATAGATTCGTCGTTCTTCTTAGTTTCGTGGCTCAACGGCAGCGAGGGCAGTTTTATGAAGACACTAAAACAGAGGCATTTGGCGCGGTATTCAAACGGGCTAAGCGGGTATCTGTCGGCGCTTCCCTGGAATTTCAACCCTTTTCAGGTCTCAGGCTCATGAGCATCAGACACTAAACACCTAATGTTGGGATTCATATTTTCTTGGCAAAACATCCCGGGGACAGCATCTCTACAGCAAGGCAAAGTATTTATTTATTTATTTATTCATATTACCCCTAAAGGCCCTCGTGAGAGGGTATTACATAGGGGGGGTACATAAATCGTTCCAATAGGAACTAGTGCACATTGAACAACATATGAGAATACTAGAAAACAATCAATACACTTAATAATAAAAAGAAAATAAAGGATACACTCAAAAACGAATAAAAAAAAAAAAAAAAAAAAAAAAAACATACACTCACTCATCACAATGCAATAAAGCTGAGTCAAGGTAAAAACAAAATAGTACACATTTGCTCTGCACGTTCCGGAAAAGATGAAACAACAATGTAAAACAGCAAAAGTTAGATGGCATCCGTATTTTGAATTTGTTCTTGAAACTTCGTGGTGTCTTTTTCTGAGGCAATGTGCGATGGTAGATTATTCCAATCGATTGTGGTACGTGGAATGAATGACCGGGAAAAGGCAGATGACTTACAGGTTATGCGTTTAACTTTGTAGGGGTGATCGCGGCGTGGAAAAATAACGGCAGGTGGCTCGAAGAAATCACCGTGAAGTGACGCGTGGTGGTAAAGTTTATGGAACAGAGATAGGCGTGAAAGTTTGCGACGATGGAGTAGTTCGGGTAGCTCTGCTCGGCGTTTTAGTGCTGTGACGCTGGAATGACGTGAATAATCTGAAAATATGAAGCGAGCGGCACGATTTTGCAGTGATTCAATGTCGTTTATGATGTAAGCATGTTCGGGATCCCAAATGGCTGATGCATATTCTAATTTTGGACGTATTAGTGTGGAAAAGGCAAGTTTGCGTATGTTAGGAGGAGCCTGTTTAAGGTTACGCTTGAGAAATCCGAAAGAGCGGTTAGCAGCCGCCAGGGTGAGCTTTATATGGTAGTGCCATGACAGATCAGGTTGCAAATGAATTCCAAGATATTTATAAGTGGAGACGAGGTCAACAGTATTATTATTTAACACATAGGAGGTAGGAATCCGGGGTACGTGATTAGTAAAAGACATAAACTTTGTTTTAGAGCAATTTAGGGTCATTAGCCAGGAAGAGCACCATGCATTAATAGCATTTAGATCAGTTTGCAAAGCTTCCTGGTCATTGACAGAGGAAATTATTCGGTAAATTACACAATCGTCAGCAAAAATTCTAATTCGGGATGAGACACAGGATGGCAAGTCATTAATGTAGACTAGAAATAGTAGTGGACCTAGTACGCTACCCTGTGGGACTCCCGAGGTTACTGGTTTGAAGGAAGAGTTACAATTGTTAGCGGACGTGAACTGTTTTCTAGACGAAAGGAAATCTTTTACCCATGCCAAAATGTTAGGGTGAATCTTAAGCCTGGACAGTTTGGTTAGAAGCCGGTGATGAGGGACACGGTCAAAAGCTTTAGAAAAGTCGAGGAAAACAGCATCAACCTGGGATCCACCGTCAAGAGCTGAATGTATGTCATGAATGAAGCCGGCGAGCTGCGTGTCACATGAGTATCCTCGGCGAAAACCATGCTGATATTTATGTATGATGTTATGATCTTCCAGGTAGTTAATTACTTGTGTGTGTATTATATGTTCAAGAAGTTTACAAATGGTACTGGTTAACGAGATGGGACGATAGTTTAATGGCGATGAGCGTTCACCAGACTTGAAGATGGGAGTATCGCCCTTTCAGAATCACCTCTTGAGTGGAACGAAGATGCAGCGTCTGCTTTTTCTTCAGTGAAAAAGGCGCTCGCTGACGCTGCAATGCTCATTCACCCCGTTCCAAACGCAGAGCTACGACTCGCTACCGACGCATCAAGCGTAGCGGTCGGTGCGGTTCTTCAGCAGAATGTCAATGGCTGGCAGCCTCTCGGATTTTTCTCCCACAAACTCAAGAACCCAGAACAAAAATACAGTACTTTCGCACGCGAACTTCTGGCTGTGCACCTTTCCATCAAACACTTTCGCCATTTCCTCGAGGGCCGGAACTATCATGTTGTGACAGATCATAAGCCCTTGACGTTCGCATTCCAACAAAACCACAGCGACCACACAGCACGTGACATCCGGCACCTCTGCTTTATATAAAAGTTTACCGTCGATATCCGCCATGTCAAAGGCCATGAAAACACTGCTGCGGAAACACTCTCCCGCGTCAGTGCTATTTCTTTAGCAGATCGGGTGGACTGGGAGGGGCTGGCAAACCGCTCAATCAAACGATCCCAAGCTGCAACGTTTGCGTGCCGCTCCTGGATCACTGGTTTGCTGACGTTCTTCTGCCCTTTTCTCCAACAACAGTTACCTGCGATACGACAAATGGTGTGTCCCGACCATTCGTACCACCAGCATTTCGTCGCGCTCTTTTCAACAACCTGCACAACAAGAGCCACCCAGGAATCTGTGCTTCACAGAAATTAATAACTGCCCGTTTTTTCTGGTCCAGCATGAACGCGGATGTCCGTTGCTGGGCACGAACGTGCGTGCAGTGTCAACGCGTCAAGATCATGCGACACACAATCACCCCCATCTCACCCTTCCGACCACCGGACTCCAGGTTTTCGCACGTCCATATAGACCTAGTGGGACCCCTTCCATCATCACGGGGAGCCCGCTATTTGCTGACGTGTGTAGACAGGTTTACCGGATGGCCCGAGGCATTCCCCGTCCCTGACATGACAGCAAAGACAGTCGCTACAGCCTTCATCGACGGCTGGGTGTCCCGTTTCGGCTGCCCTGCTGTAGTCACCACCGACAGGGGACGGCAATTTCAATCCTCCCTTTTTGCCGCCTTCGTCACCGTCCTGGGTGTCCAAAACATTCGCACCACCTCCTATCATCCCTCGGCCAACGGCATGTTGGAACGGCTGCACCGCCAGTTGAAGGCAGCTCTCGCCACCTATGAGCCGCGGGAACGTTGTGCCGACCACCTTCCCCTCGTACTCCTCGGCCTTCGCTCAGCGCTCAAGGCAGATCTTGGCTGTTCTACAGCCGAGTTAGCCTGCGGCACACCACTGCGCCTACCCGACTAATTCTTCTCTTCGTTTCCTTCCGAGTCAAGAGAAGACCCCACCGGCTACGTCGACGACTTACGAAAAGCCTTTCGTCTTCACCGGCCTGTGCTTCCAGCTCATCGGAGCCATCGAGACGTATTCGTGAGCCAAGACCTTGGGACATGCTCGCATGTTTTCTTACGTCGCGACCAGGTTCGTCGACCATTGGAACCGGCCTACGACGGCCCGTTCAGAGTGCTGGATCGGCAAGCCAAGACCTTTACACTAGACATAAACGGCCGTCGTACGTAGTCACGACCGACCGTGTCAAGCCGGCCTACCTAGAAGCCACATCTCCTGCATCCCCTGCAACCGCTCCTGCCCCGTCAGCACCTTCGGCGCTTGCAACAAGAACCAAGCACACCACATGGACCATTTCAGGGCCCACGGCTCCACAGAACGGGGAGCATTGCAACGACACTCAAAGCCAGCCTACGCCATAAACGACGACGACGAGGTTCAGCTGCCCCTGCAGCGCAAGCAAATAAAGCAGTTCGAATCCAAACGCTGTCCGAGCTGGTTCGTTTTAAAACGATATTTTTTCCATTTTAGAAAAAATATCGTTCCAAAACGGATATTTTTTTCCATTTCGGAACGATATTTTTTCAGTAACGTACCTTAACCGGAACGAAACCGTTATTTGAAAATTATAAAAACCGTAACCGTAACTGTAAAATGTTTACCTGTAGCCGGTTTGAACCGATATTAACGGAAAAATAAAACTAGTAGCTTTTCTCAAGTATAACCTGGAGGAGAGATCTTGATAAGTTCTGGCTATATGACAGAGTTACCGTCAGCGAGTGTGGCATCTGGTAGTATATTTCAGTTCAATCTAACTTTGGGATTAATAATAAGTACTAGTTGAGCTCAGTGGTGGTGGCCTCACGAGGGTCAGCGGCACCCGGGGCGGTGGCCCGACGCGAAGCCCCTCTGAGCGCTGCACCCTGAGAGGTCCCTGAGAGTCTGAAACGTGTCGGGAACTACAAGAGAGAGAAAAAAAGCCATATATATATATATATATATATATATATATATATTGTAACGATTACCGCTTACAAGCTGTTCATTTAATGGACATCCGGTTGCTTTGCTCGTAGGCTTCCAACTCTCGCGAGCACTCCGTGTTCTTCTGTTCGTTGTCTTCTTTTCCGCGACATCAGCTTCGCTACATTATCCCCCTCCCGTCTTCTGGAATTTTATCCAAGTTTAACGAAGTCCTTCATACAACGAGAGTCGATCACGGTGAACCACGAGAGCCCGGGATCGATCCTTTTGACGTATGCGATAGACCACGTCACTGAGCCGTTTCACGATTGTAAAAAGTCCTTGCCAGTGACGCTGCAGCTTTGGGGACAGTCCTCGTTTCCGAACCGGGTTATACAACCATACCATGTCGCCTGGTGAAAAAGGGCGTGATGCGACGTGTGCGTCATACTGGCTCTTCATGCGAGCGAGGCCGCTTGACAGCCGTTGTCGAGCAAATGCGTGCATTCGCTCGAGATTTGTTCTCAGTTTGCTCACGAAAGACACAGGGTCTGTGGCCGGTTCTGATGCTCGTGGGATGGTTAGTTCACAGGGCATACGAAGGTCATGGCCGAGCAGCATCATCGCTGGCGTGTAACCGGTCACCTCGTGAGCTGCTGTACGGTATGCGTACAAAAATAGGTGCACGATGGTGTCCCAGTCATCTTGACGATCATTTACAAATATCGACAGATGTTGTAAAATGGTTCGGTTCATTTTTTCTACCAAGCCGTTTGACTGCGGGTGGAAAGGTGTGGTCCTCGTTTTGGCGATGTTGAATATCTTGCAAACTTCTTTAAATACGTGAGATTCAAAGCTCCTGCCTTGATCCGAGTGAATGCTCAGGGGCGCCCCGTACCTGGTGATCCAATTCCTCACCAGGGCGTCAGCAATTTCAGGGGCGGTCTGGTTTGGAATTGGAATAACCTCCGGCCACTTTGTAAAGTAGTCAACAATGACTAGCAAAAACCTGTTACCAGATTTAGATCGGGGAAGTGGGCCTAGCACGTCAATGCCAACGTGCTCAAAAGGCGCCCCCGTCACATGCTCTTGAAGCGGTGCTCGCTGTTTGGCGTGAGGTCCTTTACGGGAGGCGCACATGTCGCACTGTCGACACCACTGCTTCACGTCACTGTGGCACTGCAGCCAGTAGAAACGTTGGCGAATCTTCTTTATCGTGCGATTCACGCCGAAGTGTCCTCCTTCTGGACTGCTGTGCAGTTGTTGAAATGCGTGGGAGCAGAGTGTGTGTGGCAGAACCAGTTGCCAGACGACAGAGCCACCCGCAGCGGACTCCCAGCGTCGATAGAGAACATTGTCGCGAAGGTACAAAGAGTCCCATTGCACCAAGTAGCCCTTAAGGGCAGGAGATAAGCTGGATACCTCCTTGCCTTGAGGTCGTCTATTCTTCGTTTTCCATTGTATGAGCAGGCCGATGTCTGGATCGTCAAGTTGAGCTGCCCGAAGACTTTCCGGTGTCCACATTTCGTTGCCACAAGGAATTGTTTTGAGTGAGATGCAGCTGCGTTTTTCAATGCTTGTGCACTGCTTGCACGACTTCTCACCGCATGGTCGACGCGAAAGGCCGTCGGCATTGGTGTGGAGTGAGCCGGGGCGATGCTGTATGTCGAAGTTGTATTGGTGAAGGCGTTCCAGCCATCGGACGACCTGTCCATCAGGGGTTTTAAAACTCAACATCCAAGTCAATGATGCGTGGTCGGTTCGGATAATGAATTTCCGTCCCAGAAGATAATGATGGAAATGGGTTATGGCCTTGATGATGGCCAAAAGTTCGCGTCGGGTGGTGCAGTAGTTGCGTTCTGGGTTCGTAAAAACCTTACTATAATACGCAATGACTCGCTCATGTCCATCTTGTTCTTGCGATAGTACAGCACCGGCTGCCGAGGCGCTAGCGTCGGTGTCAAGGATGAATGGTGTTGTGTCTTTTGGGAAGGCAAGAGTTGGTGGAGATGTGAGGGCCGTTTTGAGTGTCTCGAAGGCCAGTTGGCATTCTGGGGACCACACAAACGGAGCATTCTTTTCTGTCAGGATATACAAGGGCTTGGTGATGTGGGCGAAACTAGGGACGAATCTTCGGTTGTAGGATGCCAGCCCAATGAAGCTTTGAACGTCAGCGGTGGATCTTGGGGTTGGCCACTCGGCAATAGCAGAGAGTTTCCGAGGGTCTGTGGAAACTCCGTCCGTCGAAATGATGTGCCCGAGGTACTCAACCTGCTTTGTGCACAGCGAACATTTCTTGGGAGTAAGCTTTAGGTTTGCCTTTTGAAGTCGTGCAAGCACAAGCTCGAGATTCGCCAGGGGATCGGAAAATGTCTTGCCCAATACAACAATGTCGTCGAGGTATACAAGACAAACTCTGCCTATGAGACCATGCAGCACAGATTCCATTAGTCTCTGGAATGTAGCCGGGGCGTTGCAGAGCCCGAATGGCATCACTCGGAATTGAAATGAGCCATGACCTGTAGTGAAGGCAGTCTTTTCTCGGTCATCCGGGTGTACGGGAACCTGCCAATATCCACTCTTAAGGTCAAGCGTAGAAAACCACTCGCTGCCTGCGAGAGCGTCCAAGATATCGTCAGTTCGAGGCAAAGGAAAGGAGTCCTTTTTGGTGACATCATTAAGTCGTCGATAATCCACGCAAAAACGTGCTGACCCGTCCTTTTTCTTCACCAGTGTGACTGGTGAAGACCAAGGGGAACACGCGGGTTCAATCACGCCCTGCTGTAGCATGGTCTTTATCATGTCGTTAACAGATGACTGCAGTGCAAGGGGAACTCGTCGAGGAGACTGTCGTACAGGGGTAGCCTGTCCCGTCACGATGTGGTGTGTTGCTGCTGATGACAAGCCCATATCACTGTCTCCCGTGCTGAAAAGCTTTGTAAATCTTTTAAGTAGCTGATGAAGCTTACCCGCGCAGGTTTTATCGAGGCCAACAGGCGCGCCCTCGTAGAGAGGTAACACGTGTGGGTCCAGCTTGGTTGGTAATACGTGGGGACACGGACACGGGAACTCGGGATTTATTGGGAGTCCACTGTCGCAAAGAACCGTCACTGTGGCAGCACTCAGGGGAAACGAGTCAGTTCCCAAGTGCAGCAATCCGGCATTGTAACGATTACCGCTTACAAGCTGTTCATTTAATGGACGTCCGGTTGCTTTGCTCGTAGGCTTCCAACTCTCGCGAGCACTCCGTGTTCTTCTGTTTGTTGTCTTCTTTTCCGCGACATCAGCTTCGCTACAATATATATATATATATATATATATATATATATTTATATATAACTTTGAGCGGCGGAAGGAAAGAAAACGCCCGAAGGGTTTCCGAGCTCTTTCTATCAATTTCGTTCCAAGACCCTTTTTCAAACCGAGTGGCAGCCGCCGGCATTGCCACGCATCTCACCATGACAAGAGAAAAAGCCAAGGAGAAGGATGTCTCAATGTTGAACATGCCAAAGCACTTGGCCGCCGATGACGGAGCCGCCCTCGTCCAGCAGACAGAGGACGCCACCTCTGCCTCCTTCGTCTCAACCTTGGGAGCTGCGCTGCTTCCAATAGTCGATCCCAAGGTCGGTTTCGCCCCACACGGTCAGCAGCCTCAACAGTCCCTGTCGCAGAACTCTCAACGCGAGCTTTTCAAATGTCAGCACGGTGAGCTCGAACATCCACAGACGCGCCAAGAGATTGCTTCTAGCATCGCCGGAGCCCTTCCCCTGCTTCCACCAGTGGTATGGCTTCTAAGCGAATCATTTCTACCAGAGCCACCAACGCGATCCGACTACCCCCCCCCCCCCCCCCCTCCTCCCGCAGCCATTTCCAAAGCGAGGGTCTGTTACGCCAGGACATTCTGCACGACCTCGCCCAGAACACCAGAAGTTTGTCCACGAGAGATGCCCGCGAAATCCGGCATCTCCACCCGCATCGGTTCTACTGAGATGCCATGCTAACCCAACACCAGTATCTCATTTTCGATAGATTGGAACTCTTCCACGTCGCCGCGGGAGGGAACTGGAGGACGGCTATTCTATCCCAGACGTACAGGCTCTACTCCGAGGTTTTCAGAGAGCTCCCCAACCAGCTACCAAACCAGCCTCGATGCGGACGCCGCACGTCTCGCGCTCCCGCGAACACCAGCTACCGCCCAGGCACCAAGTCCAAGAGGCCCCCCTGTCCTTAAGTGAAGCCGGCAGCTATCCTGGGTCTTCGAGACCCACCAGTGCCGTCATCGACGGCACTGTCGTTTCCTCAACACTCCTGGACGTTTTCCCGGTCGAGGACGTTTTCGCCCACGCATTTTGCGATGCTGACCTCGCCTGCACTTGATCTTAGACCGAAGAAAACGACCCATGGGATCCGGTCTCGACGGCCACCGCCGCCGAGCGAATCCTGGAGTGGCTCAGTAGGACAGACAGTGTCATTGAGCCCCACGCCGATGACGACTCCTTCGAATCGTACAGTGGCGCGGAAGAAAACCACACCAACACAAATGAACACACTACAGACAAACAAAGCGGCGTCAAAGACTACGATTTGAACCTGAGTAGCACTGCCTATACTAGTCGAAAGCGACCGGACCTCCGCCGCCAGTCCACCCGACCCAGCAGGCACCTCAAGTCGACTGGTCAGTGTTTACAGTGAGGCACACAGTGTTTACGGGCCGCCCGACTTCGGCGCACTTTCCAGTCGCTGCACGAATGCTTCTTGCTTTACGACCCGCCCACCTCTCCCTGACCAGGGGTGCTATGTTGCGCTTTTTGGACTCCCAGGAGACTAGGAAGAGGGAAGTGACGTCAACGACGCAGCAAACGCAGATTGGGTGTTGATTTCGTTTTCTTCTGTCAACATCCAATCTGCGTTTGCTGTGTCGTTGACGTCACTTCCCTCTTCCTAGTCTCCTGGGAGTCCAAAAAGCGCAACATAGCACCCCAGGGGGCCTATGTTGCGCTTTTTGAACTTCCACGGCGATTACGGATAAGAAAATGACGTCAACAGGGCAGCAAACGCATATTGGATGTTGATTGGTGAGAACCAATCAACATCCAATTTGCGTTTCCTGCGTTATTGACGTTACTTCTTTCTCCGTAGTCGCCACGGGAGTCCAAAAAGCGCAACATAGGGCCCCAGGTTCCCACGATTGATGCCGCCATAACCAACATGTTGGCGGCATCATCGAACGCACGTGGTCTGTACTTCAACCCCGTCTTCCTCGTATTCAAGTCAGTCACAAAGTCCCGCTTTGTTTTAGACTGCGCCGCACTACTCCTTACCTCCAGCTACCCCAGTTCCGCCTTAATCCGCTACCACAGGCCATAAAACTAAACCCCCTTCCGCCCCCAGCGTATATGGTGAAGCTCGACATTGCCGAGGCTTTTTACCATATCACCGCTTCATCCCTCCTCCCGTAACCTGACCTCATGTAGAGGAGGCCGCCGCTACTGCCGTTTTCGCCGTATGACCTTCGTGATACACCGGGTGCCGTTTTACATGCAGCTCTCGGCAGCAACCATTGCCAAGGAAATGCGCGCGCGTGCACTTTGGGCTTGGTCTCAGATCGACAGCTAGTTGTGCATTCGCGTCCCGACCCAGAGAAGTTGGCATCTGAGGTGCGCCTCCTCGTGGAGTACTTGCTGCGGTCGGAATTTCGCTTAAACCTAAGCGACACGAGCAGTGCCCAAGCGACGCATGGGTTTGCTTGGGTTCAGGTTCGACCCAGCCGATGACACCATTTCGCACACGCCAGAACGGCTCCGAGCATTTCCCCGTGTCTTTCGCTCGCTGGCGCGCCCGCTTCCCGTCAAGGAGGCGGAGGGCAACTTAACATTTTACTTCTCTCTCAATGGCTCTGGGTTTTTTCTTCTTCATCCGCTGTTTGACAAAGTTTCAGACCAAATCCCTCTTTCTCTTCCGAACCACAAGAAGCCACCCGGAGTGAGAACTACGACACCCAACTCCAGGCCGTCCAGCAGGCCACGGCGCTCCTTGAGAGGCAACGCCCCTCGAGGCAGTCGTAAGCGACGTGTGGCCGCGTCCTAGGTCCCTTGGGAAGCTGCAGGCACCAAAAAAGTTATCCTCTCTCTCTCTCTCTTTCTCTTTCGCTCAACTGGTTTCCGTTTCTTTTGCGTGTTTGGCCGACTTTGCCGCACTGCCAACCGCTCCCCCTTTTGCCCGCTACCCAAAAGCGCATGAGCAGATGCCTTCGGAGTCGGTTACAGCGTAGATGTTGGGAACTGTGAGCAGGCAATCATCGCTCTTGTGCCGAGGCCAGCATACCTCCGGGAAGGACTCGCCGTGTTGTGGTGCGCTTGTATCGCCGACAAAGGGACTCCTCCACACATGAAGAACAGAGTTTTGACCCTCGCGCTGCGCCGCGGCGATGGATGAGCTTTGTGGCGACGTGCGCGATCGAAAGCGTCGCTGTGATTGGCCTTCCACGATTGGCCCAGTGGTTACTATGACGTGAGCAAAGGATTTCTCATTGATGGAAATAAGAGGAATGTAAGAACTTCAGTTTCTAGGCTGTTGCAAGTGTTGGTTTCAGAGCGCTATGATTTCAAGCTTCCCCCATGCTCATTCCAAACACCATCGAACTTGCTGTTCGAAAGGTGATGACGTCACGAGAGAGAACCACTGGAGGGCGCCGCCAAAAGATCTCGCCACCTGTGCCATTTTTTTTATTTATTTATTTATTGTTATTTATTGAAAAACACCAGGAAACCCTTTGGACGTTTCCTCGATCTTTCCGCCGCCTTTCAGCACGAGAAGGAAAAGATGTGTCGCGCCGAGAGCGCGAGGACTCGATGGTCCTCCGGCTCGCCATCGCGTGTCAAGCGCGCAACGGCAGGCCTGGCGATAGCCCAAGGCAAAGCTCATGTATGGCCACGGTGCAGCACTAGAGCCAAAGCTTTGTTGTCCGTGTGTA
Organism: Ixodes scapularis; assembly: GCF_016920785.2. Taxonomy (NCBI): domain Eukaryota; kingdom Metazoa; phylum Arthropoda; class Arachnida; order Ixodida; family Ixodidae; genus Ixodes; species Ixodes scapularis. The sequence goes on from NW_024609835.1 coordinate 171,835,786, forward strand.
GGAGAGTCCCTTACTAGAATGGAAAGTTGGGCGAGTTGGTATGAATTCATTTTGAAAAACAGCGCGAATACCACACGGACAAAAAGGAGGAACACACAGGACGAGGCGCTGTCCTGTGTGTTCCTCCTTTTTGTCCGTGTGGTATTTGCGCTGTTTTTCAAAAAGAAGAGTCCCTTTCTCGCCAATGCATGCGCACCAGAACACGGCGACTCCTTCCCAGAGGCATAGTGGCCTCGGCAGAGGGGCTAGGATTGCCTCCGCACAGCCCCTATAAGTACTCCAAAACCGACTCCGGAGGTATCTGCCTATATGCGCAGTCGGGTAGCGGGGAAGGGGGGAGCGGTGGGCAGTGCAGCAGAGTCGATCAAACACGCAGAAGAAAGGGAATTAGGTCTGAAACTCTGTCAAAACGGGACGAAGAAGAACAAACCCCGGAGCAAGAAGGAGAAATGTAAAATGCCGAGTAGCCCGCGGCGCGTATAATATAATATAATATAATATATTATAATGTAATATGATATAAGAACACCGTAGCAATAAAAAAAATATATATATAAGAACACCGTACCGGACATTGGGACGCCCAGAGTTGAAATCCTGGTTCCGCCGTTTATTTTGGCTGTTGGTGGTTTCGTAAAATATTGATTCCTTTGGTGAAGTACTGCTCATTCATCTGCATATTTTCGAATATATTAATATGTATATGAGTGATTTCATCTCAAATCAGGCAGGCTAAAGGGTCTAATTTTTAATTTTCACGAAAAAAATATATGTTTTGGGGGCATTTATCAAATGAATGAGGGCGCAAACCGCATGTTCCCCAAATTTTTTGTTCTTCAGTTACGAAGCGTAGAAGCCGCAGTGGGAGAAAACAGTGTTTTTGCCTGCCGTCGGAGGTCGCGTGTTTGATACCCTCTGCTGGCGCTATTGTTTTCTCTACACCCTTTTATTTTTCCCCCGTCATTTAATAGGTATTCTAAAGATACCTTGATGTATTCAAATTGTTTTAGAAATTTGATTGTTTTCTAAAAAAACATGTCAAACTCGTCACTCCGGTCGCTTTTAGGTCAAATTTGACAGGTCATTACTTTGTCTATACTTAAGGTAAATTCTCTTTATTCGGCTCTACAGAAAGCCTAAGCAAGCCCATTATAGATATATTAATATCATTATTATCTCCCCAGTAGCCGCTCCGCTACCTTCACGTAAACGTTGTGAAAAATAACAAATGTTCACACATTTCACGCAATTGCGGCTCAAACAGAGGGCATAAAACCGAATATTACATTTCTAGACTATTTTTTCTTGTAGTCGACTAATATGTCTAAAAGAATTTAAAAAATAAAAATTTACAAAAATGGAGTTTTTGAGAAAATCGACCTCAAACGTTCAACATTTGTTATTTCTTACAACGTTTACGGGAAGGTAGCGGAGCGGCTACTTGACATATCATAATGATATTATTATATCTATAATGGGCTTGCTTTGGGCTTTCTGTTGAGCCAAAGAACGAAAATTTACCTTAAGTACATACAAAGTAATGACCTGTCAAATTTGACCGAAAAGCGACCGGAGTGACGAGTTTGACATGTGTTTTAGAAAACAAACAAATTCCTAAAAATATTTGAATACATCAAGGTATCTTTATAATACCTATTAAATGAGGGGGAAAAGTTAAAAGGGTGTAGAGAAAACAATAGTGTCAGCAGAGGGTGTCAAACACGCGACCTGCGACCGCAGGCAAAAACACTAGTTTCTGCCACTGCGGCTTCTACGGCTCGTAACTCGAGAACGAAAAATCGGGAGAACATGCGGTTTGCGCCCTCCTTCATTTGATAAATACCCCCAAAACATTTTTTTCATGAAAATTAAAAAGTAGACCCTTCCAGCCTGCCCAATGTGAGATGAAATCACCTATATATATATATATATATATATACAACACGGGCACTTCACACCATCGTACGTGGTCTCCGAGGAGGATATAAACGAAATTGTGCAGATGAATGAACCGTACTTAATCCAATGAATTAAAGAATCCAAGTTTCCAGGAACCCGCCGAAAGCCAAAAAACGGCGGAGCCAGGATTTGAACTCTGGGCCTCCCAATGTCCGGTCGGGTGTGCTATTAAGGCGGCGGAGCACACCCGACCGGACATTGGGAGGCCCAGAGTTCAAATCCTGGCTCCGCCGTTTTTTGGCTTTCGGCGGGTTCCTGGAAACTTGGATTCTTTAATTCATTGGATTAAGTACGGTTCATTCATCTGCACAATTTCGTTTATATATATATATATATATATATATATATATATATATATATATATATAACGGGCATGGTGGCGGGAGGCCGAAGGCGTGGGTATAAAACTGAGAAGAAAAAAACCCTTAGTGAAAAACAGCAACAACGGACGATTTAATCTTCGACGTTTCTGCCGGAGTCTTCCTGACGAAAGCCGGACTCCGGCCGAAACGTCGAAGATTAAATCGTCCGTTGTTGCTGTTTTTCACTAAGGGTTTTTTTCTTCTCAGTTATATATATATATATATATATATACATAATAAGTCAGAGATCCGTACTTGCGGAGTTGCTATGCTAGGAGTTTATTGCATGTATTTCGACAGTTTCGCCGAGAGGCTCGGCTTCGTCAGGAGATGGCCTCCTGACGAAGCCGAGCCTCTCGGCTTACACAAACAAATGTGTAAGAATAAAAAAAAAACACTCTATATATATATATATATATATATATATATATATATATATACAGGGTGTTTTCTTTTTATTCTTACACATTTGTTTAAAAACAACCGTGAAAGCTACACTAATGCGGTTTGTGCAGGTGGGTTATCCGGCCAGGCGGACATTATTTGGGCGGCTAATCTTTGCAATAAGTCGGCTAATTAATTAAAATTCGTTAATTAACTTTTTAATTACTGAAAATAAACATATGGTTCCAATTAGAAGCTTGCTGAGCATCATCGAAAACCCCTAAATCAACTATTTTTAGCAGGATATAACGCCGGGGCAGCATTTTACGGCATTCTGTAAAAACGCTCCATTTGGACGCGTTTCTAGATATCGGTTTCTTATCGGAGCGCATCTACGCGCTCGCGATCCTGCTCCCCGGTGGTCGCGGCGCGAAGCCACCTCTTCGCCTCCTTCGTAGAATGGAGGGAAGTATAGGCGCACGTGTGTTGCGCGTCTCAGCCACTGGGGAGCAGGACCGCGGGCGCGGTTATGCGCTCCGATAAGAAACCGAAATCTAGAATCGCCTCCAAATGGAACGCTTTTACAGAACGCCGTAAAATGCTTCCCCGGCGTTTTATCTTTCCAGTAACAGATGATTTAGTGGTTTTCGATGATGCTCTACAAGTTTCTAATTGAAACTATATGTCTATTTCCAGTAATTAAAAAGTTAATTAACAAACTTCAATTAATTAGCCGACTTATCGCAAAGATTAGTCACCCACATGATGTCCGCCTGGTCGTATAACCCACCTGCACAAACCGCGTTAGTGTGGCTTTCACGGATTTGTTTAAACAAATGTGTAAGAATAAAAAAAAACACCCTGTATATATATATATATATTCGAAGATATGCATATATATATATACACACACAAGGCTAAAAGCCTTGAGCCTTGTTTTTTTGCCTGTGTTGCTGCTTCCGGTTGGGTTTCTTCAGTAGCATCGCATGAGGCTAGCTCTTGCAGCACCAGAGCTTCTAGCCATAATAATTTTTCGTTTTTAGCTTTGCTAATAGAGGGCTTGAAGCACGGGTCCAAGAGCATAGCAAAATATGCTTCCTTGTCTTCTTTATACAGAGTGAGCCTTGCCTTGATAGATCTCATCAGTTCTGCGGGAAATTTTTATACCCCGGTACAGTTACCTAGACAGTGGGGCATACCGAAAATCATAGAACCATGGGAGTACAAAGACGGATACTTCTCAGCGCTGGCAATATCAGTGACATCAAACAGTGGCTTCAAAGACTGTACATATTCAGAAGCATCTTTCCACTCTGATCAACCAAGCACATCGATGTCACAGTCCGAGGTAGCAAGCTCCACAGTGACTGCTTTTTCAGTTCCAGAAGGCGAGACAACATTAGATACTGGCTGTTCCATCTCGTCGCCACGTCTTGCACCAGACGTAGTGCGTCCTTCACCATCTTCGTTTGGCACTCCTCAGGCCTTTTTTGAGCTGATGATTTGTGCTTGTAATGTCCCACAACATGCCTCACATCCTTGCACAGGCGATGAATGGCCGGTGAACGGGATCTCGCGCCATTAAGGCCACGGTCCCACTGAATGTGGCAGTTTAGGTACTTTTTGGCAGGTCATTACTCATCTCCCTTTAAATACTGCTTTGTGGGATTGATGTCTTTCGAAAGGCAATGCAATTCTCTTTCATTTGATATTAAATATGCGTTGGTTTTTACTGTTCATGCGCATTTGTAGCGTTGCGAATATGATGGCGCGGACCCTCACTTGCTCCACTAGTTCATGTCTTATGAACGATCCATTAAAGATAGCACGGTTCCAATATAGCAGTTTTGTTAAGATGATGTCGGAGCAGAATGTAACGATACACTTTTTTGGTATTTGCGCTACTTTGTTTTTTTCATCCCTCCAAATATTGCCCTAAAATTGACATTTTTCAGCACAAATATGTTTTTAATGACACGCGGTAGGGCACTGAAATTAGCTACAGATGTAGTGCTTATAATTGGTAATATGCAGAAAAAAATATAATGTTGTGCAAAATATTTTGTTTAGATATTTTATATCAGACGTAGCACTTTTTTGTGCTTCGAGTAATGGTACTTCAAATGCCGCTGAGGATATAATTAAACTATGGTAAAATCTTTTATAACATTTAGAGCTACAATGGTTGCCCAGGAGGTGGACGATGGCGTTTTTTCGTTTTTAAAGTCATAACGCTCCAGGAGCGTTTCAAACTTGCCTATTTTGATGCGTATCTTTTTGGACATCAAACAGATTTATTGGCATCTAATAATATTTATTGTTTGGAATAGATATACATTGCGATGTATTAAATGTTCACAATTATCTTGCGTTGGTTTCTTAATAGGTGTAGAGCTTAGCTAATTTTAAGAACAATTAAAGAATGGGTGTTTTGCTGCGCTACCGGGCGGATGGCAGACAAACTGCTGACTTCTAATGTTCAAAAAATTTTCGAGGGCGGCGTTGGCGTCTGTATCATCATCAATCTCCGTGTCGATTTACCCTAACATTTAAAAAATATATTGGAAGATTTGCTATCGATAACTGAATGGTCTAACTACTGGGTCAGGCTAATAAATCTAAGACAAATAATTACACAAGCGTAGCGAGGTATAATGTGTTCATTTTTCGATATGATTGAAATAAATAAACAATGAAGACGAAGAGGAAAAGAATACACCCGAGCTCACTTTATGCCTAGAGTCACTAAATGAGCTTTAAAGTATCGGCACTCCGTTCCCCAAAATTGCTTTGGGCGCCGCCATTTTGGGTCTTGCTCAGAGTAAACGCAACCGCCGATCATCGTGATCCAAAAGTACGACTTCCTCAGCGTTAGATGCGGTGCTAGGAAGCTGATGCAATGTTGCAATGCTCTGTCGCGGGTTGTTTAAACTTTCGTGAGGGACGGAAAAACGTTTCCTGTGATTTTAGATAAAGCTCCATATAACCGGCAACTACGATTTTAAGCCGCAATATGGCCAAGTGTCGTTACTCTGAACCGTAGCTAATTTACTGGCACAAACGGGAACAATGAAGAAGGGGCAGGTGTCAAAAGGTATTGGGTTGTGGAGGAATCCACGGGGCTTACGTCATGGCCCCTCCAGGTATTACAAGCTTCTTGAACAAGAGCATGAATAGTGTCATTAAATAAGCTACGCTTCAGAGTAGCTACACTTGGCCTTATTGTGGCTTAAAGTCATGGTTGCAAGTTATTTGAAGCTTTATCTGAAATCACAAGAAACGCTTTTCCGTCCTCCACTTTCATCAGTTTGCGACAAAGCAAAGCAACATTACATGGGCTTCCTAACACCGAATCTAATGCTGAGGATGTCGCACTTTTGAATCATGACGATCGGCAGTTGCGCCTGCTCTGCACTAGCACCAAGATGGCGGCGTTCACAACACTGTCGGGGAAGAGAGTGCCAATACTCTAAGCGCAGCTCATTGATTGGCTCTAGTTCCCGTGAAACTCCTTTTCCCTGACTGAAACTGAAAGTAAATATGAATAATACACCATTATTATAGCTTATTTAGTTATAACCAAATACACATAATGAGAGGAGGAAGCGGGTGTAGGAGAAACGCGGGTTTTATGTGCGACCGTTCTAACCGTCTCAAAAGAGAGAACGCACGAGCTTGCGCTGGTTTAAAAAAAAAAGGCATCCAAAGAAAAGAGGCGGCACGCTGTGTTCTTTGTTATTATGGTCTAATTGCAAATTGCTGTGTGTATGTTTATACAGCCTGAAGTTAGTCTGCCTTAGCGGGCGCCTGGTGTCTCAGCTGTAGATAAGCAATTTAGCCAGTGCGGTAGAACCGCAAACTTGGGGTCTTGAACGTGCACCACGGAGTAGTGATACACGACCGCACGCCGGTACGATGCTCTTCCAGATCGAAACGGGCAGGGGCGGGGTGGCTTCTGCAGCACGAGCTTTCGCTCCAAGGGCTCCGAGCTGGTGTGCGCTAGAATAGACCATGCACTCGGCCACAAGTATTTGAAGATCGATGATGGACGTCGATCGTCTCGAGGTAATGTAACGTAATAACATTATATAAATAATAAACTTGTTGAAGGACTGAACGACTCAATTTTTCAATTCTTGGATTGTAAGATGGCGGTAGCCTATAGTACTTACTGTTGATGAAGAGCAATATGAGATGACGAGGTAATGATCAAATGATGAGGCTCTATGAGGACGACGACATTAGTGGGTGTCGAACCACAACGTACAGTGCCAGATTTGTTTCAATTATCGTGTACCCAAATACTTTCTTCACCCGCAACAGTATATGGTAGAATCAATGAGGATGCTGCTTTACAACTGTACGTGGGACAGGAAAACTGCACTGTGCAGAAGTGCGGCTTATTCGTTAATATGAGAGACGGATTTCTAGCAGCATTCCCTGATTGACTACGTGGAACAAATTGCCTTGTTGACGTAAAGTGTCCCCGCTCCAAAAGATTCTTGAAGCATACTTAAACCGCAAAGGAGTATGAGACGAAAAATAAAAAAAGGAGTCTGGTGTGAAAGGTCCAAATCACCACCATAGCTTCTACTGTCAAATACAAGGGCAGTTACACAATACACAAAGAGAGTTTTGTGATTTAGTTATGTTTACACTTAAGGGCATTGATATCCAACGTATTCAGAGAGATGATACCTCCTGGTCAACCAACATAGAGCCTTTTCTACTCAACTTTTACATGGAAGGCCCGACTTCCGCTGAAATTCCTCACGTAGACGAGTCGTCCGACCGAATAAACTGCCATTGATCCCGACCTGGGAATCTCTCGATCTTTGTTTGTAGGCCATAGTATCATGAGATCGAGGGGTGTTTTCTTCGTCCGCCGAATATTGCTTCGGCTGGTTTTTTTCGGTGCAAGATGAGACCGTCGCGTGCTGCCGAAACAAGAACCTGGCGATTCTTCACTGAACTGCTTCTTCCGTAAACTTCAAAAGGGCTTTTTTTTTTTTTTTTTCGTTTTGCACACCATCTGTTCTGCTGCTTGCCCGTTAGTTGCAGGATGGCATGCCTGATGCCGGTTTTTTTTTCTTCAAAAACTTGTTTTTTTATTATAAGCAAGATTTGGCGCGTTATCAAAGAAAAGTATTTTCGGCAGGGCAAAAGTAGGTAAAAGAGACCTAGAACGTCAATGACGTGTTTGGACTTCGTGGCAAGCATCGTGTAAACTTCCAGCCACTTAGAGTACGCATCGCGCATGACTCTGCAGATGTGAATACGTTTCGCCACCCACCGACTGAATAGTGGATCGTTTTCAGTTACAGTTCATGATGGCGTTCGACTCAAGTAAGACTTCGAGTCTTTCCACAAAGTTAGCCCAGGTGCCAGGGCTTTTGTCGAAAGCAGTAAGTGTTCGAAACGTCGACAACGTCGATAGCCACGTCTTGTGCTTGAGACTGGACACTTAATATTGCTGAGAAGAAACCTGCTTCTTCGTCTGCCATGAGTCGTCCGATATCAGGTCATCACCGCAACACCATCTCCCGAAAAAACAGTTAGCAATCACTTTCTACTTATAAATTCCCGAACGCTCATAACTTGCCGTCGCTAAAGGCCGTTCATTCATAGCGTCTTCATTGCAAATAAACGTCTTCCTATTTCTTCTGATGGCTTTCATCATATTCCTCCTAAGCTGTACTTACAACGTTATGTGTGTCGGCACTTCCGAAAATATTGCAAGGGCGTTTGTTTTCTGGGAACCCCTATAATGTAACAACCTTTACAGCATCTTCCGGACCCCGTGAAACACAATATTTCGTGACGTTATTTTAGTCGTCATTAGAGAGTTTTAGTAGATCGTGTTTTCAGGCCACACTAATCGTAGCGGGAGCTCGCGCTGCCACTTGGATGCATGCTCTGAAGCGCGCGCTCGTAGCGGTAGCGGGCCTTTGAAAACGATCTACTAAAACTCCCTATTAATATGGTGAGGTAAGTACCGTAAATCGCGAAGCAGTTTACTTAACTTCCACTTCCACTGGTGTCTTGGAAGACTGAGTCATATTGAGTCTACTGAGCGTGGATTCCTGCAGAGAACATTTTCATTGATAGAATATTGACACGCCAATCAACATTTGATTCCTTCTTGGTAAGATTTATTGCGAAAGCCCGATACAACCGCCGAACCGCATCTACCTATATCAGAGAACAATTTATACCCAGCCTGACATTCTTGCATACATCCGTTTGATGGGCCACGCTAGTTGAGCTAGCTGAGCACAGCTGGCAGCGGCGCGAGCAAGGCCACGAGGGGAACGTGATGGTGCTCGAGCTATCCCACTGCGAACCAATAGACCCTTTCCGGAATTCAATCTGGCAACTTTGATCACTATCATCATCTGAAAAATGGCAAATGTGCGATACTAATGGCGGCCTTCTGTTTAGTGATGAAGGAAGAAGTTGAAGATACTCCTAAGCAGATAACTCGATGCCTATACATTTTAGACGTCAGCGCGGCGTGAAGCAGGAATTGGCTGCAAGAGCTGCGTAAGCGCTTATTTTTAACTCTGGTCCAGTCCATCTGTTAGTAGCCCACACTTGGCTTCAAACCCCCTTGATGTATAGAATTTTGTCGAGGCGTCTATGTCGGCTGGCGTTTCGTTTTGACTGATTGCATCTTTTTCGCCATCGACACTGAGATTGAAAAAGAACTGTGCAGTGAAGCGCGCGTTCTCGTTTACCGTTGACTTGCGAAAGTGGCGGTGCCCCACAAGATACTGCAGACCACAGGTTCATTGCCGCCATTAGTACGGTTAAAGTTAAACTGCCATTTGAGTCACCAGATGGCACTGAATTCCGGAAAGGGTCTATAGGTCTGTTCGATTTGGCCAGAAAGTTCTGAACTAGTTCTGTCCGAGTTCATGTGCAGGAGTCGTGCAGCGGCGGCGCAGAACCAGTGCAGCTGCCGCGCTAGGACTGGCGCTGTGATCGGCTTTCCGAGCGGAAGCACTGGGTGTCGTCCGGATCTGTTGGCTCTTGTTTCTAAACGCCAAGTTTTATGCTATATTTATTTGTTCGTGGGTTGATGAGACAATTTGTGTTTCCTTAGCTTTAAAGTATAATAACAGAACCTTTTCTGTGATTATTTTTTATTCGCGTACTAAAAACGTTTTCTGCACGAAATGTGTTTCTGTCTGTATTTTTAACGGCCGTTCGGTTTCTCTCATTTCCATAACCGTTCGTGTCCTTCACATTCATTTGGCAATACTAGATTCATTTCTAGTCTCTCCAGTGTCGCATTTCTACGATATATTCGCGGCATCGGGATGATTTTGCGTCGGGAGTCACTGGCGGCAGCGCGCTGTCGGTAGCGGTCACCTCGAAGACGAAGGCCTGACGATGGCGTTTTGGCCAAGACAGTTATCGACCGAAACTATCGCGTCAAGCTAAAGCGTTTATGCTGATTCTCAAGAAAGCACTGCATGGAACTACCAAGCCAATCCCGATTCTCGGCATCGTTTTTCCCAGGCACGTTATTGGGCGTCCAGATACCAGCGGACAAAGCGCGTAGTACTATCCTCAGCTACGGAGCATGCGAGGGCCAATGTACTAAATCCCAGACCTCTGCAATATATCGGAGTCGTCAGTACGCATCCAGGAACAACTGAAAGCGGGGACAATCAAGAGTGCAATACCTTTCCCGGGCGGGTAAAGAAGAATATCAACACTGTGCACCCCCACATAACATTAAAAAAAAACAATTTACGTGATCCAGTATTTCAACACTTACCACAGGGAGCCAAACCTACACGAGCAGGTGCTTAGAACGCTTTCAGAATATCATAATCAATCAAACTCCTTATGATCTCAATCCCGCTTCCACCGCGGGTACGTAATTATCATAATTGGGAGGAAATGCAACGTCCGTACCGGCGTTATTGTTAAACATCGCAGACATTTCAGCAAGAGCCGCGAAAAATGGCACCGCGAGCAGAGACGGACGAGGAGTGTCGTCTTCTATCGCCGTCTGCTCTTGTCGTCTGCTTCTGCACGGACGCTGAACTGACTCTGGAGCCGGTGCAAGATTTTGAGGAACTGGGTCTGAACTCGTTCAGAACTTGGATGAATCGAACGCGCCAGTGCAGCGGCCGGGCAACTTCCGGTTGAATCGAATGCGCCAGTTCCTGCACTGCTGAGCTATAGTCGGTTGGAAGCTAAGAAAAAACCGGAAATGCCTCTCAGAGGAAAATGTAATCCTACGCCGAGAAACGCCAGCCAATCGTTTTCATGACGTCACGATTCCGTGGACCAATCGCGATCCTTTTGAAGAAAAAGAAAAGCTCAACATGGCTGCTGGCCTTAGCAACGCGACGCTAGTTTCTCGTGACAATTATTCTGCTTTTTTGCACCGTGTTTTACGTGCCCGAGGTTACGCCACGAAATCTTAATGGTATCGGCTTGCGTTTGCAGCAGTTTTTGCGCGACAGCGTGAGAATCCAGCGACGCTATCGCCAACGAAAATTTCGAAGCGGGCGCGAGGCTTAGCACTGCTGAGAGGTATGTTAGACGGTATGTTAGACAGTATCTTGGACAGAAAATGAATTGGGAAGACGGTACATTGGACATGACTTTCTTTCTTTACTAAACAGCTATTTCGTTCACAAAAACGTATTCTAACTTATTTAAATGTCCTGAATGATTTAAATAAATATTGTAGTAGTTTAAGACACGTTTCCTGGAGGAAGAAAAAGCAACGTTGCTAGCGAACTACTTTCTCGACGGCGGAGGCACTTCAGATGGGCGCCATGCGCTTGTGGGTGGAGCTAAAAGATTGTTCTTAGGTTGCATTCGACTATAGTTCAGCCAGTTCAGGCGAATCAAACAGACCTAATGTTTCGGCCACCCCACTAAAGCCCCTGGATATGTTTTCGTTTGTCTTTGCAAGTAGCGCCAAATGCGCGAGCGCACGTGGCCCAGGTCTCGAGCGGCCCTTGGAAGCAAATGGCGGCGCAGCACTGAAATGAGCGGCCCTTGGAAGCGAATGGCGGCGGAGCACCCGCTCGTGGCACGTGTCTTGCGCATTTCCACAACAATGGTTGGTGGTACTTGTGAAAACACTTTTATCAAGGGGCTTTACACCCCACGGGTGCGTGTCGCCATCTATTGGTTGAACTAACGCCTTGTTCAAGATGGCTGCCAAGGTGCAACCCCACCGTGCACGACGTTTTGGTGCTTTTCTGACGGCCTATAACTTTATTTCTGAATACCTTACAATTATAAAACTAATGTCATATAAAAGAGCTGGTTTTGAGCATTACTTTAATGTCTCAATATTACAATTATTTTTAGTCGTTATTTAATTATTTATTTTTTAATAGACCACCGTCTCTAATATTGAAAAAATCATTTCTCGAGTTATAACGTCCCATTGTCCACGATATTTTACGTGAGCGTACGGTTGGATATAATTAATTGAAAAAGAAAGCAACAAACTGTACAGATAATGTATATTTTGAAATAGAAAATAAAGTTTGAAATTATAATAGTTTAAGGGGCTATAAAAACTGAATCACGTGAACTAATCAAAATAACGAGACATTAAATTACGAAGCATCCTTTGATATTACATTTTCCAGAACTTCCATATTGATATACTGCGCGTTAAGAATGTTATAGGACTTCAAACTTTTCCCATTCAGTTACGGCAAATTGCAGTTTCTTAATATAAAATCCAGATGGTGACACGTGTTCAAGAATAGCTTGATATGCATTTTCCGTCGTGTGCCGCTTGGAACGCCACGTGAAAGACAAAAAAAGCGCCAGATGTCAGAGTGACAGATGCCTGGATGACCGCAGTAAGCGAGCCAGACGCGTCAGAACAACAAGCGCGAGGTTGCGGGTGCACCACAGCTGCTTTGGCGCGCGTTCTACTGTGCGTCCCTACACATTCCTAATGATACTCTAGTAGGGCTAAACTAGAGGCCCTAAATAAGCCACGCTTCAGAGTAATGCCACTTACGAATATTGGTGCTTAAATTCATGGTTGTTAGTTATCTGAAGCTGTATCTGAAATCACAGGAAACGGTGTTCCTTCCTCCACAAATGTTTAAAAAGTTCACGACAATGCAAAACAATATATTACATGAGCTTTCCAACACTGGAAATAATGCGGGGGAAGTCGCACTTTTTAATCATGGCGATCGGCAGTTGAGTCTGATTTGTACAAAACATAAAGACGGCGGCGCCCACAACAATATCGAGGAAAGTTGTGCCGATACTTTTGATCGTATCTCATTTAGTGACTCTAGGCTAAACCAAGTGCGGTGGGGGATCATTGGCCGATAACAAAAATAATTGTGGTTGTGGGGATATTTATACAGCGTATATAGTTGGTCAGTCATTTCAAAGTTGCGACGAGTCACTCGCTGTAGGTGAGAAATTTAGCCAGTGCACTACAGCCTCGGGTTTAAACTGCACCACGCAGTCGTGATACACGACCACACGCCGGTACGATGCTCATCCAGATCGAAACGGGCAGGGGTGGGGATTTAACCCAGGATCCCTGGGTTCTGCACCGCGAGCTTTCGCTCCACGTGCTCGGAGCTGGTGTGCGTAACCCACTCGGCCACCGATCCCCCGATTATTGGCCGAATAATTGGGGTTGTGTGAATATTTAGACAGCGTGTAGTTGATCAGTCATTTCAAAGTTGGGACGAGTCACTCGCTGTAGGTGAGAAATTTAGCCAGTGCAGTGCAACCGCTAGCCTGGGGTCTTTAACGTGCACCACGCAGTAGTGGCACACGACCGCACGCCGGTACCATGCTCATCCATAGTGAAACGGGCAGAGGTGGAGATTGAACCTATAGGATCCATGGGTTCTGCAGCGCGAGCTTTCGCTCCGCGTGCTCCGAGCTGGTGTGCGCTAGCCAAAGGCTCTGCGCTAGCCCACACGGCCAGCGATCCCCCCTGATCATTGGCCGAGTATGCCGGCGCACCGCAGATCGGAGCACGTGGATAAATGCGCGAGCGCGAGCTCCATTCAAAGCACGGAGCTCACGCTGCAGAGCCTGCAGGGACTATGAGTTCAATCACCCATCTGCATCGTACAGGCGTGCGATCGTGTATCACTACTGCGCGACGCACGTTAAAAACCCCGAGCTAACGATTTTACTGCACTGGCTAACTTTATAATATACAACGGGTAACAATGTCGTAACAATGTGTCCTTAGCTGTGCATTCTTTTGAGAGTCAATTGGGAGTTGCACACTGCAAATGCAGCCTTTTTTTGGTATGGATAGAGATGAACGAGGTGCTAACACATTCCTCCCCGTGATCTTTGATAGCTCGTGCCTCGAGCATCTCACGTGCAAACGGATTCTTGTTTGTTGCCAGAATGGTGATGTTGCTGAATGCTGCACTGCAATTGCGAATCTTGGGGAGGCGCTGCGAGCGCTGCAAGAAAGAAGACGTGGTTTCTAAAAGCTCCGTAGGAATTGGTCGCCCACTGCGGAAATCGCGGTCTAATAGAGTCATAAAGTTGCCCGGAAGCATATCGAGACCTCCGGACCTCGGTGAGCTGTCTCGCCCAACGTTCCTTTCTACCCTTAATTTTTGGAAAGACCTGCAAGAGCATCGCCTGATAGTTAGGCCTAACGAGGATTCGCCGAGCAATGCTGGCACGCAGCCGACGGAGGCAGCTGTGGTAGGGCACGTCGCTCTCCCGGCTGACCCCCAGCGCGCTGCGTCGCCCACGCCAACAACCATGTCGCAACTATTCCTTACCACGCCCTTGACAACCCAAGCCAACATTCAAGGTGACAATCTACCCAGTGCTCTGAGTACTGGCCACCCAACATACACGACTACAGACGGTGGTGACCCCATGGAATTCCAGGCCCCCAGCGGCTCTGGGAACACAGTGAAAAGGACGTATCAAGACCCCATGTTCCAGAAAGACTTGGAGAAACTGGAGGAACCAACAAAAAAGGTAAGGGCCACCCCAGGAAATCCCTCCAGTCCCTATCCCACCCCTTCCCCCTCACAATCGTACCGTGTTCACATACGTCCCCTCACACGACATGACATCACTTCGGTTCCAACGAAACGAATTCAACAAGTTATTGACCGCTGCCTGGGCACTACTGGTTACAAAGGCTACGTCGTGTACAAGTCGACTAACTCAATCACCGTACACCTGGCCTCCCTAACAGACGCACAAAAAATGTGCACATTGACAGTGATACCACTATCAGAAGACCAACAACTGCCAGTACAGTCGTACTTTGCATCGGGACCTAACATTCAGAAATGCGTTATATACGACATTGACCCGGAAGACACCCCTGAAACCATATGTCATGAATTGACATCCCATTCACACACCGTGCTCACTACCCGATTTATGGGAAAGAGTCGCACTTGCCTAGTGACGGTACAAGGCCCCGAGCGTCTTCCTGAGCGCTTCTTCTACTATGGCCGCGTCCTGCACCCGAAACCCTACCTCCCAAGGGCAATATTCTGCTATCGGTGCTATAAACAAGGTCACATGCAAGCATTCTGCCCCCAGCGTAATATCGACCCAGAACGGACTACACCAGAGGGACAACCGCGATACAGATGCGGCCTGTGTAAATCAGATGACCATGACATGACGGCCCCAAACTGTCCGATGAAACAGAGGGCCACAGCCCGGTTGCGTCAGACCGTGCGTACGATAGGGCAGACGGTCCCCACTTACAATCGCTATCAGCTGCTTGATAACGCGTCGGAGGGACCACTGGAAGAAAATACATCCGGGTCACAGCAACCCCTATATTCGAGTGTACTCAAAAGAAACAAACGTCCGCGAGGGCGGCCCCAACATGAAGCAGAAGCTCCACATCAGCCGGAGGATGACATCGACGCCCAGATAGAGGCATTATCCAAAGAGCTCGAGCGCCTTCGGAGACACAAAGAGTTGGTAACCGCACGACGACAAAAAACAGGAGCAACGGTGCCTACATCGTCCGGCGAAACAAGTGCACAGACTAATGCACCACATCAATCACAAAAAGCCCCTCAAGTAGTCTGGACAGCCATCCTAGAACGCCTCACTGAGATGACACGACTCATTGAGGACTGTTTGCACCATGTCTAACCCCATGGTGCGTCCTTCACAAGACGGAATTATACAGTGGAACTGTAGGGGCCTTACCTCTAAAATTGGAGAAATCAAAACGAAACTCCTGTACAACAAGCTACATGCATGGGCTTTTCTTCTCCAAGAGCACAATAAACTATGTAATTTATCCCAGTTTATTGGGTACGATCATCCATCTATCCCTGATCAGCGCGTAACCTCAACTATGTCAGCACCGGGAAAAGCAGCAATATATGTATCGGCTAGAATACCACAAACGTCCATTGATCTTGGAAAATGGTGTAACTGTAACCAAGAAGTTGTCGGTGTGCTCACATGTCCTGTCAAGACACCTGTCATTCTTATATCATTCTACGCTAGACCACGACGCACTAGAGTCAACCTGGGATGGATACGGCACCTCCGCTCAACGTATCCGGGGGTCCCTATCCTCGTGGGCGGAGACTTCAATGCTCCCCACAGGGAATGGGGATACCAGTACAACACCCGAAGAGGGGATCAAGTTAGGAATACCATGGTAGACGCCGCATTCACACTACTCAACCAGCCGGGGGTATCAACCTGCATTGCATCAACGACCGCTAGGACCCATGCCCCCGACCTCACTTGGTGGATTGGCCCTGGAGTGCCGCAATGGCGCGCGGAACCAGACACCTGGGGCAGTGACCACATGCCAATAAAGATCGGCCTTCACAGTGCTTGCCTCAAAAAAATCCGGCGTCGGGTGACGGTCACACACTGGGATAAGCTTCGAGAAGCATCGGCCACGATGATCCCTACTGATCCTACGGAGCTCCTTCCAGCTCTGCAACAGCTCCTTCGGGATTCGATCATCACTACGACGGTGGATGAAGACCAACCACAACCAGACCTTACCCTTCTACAGCTATGGGCAAAGCGCCGGCAGGCAGACGTGGCTGCGTCTAGGAACCCAACTACGCCGGGTGGTCGATCTGGTGTCAACCATCTTGCGGCTGAAGCGCGCCGGCACGAAAAACGGCTTTCCAGACAGCGGTGGTATGAGTGGTGTGATAGTCTTGGGACCGGTACTGGAAACAAAGCTCTATGGCGCACATATCACTCCATGGAGCAAGGGGGAAAACAGCCCGACCCAGCTGCGTGTGTTCGTCTCGCACTGCAAACCACACCGAAAGATTTTGCAACTTATGCGGCTCGAACATTCTTCCCCAAATATGACCAGACTTCACCCATTCAATGCCCCGATATTGACGAGCCCGACTCCACCTCCCAGGCAGACATTTCTAGTCCTTTTAACATGGCTGAACTTATTGCGGCGATTGAAACTGCTAAGAAACGCACGACCCCCGGTCACGATGGTGTCCCTACTGAGGTGTTCCAAAACCTAGAAGGTCCGGCTCTTGACACACTTCTAGAGGCAATCAATCAAGTATGGGAGACAGGAGATATCCCCTCTGACTGGAAACATTCCATTGTTGTTCCTATCCCGAAGCCAGGAAAGACACCCGACAATCTCCAAGCGTTACGACCGATTTCGCTTACACCAACGATTTGCAAGCTTGTAGAGAGGATGCTGGCCACACGAGTATCCTGGTGGCTCGAAAGATACGGAAAATATCACCCCGCACAAATCGGCTTCCGACCGTACTTGGGGACCGAGGAAGGCCTGTCGATTCTAGCGGACGACATCATACAGGTGTCACCTCACAGTCAGCTTGTACGCACGGTGGTAGCTTTAGACATTGCCAAAGCGTACGACAATATTGATCACAGAGTCATAATGAGCAACCTCATAGAGCTGGGGCTTCCTCCGCGGGTCACACGATTTGTTTACTCCTTCCTTAGGAATCGAACATTTGCTATAAGGGTGGATGGACAACAAGAAGGATGCTTTACGTCCAATAGGGGGGTCCCCCAAGGCTCCGTCTTGGCTCCACTTCTTTTTAACATTGCACTTATACCTCTGGCATGGCAACTCCATCGGGTACTGGACGTCATATTTCTCGTCTATGCTGACGACGTCACATTATGGACAACTCACAAGGACCTCTCTAGGCAAGCCAAACAACTTCAAGAAGCCCTTGACATTCTTTTGAGTTATTCACAACGAGCCGGGCTGGAAATTTCTTCGCAAAAATCTAGCTACGTTGTGGTAGCAAACAAGGCGGGACGTAAGAAATTTACCCAGGCCCCCTTTCAACTCAGGCTGGGTGCTATAACAATACCTGAGACTACGAATGTCCGGATATTGGGCCTGGATATACACCAGTCAGGAAGTGGAACTCAATGGCTCCGAAAGATTAAGCAAACATCTGCTACCACTCTCCATCTCATTCGACGCATAGCACCGAAAGCGGGTGGTGCCCGTACAGACATTGCTCGACGGCTGGTGCGTGCCATCTTGCAACCGCGAATAATTTACCAAGCGCAATTCCATCGACTCACGGCGGCACAGTGGTCACAATTGGAAACCATTAATCGTGACGCAATGCGCGCCATCACGGCGCTACCTCGGATTACTCCAATTCCAACCCTACAGGAACACGCGAGTCTCAACACAATCACGGAACTCATCTCTCAGCGAGAACAGGCAAGGGAAATTAAAAAACAGTTTGTACCAGCGGTTGCTGCGCTACATGCGCATTTTCAACGTGGCCCCCCGCTGAACATGCAGTCGGAGACGATACCTCCATGGAAATTCACCTACATTACCACCAACAAACCGACCAAGTTACGACGTCGCGATCAGGGGGGCACACCCTCCCAACGTCCCTGCCCCGAAACCCAACATGACGACCACTGTCAAGTTTACACGGATGCAGCGATCTTCCCAGACGGTGGCCGAGTCTCATTCCTCAGCTCCACACATACATGCATCCAGGGGCATCAGCGATATACATCTCAGGAAGCCGACCCACTTGTCATGGAACTACAGGCCATTCACGACGCCATACAAGCAGTGACCACCAAGCTGCCGACAATCCGCCATCTTCACATTTTTACAGACTCCTTAGCGGCAATTCGAGAGCTCAAAAAGGTTTCCAAAGCAATGGAACTGTGTCAAAGGATACACACCCTTCACCGCAATACTTCGACCTGCATTAAGGTGTACTGGATTCAAGGTCATGCCACGAACCAATACAACCTTGCAGCTGATCAACAGGCACACTTTCCATCTGATCCCGATCTCCCTCCCCTCCCCCTCCCGTCCGAACCCCTTTCCCTCCTCCACGCCTGTAAACACTCTCTCCGGCAGGACACACGCGCTCTTATCCCCCCGTGTGTCTGCTCCCTCCCCCGTTATCTCACCAGGGTGGAGGAAGTTGTGCTTCGGAGACTGCGGGCTGGGGTGGCCCTTACACCGGCTGTAACCTGCACATGGAGCTCTCCACCCGGCACACGACGGGCAACATGCCCCAAGTGTCCCCTAGACGCGACGGAAGCGGATGTGCGTCACCTTATATGGACTTGTCCTGGCTTACAGACTGAGCGCACTCGCCTACTTACAGCTGCAGGTCTCCAACACAGTGCACCCACCAGCTACCATAAGTGGCTGCATGACAACAACTATCACAAGACATTGCTTCAATTCATCCATACCACAGGTCTTGTAGCATACATATAAGACATTTATGCCTAAAGGCAACCCCCTACGTAATAAAAAAAAAAAAAAAATTGCGAATCTTACAATGAGCTGGTAAAGGTAGTGCTGCTGTGCCCTTCACAGGTGCTGAACGTTCTCTGCTTCCGTCGTTTATGCAACGGCCTGTTTGTCCAATGTGGTATTTACCGCACAAAAGGAGAATGTGATAGACAACTCCTATTTGGCACCGGGAAGCTCTTGTTCTATGGGAAGTGTCGCATGTTTTCCTTTGGTTTTTTGGAAACATACACAGAGAGTATGCGTTGTTTGGTGCTGAGCAAATTACTTGATTATTCGGTCTTCCTGCGATATTTTCTTATCTTGTGGGTAATCCCGTGGATGTATAGTATAACGACGTTCTTTTTTTGGGTATTTTATTTTTCTTCTGAGCCTGGGCCGTTGTGCTTTCAATTTCTTGCATATGTCGCGTAGTCTGCATCGCGTAGTCTGGAAATCTATTTTTGAAAGCTTTCATGGCTTCTTTTAAACAAACCTGTTAAGCATGAAAAAAAAAAAAAACACCCTGTATTTTGTTTTACAACCACCTCGGTGTTAAAATAGAACACGGAACATTAAACCGTCTTAGTGGCTCCTAGCCAACGCGTTGGCCAATGAATTTATATTTGTCGGGTTCGAATACCGGCCGAAGTGGCCGCGTTTTGACGGAGGTCAATTTGAGATTTCGGTTGTAGGTCAAAAGGGGTCCGGTGGTGGATATGAACCCGCGATTGTTTTGCTTGTTTTGCTGGGGCCTGTCAGATGATCGTCGTTGTTTTGGATCGTAAACCTCTGAGATATTATTTGCACCGTTTTACCCTAGTTCAGAGCGAATTTAAAGCTAAGGGCTGATGAAGCCAATGAAGCAGTGCAAAGGTCATGCAGTTCGTTTTTGTGCCTTTGCGATTGGGCTAAAGAAAGTGCAGTGGGGGATCGGTGGCCGAGTGTTTTGGCGCACTGCAGCTCGAAGCACGCGGAGAAATGCGCGAGCGCGAGCTCCGTTCAAAACACGGAGCTCACTCTGCAGAACCTGCACGAGCCCTGAGTTCAATCCCCCCTCTAGATGAGCATCGCACCGGCGTGCGGTCGTGTATCACTACTATACTCCATCTAATGAGTTGCGTGCAGCAGACGCAAAAGCACAGGTGCGAGTGTGTGGCTTTCAGATTTACTTCCCTTTCAAGAGCACTCGCAAAAGGCAAGCACATGTGAAAGCCATGCGCCCGCACCGTGCCTTGGCCTTTGCTGCACACAATTCCTGAGACACAGTATACGTGATGCACGTTAGACCCCCGGCTAGCAGTCGTCCTCTCATCTACGGCTATATTGTTCTCAAACAATGTAGCTGTACGAAATACCTGGTGTCTAAAATATAACGATTAATTTTTAATGCGCCATGACATTGCATTTTAATGTGCGCGCGTGTTCGCGTTTTGGTTTTTGTTTACACCTTCGATTAGGCGGCTCTTACTTCTGATGAAAGAGTGTATAGCTGTCGGAGTTTAGGGAAAATATTGTATAACCCAAAAATAAACACGCCAACGCAAAACGCACAAATGTTGCGCTTTTCATTAAAAAAAAAATAAGAACGGTTATGACAATTGTCTTTTAAACTCAATAGAAGTTTGCGCCTAAATTACTTTAGGTATGAGCGTACCAAAGGCTATAAAAGCGAGCTCCACGATTTGAACGGCTCTACCAACCCCGTGCGCTTGCCCACTGGAAGATTAGTTCAGGGCAGCATGGTCGTACTTGTTTACAAGCACAGATATGCTGCGAGCGAACCGGAATCTATGGGTTCCGCTTCGCTCGCACCTCTGCTGAAACCAAATACTTCAGTGTATTTGGTGAAACAAAGCTTACCTTCTTCATGTGTGCAAAGCCCTCAGTTTTCTCGAGACTGCACGCATTTCTATTATTACTGGTTTCGTTTGTAGTCCTCCTACGATTCATCTCGTGCTCTTTTGTGTGCGGCGTGCATTAGACACCAAGGTAACCCAAGAGCAAACTATTTCGCTTATTGCAGAAAAACTAATGCTAGTGGCCACGCCTGTCACAATCAGCGCACTTCACATATGGTTGGTAGTCTAGGTAACCATGTTGTTCTTCGAGAAGAACTGCGACGGTATAAAATCACTTGGCAGAAAACACTCTGTCATCACGCGCTCAGTTGCAAACACTTGGCAGCCAGTGAATACTCATCATCCGAGCCAAGATTATAAGTATCTGTCAGCAGGTGGAGTTTTTCTATTGACCCAGAATTAGAGTGTTTCCTATTTTATATTGTAAGCAATTAGGAGACAGCTACACCAAGCCTCAAGGTACTAAGGTAGTAATATGAATATTCAAACGTTACGGCCTGAGCAATATGAGAACTTTCGACGCACCCTTAATCAGCAGTAAAAGCGTATGCCCAGCACGCTCTTTCAGTTCACGGAATTCTCCTTATACTGCAGCACGGATGTTGCGCCCGTTATACGTTACGATGAATTTCGCACATTCATCGAGTTTCTCCAGTCACGGCACATTACGTCCAGCATAGCTGAAATGTTCACAGCACTGTGACTGGCAGCCACGTGTCGAGTGTTCATTGTGAACCACTTCATCGTGAATTTTGGAGTGAAAAGATGGCAGGTGAAGCTCACGTAACCTTCATTCGCGAGCGATGTCCACATGTCGGTTGTGAAGGCAACAGCGGTGGTGCCGCCTTCAAACGCACTGTTGAGCTCTGCCTTTCACTTCTTTCGGGTGTCGTCATACATCCGTGGCACAAGCACGAGCGAGAGTGTTTAGCGGAATGGTAGGCGATATTTGGGAACGTCATCTGTCAGAAGTTCTTTGAAGCCGCGGTCTTCCACATGTGCTGTAAGGCTGTATACCAAGCGTCACCATGGCGGCCACCTTGTTATTTAGCGCTCGCACCCTCACCGTCACCGTCAGCGTGGGTTGATCAGCAGTAATCCGACGACACTCTTTCAACAACGCAGGATCAGGATGTAGTCTAGATGTTTGACAAGGGGCGTTGCCGTACCTATGGGCGCTTTAAGCGTTGCCTCGCATGCCGTATATTGCGCCATCAACGCCGTCATTTTCGCAAAATATTTCCAGCCAGTGCTCCTCTCTGTTCGTTTTAGTGCCGATTCCCGTTCGTTTCTTCGCTTCGCAGACGGTTCCCCGCAAGTACCTCCATCCGCCATAACACGGGTGGGCGAACGGGAGGGAGCAGTTTAAAAAGTCAGGAGTCACAAGGGAACAGAAACTCGCAGATTACCGCTACCAGCACCGACGCGACCAGTTTAGGTTGAAGCCGCCGTGCAGCTATGTCGCTGTCAATGGGCGTTACTTACCAAAACCGAAGCCAAAAGCAAAACTTACGCTTGGGAATACGCTCTAAAATATTCGATTGATTTCGAATATTCGTGTCGCGGCGAATATTCGAAAAATACCAATCAAATGCGAATATTAAAGGCGGGGGGGGGGGGGGGGGGGTGCAACGATTTCCGGACTTCGGTCAAAGATTTTTGGAAGTTGCCCTCTGACACTTCTGAAGTAAAGAACAGAAAACCAATTTCGCCTGCGTGTCCTAGTGGTTGCGTAAAAAAAAGATAAAGATTGGCAATTCGGGCACCCCCCAACTCACTTCCAGCCTTCAGGGCCACACCTGGTCCCACTTCTAGTGACGTAATTCGGAGCGCCGTGTAGCTTCCCGTGTGCTATCTCGGAGTCGGAGGACGCTTCCTCTCCCCCTCTCTGCTGACATTAGCGGGCGTTGTGCTGCAGCTTAGAGCCGAGCGAGGCCACGTAATCTTTTCGCCGTAGTTCCTTCGGCTGCCACTTGAGGCTGCAGGTGGGGGAAAAAGCTTGACTTTTGCTTTGCGATTATGCAGCGGAATCGCGACATTTTTAATGAAGGAGGTGTTTTCTTTATCCTCCGGGACACTAAAACAACGTAAAAATGACGAGATGATAATTCTTTTAATCATAAAATCGCTGTACCGCTCTTTTAAATGTATAATATTACCTTCGTATTCGAAATTTCGAATATTTGCCCACCCCTAATATATATATATATATCAGTGTGTCGAACCGAAAAATACGGGTTCGGTTACGGTTCAGGATCAGGTAAATTTATTTTGTTCCGGTTCAGTTCCGGTTCGATTAATTCGATCCGCGAACCGGTTCGCGAACCGGTTTGGGGCGCTGAACCGGTTCGCGAACCGGTTCGGAAGTTTTAAATGACAAATTGCAACATCAAAATAAATTACAAATAAAACATCTGAAATCAGCACATACGAAACGGGATACATCGTAGTGTAAGGCTCAGGGATTTCTACCAGGAATGGTTCTTTTATGTGCACTCAAAGGTTACCTCACCGACGTTTACGCATTCGGACTTCATCTAATTGGGTCCGACGCAGTAGCTGTAAAATCCGCGACCTCCTTACAAACCCACTTACAAGTAGAACTCGCTAATTATCCCGCCACCTCGGCGTGTAAGCAATTGAAGGAACAGTGGGGAGAAAATACAACTTTCTTTATTTGAACTAGCCTTCGGTAACTCAAATTAGATCCTTAAAGAAGTTTTCATTAAACAAGATACGGAATATGAAAAACACTTCACCGAACGCAACGCCAGAAGGACGTAATAGGATAAATATTAAAATAGAACAGTGCGCTGTCTCACAAATATGTTAGCTTCTAAGTGCCTATACGAAACCGGATGCATTATTATCAAACTCCACAGCCTTTTCTTTTCTCATTCCGATGGAAGCAAGCTTCAAGAACTCGCGCGTTCTAGAAACGTGTTATGAAATGAGCACACAGCAGCATTTAAGATTTACGAGATTGTAAAAAAATAAAATCCCGTGACGCGATTTTTTTTTTTGTTTATTTGCACAGCCTTTTAATTGTTTTTCTTCCGTGCAAGCCGCGACCAGCGCAATACTGGTTCCTATGTCAAGGTTCATGGATGCAGCGTTTGTCAAGATTCATGGATGCAGCGTTTATATTCCTAAGACTGAGTGAAGAAGAAAAATATGTAAGCGAGGTGTGTTTCAATTGACGGCACTTAAAAAACAAATGGCATTGATAGCACATTCATTGTCAACAGCGCGTGGCCGAACCGTTTTGACATGAGCCGGTAACCGTTATTTTTTTCCGGTTCAGTTCCGGTTCGGGTTCATCGCGATAACAATATAACGGTTCGGGTTCGGGTTCAGTTCCGGAAAAAATACCGGTTTGGTTCCGGTTTTCGGTTCGGTTCGGTTCCGGTTCGACACCCTGATATATATATATATATATATATATATATATATATATATAGATAATATATATTTGGTACGTCCGCACTTGATTTTTGTTTTTTTGCGTGCGCACTTTTTTATTTTTTCTTATATATAAATGCGCCATCTTTCCGGCGTCACAGAATCAGCCAGCGAGAGACGTGCGCTTCGATAACCATACGCAGTTGCTTGGAAATAGCAAACATGACGTAGGTGTAACATGGCACAGCAACGAAGACCATACAGAAAGGAACGAACAACACATGACATATTTTTACATGCTTTCTGTGTTGTTACTGTGTTGTTCGTTGCCCTCCTTAAGGCTCGTTCACACAGACTCTTTTTCTTACGTTGCGTTACGAAACCTGGAAATCTGTGCTTCGTACTAAGCGTGGCTACCAATTCAAGGAGATAGCCTGGCACGCGACGTTCGAGACACGAATGTTTCGGCGACTTAGACGAAACGTAAGAAAACGGTGCTGTGTGGCAAGTTGAACCTAGCTGAACTCCTTACGTTACGTTACGTCGAGCCTTGTGTCCTTGGTTGCCAGGGTAACTCACCGTCCTAGCTCGTCGTCACCGAAACCTTCGTGTCTCGAAAGTCGCGTGCCAGGCTATCTCCTTGAATTGCTAGCCACGCTTGATACGAAGCGCAAATTTTCCGGTGACTTTTCGTAACGCAACGTAAGAAAACTGGTCTGTGTGAACGAGCTTTTAGACGTAACGTAAGAAAACGGTGCTGTGTAAAAAGTTGAACCGAGCTCAACTCCTTACGTTACGTTACGACCAGCCCTGTGTCCTTCGTTGCCACGGTAACTCACCGTCCTAGCTCGTCGTCACCAAAACATTAGTGTCTCAAATGCTGCGCGCCAGGCTATCTCCTTAAATTGGTATCCACGCTTAATACGAAGCACAGATTTCCCGGTGACTTTTCGTAACGTGGCGTAACGTAACATAAGAAAATGGGTCTGTGTGAACGAGCCTTCAAGGCTCATTCACACCGCTCCATTTTCTTACGTCAAGTTACGTTACGAAATATTACGGTGAAGTCGCCTGGACCTCAGGGCTTCATATTAAGTGAGGCTACCGGTTTCAGGAGAAAGCGTGACACGCAACATTCGAGACACGAATGTTTCGGTGACTTATGCGTAACGTAGCTTAACGTAAGAAAATGGGGCAGTGTGAATAAGCATTTAGTCTTCCTTCTTTTGGGCTATAGATCATTTGCTATATTGCCCGACCATCTAGGAGAATGCAGGGATATGTGTTCCCCGCGCCACACGCGCACGCCTTCCCCGTATAAAAGATTCAAAGTAGATAACCAAAACAAAGCGTTGTCGCACGCGCGTGCAAGATGCCATTTGTTTTAGATATTCGCTTAGAAAACTTACTACTGCTGAGGCCAGCACGTGCGGCGCGTGGGACACCAATCCCTGCATTATCCTTGATGCTTGGGTATTTTAGCAATAGGTCTAGTGTATTTATATTAAGGCCACGGTCCCACTGAATCTGGCAGTTTAGGTACTTTTTGGCAGGTCTTTACTCATCTCCTTTTAAATACTGTTTTGTGGGATTGATGTCATTCGAAAGGCAATGCAATTCTCTTTCATTTGATATTATGTGTGTGTTGGTTTTTACTGTTCATGCGCACTTGTAGCGTTGCGAATATGATGACGCGGACCCTCACTTGCTCCGCTAGTTCATGTCTTATGAACGATCCATTAAAGATAACACGGTTCCGATATAGCAGTTTTGTTAAGATGATGTCGGAGCAGAATATAACGATACACTTTTTTGGTATTTGCACTACTTTGTTTTTTTCATCCCTCCAAATATTGCCCTAAAATTGACATTTTACAGCACAAATATGTTTTTAACGACAAGCGCTAGGGTAATGAAATTAGCTACAGATGTAGTGCTTATAATTGGTAATACGCAAAAAAAAATTTAATGTTGTGTAAATTTTTTTTTGTGTAGATATTTTATATCAAACGTAGCACTTTTTCGTGCTTCGAGTCATGGTACTTCAAATGCCGCTGAGGAAATAATTAAACTATGATAAAATCTTTGATAACATTTAGAGCTACAATGGCTGCCCAAGAGGTGGACGATGGCTTTTTTTCATTTTCAAAGTAATAACGCTCCAGGAGCCCTTCAAACTTACCTGTTTTTGACGCATATCTTTTTTGGACATTAAACAGATTTATTGGCATCTAATTACATTTATTGGTTGGAATAGATATACATTGCGATGTATTACATTTTCACAATGATCTTGCTTTGGTTTCTTAATAGGTGTAGAGCTTAGCTAATGTTAAAAACAATTAAAAACTGTTTGGGTGTTTTGTTGCGCCACCTGGTGGATGGCAGACAAACTGCTGATTTCTAATGTTCAAAAAATTTCCGAAGGCGGCGTTGGCGTCTGTATCATCATCAATCTCCGTGTCTTTTTACCTTCACATTTAAAAAATATATGGAAAGATTTACTATCGATAAATGGATGGTTTAAGTACTGGTTCAGGTTAATAAATCTAAGACAAATAATTACACAAGCGTAGCGTGACATAATGCGTTCATTATTCAATATGGTTGAAATCAATAAACAATAAAGACGAAGAGGAAAAGAATACACCAGAGTTCACTTCATGCCTAGAGTCAATAAATGAGCTTTTAAGT
Source organism: Ixodes scapularis (assembly GCF_016920785.2). Taxonomy (NCBI): domain Eukaryota; kingdom Metazoa; phylum Arthropoda; class Arachnida; order Ixodida; family Ixodidae; genus Ixodes; species Ixodes scapularis. Next base: position 171,863,205 of record NW_024609835.1, read on the forward strand.
ATCGGCCCTCCGTTCCCCAAAATTGTTAGGGCGCCGCCATTTTGGGTCTTGTTCAGAGCAAACGCAACTGCCGATTGTCATGATCCAAAAGTGCGACTTCCTCAGCATTAGATGCGGTGCTAGGAAGCTGATGCACTATTGCAATGCTCTGTCGCGGGTTGTTTAAACATTTGTGGGGGACGGAAAAGCGTTTCCTGTGATTTTAAATAAAGCTTCAGATAACTGGTACCCATGATTTTAAGCCACAATATAGCCAAGTGTTGTTACTCTGAACCGTAGCTAATTTACTGGCAGAAGCGGGAACAATGAGGATGAGGCAGGTGTCAAAAGGTAGTGGCTTGTGGAATCCACGGGGCTTACGTCATGGCCCCTTGAGGTATTACAAGCCTCTTGAACAAGAGCATGAATAGTGTCATTAAATAAGCTACGCTTCAGAGTAGCGACACTTGGCCATATTGTGGCGTAAAATCATGGTTGCGCGTTATTTAAAGCTTTATCTGAAATCACAAGAAACGCTTTTCCGTCCTTCACTTTAAACAGTTTGCGACAAAGCAAAGCAACATTACATGAGCTTCCTAACACCGAATTTAATTCTGAGGATGTCGCACTTTTGAATCATGACGATCGGCAGTTGCGCCTGCTCTGCACAAGCACCAAAATGGCGGCGTTCACAACACTGTCGGGGAAGAGAGTGCCGATACTCTAAGCGCAGCTCATTCATTGGCTCTAGTTCCGGCGAAACTCCTTTTCCCTGACTGAAACTGAAAGTAAATATGAATAATATACCATTATTATGGCTTATTTAGTTATAACCAACTCCACATAATGAGAGGACGAAGCGGCCGGGTAGGAGAAACGCGGGTTTTATGTGCGACCGTTCTAACCGTCTCAAAAGAGGGAACGTGCGAGCTTGCGCTGGTTTAAAAAAAAAAGGCATCCAAAGAAAAGAGGCGGCACGCTGTGTTCTTTAATATTATGCGTCTAATTGCAAATTGTTGTGTGTATGTTTATACAGCCGGAAGTTAGTCTGCCTTAGTGGGCGTCTGGTGTCTCAGCTGTAGATGAGCAATTTAGCCAGTGCGGTACAACCGCAAACCTGGGGTCTTTAACGTGCACCACGCAGTAGTGATACATGACCGCACGCCGGTACAATGCTCATCCAGATCGAAACGGGCAGGGGCGGGGTGGGTTCTGCAGCGCGAGCTTTCGCTCCACGTGCTACATGCTAGTGTGCCCTATACTTCGTTTCACCATATGTGCGAGCGAAGACAAAGCTGGAAGCGCGAGCACGAAAGCTCCGTGCGTTCAGGATTTGCACGAGCGCGTGAGCTGGGGAAAAACGCAAAAAGCGCTGGCCTCGCGCTTTTAGCTTTGGCTTCGCTCGCAGATAAGGTGAAACGAAGTATAGATCATGCACTCGGCCACCGACCCTCCCCCCCCCCCCCCCCCCCCCCCTTGTGCGTCTGACCGCCGAATTCAGAAACCTCACTCAAACTACACTCAAACTAAAGGGCCCCTCCACTTCCTCGAGGAAGGCGCGAGGGCCGGCGCTGGCCAAACACCAGGACGGATCCGCCGTCGCGGTTGGCCAGCGCCGGCCCTCGCGCCTTCCTCGAGGAAGTGGAGGGGCCCTTTAGTTTGAGTGTAGTTTGAGTGAGGTTTCTGAATTCGGCGGTAATTTATATATAGGTATAAGTATTTTAAGAACAACGATGGACGTCGATCGTCTCGAGGTAATGTAACGTAATAACATTATATAAATAATAAACTTATGAAGGACTGAACGACTCAGTTTTTCAATTCTTGGATTGTAATATGGCGGTAGCCTATTGTACTTACTGTTGATGAAGAGCAATATGAGCTGACGAGGTAATGATTAAATGATGAGGCTCTTTAAGGACGACGACATTAGTGGGTGTCGAACCACAACGTACAGTGCCAGACTTGTTTCAAGTATCGTGTACCCAAAGGCTTTTTGTCACCCGCAACAGAATACGGTAGAATCAATGAGGATGCTGCTTTACAACTGTACGTGGAACAGGAAAACTGCACTGTGCAGAAATGCGGCTTAGTCGGTAATAGGAGGGACGGATTCCTAGCAGCATTCCCTGATTGCCTATTTGGAACAAATGGCCTCGTTGACGTAAACTGTCCCCGTTCCAAAAGATTCTTGAAGCATACTTAAACCGCAAAGGAGTATGACGCGAAAAATAAAAAAAAAGGAGCCTGGTGTGAAAGGTCCAAATCAGCACCATAGCTTCTACTATCAAATACAATGGCAGTTGCACAATACACAAAGAGAGTTTTGTGATTTAGTTATATTGATACTCAAGGGCATTGATATCCAACGTATTCAGAGAGATGACACGTTCTGGTCAACCAACATAGAGTCTTTTCTACTCAAGTTTTACATGGAAGGCCCGACTTCCGCTGATATTCCTCACGTAGACGAGTTGTCCGACTGAATAAATTGCCATTACTTCCGATCTGGGAATCTCTCGGTCTTCGTTCGTAGGCCATAGTATCATGAGCTCGAGCGGTGTGGCTCTTCGTCCGCCGAATATTGCTTCGGCGGGTGTTTTTACCGTGTAAGATGAGACCGGTCGCGTGCTGCTGGAACAAGAACCTGGTGATTCTTCACTGAGCTGCTCCTTCCGTAAGCTTCAAAAGGGCTTTTTTTTTTTGTTTCGCACACCATTTGTTCTGCTTGCCCGTTAGTTGCAGGATGCTATGGTGCACTAATGTGATGCCTGATGCCGGTTTTTTTTCTTCAAAAACTTGTTTATTTTATTGAAGAAAGATTTGGCGCGTTTTCAGAGAAAAGTATTTTTGGTAGAGCAAAAGTAGGTAAAAGAGACCGTAGAACGTCAATGACGTGTTAGGACGTCGTGGCAGGCATCGTGTAAACTTTCAGCCATTTAGAGTACGCATCGACCATGACTCCGCAGATGCGGATACGTTTTGCCACCCACCGACTGAATAGTGGATCGTTTTCAGTTACTGTTCATGATGGCGTTGGACTCAAGGAAGACGTCGAGTCTTTCCAGAAAGTTAGCCCAGGTGCCAGAACTTTTGTCGAAAGCGGTAAGTGTTCGAAACGTCAACAACGTCGGTAGCCACGTGTTGTGCTTGACAGTGAACACTTACCATTCGCCGAGAAGAACTTGCTTGTTCGTCTGCCACGAGTCGTCCGATATCAGGTCATCACCGCAACACCATCTCCCAACAAAACTGGTCTTGATTGTCCGCATGTCCATAGTTAGCAATCACGTGAACTTATAAATTCCCGAACGCTCATAATTGCCGTCGCTAAACGCCTTTCATTTATAATGTCTTCATTGCAAATAAACGTCTTCCTATTTCTTCTAATGGTTTTCATCATATTCCTCCTAAGCTGTCCTTACAACATTATGTGTGTCGGTACTTTCGAAAATATTGCAACTGCGTTTGCTTACTGGGAACTATAATGTAACAACCTTTACAACATCTTCCGGACCCGGTGAAACACAATATTTCGTGACGTTATTTTAGTCGTCATTAAATTGGTGAGGTAAGTACCGTAAATCGCGAAGTTAAGGGGTATTCACACGAGGGAGAAATCTCGGGGATTTCTCCCCGGCACGCGCATCCCACGACGAAAACGTCAGGCTTTGCGATGTGCAAAAGCCTCGCGTTTTCATCTCGTGATGCGCGCGTGTCGGGGACAAATCCCCGGGATTTCTCCCTCGTGTGAATGCCCCTTTGACGTCCGCTTCCACTGGTGTCTTGGAAGATTGAGTCTACTGAGCGTGCATTCCGGCAGAAGAAGTTTTCATTGATAGAATATTGACCCGTCAATCAATATTTGATTCTTTCTTGGTAAGATTTATTGCTAAAACCCGTTACAACCGCGGAACCGCATGTCCCTATATCAGAGAACAATTTATACCCAGCCTGACATTCTCGCATACATCCGTTTGCTGGGCCACGCTACTTGAGCTAGCTGAGCACAGCTGGCTGCGGCGCGAGCAAGGCCACGAGGGGAACGTGATGGTGCTCGAGCCATCCCACTGTGAACCAATGTTTCGACCACCCCACGGGTGCGTGTCGCCATCTATTGGTTGAACTAACGCCTTGTTCAAGATGGCTGCCGTGGGACCGCAGCCTTAAGGCCACAGTCCCACTGAAATCGGCAGTTTAGGTACTCCTTGTCAGGTCATTGCTCATCCCCTTTTAAATACTGTTTTGTGGGATTGATGTCATTCGAAAGGCAATGGAATTTTCTTTCATTTGATATTATGTAGGTGTTGGTTTTTACTGTTCATGCGCATTTGTAGTGTTGCGAATGTGATGGCGCGGACCCTCACTTGCTCCGCTAGTTCATGTTTTATAAACGATCCATTAAAGATAACACGGTTCTGATATAGCAGTTTTGTTAAGATGATATCGGAGCAGAATGTAACGATACACTTTTTTGGTATTCGCACTACTTTGTTTTTTTCCTCCCTCCAAATATTGCCCTAAAATTGACATTTTTCAGCACAAATATGTTTTTAATGACACGCGCTAGGGCAATGAAGGTAGCTACAGATGTAGTGCGTATAATTGGTAATATGCAGAAAAAAATTTAATATTGTGTAAACTTTTTTTGTTTAGAAATTTTATATCAAACGTAGCACTTTTTTGTGCTTCGAGTCATGGTACTTCAAAAGCCGCTGAGGAAATAACTAAACTATGATAACATTTTTTATAACGTTTAGAGCTACAATGGTTGCCCAAGAGGTGGACGATGGCTTTTTTTTCATTTTCCAAGTCATAACGCTCCAGGAGCGTTTCAAACTTACCTGTTTTGACGCATATCTTTTTTGGACAACAAACAGATTTATTGGCATCTAATAACATTTATTGTTTGGAATAGATATACATTGCGATGTATTAAATTTTCACAATGAGCTTGCTTTGGTTTCTTAATAGGTGTAGAGCTTAGCTACATTTAAAAACAATCAAAAACTATTTGGGTGTTTTGTTGCGCTACCTGGCGGATGGCAGACAAACTGCTGATTTCTAATGTTCAAAAAATTTCCGAGGGCGGCGTTGGCGTCTGTATCATCATCAATCTCCGTGTCTTTTTACCCTCACATTTTAAAAAATATATTGGAAGATTTACTATCAATAACTGAATGGTTTAAGTACTGGGTCAGGCTAATAAATCTAAGACAAATAATTACACAAGCGTACAGGAAAATTACTTCACCGCTGGAAAAAACGCGATACAGACACCTGTAACGTATGCGGTGTTACCGAAGATATTAACCATATCCTAGAAGACTGCCAGAAATTCGAAAAGGAAAGGAAAGATCTCGCATCGCAGTTAAAAAGACATCACTTCGTCGTGGAAGACATTGCAAGCATTATTTTCCCTTCTGGTACCCGAGCTCGGAGGAAATTACTTCAAAGGATATTCCTGACCTTTCTTCAAGCCACTGGGCTACAAGGTCAACTATCAGAAGCAGAGCATTTACTAAAGTTATGACCATACGAAAGTGCTTTCGTGATGAATAACTTTACACCGCTCACCTTTCTCTTTATTCTTCTCTTTCTTTCGACTCTTCATCTATTCTTTTAACATTTTTTTTTTCCTTTCTCGGAGCAAACAATGTCAGCTTATCGGCTAGACTAACCCTCTCCGAATTTCATTATCATTTTAATAAAACGATTTTCTCTCTCTCTCTCTCTCCGTTCCCCAAAAATTGTTTTGGGCGCCGCCATTTTTGGTCTTGCTCAGAGCAAACGCAACTGCCGATCATCATGATCCAAAAGTACGACTTCCTCAGCATTAGATGCGGTGCTATAGGGAGCTGATGCAATATTGCAATGCTCTGTCGCGGGTTGTTTAAACATTTGTGAGGGACGGAAAGCGTTTCCTGTGATTTTTTATAAAGCTTCATATAACTGGCAACCATGATTTTAAGCCACGATATGGCCAAGTGTCGTTTCTCGGAACCGTAGCCAATTTACAGGCACAAGCGGGAACAACGAAGAAGAGGCAGGTGTCAAAAGGTGGTGGCTTGTGGGATCCACGGCGCTTTCCTCATGGCCCCTCCAGGTATTACAAGCCTCTTGAACAAGAGCATGAATAGTGTAATTAAATAAGCTACGCTTCAGAGTAGCGACACTTGGCCTTATTGAGGCTTAAAATCATGGCTGCCAGTTATTTGAAGCTTTATCTGAAATCACAAGAAACGCTTTTCCGTCCTCCACTTTAAACAGTTTGCGACAAAGCAAAGCAACGTTACATGAGCTTCCTAACACAGAATCTATTGCTGAGGATGTCGCACTTTTGAATCATGACGATCGGCAGTTGCGCCTGCTCTGCACAAGCACCAAAATGGCGGCGTTCACAACACTGTCGGGGAAGAGAGTGCCGATACTCTAAGCGCAGCTCATTTATCGGCTCTAGTTCCCGCGAAACTCCTTTTCCCTGACTGAAACTGAAAGTAAATATGAATAATACACCATTATTACAGCTTATTTAGTTATAACCAAATACACATAATGAGAGGAGGAAGCGGCCAGGTAGGAGAAACGCGGGTTTTATGTGCGACCGTTCTAACCGTCTCAAAAGAGAGAATGCACGAGCTTGCGCTGGTTTAAAAAAAAAAAAGGCATCCGAAGAAAAAAGGCGGCACGCTGTGTTCTTTATTATTATGCGTCTAATTGCAAATTGTTGTGTATGTTTATACAGCCGGAAGTTATACCCCATTCACACGAGCGTAAAGGTACCTTTAGCTAAGGGACCTTTATTCTCTGCGGCCAATCAATTAACGATCTTCCGCGCGTAGGCGTGTGCTCGCGACCCAAGAGCCCGGGCTGATTCGCCGATAGCAAAGGGACCTATGTTAAAGGTACTTTTATGTTCACACGGTCAACATAAAGGTACCTTAGTGGGCGTCTGGTTTCTCAGCTGTGGATGAGCAGTTTAGCCAGTGTGGTACAACCGCAAACCTGGGGTCTTTAACGTGCATCACGCAGTAGTGATACACGACCGCACGCCGGTACGATGCTCGTCCAGATCGAAACGGGCAGGGGCGGGGTGGGTTCTGCAGCGCGAGCTTTCGCTCCAAGTGCTCCGATCTGGTGTGCGCTAAAGTCAGTGGATCATGGGAAAGTAGCGCCATTGCCTTCCCTACCTGCTAGCCGCACACAAACGGAAACTAACATACAGACAACCCAAACCTCGCAAGGTGATTGGTTAATCGGCCTACGTTCCCATGGAAATCGCCACCTTGGTCCATTTAAATTTTCGAAGCTTCCAGGGGGTCGTTCTAAACCAGTCGCGCCAAGATCACCATGGAGCATAGTAGTAGTAGTAATAGTAATCTTTATTGCCTGAGGAGAGCCGCGGCACCGCGGAAAGGCGATAGCCCGTACCATGGAGGCCCGCTGTGCCACCTCTAGTGATGATGATCACTGGAAGCGTTCCTCGCCAATATAAGAGTCTTTGGCACTTCGTATGCGATCAAGTTATGAATCATGCCCATCTCCATGGATCTCTAATTATATTGTTCTTCCTGCGCATTTCAAGACAGTAAACTTATTTTTCAGTGCCTCCAAGCACCGACACAGCATCTGGTGGTGGTACGAACGTGTACGCTTGTTTCGCCGGTGTGTGGCTAGCAAAATCTCGGTATACAAAAAAAAAACTTCTAAATAAAGCTACCCGTCACTAGCGAATCTAGATCGGCTCACCAAGAACGGAAGGGTCAAGGAAAAATTGCTCATTCCACGGACCGAGATGGCGACCACGCGGGGAGCTCGGCGTTACTTTCCCAGGATCCAGTGGCTTTAGTGTGCGCTAGACCATGCACTCGGTCACCGACCCCCCCCCCCCCCCCCCCCCTTGTGCGTCTAGTTTATATACAGGTATAAGTATTTGAAGATCGACGATGGACGTCGATCGTCTCGAGGTAACGTAACGTAATAACATTATATAAATAATAAACTTGTTGACCTGGAACTGGTTGAGACGACCTACGTCACGATTGCGTTGGATGTCACGTGGTCTCCGCTGGGCCTTCTCCGAGCGCTTGCCAGAGTGGGCCGTTTATAACGAAAAGTACAGCCACCAGGCTCAAAATACAAACGTGCGATTGTCATTTACGGGTATTGTAGATCATATTCAACCTATTTTTGAACACGACGGGAATATTTCAAATTTCGTTTAAGTATCCCTTTAAGGCCAGTGCACACTTGCGACAGTAGCTGGAGCGACCAGCGACTAGCAACTGGGTTTTGGTCGCGGAGCGACCAAAACAGGTCGGTAGCAACCGGTTCGGGCAGTCGTTCCCTGACCGATTTTTTAAGTCGCCGAAACGAGTGTCGTCGAAAGTGATGGGTGCGTTTGGTTATATCCGGTACTGCTTCCCGCAGGAAATAGCGACGCGCGGACGGCGGCGGTAACTGGCATGGAGTTCTCCGCGGAAGCTCTTATTAATGCTGTCAAAGACTATCCGTTCGGGACAAAAAGCTGCAGGCCTGGAACGAGATCGATGACATTTTAAGCTTGGAAGGTACATATCGCGACACTATTAGCGCGAACACGGCATCAGCGCATTTTCGCATTTTACTTCTATACTCGTTTTCACCTTTAGAACCCAAGTAAAACAAGTCCGGCTGGTGGCGGAGTGTTCTGGGTTTTCACCAATGAAATGCCGCGATATCGCGTAGACGTCACCATTCTCCGTCGGGAGGTGGTGGGATCTACAATTAGAGACTGAAACCAAAACGAATTTAGCACTGCAGCATCCTCTAGTGGCAAAAAGCTAGAACATACCTCGTTAAATAGCGTTTGTTTCAGATTAACATGCTTACGCTCTGCACAATTTTGCATCGCTTCTTTAAACTCTCTTCAATAAACATATCTTTGTATATCTAACATTGTTTATACCTTCGGCTTTCTAAAAACACCATGAGAAAAAAAAAATCAATGTGTGCCAGTTTTCGCGTATTTAAAGTTTTTAACGGCAACCATGAAGCGCTAAAGCAAAAAGATCAGCTGACATCATCGACATCGCCGCAAGCTTGATGAACTGGGATTGATCAGACCTGCTACCAGCCACAAACCTATGTTTGCATAGTTTATTCTGTCTAATATACCTTTGTTTACGTTATTGCGTTGAGGTTCATGTGTATATATTGAGTGGGCAGTCGGTTTCCTTGTGTGTCGTGGTGATTTTAAATTTTTATTCTTTAATTCTGTTTTCTTAAGTTCCGTGGTGTGGGGAATGTGGTACAAATCCAGATTATAAGCAGAAACAGCGTGGTCGATGTGAGATAAGTTCTTCCAGGATCCCATCAAAGCTTCTGCTTGTTGCCCGAGTGGCCCTGTGTGAGGATGGCGATAAGAATCCCGATTATAATCTGAAACAGCATGGTGAATGAGAGATACGTTTATTGCCAGGTGACGTCTCGAAAAGTGTTTGACAATTGACGCAGCTCCGATTATTTCATAATCGCATTGAACCTGCCTGTTTGCCGCAACAGCCCCGTCGCAACTGCGAAATCGCAACTAAAATCGCTCCATGTGAAACCGTCCTCTTTTCCACAAGTTACCAAAAACGAAATCAGATTTCTTTGCTTACCTTCACGTGTTTTGGGCGAAGCACCTTTCATATATGCGGACATCTCTCATGCGCGATGGATGCCCCTGTTGACACTCCAACCTTGAATTGCAGTGCAAGATCCTGCATTGACGTTGCCGATGACAGGTGCCTGAATAAAAACAAAACATTGCTGTGTACATAAATGTCTGGAAGCCGAGAAACTAGTAATGAGTTCGCCAAATAAACCGGTTTAATTTCACCTCGTATTAACTCCAAACAGTGCAGTTGAAAGAGAATACCATTTTACCTGGAAGTGATAGCAAGCCGCACTCGCGACGAAATGGGCTCTCTGACCGCATATTGCTTCGTAAGCTTTTTTTCCGGGCGAGCGTGGAGTCTTTCAAAGGCGTTCGGCATTATCCGGTAATATCTTCAAAACTGCTCCGGGTCCCTGTGCAGCATAAAGAGGGTCTGCAGAGAAAAAGTAGTCCAGAAACCTGCTCGCAGAAAAGCACAAGTCGACTTACCAATGAGTATCTTTAGCCCTGTTTTGCCAGCACGGCCTGTCCCACCATCACCGCGGGCTTCCGTCTAGGAGCAGCAGTTTTTTTTTTTTCGCAGAAGTAGGTATTCCATTTTATAGAGCAGTCTGAACTCGCCGTCATCTAGAGTAGCGGCCATCATGCTCTATGAAAGTCAAGACGCGCTGCTACTTGCCCTCTTTCAATATGAAACATTGTCCACGTGACGAAGCCACCGAGACAATTGTTCGCCTTGCGCGACATGCCAAGCAACGCAACAACTAGCTTGCTCAAGCAGTTATGAGCTGTGGCTCTCCCGGTGTCCTTGTCGCATTCGTCGTACGCGTTGTTTTCGTCGTTTTCGTTGATGCGAATGCAGTCGATGCAAACGTCTGAATCGGCCCTAAATATAAGTATACCGCGTACTTTTTACCAGAAGCTAATAAATAAATCTGAAAATTTTATAATTTTGTTAAATATTGAAATTAGTACCGTCAAACGAATTCAAGGGTTCCAACCATGTGCTTCGCAAGTGCGGGAAATCGCATATGTTCTCAATCAATGTGAAAGGAAACGCGAAATTTCGCATGTGCGGTTCATCGCTTCACCGATTTCGCAGAAGAAAATCGCACCATGTGAATCAGGCTTAACTGATTCCCGTTGCGGCGGCAGTCAGGGGTGCTATGTTGCGCTTTTTGAACTCCCAGGAGACTAGGAAGAGGGAAGTGACGTCAACGACACAGCAAACGCAGATTGGATGTTGACAGAAGAAAACGAAATCAACACCCAATCTGCGTTTGCTGTGTCGTTGACGTCACTTCCCTCTTCCTAGTCTCCTGGGAGTCCAAAAAGCGCAACATAGCATCCCTGGTTGACGACTTCCACCTCATTTTTTTTTTTTGGTACTGCCGCCGCATTCAAGAATAAACGTTCAAAACACACTGCCTTGTCTGGCTCGACAGGACATTTCCACTTGCGTGACGTTTGTAGTACACCCGAGGGGAAACGTCTTCATTAAAGAGTACTGACTTCACGGACCGATCAGCCAGAGTTGTTGGAGTCGCCATTTTGGAAGGCGAGCAACAGCGGCTGGCCGGCTGGCTACGAACATCGATCCTCAGATCTTGTGAGGCGTTGAATTACGTGAATACACGCGTACTAAGGAGGTGTTTTATTTATTTTACTGAGATTAACAAATTTATTTAAGCTTAAATAACGCTAGCTTCCCAGAGAGCAAACGTTTATCGGAACTACTTCGCAGAACGGAATAATATGTGCGACGGCATTCGACGAATAAGCATGCGACGAGAGGGACACACCCACTTTTTTCTTAAGGTGAAAACGAGTATAGATATTATTAGCGAGCACGAAATTCGGGCTCCCTTGTGAAAGAAGAGCACATCCCTCGCCTGGAAAGCCGCCGCCGAGAACAGAAGCAGCCTGTGGGCTAACGCCACGGACGGTGATCGTGCCACAGAGGCCAAGCGCAAGCACGAGGCCCGGCGACGACAGCACTCCACGCCGGTGAACAGTTCCCGGGTGCGGCGGCGAGGTCGCGAGGTTCCGGAGGAAGTTTGTGGAGAGCCCATGTGGTGCCACGTGCGCCATGTGCGACCGACTGTGGTTCGCCGGAGACTTATCCATGATCGGCGGCGTATCGGACGAGAAGAAGCGGGAAACGGGCGCGTGCGCGTAACGGCAGTGTATCGAGTCGGCGGACGTCTACAAAAAAACGGCGTGCAGAACGTGCCGAGATTCCCTGCTCAAAGGCGCGGTGCCTCGGTTTGCGACCGTGAACGGCTACAAGTTTCCACCCGTACCGGAGCACCTACCGAGGTTGTACGTGGTGAAGGAAGGACTAGTGGCGCATCGACTCCCGTTCATGAGCCTTCGGCGGTTGACGTGGTATAACAAAGACAACCGGGGACAGTACGGTTGTCACATAACCGGTTACCTAGTCACACCTTAGTCCTTACATTTATAAATACTTCATTTCCCCCAAACTGCTTCGGTGGTCTTCGTTCTTCACGAGAGTGGAAAGGCTGAAAGCTTGTTTTCTAAATAGGGTGTTTTTCAACTCAGTTGGGACCCTTGTTATTCACAGGACGCCATTTTGCCGAATGTTGCTCGCAGTAAATTCTTATGCCCGTGTCCCACTAGAGCCACAGACAGAAACAAATGACAGCGATAAGCCTCAAACCCATGCAGCATGCTCGCGATGGCACCTTTGGCAGGCGTTTAGTCGTTCGGTGCTCGTGAAGTAAGCACGACTGATTGCAAGCCTGCCAAAGATACCCTCGCGTGCATAATGCTCGTGTTCCTCCTTTATTATACAAAGCCTGTCAAATCGCGAAAGACTCTGGTTTGAGGCTTTTTGCTTTCGTTTGTTTCTGTCCCTCGCTTTAGTGGAACACGGGCATTAAAACCATGTTTGAGGACAACATTTTCAGGTATTTCAGAAAAAGTGAACGCCGCGCGTGCACAGCGTTGATCGGTGCTCAAGGTCCGCGAGAGCACGGGTACCCATCGCTTTGGCTTCGCTGCCTGCGAGAAATGCAGGAAGTACAGTGGAGAGTTGGGCGAGTTGGTGATGCATTTTAAAAGGATAAAACGGCACGAAAAGAAACGGATCGGAAGAAGTACCGAAACGCTCCGTTTGTGTAGTACTTCTTCCTGTCTGTCTTTTTGCGCTGTTTTACCCTTCTTAAATGCAGGAGGACTTAGGTTCGACATCCGTTCCACACATTCAGAATTGTTGTTCTTGAAAAACAGTGAATGAGGGCTTGTTCTGAGCATGCACTGTGAATAACGTCCAACAATATGGCGTCCCGTGAATACCTCCCATAGGGTGCTTTGCCCGACGTCATTTCGCCAGCCATTTTGTTGTTATGAACAGTGTTAGGTATGCATAACACGGGTTTATTTACAAGGCCGACTTCGGCCGTGTACAAGAGTCGAAGAGGTAGAAAACGGAATGGCGAACAGTGAGCTCTTCCACGTGCGCCTACTGGAGGATGGCGTTGCTATCGCTCACAGTTGCCCGATGATCTGCTGCATACAGAACAAGCAGTCTGATGCGTGCAGAACGCGAGCACTGCGACAAACACGTGCCCCAGTATTCTATTCGTATCGGAAGGGAGCACCAACAATTTAAAACAAATTCCATACTTGAAAATGCATGCACGGTATTTGGTCGTGACAGGATGTCGTGATTTGAAGTATGGCAAATTGAAACTGAAACTGTGTCCAAAAAGTTCCTAAGAGGCTTTGCGCGGCTCTACGCCTCTAGGATTGCTATGATATTGAAAGAGGTAAGTTCTAATAAAATTCACACCTTCAAGTACCGCCAACCACTGCTGCGGAAACATCAGGCCACGTACCACGAGAGGGTGCTTCGCCACCATTCGCTTTAAAGGGCCGCTCATTTCAGTGCCGCTCCGCTATTTGCTTCCAAGGGTCTCTCAAGACACGGGCCTGATGCATTGGCGCATTTGAAGCAACTTGTAAAACAAACACAAACATATCAAGGGGCTTTAGTAAGAGGTCTATCCAATTAAACTTGTTGATTTCTCGCAGATGTGTTCCAGAATTTCATTGTGTCCATTCTGTCATGCGCCAGTATAAAGGAGAGAAAATAAACAAGAACAACGATCACGAGACCCCGAGGGCTCACGTGGTGCACGCTACTGCGCCCGACGAGCGGTCCAGTGCATTCCCATCCCGAACTCTTGCGTCTTTTTCTGGGACACCTTCCCTCGGACAATGAACGCCGCCCCTGCGCCAGGACCTCCGGGCGCCCCAGCCCGACAGCTGATCCCCGTGGCGGAGGCAGAGGAGAAGGAGGAGGAGGAAGACGATCGCCTCAAGGCGCAGCAGCCTCCGCTCCAGGAATCCGAAATCACCAGCTTGCTGTTCATCCTGGGCGCTTCACTCGCTTTCATTGTCCTCTGCTCCACGGTTCTCTTCTTCGTGGTCATAGGACAGGTGGATTCTTCGAAAAATATTACGGTGGAAACGTCGTCAACGCTTGCGACACCCACGTCTGGCGACGCCAACGCAACAACGCAGTCGACGGGAGCGGAGACACCGGCGGTGTCGACTCTTCAGGGGACGAGACCAGACGACGACACTGGGGAGCCCGAGACCCCCGCACCTGGGTCAGAGACGTATTGATTATTCAGTGGACGGAACCCTTTCCGAAGTGGTAGGTTCCTTCCAATATGTAGGTGGTGCGATAAAAAAAAATTGAGAAACTAGTTATTTGTTGTGTAAATAGAGGAAGGCCACGGCTATGCGCGCACAGCTGTCGGAAGCTGGGTCTTTCATGTGTTATCATGCCTCAGAGCATCATTTTGAGGGTGTTTGGAGCTGCGCTCCACGCGTTTTCGTGGCCGCGTGCAAGAGCACATCGCCGATTTCAGCATGGACTGCAATCGGAGCGAAAAGCGAATATCAGTTTCGCGTCCAACACGGCCAATCCAACACAGAGACCTTTAAATCAGTCGGCATGCTTATGCCAAAAGAAAGCTGTGCCGTGCGAGGTGTTTTGAATTTTAAGAATGGCAAAACATAACTGGAAGTAGAAGAAAAGAAGTAGGGCGACCTTTTTCGACCTTTCTTCGTTCATGTCTAATCAGGACGTGAGAGCGCTATGGCTATCACCATGACCAAATAGACCCCTTTCTAATACCCCTGTCGAGGGATATGCAATCTGGCGGCGTGGTCCGTGAACGTTCTGCCGCTCCGTCAATAAAAACTGGACTCCCTCTCCGTTCTTCAGTTTGAACACGACAGCGAGCCGTTGCCAACCGTGGTGAGTTGGGGGGGGGGGGGGGGGGAGGGGAGGGGGGGGGGGAGTGTTTTGTGACTAGCCCACCCTTTGTCCACGTGTTCGGTGCGTTGCGCTGAATCCTGAAATCGTGCCGGTCGCCCCGCCGCGCCACCTGTTTCCAAGCAAGCCTTGCCTAGCTAAACTTTAACCTCCTCTCCATCCGCTCGTGACCATTGTGACCGTGATTAATAGCATCCAGTTGTTTCGTCATGGGACACGTAACGGGGCCGGGTGCCGTAGCTCGCCGTGATGTGGCGAGGAGTGAAAACTCCCGGGCATTTTCGACGGAGCGGTGACACGTTCACGGTCCACGGCGCCAGTTTGGATACCCGTTCAGACTGGCTAATTTAGTGCCACTTCGAGCGAGTGCACTTCGGCTCATCGAAACTCACTTCAAGTGTGTTGGTGCTACACGGTAGAGCCTAGTCTAATACGGAAACGATGGCAATGGTAATGGCTGAATGGATAGGCATGTGAAATATTGAACTACACAAGTAAAGCCCTGGGTACTATTTTTGCCTCCTTTTTTAAAGAACACCGGAGATCGTTCTGTTAATCGACGTATTAAGGCAAAGGTTTCTTCCCGTTCTTAGGAGTTCGCGGAGGCGCCAAGATGCATACGTTCCAAAAAGAAAAGTGGCCGGCGTGTGTTGTAAAGTCTTCAATCTAGATAATTTATGTAAGATATTACTTTTGTGTATTCCTAAAACAAATGCACATCTGATATTACTTCTGTAAATGTAGCAATTATTTGACGCAGCTTTATTGTTTGTTGCTAGGTTTTTTTTTTTTTCTCTTCCGGTCACACAGCTATTGGAACTAAAGACCCTTGATGAAAGTCACGCTTCCAAGTAGCGTCAACAATTATCGTGGAAACGCGCAAGGCACGTGCTACAAGCGGGTGCTCCGCCGCCATTTGCTTCCATGAGCCGCTCATTTTAGTGCTGTGCCACCATTTGCTCCTAAAAACCGCTTGTAACGCGGGCCGCCTGCACTGGCGCATTTGACGCTATACTTGAAAGACAAAAGTAAACACGTCGATGTGCATTAAGGGTTACAGCACACTAGGTCTCCAGGATGAAGTACACTGATTAGCGCGAAATCACTTGATGGCAAGTGTGTTCTTCAGCAAGTGTCGGTCTATGACACTATAGAAACGACACTTTGGGCGAACTGCACTCGACCGAAGTGACACCGAACTTGAGCGTCTGGCTGGGTTATGAGTTACCCAAGTACCAATTAAGGATAATGCTGGGAGCGTAGGTCTACGTACCACACGCGCTTGCCTTGCCCATGAGAGATTTGAAGCAAATAGCCAAAATAAGGCGTAGACGAACGAACGTGCAAGATAACATTTGTTTGCGGCTATTGCTTTAGAACATTACTAGTGAAGACGCCAGCACATGCAGCGCGTGTAACTATGCACTTGCAGCATGCTCCTTGGTGCTTGGATAATTGAGTAAAAGTTCTGCTCGGGCCCCAGGTCATGGTGGCCACTGGCGCCTCCCACTGGCGAAATCCCGACGCAACTGTGAACAGCACATAGAAAAAAGATATCGATTCCAAGGCAACTCTCGTGCAGCCGTCGCACATCCTTGAGTAAGAAGCTCGTGCGTGTCTTATGCCATGGCAACGTGATGTTTTTGTTAAGGTTCTTTCGCACTTGCGCCGTTTCTCCAGTGAGCGACGCGAGTTCACCACAGGCTTGTCGACGCGCGCATGCGCTCGTGAGAGGACTTTATCTAGCCTATCGGGTATAATTGTTTCTCGCGCCAGTGCCCTCACCTAATGAGTATGCTGCCAACACCATGGCTCATACGCAATTCTAATGTTTACAAGTCCTCAGCACAGCACGCGCATGTTCGTCGCTTCGAAGTGCGATCGAATCACGCGCGATACGTACGAACACTAAAAATGGAACCGGCCAGGAGCCCTTTTTTTTTTAAAGTCTATCATTCACTAGCAGCCATAGCTGTGTGCGCGACTGCTCAGCGCGTGCAGGTGGTGAGATTCCACGGTTATTTTGCAACGTACATTCCATTACATCAAGATTGCTGGTCCTAGCAGCCTGTGAGCTAGTTCTGAACATGCGCCTTAAACTGCGACCTCAAATATGGCACCCAGTAAATGCCCCTTGTTAGCGGCGAGAACATTTGGTGGCGCCCTCCAATGGTTCCCTTTCGTGACGTGACTACATTTCGAACAACAAGTTCGATGGTGTTGGTAATGAACATTGTGGCAGCTTGAAATCATAGCGCTCCGAAAGAATGCTGCCAACAGCCGTCGTAATTGAACTTCTTACATTACTCTTATTTTCCTTGATGAGAAATCCTTCGCTGACGTCATAGACAGCATTCGACCAATCGTGGAAGGCCGACCACAGCGATGCTTTCGATCGCACAGATAGCCAATGGATTATTGCAAGCAAGGCCACTGGCCGCAGCCGTGTGTCCCCTCATGCGGACAAGCTTTAGGAAAAGTCCGTGCAATTTCAAAACTTGCCGAAGCTGATTTCACGTTCAGGCTGACATGCCTGCACTCTTGGGGCACCAGTCGGGGAGCCATGCTTTCACTGAGCGCGTTATTTCAAAAAAGCGCGAGCTCAAAGATATTGGTTACCTTTCCTCAATGCCGTCTATACTATATTAGCGGCGAGATGTTTTGGTGGCGCCCTCCTATGGTTCCCCCTTGTGACGTCATTACCTTGCAAACAACAAGTTCGATAGTGTTTGTAAATAGCATGGTGGAAGCTTGAAATCATTGAGCTCTTAAAGCAACACTGCCAACACCGTAAAAATTAAAGTTCTTTCATTCCTCTTATTTCCGTCAATGATAAATCCACTTTCCGACGTCATAGTCAGCGTTCGGCCAATCGTGAAAGGCCGACCACAGCAACGCTTTCGGCCGCGCACGGGGCTAATATCACAAACATCTGCAGTGCAAGCACTACAAAGCATAGGCAAGAGTGCGTGGCTTTGGAAAGTGCCTCCTGTGCACGCGTTCTCGTACAAACGACATAATTCTGCTGAGCAAGGCGCACGCGCTTGTGCCTTTGTATTTAGTGCAGACGTTTCTGATATAGAATATAGTCTGGTGCTCCATGTGTGCAGGCACCTGGCAGCATGCGTCAGGCGGCAAATTTGGCAGGCTCTCGATTGCACGTGCTTGCCCTCATGAGCGTAGACGTGGCGGAGGACAAATGCCTTACATTCGGGTCTCAAAGGTACTTTCGAACGCTA
The DNA here is from genome assembly GCF_016920785.2 of Ixodes scapularis. Lineage (NCBI taxonomy): Eukaryota > Metazoa > Arthropoda > Arachnida > Ixodida > Ixodidae > Ixodes > Ixodes scapularis. Next base: position 171,881,377 of record NW_024609835.1, read on the forward strand.
TCCGGTCGTACAAATAGTTGTATAAAACCACCAACAAATGGAGTGCATTGAAATTTGAGGTAGTCAATTCATTATAATAAAGTTTGATGAATGCGGGTTTAAGTTTAAAAGATTAATCCCAAAAAATCCTGTTTTTGTTATAATGAGGTAAAAACTGTAAAAACCACGTGGTTGACGCTGCTGCTACATACGCTCGGACCTGCTGTATCTACTTGCCGGTTTTCATCCCGAAGAAGTTTTTATGTTTTTGATTGGTGTTGCGACATATGTGAAAACAGCGTCAGTCGGATGATGTTTACTGTTTTTCCTGCCTGTGCATATAATAAAAAGATTCTTTTTTAGAGCGCAGCTCTTAGGCACCCGTTTCCGGCATGAGAGGCGTCACCGTCGGCGTCGCCGTTGGCGTAACTGTGCGGTGCATTATAGGTAAATTTCACAGCTAAATCTAGCGGAAAAATTTCCCCCTAAATTTAGCGGAAAAATTTCCCGGCTAAATTTAGCGGAAAAATTTCCCCTAAATCGATGGCGAGCAGTAGAGGAGCAGGGGCACAGCCTCCTAGTACCTTCCCCTCCTCCTCCTCAAGAGCTGCTCTCTAATTCGGTGTTACACGGAGTTGTAAACGGCTTTCATTTTTTTTTTCACAGCGATGTTACTGGCGTAGCTGTTAGTGGGACACTTCGCGGTTTCGCGTCCTCGACCGCGCTCCACAACGCGGGCAATTTTCGGCATTTTCCCCAAACATGCTACGGGTCGTTGATAACAAGATAACAAGCGAGGAAGATAACGTGCAAGGTCATGCATAGTAACAAGACAACAAGCACGGTCAGTACAACAGTCCTTACCGGGCACTCTGACAGTCCACTGGGATAGGCGCTCAGATGTGACCCAGAATTAGCGCAAGCAACGGTTCTCGGGAGAGGGGATAAAACAGCCTTAGGGGAGGGGGATTTTACGAAGCATTCTGTTTCAGAAAACGAGGGGAATGCAAGTGCGTTAGGGCTTCGTCATTGCACCTGACAGATACAGAATATCGTTTTCTAAAAGAATATCCAGAAAGATGGTATTAATAGTGTGTGTTTGTTTCAATAAACCTTCATTTGAGAGTGTACTTCGCCTTGTCTGCTTCCTTATTCCTGTTCAATCGACGCTTTTCATTTAACGCGTGTGACTATTTGACGTAAGAAAACACGTTCGCTTCTCACGCAGACTGCTGAGATGCTGTTTACTTGATGCATTCTGATTGGCTACAAAACGTAATTGAGATTTCGTCCTGTGTTATACTCGGTTTAATACGTAACGCCTTTGCGAATTCTATGGTGCGCGCTAGCATATCCACCATTCATTCAGTCCATCAACTCCGAAATGGCACCTTAGAGGTAAGTGTTTACAATTTTTCTTGACGCCTACACTCGTGAACTTCGAGTATGATGAAGGCATCACCCAAAGACACCTTTGCAAAATTTGTAATTGCACAAAATTTATTGGTTTATTTGTACAATTTTGTACGACCGAATGGCACTCATCAACAATGAAGCTTATAAGGATGCAGCTATTCCTTTTCGATCGGGTTCATAACGGTGTTCTTGCCCAAGCCTTGGGACGTTTGCGTGTTTAATACCCCTTGAGGTTGATCTTCCTCCAGGAGTCTTCTAACCTTCCTGTGACCTATACATGAGGCCTGTGGGAGCCTGAGGAGGTTGCCTGCATATGCGATGCATGGCTTGTTGCTTGCACACCCAGACCCAGCCACCCGTGTCTCGTTCGCTTGTCGTCCCTCTTTGGCGTCAGTGAACCCCAACACTTTGGAAACCCCCGACGCGGCTTTGAGGGTCTCGGCCGTTGTCTGGCGTCCGAGTTGGTTGGAGCCCTACACATTCTAGTGCGATATGTGCTACTGTTTTGCTGTGGGATCCACACGCCCGCACACGCTTGTGGTCACAGTCGCGTGGAATTCGCTTGTAGGGGAGCGTCTGTAGTGCCTGCAGGCTCAAGCCTCAAAGGGCAAACGAAAGACTACCCAGGCCGCTGTCGACTTGTCGGTTGTACCCGAACGCGACCTAAGAAATGAGGCAGGGATGGTTGGTATCTTATCCGCGAGGTACATTGGGCTATCGTTCTGACGTCATTTAAACACAATCTTGAGTCTCCGGTTTGACGGCAGTCATCTTGATTGGCTTCAAGAAGTAATTATCATTGATATAAATCTAAACATATTCACTGTTTCTTAAGGGATCCTGGGGCACGTTACAATAAACATAGGATGATTATTTAATTAGATACATAATATTGCAATGTGCTTCTTTTTTCCCATTAAACTATATTTAAGAGGGTTATTTCTTTGATATCGAATATCCAACACTGTAACTAAAAAGTGAACGAGATATTTTGTTAAAACGTTTTTAATGTGTGTATTTAATATAGGCAATTCATACTGTATTAAAACAGAAGAAAACGTACAAATTAGAGGTGACTCGTCTACATCACTATTAAGGTATTGGATACGCGGTGTAGAACTATCACCCTCTTCAAGATAATACTGGACAGAAAAAAAAAAGTAAAGTGTGTGGCAATGTTTTTTCTTAAAAATATAATTATCATAATGAACATACGACTCTAAATGCTTGGACTAGAACACCCAATAACAGGGGGCATATGATAACACACACCACAGCGCACTATAGAAAATAACACTCACACCTTACACACGAAAAATAGTGGGCTGTGGTGTGTGTTATCATGTGCAACCAACTCGCCCAAGCTGCTACGTTAACAAGGCGGCATATGTTAGGAAAGCGGCTTTTAAGTCAGCATTTTTGCATTTTTTTATTAAATTTACTATAATTTTTTAGCCATTCAACATGGTTACAGTGGACAATTTTGGGGCGACTTTGCCGTTGATCTCGTGCGCCATAAAAACTGGTGGAAGCTTGAGTGTTCAACGTCGCAACAGCAAATTCGCACGCAAATTCGCACCATGTGAATCGGGCTTTGAGTTGACATTGAAATCTTTTCATATTCCAATTCAATTCAATTCATTTATTTACTCCCATTTGTACATATGGGTGATGGAGACAGGAAAAAAAAAGCTGCAAAATGTGCAGCTTGACAAAGCCCCTGCCCCCTATCGGCAGATCGGCATACAGGAAACGTTAACAGAAACATTTTAAAGGCAAAAAAACAAAACAGGCAGTTCTATGCAGGAGAAAAAAGTTTAAAAGTTAGAAGTGAATATTGTGCGTATTTTTCTTATTTAGTGCATCAAGACAGACATCGTGGCCTCTTAAAAAGTTCAGTAATGTTGGCAATGTATGCTGTAACGTTTGAAGCCCATAATTTGTTCTAGGACGAGGTACTCTCAGGGACCCGGCTGTTTGGTTTTACGTCTCACAATAAAGTCAATCGGTTCTCCAAGCTTTAATGATGACATAAGGAGTACCGGCGAACATGGACATAGTTCAAGTTGGAAACTTGGCCCCAGTGCTCTCTGTACAAAAAGAACGCCTATTGCAAACATAGCGTCATATACGCAATCACTAAAACGAGCGCTAATAGAAGAAGCGGTAATAACTATATATATGACAGTACAATTCGATTTGTTTCGTGTAAAATAGAGGAAGTTTGGTTTACGCAGTTATTTTACCGTTCCTTTTAATGACGTATAACTTTTGTAATCACGTCCCTGCAGCAAGCGACAAGTGGCAGTTTTGAGATAGGTAGGTTAACGAAATATGAGTACATATCTAAGCTCAAACGATTAAAGACATGTGTTATCTGAGATACCTGCACTTGAGAAAGAATAAATAAGTTTAAAATCTGATTATAAAACAATTAAAAAAGAAAAAATATGATCTCCAACAATTGTAAATAAGCTACTGGAATCGCGACGTGAGTCAGCTCTCATCATTCATTCTGCGCGACCAGACCTCTTATAATCCCTCGGGATTTTAAGCTGTTCTGCTTCAAAAGGGCACACCTTGAAGTAATGTTTCTAGCGTGGACTATGGGCCCTTCATTCAACATACCAAATTTGGAAAATCGAAACCTATAATAATAATAATAATGTTGTTTGTATGTTTATACAGACGGAAATTAGCATCAATGGACGTCTGGTGTCACAGCAATAGATGAGAAATTTAACCAGCGAAATACAACCGCTAGCCTGGGGTCTTTAACGTGCATCACGCAATACCGGTACACGATCGCACGCCGGTACGATGCTCACCAGGGGTGCTATTCTGGTCACAAACGGTCACGTTCGTGTTTCCCGAAAACTCCCCCCCCCCCCCCCCCCCCTACGAACCGCGCGCACCTATTGGCCACAGCCCGCGTGAAAATTCCACGCGGCTCCCATGGGAACGTTCGCGAAACACGAAAGCAACTGTTTGCCGTAACTGTCACTGTTCGAGCTCGGACCGTGACGACAAAGTGGCGTATGACCACGTCCGACCTACGTAGCTCATAGCGGAAGTCGCGTAACTAGATTAACTGCGGTATTACTCGACACACCCTACTCTCTGTTTCACTATGAGTGCGAGCTAGTGCGGGTGTAGGAGCTACAAGAACGTGCTCCGGGCTTTCAACGTCCCTGTCGAGTAGGCGCGCTTGCGCAGTGCAAACCAACGTTCGTGCAAGCATCGTTTGGGGTGATGTGCTAGTGCTTTTAACTTCTATTTCTATTGCACGAAGGGGAACAAGCTTTGGGCAGGATTCTAGAGCGTAGAAAATGGCGGCGATGCTTGTTGCGCAACGATGGCACGATTAACGCGTACAATGACGGGTTTTCCGCGAGCACCCGGTAGCCTTCGCGGTGCACGACGACTGTTTCTGAAGACAATACCACTTGTCAAAAAGCACCGTGTGATCGCAGTGTGACCAGCTGCGCGACGAGAGACGGCGACGATGAGAGATGATGATCGTCGAGCAGCAGCAGAATAATTGAATCGCACTGAGATTTTTCGCAGCGGGGAACTACAAGAGCGCGGTTGCCACCGATGATCACATAGCTAATGCCCAGTGGATGGTGATCAGAGCCGTGACGGCCGTCGCGAGTGTCGCTGTCAACCGGCTGGGACGAGACGGCTGGGTCGACGAAACCCCGAACCGAGGCAGCTGAGGCATGTGCGAAAGAAGGCTTTTGTCGCCACCACGACAAACACACCGACGTCGTAGGGTGCGTTGACGGAACCTAGAATCTAACAGAGCCTTCGTCACCATCATCATCGGTCTGAAGGAGATCGTCACCGTTCCGAAGGACTCCAACACTTCCACAAACACCACTTTGTCATTAACAACTCGGTGGTAAGTTGACGTTAAAATTTCAGGGTTTCTACCGCTTCGAAGTTAGTGCACGCTTAGAACCTATGTCTTCAGTTGAACATTTGTTGCGGTTTGTAGCTACTGTCAATCACGCAATAAAATCTGGATGGGTTGCTGATGGCATTTTATTGTATTAACTAGATATTTTACCTTTTCACGCCAAGCTTCTGGAATTGCATGTCAGTCATTGGACAGTCATAAGAAACACTTTTCGATGCCCTGCAATGAACTACCAACAGTGAGTCCTAAAATGAATCGTTAGTCATTTAGACAGCAGCAGTTTAGTCTGAGAGAGCATGGTAACATCGTTACCCACTGTAGACGAGAGATTTAGCCAGTGCAATCTGGTGGATGGTCGTCATCTCCATGACCAAGAAAAATAATAAAGCTATGATTGTCCTCCATTCAACACCCGTGTGTTTAATGTAAAGGTTATCATACAAATTAAAAAGATTGTCGTTTCAAAAGTGACAGTAACTCGTTAAAATTATAGAGTAGTGTGAGCTGGATTTTTTTTTAAATTTGCATGTAATGCAGAGCAAATACGCACTGTTGAAGCAGAGTAGATGTGTGAAGGAAAAACGAGCATATGTACTAAAGAAAGAACCGTTACGTAACGTCAAAAATGTCAGCAACTATCTTGCCATTCTGGCGCGAGTTCAGTGGCTCTGCACATGCTTATGGCAGCCTGTGAATGTAGGATGCTCCCCTTATGGTATCATCCAGTGGCAAAGCCAGGGGGGGGTTTATCTTCGCCCCCCCCCCCTCCCCAAATCCGGCGGGCCCTAGAATATACACACAAACATCGACACCCCCCCCCCGCTCCCCCAGTCATAAACATTCCAGCCACCTCAAACCCCCTCCACCCTCACCCCCTTAAAAGTTCCTGGCTACGCCACTACTATCAACAGCACTCAAGTGATAGTCAACATTATCAAGATAAGCGAAGGTTTCTTTATTTTATGCACCATATAGGCAGCGTTTCTGTCTTTATATGCGTGCAGGCAAAGTACACACTGTAGAAAACACTTGTGTGAAGCCTGCGTTCACAATGCAGTCCCCGTGAACGCTAAAGGCGTTAACGAATTCCACAAATTAAATTTTCAACGAAACGCATTAGTTTTGCAAAACGCTGGCAAACTTACGTTGCGTTTTACATCATTCACCTTTGTCGTCCGATGAATCAGCAGTCAGCACTACACAAACCTCAATGAGCTTGTGGTTCGTTTTCTTGCGTTGGGGCGATCGCTGGCGGTCGTGGCGGCGGCACAATTCTTTCTCAGACCGTTGGCTGCCTCCTCCGTGCTCGCGGAAACGTGGTTTCCTTTGTGTAAAAGGGAGGTTTTGAATCTTGATGCATGGCAACCCTGAATGAAGGTATATTACCGTCTTCATAATCTCAGCAAGGCTACCGTACGAGCCACAACACCACCACCACTTTCAAGCTTCATAACACCGGCACAAATAAAAGCCAAGTCTTGCATCTCGCCAAGTGTTATATCGGAGACGTTAAACGCAAGCTCATTGTGCTCTTCGACCCGGTCCTGCCGCCGAATGGGCTCATCCAACAGCACGAAAGCATTCGTGTGCGCGATGACCGAGTGACCGATCGCATGTCGAACCCCAGCGGAGGTCAATCCGACGAGTATCGCGGCCAGGTTCTTTCGAGTTTAACTCGCCAAGGGTACGGTTGTCGAGCTAAAACAATGCAAATAGTCCCGTTCATTCTTGTTCTTACGTCATTTTGTCGTCACAACCCGAACTCGAAAAATGACTGTTAGCGGCAAACAGAGGCTTTCTAGTTTCACGAACGTTTTCATGGCAAAGAGCGTTGAATCGTCACGCGCAATGAAGCCAATGGGATAGCGAGGTACCTATGTAGGGGCGTGTACTAAGAACGTAAAAGCCGTTTACTTTTTTTTGCACGAGCTTTTTTGCAAATATAAAAATAATTAAACAAGACTGCCCGAGATTATGCGGTCGCGTCCATTTCTTCAGCGACGAAAGAGAAGAGAATGGCTTATGGGGACTACCGTCGTAATCACTGCGGTGAGCAAAGCGAGCAAAGCATTATTAAAACTGCACGAAGAAACTTTCCTGCATCATCCACAGCATGTTCACAACCGGTGCACTCTGCGTCGATCTCATGACTAGTCATATATTGCCACAGAGTCGTCGTCAGCTCTGTACGCATTTGGAGTCTCCTTCACAGGCGACCATTTGCAGGTTATGTTCACGGCGGCTTCACAAAGAATGATCGGTGTCGCAGCGTACCTTCACATAATATTTTCTTCTCGTAATGCCACCCGTATCGTGCAGAAAGAGGGAAAGCCACCACGCAAGCAAGATACAAACACCACAAGGTCGTTACCGCGGTTTTCGCCATGTTTGTTTTCAAAGACCGTAGCGAAAGACTTCGAGAAAAAAAGCTGAGATATCTTAGCTAAATTTACTTTACGTCATAATTATTGAAATAACCTGCCGTATTTTGTAAAAGGATAATATTATCTTTCTCTGTTTGCTTCCATTTTCCGGAAGGTAGCCTTTTCTCCGTTATTCGCTCGTTCTAAGTCCAGGAGGAAAGGAAGAAGATAACAAAAAGAACAGGGGGAAATGCAGGGATTTCTTCGCCCCAACTTGGTGGACACGTCACCGCGACGTAGGGCATCGTCAGATTCTAGCTGACCGCGTGCGTGAACCCGAACGTCGGGGCGGAGCTTCAAACAAGAATCATTCCAGTTTGAGGCTCCGCCCCTTCTTTCTCGATACGTCACAACTCGAAAGGTTCCGTTTGCGACCAGAATAGCACCCCAGATCGAAACGGGCAGGGGGAGGGGGATTAAACCCAGTATCTCTGGGTTCTGCAGCGCGAGCTTTCGCTCCACGTGCTCCGAGCTGGGGTGCTATTCTGGGGTGCTATTCTGGTCACAAACGGTCACGTTCGTGTTTCTCGAAAACTCCTCCCCCCTATGAACCGCGCGCTCCTATTGGCCGCAGCTCGCGTGATAATTCCACGCGGTTCCCATGGGAACGTTCGCGAAACTCGAAAGCAACCGTTTGCCGTAACTGTCGCTCTTCAAGTTCGGACCGTGACGACAAAGTGACGTATGACCACGTCCGACCTACGTAGCACATAGCGGAAGTCGCGTCACTAGATTAACTGCGGTATTACTCGACACACCCTACTCTCTGTTTCACTATGAGTGCGAGCTAGTGCGGGTGTAGGAGCTACAAGAACGTGCTCCGGGCTTTCAACGTCCCTGTCGAGCAGGCGCGCTTGCGCAGTGCAAGCCAACGTTCGTGCAAGATCGTTCGGGGTGATGCGCTCGTGCGTTTAACCTCTCTTTCTATTGCGCGAAGGGCAACAAGCTTTGGGCAGGATTCTAGAGCGTAGAAAATGGCGGCGATGCTTGTTGCTCAACGATGGCTCGACCAACGCGTACGATGACGGGCTTTCCGCGAGCACCCGGTTGCCTTCGCGATGCACGACGACTGTTTCTGACGACAATACCGCTTGTCGAAAAGCACCGTGTGATCGCAGTGTGACTTTAGTGACAACGAGAGACGGCGACGATGAGAGATGATGACCTTCGAGCAGCAGCTACTAGTTGAATCGCACTGAGATTTTTCTCAACGGGGAACTACAAAGGCGCCGTTGCCCCCGATGATCACATACCTAATGCCCAGTGGATGGTGATCAGAGCCGTGACGGCCCTCGTGAGTATCGCTGTCAACCGGCAGGGAAGAGACGGTGTGGTCGACAAAACCCCGGACCCAGGCAGCTGAGGCATGTGCGAAAGAAGGCTTTCGCAGCCACCATGACAAGCACACCGACGTCGTAGGGTGCGTTGACTAAACTTAGACTCTAACTAAACCCTCGCAACCGTCATCATCGGTCTGAAGGAGACCGTCACCATTCTGAAGGACTCCAACACTTTGCCGCAAACACCATTTTGCCACTAACAACATGGTGGTAAGTTGACGTTTAAACTTCAGGGTTTCTACCGCTTCGAAGTTAGTGCACGCTTAGTACCTATGTCTTCAGTTGACAATTTGTTGCGGTCTGTAGCTACTGTCAATTACGCAATAAAATCTGGATGGGTTGCTGATGGCATTTTGTTGTATCAATTAGATATTTTACCTTTTCACGCCAAGCTGCTGGAATTGCAAGTCAGTCATCGGAAAGTCATAAGAACACTTTTCGATGCCCTGCAATAAACTACGAACAGGTCTGTCCTAAAATGAATCGTTACTTGTATAGACAGCAGCAGTTTAGTCTGACAAAGTATGGTAACATTGTTACCCACTGTAGACGAGAAATTTAGCCAGTGTCTTGTGGATGGTTGTCATCTTCGTGACCAAGGAAAACAATAAATATAGAATTGTACTACATTCAACACGCGTGTGTTTAATGTAAAGGTTATGATAGCAATTAAATAGATTGTCGTTTCAAAAGTGACAGTAACTCATTGAAATTAAAGAGTAGTGTGAGCTGGATTTTTGAAATTTGCCTGTGATGCAGAGCAAATACGCACTGTTGGCTTACCACCATCAAGCATAAACGACAAGCGGAGGCAGAGTAGATGTGTGAAGCAAAAGCGAGCGTATGTACTAAAGAAAGAACTGCTACGTAACCTGAAGAATGTCAGCAACTATCTTGCCATTGTGGTACGAGCTCAGTGGCTATGCACATGCTTATAGCAGCCTGTGAATGTAGAATGCTCCCTTTATGTGGCAAAGCCAGAAGGGGGGGGGGGGGGGCGAGGGGGGAGGGGTTTATGGGGCTTCGCTCCTTCCCTCCCCAAATCCGGCGGGCCCTAGAATATACACACAAATTCCGAAACCATCCCCCCCGCACCCCAAGTCATGAACATCCCAGCCACCTCAACCCCCCTCCATCCTCACCCCCTTAGAAGTTCCTGGCTATGCCACTCCTATCAACAGCACTCAATAGATAGTCAACATTATCAAGATAAACGAAATTTCTTTTATTTTATGCACCATTGTGTCTTTATATGCATGCAGCCAAAGCACACACTGTAGAAAACACTTGTGTGAAGCCTGCGTTCACAATGCGGTCCCCATCACACTTTCAAGGCGTTAACGAATTCCACAAATTAAATTTTCAACGAAACGAATTCGTTTTGCAAAACGCTGGCAAACTTACCTTGCGTTTTACATCAATCACCTTTGTCGTCCGTTGAATCAGTAGTCAGCACTACACAAACCTCAATGAGCTTGTCGTTTGTTTTCTTGCCGTTGGGGCGATAGACCGTTGGCTGCTGCCTCCGTGCTGGCGGAAACGTGGTTCCCTTTGTGTCAAGGTGAGGTTTTGAATCTTAAAGGGGCAGTCAAGCGGTTTTTGAGTTCGTGTTTTGATGATGACAACTGAATTAAGACACCCTAAGTATCCCTAAAAACCAAAAAATATAGTCATACGTTGATTATTTCTTTAATAAAAATGTAAATGAAGACCGCCAAACCTCGGATCCACCCGAAAACGAAACCACTCTCATTGGTCATCGCACGCATATCAAAACGATCTCGGGCCAATGGCGTTGAACGACGCTCCGTCGCGCAGCGATCCCGAGGTAGCCGCACCGGCCGAACTTCTTTGTCATTCGAGCTTCGATCATGGCGGAGTTCTGTACGCTCGAGGACCTGACGCCGTTGGAGCTTGACATTCTTCGGCGGACAGCGGACCTGGGAATGATTTCCTACGACGCTACTCCGACGTGTGATGTATACGACAGCAGCGCATCGGAGTCGTGTTCGGGCTCTGATGACGAGCAGGCGGCCATGTCCGAGGACGAAGACGGCGCCTTTGACGAGACGGGGCGGATCGGCAACACCGACTGGTGGGTGATACGCTGTTTATTTTACCGCTGTATGTGTCATTTACGCTTGCTCTCTTCTTATCTTCTTTCTCAAAGGTGCCAGTGCGGATGTTGCGCGCAGATGCCGACAGTTGACGAGTGCGTCTGCTGCCGCGAGTACCCCACCGCCGCGTCGAGGCAACCTGGCTGCCTAACAAGCAACCCGGATTTCGAGACGGTGTGCTTGAATCCGGGGGTGCTCGAGGTCGCCTACCTCATGATGCGCCACTACCGCCAGGACGGAATGGGCACAACAGCGTACGAGTGAGTTCAACGCCATAATTTGCTGTTCGGCTAACTTGCAAACCGGCGCCAGCAGTAAAACGTTAGACAGCTACTTTACTATCTGTTTCAGTGAGCGTTACGCACGTTACTTTTCAAATGTGAAGTCACATTAGCGGTTGCATCGCATGTTTTACTTGCGTTTCGTGCCGTGTTTCATTGTGAAGTTGTGGGTCATCAGAAAGTAAAATGTTCAAAACCTCGATTGCTGCATCAGTATCTCTTGCTTCAGAACAAGTTCGTGAGATCTGGTTAGCTCCAGTTTAGCTTATCACTAGTGATGGGACGGATCTTTATTCGAATCTGAAGGTTCGGAAAGATTCGGAAAAGTAGCCGAATCCCAAGCGATTCGGAAAATTTTGGAAACATTCGGAGCGTTGCCATGGTTGTCAAATCACGTTGATGAGTGTTTCAACTTTTCGTGATATTATACTCACTGAATTCTACAAAGTGCACTAAATATATTGTAATATAATATCACAGTAATAAATAAAATGTTCCGCTTTGTTTAAATTATTTTGGATGTTTGTCGAGAACGGTAGCCAGACATCTCGGGAAAATTGGTTTCAGTTCCAAATTACGACCCAATAGGCATGCTTGGTGCACACACATAGAAATGCAAGCGCATTTTTTCATCGCTGTAAGAGATTGATGCCGTACGTGCTCTTCGGTACAGACCCATTTCGTGCCCATAATTACTGTCATAGTGGCACACAACCACACAAGTGAGTATGTTCGATTCGATTATCTCCAACGGGTTTCCACTGAGGTATAGGTGACATTCACTTGACGTCACTCGCTAGGTTCGCTGGCATCGCCCACCACGGTCGCCATCTTCGAGGTCTCTTTCTATCGCGGGTGTCGTATGGCCGGACCTTTTGAGCGTGGTTTAGCAGCATTTTACAACTTTAAAGAGCGTTTTTAACCGAAACTAGGGGTTATTCTTATACTTTGGTGCTTTTGAAGCGCCGTAGCAGTATTTTTTGTGTGTTTTAGTTCGTTTTTGTCGCTATCGGACTCGTTCACCGCGGCCGCGTTGCCCCCTCGGCTCCATGAAGCGCTCCGTGTCGCGCGCCGTGCCCACGGCGGTAGCTCTTGCAAGAACTGATTTTTCTACTTTGGTGATTTTGTAGCACGATGTGATTACTCTGTTTTGTTTTGCTAGTTTCTTTATTGTTTTTCTCTAGCGGATTTGCTGCACTACGGCCGTGTAACCGCGTTGCGCCATCGCCTCTGTGTCGTACATACGTCCTGCCTTCGGTGTTCGTTCCTGTGCAAAGACATACCGTGCGGCTCACAGAGTGCGCAGCTTATGAAAGATGCGGCGCATTTTTCATTAGCCCTGGCGATTTAAAAACCGCATGTAAGCGATTTGGCGAGCGGCGAGACAAGCGACGGTGACCCGCTTCGTTGCCGCGAGGCAAACCGCATGAAAGCGTCGGGAGCAAACGACCAAGGCGATGAGCACTAAGTTTTCTAAAAATCCCAAAACAGAGCTACGCGACGAGCGACAGTGAGGCGTGAACCGCATGTAAGCGATTTAGCGAGCGGCGACGAGTGACGGAGATTTCTCACGGTCGGTTGTCGCTCGGTTTTTAGATTTCTAGAAAACGTCGCTGATCGCCTTGGTCGCTTGCTCCCGTCGTTTTCACGCGGCTTGTGAAAAAGTGACCGAGCGACAGCGAAGCGGGTCGTCGTCGCTTCAGTCGTGGCTGTCGCTCGTCTCGTCTCATTGCTCGCTTACATGCGGTTCAGCCTTTACACACGCGGTACTCGGCGGCAACAAGAAAACTAAAACGGCCCGCCCCCGAGATAAACCTCTTTCTTTCTTGTTCAACGATATAAAATTGTACGACCGCGTAGCCAAGCCAGTCAAACCGCGACCTCGAAGATGGCGAATCGACGGTGGCGCTCCCTGGCAAAATTGAACCTGCAGGCTCAGTGAATACCGCCTATTGCTATCGAAACACGGGAAACAATGTGAAACTCTTGGCTAATGCTATCCGATTTAGTTGGTGTTTGGTTGCAAACAATGAAATTGCGTTGGACACCCCTGTGTTGTGTTTTTTTTTCGTCAAATAAAGTTCACGTATAAAAAAACTTGCTGACGAGAACGGAGAAACGACAGTGCAACGTTTTTCTTCGCCACCGGTGCCGGTACACGGTCGAAGTTGTGACGAGCAACATTCATCTAGTTTTCGCGCCTTATAGGTGCAGACATACGCAGCTCTAGAGAAGGAGACAAATCATTTCCTTGCCTGAATATATATTTCTTGTACGTTGCATCACATTATGTATAATACTCCTCATTTTGCTACATCTTACCGATCACCGCGAAACCGCACAGGAAGCGAAACCGTGCATTGGTTAGGCCCACGTCAACCACACCGATCAGCTCAGCTGGACCTTGGCGCCTGCCAGGGTTTAGAACGACAGTTTAGTACATACCATATGTTGAAATAAGCAAGACGAAATCTGGTTATATGCAGTAACAGTACCTAAGAAAAGCACAACTGTCCACATTGGCGAAGTTTACGACTATTTTCACACTGCCGTCTGCAACCAGCGACGAATCTGATGAATCTGTCCGAATCCAAATCTCCGGTGATTCGTCCTATCACTAATATTACGTTCACATTATGGACCTAACGGGCGTAACTTTTGCAACAAACGTTGGCACAACATGCATAAATGCTACGTTCAGGGTACACTACTGAACGCAGCGTTCACACCCATTGGAGTAGTGCGCTCAAGTTTCGCCTCTGACTGCTGCGCCACTCGAGACCCCCGTGGGATGCCTTTGAAGTTTTGATATGGCCATTTTCTCCTCGGTAGCAGCGACGGGCTTGCAATTGTGTCGTTAAAAAAGGGTATCACGGCGGAATGTGCCCCTTGATCATTGCCCCTTGATTCCACTCCGGCAGGTGCAGCTTCCAGACGAAATGGTGCGTCGAGACTTTGAACACTAGATAAAAAACAACAAAAAAGCTAATTTCCCTCAGCCTCATTGAAGTCCCTCTCTGAATTATCCAAACGTTATTGATAGCGTGCAAGCAATTATGATAAAAGCAATGCCCCGTCTCTTTGGCGTGAACTACTGCATCTCTTTGCCACAAAGAGATGCAGTAGTTCGATCGAGTCAGCATGAACAGTGCTGCCGCATATTTTAGGGTTTGTGACATGCATATTGTTGTGCATGTTAGGCTTTGGTCATCTGGTCTGTTGGAACAACCTAATATAATGTTCACACCTGTCAATTGAATTTGTGGAAAGAATAATGGACACAATCTAGAACTTGCTCTGCTCTTCGGGTTATTTTAGATCGGTTGCTGCCCAGGCATGAGGGCCCGTTGCAGCACTTTTTTTTTGTTTCTGCTGGTAGAGCCCAGAATCTGCAATTTTAAAAGGTTGTGATATTGCGTCTTACAGAAAATTATTGTGGTTACTCTTTCAGGCGCAACCGCTACGCCGCCTACCGGCAGTGCGTCCTATGGCTGTGGCGGCGCCTTGGCCAGCACAACAGGCGACCACTGCCATCCTGTGTGGTGAAGGCCATCAGGGGCCGGTTTCCCGACACTTCATATTCTGGCTTTCGGCAGAGTCACTGAAAGCCACTCTGGGGGCTCAAACATATGAGGGTAAGTCAAAACGTATCTGCAATGTGGCTATAACGTTTCGTACATTGTTTTTACTGACTTCTGTCTTCGTTTATTTTATTGTTATGCCGTTGTGGTTCTGCTATGAAAGTTTGACCATAATTCATTTGTTTTCTCTTTGCTGCAAATAGATCATGGCCCCTCCCTTGGAAGTTTGCACCAAAGAGGAAAAGCGAGCAGGGAACCAGTGTCTCGCTCAACGGAGTGTCTATGAATTGAGCGTCCACACCTTCCGACCACATAAACCGGAACCCTGCTCGATTTTCCTCTTTGGTGCAAACTTCCAAGGGAAGGGCTGTGATCTATTCGCAACAAAAGGAAAACCAAGGAAGAATTATTATCAAACTTTCATAGCAGGACCACAACAGCATAACAATAAAATAAACGAAGACAGAAGTCAGTAAAACAATGTACGTAAAGTTATAGCCACATTGCAGATATTTTTTCACTTGCCTGCACCCCCCCCCCCCCCTCCCCTCCTTAAGCGGATTCCCACCTTACTGTGGTGGAGGGGTTTGTGTGCCCCAATGACCCTCTTGGGCTATGCCGGCCAGGGTCACCCATGCCGGACAGGCCAGAGGATAGGGGCCAGACAAAGAGGAATCCGTGGGTTAGTACCCACCCATGCCTGCCTTTGTGTGGCGTTGCCAGTGTCTGGGAAAAGGGAGATTCTGATGGTTGAGGTGAGCCCTGGGTCCTTACTGCACCCTTGGTTAGCTTTGCTGCATATTACGAGTTTTCTTGTTGTGATTACTGTTGTAGCGTTAGCATTTTTACAGCTCTGCTTCATGGAATAGCACAGATTGTCGGCGATGTTAGAAATGTTGAAGTATTGATTCCTTCGTTGATTGACAAAGTGTCAATAGTGCCATGTGATCTTTGAAAGGCACTAAAGATATGTGAATCCGTCATGTATGTTGTGAAGGTAATAAAATGCGATTGCTTTTTTGGACACATTAACCATGTCTTTGTCATGCGAGTTTCTCTTTGGGGAGGTATACAAACATGAGTGGTGTACAGGGTCGTCCACTCTGCGTGGCCAGCGCTCCGCGAAGCACCGCAGGTGAGCGCCTTGCGAGTTAGGGCCAATTAGTGCGCAGGCTCAGGGAGAGCCAGGGGCCAAGCCTCCCCCGCGTCATCTGCTACAGTGTCGGCACAGCGGCCATGTTGTGAGGCGAAGCAAGCACTGTTCTTACATCCCTGGTGTCACATGATACTCAGAAACTTTGATTTGCAAGTGCTCTGCACAACTTGTTCCTCTGAGAAAGGTAAACCAGCCGGCACACAGCAAGTGTCCCGCACGAGAAAAAATTACTTTGCCACATAGCGAAGTAATTGCCGCGTCGGTTGCTTATGTAGCAGACGACGCAGCAAAGGCTTGGACAATGGTTATCTCTAATCGGCCCCAATTCACAAGGCAGCCAACTGCGGCGCTCCACCGAGCATCAGCCACGCAGTGCCGTGTGCACCCCAACAGTGGACAACCGTGTACATCGAGACCTACTTGCTTATTTGCAGGGCACAATCATGACGCAATTTTTTTAATATGATTTCACCATTCCTTTATTGGCAGAAAATGCCCTCTATCCATTTTTTATGCCCGATGCACCGGATCCTACAGGTAATTTTTAGGTTACATTCTATCTGCTTCCACCTTCTCTTGATGAGTCATGTGAAACAGAAAAGTTATTCCAAACATTTATTTATAACTATCTGGAGTGCAGTGCACCTCCCGGTCTACACAGGAGAGATATCGCACAAAGGTGAAACAAGAGAATGATTCAGATGGGGGAAAACCGTGGTGTAGACTGGCATTACTGCTTGGATATCATTAAAAATAACTCTGAGTGATCCGAGTTATGCACAACTTTACTCAGCATTGCCAGTCTACCTCCTGGCTGAAAACCCCATTTATTAAAAAAGTCGCAGGCGAGCAGTGCTGTAATCGTGGTAACTCCTCTTCAACCTGTCAGCTTGCCAGCACATGAAATGGAAAATCAACGCCAGGGTATTAGATGCTTCAATTATAAAAAAGAAACGTGCCATGAACACGTTCATTAGTGTGCTTCAACTGAATATACATTACACTTTCAGTAAACCTACTATTTTTCCTTTGACAATGTTGAAAATTCCTGGCATGCAATGACAGACCCTGTCCTTCTACTTGGTTGTCAATGTCACACTCCGGTCGAGGTCACATTATGAACAGTGCGTGAGATGGTAGCCCACTCGTAAGTATAGGGTCCTGATTATCTTGACTTCCCTAATGTAGCTGCACCGAAGACAATATACTGACCAGACTTTCTCAAATAAATGTTACGCCTCACTCCTTGCTAACAAATATTGAAAAATGGAGGCCTCCTGATATATTTTTCTTTGCTCGCTGGTGTTCCTTGTCCTCTAGCATCCACACTGGCAGGTGATATCAGTCGTCAAAGCTTGCATCTCTCGTGGTCCTGAAATCCAAACACAAATGTTGGAATAGGTCTCAATTCTACTTAAAAATGATTGCAAAGCAACACATATCCTTACTGCAGGTCTCTGGTTTCAGGATTGGCCATTCTTTCCTGGTAGTGCTCACCTGGTGCAAGTGTTGTAAAACAAACTTGCTTCTTTATAAGCTGGTTCACCCTTTGCTGCAGCCAAACTTACTGCCCGGGGCATTTTTGTAGAGAAAAAGTGGCGTGGTTACAGGACTGCTAGCATCGTGCAGCGGCCACACTTACTGCTGGCTTTCATGACGAGACTGCGGGACGATTGAGTGGACTTTGTACTGCCCGGGGCATTTCTGTAGAGAAAAGGTTGCGTAGTTACAGAACTGCTAGCATCGTGCAGCGGCCACACTTACTGCTGGCTTTTATGACGAGACTGCGGGACGAATGAGTGGACTTTGTACTGCCTGGGGCATTTCTGTAGAGAAAAGGTTGCGTAGTTACAGAACTGCTAGCATCGTGCAGCGGCCACACTTACTGCTGGCTTTTATGACGAGACTGCGGGACGAATGAGTGGACTTTGTACTGCCTGGGGCATTTCTGTAGAGAAAAGGTTGCGTAGTTACAGAACTGCTAGCATCGTGCAGCGGCCACACTTACTGCTGGCTTTTATGACGAGACTGCGGGACGAATGAGTGGACTTTGTACTGCCTGGGGCATTTCTGTGGAGAAAAGGTTGCGTAGTTACAGAACTGCTAGCATCGTGCAGCGGCCACACTTACTGCTGGCTTTTATGACGAAACTGCGGGACGAATGAGTGGACTTTGTACTGCCCGGGGCTTTTCTGTAGAGAAAAGGTTGCGTAGTTACAGAACTGCTAGCATCGTGCAGCGGCCACACTTACTGCTGGCTTTTATGACGAGACTGCGGGACGAATGAGTGGACTTTGTACTGCCTGGGGCATTTCTGTAGAGAAAAGGTTGCGTAGTTACAGAACTGCTAGCATCGTGCAGCGGCCACACTTACTGCTGGCTTTTATGACGAGACTGCGGGACGAATGAGTGGACTTTGTACTGCCTGGGGCATTTCTGTAGAGAAAAGGTTGCGTAGTTACAGAACTGCTAGCATCGTGCAGCGGCCACACTTACTGCTGGCTTTTATGACGAGACTGCGGGACGAATGAGTGGACTTTGTACTGCTCGGGGCATTTCTGTAGAGAAAAGGTTGCGTAGTTACAGAACTGCTAGCATCGTGCAGCGGCCACACTTACTGCTGGCTTTTATGACGAGACTGCGGGACGAATGAGTGGACTTTGTACTGCCTGGGGCATTTCTGTAGAGAAAAGGTTGCGTAGTTACAGAACTGCTAGCATCGTGCAGCGGCCACACTTACTGCTGGCTTTTATGACGAGACTGCGGGACGAATGAGTGGACTTTGTACTGCCTGGGGCATTTCTGTAGAGAAAAGGTTGCGTAGTTACAGAACTGCTAGCATCGTGCAGCGGCCACACTTACTGCTGGCTTTTATGACGAGACTGCGGGACGAATGAGTGGACTTTGTACTGCCTGGGGCATTTCTGTAGAGAAAAGGTTGCGTAGTTACAGAACTGCTAGCATCGTGCAGCGGCCACACTTACTGCTGGCTTTTATGACGAGACTGCGGGACGAATGAGTGGACTTTGTACTGCCTGGGGCATTTCTGTAGAGAAAAGGTTGCGTAGTTACAGAACTGCTAGCATCGTGCAGCGGCCACACTTACTGCTGGCTTTTATGACGAGACTGCGGGACGAATGAGTGGACTTTGTACTGCCTGGGGCATTTCTGTAGAGAAAAGGTTGCGTAGTTACAGAACTGCTAGCATCGTGCAGCGGCCACACTTACTGCTGGCTTTTATGACGAGACTGCGGGACGAATGAGTGGACTTTGTACTGCCTGGGGCATTTCTGTAGAGAAAAGGTTGCGTAGTTACAGAACTGCTAGCATCCTGCAGCGGCCACACTTACTGCTGGCTTTTATGACGAGACTGCGGGACGAATGAGTGGACTTTGTACTGCCCGGGGCATTTCTGTAGAGAAAAGGTTGCGTAGTTACAGAACTGCTAGCATCGTGCAGCAGCCACACTTACTGCTGGCTCTTATGACGAGACTGCGGGACGAATGAGTGGACTTTGTACTGCCTGGGGCATTTCTGTAGAGAAAAGGTTGGGTAGTTACAGAACTGCTAGCATCGTGCAGCGGCCACACTTACTGCTGGCTTTTATGACGAGACTGCGGGACGATTGAGTGGACTTTGTACTGCCTGGGGCATTTCTCTAGAGAAAAGGTTGGGTAGTTACAGAACTGCTAGCTAGCATCGTGCAGCGGCCACACTTACTGCTGGCTTTTATGACGAGACTGCGGGACGAATGAGTGGACTTTGTACTGTCCGGGGAATTTCTGTAGACAAAAGGTTGCGTATTTATAAACCGGTTATCGCTTCGTTGCAGCCACACTTACCACTGGCTTTGAGGATGAGATGGCAGGCTGCATGGAGGGCATGGCGATGTTCAGGGAGTCCTGTGAAAGTAGAGTCATTGATGTACTAGGACGCTCATTTTAACTGGCAGGTATACTTCCTTCAGGCTGCGGAAATGAAACATGAGTTTAGAGAGTGCCCTTACTGCAGAGTACGGCCGAAGCGGGACCTCCGTGCTTCCACTAACTCCTCCTTTGAAGGCCTGGCAAAGGCCGCAGTCATGGGCGCCGGAAAGATGTTTGTGCTGGCCTTCGCCGCAGTAGCAAGACACCGCCATCGACTATTGATTGCGATCACCTCCTCTACGAGCTTGTGAACGTAGCCTGGAATTGAAGGTTCTTTTTTTTCACTTTATCAAATGACCGAGCAAGTCAACGACCATAAAATGAATGCCACACTTACTGTAGGTGGGTGCTGTCTTGACGGGACAAGCTGTGTGGTGGCCCTTGCGTGCTTTGGATGTTTTCACCGCCCAGCGTGGCTTGCCCTCTTGTGTCTCAGCTTGGCAGCGATCAGCGTTCTCATTGAAATGCAAGATTGCCACTCGAGTCCTGCAGTGAAATGGTGTTTTATTAGGGATGATGTTTGCAATAATAATTGTCATTCGACCGTTTCTCTTGTACTTTGAGAGACCAATATCTAGTCGTTGGGGAAAAGGACTAAGTCAGGTCGTAGTAGGTTCAGGTGATAAACGATTATATGCAAACTGATTAAACATTAATGCAGCTTGATCATAATATTACCTTGCACGCATGCCTTCTGGAGTGAATGCCCGGGACTTGGGAGCGAAGTCAATGAGGACGCTGTGGAAGGATTCCAGGGCGAATGTCTGGCCGTGGGGGGACATCTGGGCCAGGTCCTTCAGGAGGCGCTTGTTCCCAGTGATCTGCTTGTAGTGACTGTAGGCCGGGGAGTCTGAAGAAAGAATGTGGTTTAGGAAAAGCAAACTAGGCTATGAAGGCAATAACTTACTGGGATCCATCCACATTTTTGTGGCTTCGAGAATTTTGTTGTGCACACACCGCGTGTAGCTGCCCCCGTGACCAGTGTGCTTGTCGATGACGTGGTTCTGCATGCTCAGCCAGATCTCGACGAGCAGCTCCCTGTTGCCTCCCGCAGCCATGGCAGACCAGTACATGTGGTTGGTGGTCGCCTGCGTCCACTCTTCTAGCGGTTGACATCCAGCTCGTTTTCGTGCTGCGTTCAGCTTTTTCTTCACACCTAAGATTTGACGAGATAACTCAGATCAACCTGCAGCATATTTCCCTGAAAATGTAGGTTAAATGCAATACTTGTCAAAATTGCTTACTTTTGGAGATGTGCCAAATGTCGAAGTAGTGGGCGGTCCCAGGTTCGTGCACCTCCATGTGTTTTCGTATGGCAGGGTGGCGGTCAGTGCCCAAGGATTTTACATGGATACCTGCACCATATAATTCCAGAAAGTTGCAATAATAAAACTAAATGTGAGCTCAGGTTGCTGAATTTGCTGCGTAGTTGCTGAGCCTTGACTGAGTGCACGTACGTTTCTCCTTGAAGAATTCCAGCAGCTTGATGAGGCCCTCCTTCTCCATGTTGACACTTGCCATGGCTCGCTCCGACTACAAGCAGAGGTGCGGCATATTTTAATCGAGTTATGCGACCAGCAAAGCAGTGTTTATATTTTCACTCAGATCAGGTTTCTTACCTCTCCTAGCTGGACTTGGATGGAGTGGAGGATCTTGTTGATCTGCTGAACATGTGCAGTGTAGGTCAGGAACTTGGCAGAGGACCCAGGAGAGTCGAATCTGCCATCGCTGGTGATGTCAACATCCTGGTCCTCCAGCTGTCTGACCAGATCCTGTTGTTCTTGCAGGTAGACCTGTTAATGTAAATGATTGTTGCTGTTCAAACCAGGTGAACCTTCCAAAGTTACGGTTATGTGTGCACAATAAAATAAAACTTGCTTATTTGTAATTTCACTACCTCCTAAATACACAAGTAAATAAATATTTAGTAGTCAACCCTGGCTATGTTGCAGTATTTGTTTACAAAAACTAAAGTGCATTAGTCATTTTTCAACTAAGATTTCACTCTTCTCTGCCTTCAGATCTACCTATTTAAGCACCACTAAGAAAAAAAAACATAAAGCAACTAAGACCCTTTGAAATATTGCTCACTTCGTCGATTGCAGGGAACAGGAGGCTCTTCTGATACGTGTAGAAGGTCTGATCGCTGAAGACCTCCACGTTCATGTGGCGCAGCGTCCTCAAGGTGCTTGTGACATTTGATCCAGAGAACAGCAGGTGGCTGGACAGCAGGATGTTTCCAGCTGCCCTCCCGTTCATGAGAGGCTGACTGTCCCATATCCGCTCGTGATTCAGGGGGCAGATGCTTTTCACCTTGATCAGTGTGCCCAGGGGGGTGATTGTGGTGTTGCAGGGCCTTGAACACTCCTGGCAGGTGCTGAACAGCTCCCTCAGGCAGCTCTCAAACACGAGGAACTGTCGCTCCCCCTCTGGTGGGCCTGGTGTGTATTGATCGCTGCAGCAGAATCAAGAAAATATTTAGAAACGAAACGGAATGTAAACAAGAACAGCTTACCTCTCAAAATCTCCGTCACGAGTTGGGGAGTATGTCAGATCGGATCCCGATGAGATGCTGGTGGCTCCAGGGCTTAGCGGACTTAGTGGAACCGCCTCCTCCACAGCAATGGCTGTCGCTGGTGGTGCAGCTGCTGGTAGTGCAGCTACTGGTGGTGTAACTGCCTCCTCCATGGCAATGGCTGTCGCTGGTGGTACAGCTGCTGGTCGTGCAGCTACTGGTGGTGCAGCTGCTACCACAGCAAGGGTGTTTGTCACTGCTACAATTAGAAATTACAGACTTGTAACCTCTATATGCACGCTGATTTCCGAAAGTACTTACGAGCACCTTGACCTGTTGTGGCAGGCTCCACAGCACCATTGTCCTGATGCTCAGGACTACTAGAAGGTACTAGTACCCGACTGGTGGCACCAGTGTCGTTGCCCTGCGGAAGAGTTGTTTCAAGAAAGATGAGTATTTATTTATAGAATCTCATGGTGACACAGTGGTATTATTCATCATCTGCCTAGTTCTTGGGATATGTTCTGCACACATGATTTTCATTACTCGTAACAGTTTGCAATGGTACAAGCTCGGCAAGCAGTAAAAGTAAGGGGGGGAGGGCAATTTTCTGAATTAAAAATAGTCTTGCATTTCCCACATCTTTGTAACCCAATCATTTCCTTCTATTTTTCAACGCGCAACATGTACTATCGGGACCAAAAGAATAGAAACAAAGCAGCGCATAATACGTCGTGCAAGTGAACCAAAATGCGCCTTTCGCGTAGGAGAGAGTTTGTACGAGCTTCCGGGAAAACATAAATACGCATAAACAACGTGCCAATCAACGCGCAATTTAGAGAATACGCAAGAAACGCACGTTTACGAAGCAGCCAGGTACGCGCTGCCACTGGTTGATCTAAGATGGCAAACAAGAGCACGTGGGCACATGTCGGTTGTAAACGAACGCATGAGATACGCGAACAGTAGACGCACTTGCACTCCGTATATATTCCACCCACCCTTATTTCGCCAAAGACCACCGTGAAAAGACGCTCACGCGCTCCTGTTCTATTTCATCTGGTGTCGACGGATCAGTGTGCACAGTAACGGCATTACTGTTGCTTGTGAAAACAAAATTAGGCTGCGACCTTCCGGGGTCCGAAATATTGAGACTAACCCTCCATAAAACAGGAAATAACTGATCTTGACGACACTACTGGCACTGGGATTATCTATTATTATACATTACGTATCGATTGCACTTTTCGTGGGTATCGGTACGTCCGTGTTCGGTCACTGTCCAAATAAATCCCTTTACGTGGACAGCTCCTGCTCATAAGCTTCGCGTGCACGCGCAATTCGTCTTGCAACTTGTTCCGAACACGTGGCTTCTAAGATTTTCGGAACTCCCCACAAAAGCTATGCCGCGAAAAAAAGAAAACTAACTTACCACGACTTTCTGGCGCTTCAGCGGAGATGCCTCGATCACGTCCTCGACTGGAAGCAGAAGCGTCGACATCGCGTTCCATCGAAGCTGTGAACGACCCGTGTCCTCCGCGCAGAAGAACTCACTTTGGTCGAAGTGGTCGTGACAAAAACGGGGCGTCATAGGCAAGTTCTGGGTGTCGTTTTGGCGGCCGGCGCGACGTAACCACGTGCTTCTCCGAGGTTCATCTTTCGGCAGGACGACGAAACGCAGGCCTTTTCGGGCGTTCTTCGATTTGCGGTTGGGGCAAGTCGTAACCAAACAAACGTTTGGCATCGCAGCGTAACCTCTGGTACGCGATGTCAAACGATGTCGCGACGTTGAATTTCGCCTCGGGAGGACGGGCGGACACAAACGCACTTCCCGAAAACCCGGAGGGAAAGAGTTCATGATACGCGCGCTTCCGCGCACCCCGAGGGAACGGGAAATTCACCCCACGCGGAGGAAGGCAAAAAGAAAACGTAGTCCCTTGTTTGTGAAACGATAATTGCAGTATCGCGTATTCTAAACTAGAAATATTTTACGTCTTGTGAAATTATCATGCACAACTTATTTAAATGAACTGAAAATTGTTTCTTTAGCGAAACTTTACAAAGACCGCCAAAATTTTCAAACATACGATAATTTCATTGGCCCTCGCAAGTACAGAAAAGAGTCCGCACGTATTTTATTCCTGCGTGATTAATAGGCGGTTCTGACTTCTAAAACTGAAGATACTCATTCACTGACACTTCCTTAACGCCATCGCACCAAAAAGTAGCTTCTCCAAAAACCGCTTGACTGCCCCTTTAATGCACGGCAACGGTGAATAAAGGTCTATTACCGTCTTCATAATCTCAGCAAGGCTACCGTACGAGCGACAACAACACCACCACTTTCAAGCTTCATAACACCGGCACAAATAGAAGCCAAGTCTTGCATCTCGCCAAGCGTTACATCGGAGACGTTAAACGCCAGCTCACTGTGCTCTTCGACCCGGTCCTGCCGCCGAATGGGCTCATCCAACAGCACGAAATTATTCGTGTGCGCGTTGATCAAGTGACCGATCGCATGTCAAACCCCAGCCGCGGTCGATCCGACGAGCATCGCGGCCATGTTCTTTCGAGTTTAACTCGCCAAGGGTACGGTTGTCGAGTTAAAACAATGCAAATAGTCCCGTGCATTCTTGTTCTTACGTCATTTTGTCGTCACAACCCGAACTCGAAAAATGATTGTTAGCGGCAAACAGAGGCTTTCTAGTTTCACGAACGTTTCCATGGCAAATGGCGTTGAATCGTCACGCGCAATGAAGCCAATGGGGAAGCGAGGTACCTATGTAGGGACGTGTAAAAACGTAAAAGCCGTTTTTTTTTTTGCACGAGCTATTCTGCAAATAAGAATAAATAAAAAATACTGCCCAAGATTATGCCGTCGCGTGCATTTCTTCAGCGCCGAAAGAGAAGAGTATGGCTTATGGAGACTATACTGGCATAGTCTCTGCAGTGAGCAAAGGAGCAAACCATTATAAAAACTGCCCGAAGAAACTTTCCTGCATCATCCACAGAATGCTCACAACCGTTGCACTCTGCGTCGATCTCATGACTTGTCATATACTACCACAGAGTCGTCGTCAGCTCTGTATCCATTTGAAGTCTCCTTCACAGGCAAACAGGAAATTTAATTTGCAGCTTATGTTCACGGCGGCTTCACAAAGGATGATCGGTGTCGCAGCGCACCTTCACGTAATATTTTTTTTTCTCGTAATGCCATCCGTATCGTGCAGAAGCAGGGAAAGCAACGAAGCAAACGAGACACAAACACCACAAGGTCGTTACCGCGGTTTTCGCCATGTTTGTTTTCAAAGACCGTAGCGAAGGACTTCGAGAAAACAAGCTGAGATATCTTAGCTAAATTTACTTTACATCATAATTATTGAAATAATCTTTTGTATTTTATAAAAGGATAAGGTTATTTTTTTCTGTTTCCTTCCATTTTCCGGAAGGTAGCCTTTCCTCCGTTATTCGGTCGTTCTAATTCCCGGAGGAAAGAAAGAAGAGAACAAAAAGAACAGGGGGAAATGCGGGGATTTCTGCGCCCCAACTGCGTGG
This sequence comes from Ixodes scapularis, assembly GCF_016920785.2. Lineage (NCBI taxonomy): Eukaryota > Metazoa > Arthropoda > Arachnida > Ixodida > Ixodidae > Ixodes > Ixodes scapularis. The sequence goes on from NW_024609835.1 coordinate 171,907,588, forward strand.
ACACGTCATCGCGACGTAGGGGGATCGCCAGATTCTAGCTGACCGCGTGCGTGAACCCGAACGTTGGGGCGGAGCCTCAAACAAGAATCATTCTAGTTTGAGGCTCCGCCCCTTCTTTCTCGATACGTCACAACTCGAAAAGTACCCGTTTGCGACCAGAATAGCACCCCTGGTCGCAAACGGAACCTTTCGAGTTGTGGCGTATCGAGAAAGAAGGGGCGGAGCCTCAAACTAGAATTTTCCTGTTTGAGGCTCCGCCCCAACGTTCGGATTCACGCACGCGGTCAGCTAGAATCTGACGATCCACCTACGTCGCGATGACGTGTCCACGCCGTTGGGGCGCAGAAGTACCCGCATTTCCCCCTGTTCTTTTTGTTATCTCCTTTCTTTCCTCCGGGATTTAAAACGAGCGAATAACGGAGAAAAGGCTACCTTCCGGAAAATGGAAGAAAACAGAGAAAAATAATATTATGTTTTTATAAAATACGAAATATTTTTTCAATAATTATGACCTAAAGCAAATTTAGCCAAGACATCTCAGCTTGTTTTCTCGAAGTCTTTCGCTACGGTCTTTGAAAAAAACATGGCGAAAACCGCGGTAACGACCTTGTATCATTCGTGTCTCTTTTGCGTCGTTGCTTTCCCTGCTTCTGCACGATACGGATGGCATTACGAGAAACAAATATTACGTGAAGGCGCGCTGCGACACCGATCAACCTTTGTGAAGCCGCCGTGAACATAAGCTGCAAATGAAATTTCCTGTTTGCCTGTGAAGGAGACTTCAAATGGATACAGAGCTGACGACGACTCTGTGGTAGTATATGACAAGTCATGAGATCGACGCAGAGTGCAACGGTTGTGAGCATTCTGTGGATGATGCAGGAAAGTTTCTTCGGGCAGTTTTAATAATGCTTTGCTCCTTTGCTCACTGCAGGGATTATGCCGGGATAGTCTCCATAAGCCATGCCACGGCCACTCGCCATGCTCTTCTCTTTCGGCGCTGAAGAAATGCACGCGACGGCATAATCTCGGGCAGTCTTTTTTACTTATATTTATTAGCAGAATAGCTCGTGCAAAAAAAAAAAACGGTTTTTACGTTTTTACACGTCCCTACATAGGTACCTCGCTTTCCCATTGGCTTCATTGCGCGTGAGGATTCAACGCCATTTGCCATGGAAACGTTCGTGAAACTAGAAAGCCTCCGTTTGCCACTAACAGTCATTTTTCGAGTTCGGGTTGTGACGACAAAATGACGTAAGAACAAGAATGCACGGGACTATTTGCGTTGTTTTAACTCGACAACCGTACCCTTGGCGAGTTAAACTCGAAAGAACATGGCCGCGATGCTCGTCGGATCGACCGCGGCTGGGGTTTGACATGCGATCGGTCACTTGATCAACGCGCACACGAATACTTTTGTGCTGTTGGATGAGCCCATTCGGCGGCAGGACGGGGTCGAAGAGCACAGTGAGCTGGCGTTTAATGTCTCCGATGTAACGCTTGGCGAGATGCAAGACTTGGCTTCTATTTGTGCCGGTGTTATGAAGCTTGAAAGTGGTAGTGTTGTTGTGGCTCGTACGGTAGCGTTGCTGAGATTATGAAGACGGTAATAGACCTTTATTCAGCGTTGCCGTGCATTAAGATTCAAAACCTCACCTTGACACAAAGGGAACCACGTTTCCGGGAGCACGGAGGCAGCAGTGTAACGAACGACCTTCGCGGCCGGACCTGGACGCGGATCGCCACCCCTTTTGTAACATTGCCGAGGACGCGCCTTTCGCTGACAATCTCAAGCCGGGATTATTTTCCCCGCTGTCCTGGTACCGTCGACAAAAGAGCAAGACAAGCCGTCGTCGATACCGGCTCAAGTTGGGTGCTGAAACGGAAATGCGTTCTCTTTGAGGCGTCCAAGCAGGAACCCACGGCCACGGTGATCCCTGCTAAGCCGAAAGAAGGAGATAAGCCGTGAACGGGAACTGCCCGGATATCGGCGTCCAAGGTCTTCTCCGTCCCGACTAGGAAGGGGGACGGTATCCTCCGGGCGTTCGTGCTCTCTTAGAGCCAACAAAACGATTAACCGGTGTGTTCGTTTGGGCGTGCTCATAGGCGGTGCCCGGACGTTGGGGAATGAGCTTCTCGGTGTCACCTCGACCTAGATTCCAGGAGCAAGGCCAAATCTCGAGCGTCACTAAAGAAACGGCTGCCACTACAAGCCTAAAGGAACCGGAAGAGCACTTATCCTCTGTGTGTGCGTGTGCGTGCGAGTGGGCGGTGCCTGACCAGTTGGGGAACGGCGTCCTGGCCTAGGGACGTAGGGAAGGGGGACCTTATAAAGAGAACGGTTTTACGCTCCCTCTGCGTGTTCTCACGTTGTTCTCATGCCGAACGGCAGACTGTACATAGTATGTAAATAAACAGTTTGAGAAGAGACACCCTGGCTCGCTACCAATTCTGCCCGATGTCCTGGGCGACGCATGGCTCCAGCGGAGATCGACTACATGGACAAGCCCCGAGTCTTTACAACTGGATGGCGGACGGTGGGATCGACAGCTACGACCATTGAGCGGCAGCAACAACGGATCTCATGGGCCGTGAGCCGAGTCTGGTGAGTGACGGCATCTTTCCTCTGTCGCCAGGCCTTTAAGATCGAGATGTATTTTGCAGGGGCGTAAGTAACTACCGAAAAGGCAATTTTAAGGTTGTTGTGTGTCGGTAGTGCAGAGTTTTGCCTCCCAGATAGGTCACAGACATGGATCTGCAGCGTTTTGCTAAAGTGTCAGTTGCTCGACTTGTGTGAGGAGCTCGGGGTAGACGCGAACAAATCGATGAAAAAACCGGAGCTTGTTAAGGCTATCCAGGAAGAAAAACTTGACAACGAGGAAATCGAAGAGATGTGGGGAAAAATGAAAATAAAAAAAAAGGAGACGAAGCAAAATTCAAGGAATTAGAACTAGAAAAACTTCGTCTCGAGGTGGAGCTAAGGAAAACGAGCGGAGGACGGGAAACGGGGGTAGAGGGCACCCGAAGTCTCTATGACATGACGAAGCTTATTCAGGCTTTCAAGGTGGGAGAGGACATGGGCCTCTACCTGGTAAACTTCGAGAGAGCTTGCGAGAGGGCCCGTTTTAATCGGGTATCTTGGGCCAGAAGGTTGCTGAGTGTTCTGCCATGCGAGGCAACCGGGGTAATCGCGAGGTTATCCGCGGACGACTCGGACGACTACGACCGCGTGAAGAGCTGCCTGCTCAAGAAGTATCGGTTGTCGGCAGAAGCGTTCAGACAGAAGTTCAGGGGCGTGGCCAAAAAGTCGGAAGCCAGTTATGCGGAGTTCGCATACAAACTTCGGTCGTACCTTGTCGAGTGGATGAAGGTCGCCGAGTCGTATGACGACAAAGAGAAAATGCTGGAGACGGTCGCGCTCGAACAGTTCTATAAGGCTCTTCCTGAAAGCATGCGAACCTGAATTCAAGATAAGTCACGAGTAGACTCTGTTTATCGAGCCGCAGAGCTTGCGGATGAGTACAGTCCCCGTAGAGGCGGAAAAGAGGGAATGAGGAGAGCCTTTGAGAAGGAAAGCGGAGATGAGCGGAAAAAAGGGGGCTGGAAAAGAACAGAGTCGCGAAAGGAGGAAGACAAGGAGGAGAATATCTCCACGACCTCCCGGGGCAACGGCCCAGACAGTCAGCAAAAAAAGAAACCCTTTGAGACCAGGAGGCCGATAAGGTGCTTCAATTGCCATGAAACTGGGCACATTGCCGCGGGATGTCAAAAACCAAAAGTGGTTTTCGCCTTAGCGAGTAAGTGCGAGGAGAATGAGGAGCTCCTGAGTCCGTATCTTTTCGACATGACAGTGAACGGAAAGTCGTGCCGCGTGTTGCGCGACAGTGGGGCTACCATTGACCGAATTCACCCGTCGTACGTTACTGAGACCCATTACAATGGGAAATGTAGCTGGATCAAGTCGGTGCTGGACGAGGGGAGCGTGTGTCTCCCTGTGGCCGATGTTCTGATTTCTGGACCATTCGGAGAGGTGCGTACTGAGGCGGCTGTTTCAGACAAACTGCCGCCACAGTACCCCTACCTATTTTCGATCCGAACAGACAGGATTTTGAAACAACAGGGCAAGAGCCTCGGGGAGGGACTCGTTCAAGCGCTCACGAGGGCTAAAGCTCGCGAAATTTCAACGCGGCTCAGTTATGACGAGGCTAGCCCAGGGAGACCGAAAGATCCGCCGACGGGGGTCTCGGAGGAAACCAGTTCCGGGGAAGCAGAGAAAGACCGGGGGAGTGAGGAAAACGTCGCGGTCGAAAAAGAAACTCGCCAAGAGCAGCTAACCGAACTGGACGAGTTAATATTGCCCCCGACGTCGGGAAACTTTGAGAAACTCGTGTCCGTAACGAAGGAAGTTCTGATCAAGGAGCAAAGGGCTGATCCTAGTCTAGATAAGGTGTGGGAAACCTCCAAGGAGGGCGTGGCCAGGAAAAACGTTTCATTTCCTGTCCGTGATGGTGTGCTATACCGACACTACAGAGATCGGTCGGGTCGCACGTTTGATCAGCTGGTAGTGCCGGAGAAATATCGAGCTGATGTGTTGCGCCTGTGCCACGGAGCGGGATGGTCCGGTCACTTGGGCAACAAAAAGACGAAAGATCGGCTCCTCACGGAATTCTACTGGCCGGGATGCTTCCGAGATGCCGAGTCTCAGGTGCGGGCGTGCGATGTCTGTCAGAGAGTGGGAAAACCCAATGAAAAATGCAAAGCGCCCCTGAGACTTGTGCCGATAATCTCGGAGCCATTCAGGCGGGTGGTCATTGATGTGGTGGGTCCTCTTCCGGCTACTAAGGCGGGGTACCGCTATGCTCTAACGGTCATGTGCGCGGCTACCAAGTTCCCCGAAGCGATCCCCATGAAGGAACAGAGTTCAGTGGAGGTAGTGAACGAACTTCTGTCAATTTTTGCGAGGGTAGGCTTCCCCCAAGAGGTCCAGAGCGACCAAGGGAGCGTTTTCACAAGCGCTTTGACTACTGCTTTCCTCGAGAGGTGCGGTATAAAGGTTATACACAGTTCAGTATATCACCCGCAGTCAAACAGTGTCGAGAGGTGTCACTCAGTTATGAAGCGGGTCCTGAGGGCGCTAACTTATGAGAGTGGGAACGAATGGGACGCCTGGCTGCCGGCAATGTTGTTCGCGCTGCGCTCCGTGACTCACGAGGCAACCGGCTTCAGCCCGGCCGAACTAGTGTATGGACGGTGTTTGCGGACTCCCCTGCGGCTGCTCCGCGAAACTTGGGAGACCAAGCGATGCGATCCGAGTGTGGTAGAGTACATTCTTGATCTGCTAGAGCGATTCCGAGGCACGAGTGAGATAGCGGAGGTTAATATGCGCGAGGCCCAGATCAGAGCGAAACGGTATTACGACCGAAACGCCCGTGTCCGGGAGTACCGGGCGGGCGATCAAGTCCTCTTGCTTCGTCCCTCACGCCAAAATAAGCTACAGATGCAGTGGCAGGGACCTTTCAAAGTCACTCAAAAGCTGTCGGATACTAACTATGCAATCGAAACCAGAGGCAAGAGGAAGGAAATACGAATCTATCACTGTAATCTGATGAAGCGTTACGTAAGCGAAACGGAAGTGGCGAACTTAACACTAAACGCCCCAGAGGAAGTTCAAACTGATATCCCGCTGCTTTGGGAGGCTGGAGCGCTGGTCGGAGTAGATGAAGTCATGGCTCAGGCGGTTCGTTCGGAGGATCTTTCGGTCTCTCAGCGGGCTGAATTGAGAGATCTTCTGGAAAAGTACGAGAACTTGTTTTCAATGTCACCCGGACGAACCTCACTTGCCACGTATGACATGGAGCTAACATCAAACGTACGGGTACAATCCCGTCCCTATCGCATGTCAGCAAGGCAGCGAGCCATCTTAAAAGACGAGGTGGAGCGCATGCTGCACTTAGGGGTAATCGTTCCCTGTGAAAGTGAATACTCTTCTCCCATGATAATCGTAGAGGCTGCGGGAAGGGACCCCCGACCATGCATTGATTATCGCAAGCTCAATGCAATCACCAGGGACCAGGCTTACCCGATTCCCAACGTAGAGGAAAGAGTTGAGACGGTTAGTGGGGCAGATATGTCTCGACTTTAGACCTAGTACGCGAATACTGGCAGGTCCCGATGGCGGAAAGAGCTAGCCATTACGCAGCCTTCGTGACCCCGACGGGCACATTCCGCCCGTTGGTTTTGAGCTTCGGTCTTAAAAACGCTCCGTTCTGTTTCTCGTGAATGATGGACAGAATTTTGCGTGGGGCGGAAAGCTACGCGCTACCGTATCTAGATGACATCGCCATTTTTTCGACAACTTGGGCAGATAACATGAACCACTTTTCTGACGTATTTGAAAGGTTGAGTAGCGCGGGTCTAACCGCGAAACCAAGTAAGTGTCAGCTGGCGAGAGGCGAGGTTAGATACCTCGGCCATATTCTGGGTCAGGGGCTAAGAAGGTCCGACGAACTCAAGGTCGAGGCTGTTAGAGACGTCCCGCGACCTGAGAAAAAAACTGGCATAAGGGCTTTTTTGGGGCTGACGGGGTATTACCAACGCTATCGGCCGTATTCTTAAACGGGCCTCGACTCGACACTCCACCTCGACTCACTGGAGTGGAGAAAAGCAGCTCGCCTCCACTCGAGGAGCCATCGGGCTTCACAGACGCGCCTCGCCGTTTCCTCGGCTGAGGAGCTCCTCGAGAACACTTCCTCCACTCGAGGAAACTCGAGGAGACGTGAAAGGCGTCTGGTTACGAGGTTATAGTAAAAAACGAAGTTGAAAACAATATTGTGGTGTGAATTATGAACATATTAGTTCATTTTATTTGAAGGGACACATTTTACTAACGTTGAATTGGGAGTCTGCAAGATTTCTGCTTCGCAGCGCGCATGTTTTATGCGTTGCGGCCGGTTTTCGGACAAACAGCCACAAGCGTTCTCCAGTCTGGCAACGGTGGCGGCCGCTCTCCAGCTTTTGCGTCATAGAGGCAGCTGTAGCTCGCTACCGTCGTTCGTCTCTGCGTCTCGCCCGTTCTTCGCCGTCTCACCTCGTCTCACCGCTTATCTGCTTCGCTGTCACCACCTAGAACGAGCATTTTCACCCTTCCTCTTTCGTCAGAGTCCTACTAGAGTGCCTTGCCCTACAACGATGTCGGTCAGCGAAGGTGACAAGAAGGGGCGAGTGGTTCCACGAAGGAGGGGAGCTTCTTCGTCGTTCTACTAACAACTCCCCGAAAGAAGCTAAAATTTACGCGTAGAAGAGTCTGCACGAAGTATAAGCGCCAGCCGCACGTCCGCCCACGAGTGTTGGGACAACGGTAAACCCAAGTGGAAGAAAACAGACTCCGAGAAGAATCAGGGAATCGACGCAACAGGTGTGTAAGCAATTTCTATATTCGGGCAGAATAACGCAACGGGTTCGCAAAATCACTTGACAGGACGTGTGTACTAAATAACTCTGCAAGGGACTTTGCTGTGGCCACCTGCAGCAGGTCCAGCACGTTACTGTCGAGGCCGTAGGTGGGCAGCGACGGTGAATTGTCGCTATCTTTGGTGATTCTTATGCCGACATCGACAACTTACTTTGCGTGTTCTGCTATATCCAAGCGAAAATTACGCTGCGAACGTTCTGGTTGCGCCACACTACCTTTGCCTCCGGCCCCTTTCTTAAGATTAGAGAGGCAACCTGGACGTATAAAGAAAAACGCGACGCACGAAACTGACCCTAGTGCACGTAGAAGTTACGCTATGTAGGAGTTTCGACTATGTCAATTAGACGTAGCACCTAATCTCCTTGTGTGCTAATCTTTTGAAGAAAAAAAAATTTTGTGCAGGTTTAATTGACTACCAGCTCATTTCTTAATTGTAACCTCCTAAGAAATGCCATTACGTGAACAGTCCAGTGGTTGACAGATGTCTTTTTTCAGGTGTCCATGTTAGTGTGCAACCATTGTCACTTATTTGCGAGGTTAACCAGCGCATTGTACTGGCATGATTAAGCTGGCACAAATTTAATATGGGTAGAAGTATACATTATTGATTTGAAAAGTTGTGTGTCTACAATATGACTGTTGTCGATGATCACATTAACCTACTCCAGTATTTTCCATGCATATCAAGAAACAGCACAGGTATGACATCACTTGTTTCGCCTTTATTTCTTGCAGTTAAGTGTCGAACAACAAATTGTACCGCATAAGTTGTAGTATGATTTGTTTTTCTTTCTGCGTTGTGCTCTGTACATCTCAACTCATGGATGCTGTCACAGGATATTCTTCGGCCTTTCATTGCAGGAGGGGGCACTGGTGTCGCACCCGCTGAACAATGAGCCCGTCCCTCCATCTTGTGGGGGCACTGGTGTCCCACATGGCAGTGCGGCTGCCAAGCCCGTACAACAGTGGCAGCGCCCGCGCTGGTTGGCCGGTGCTCTCAATGCTGCCAGCCGCCATTCCCGAAGCCCCAGTGAACGAGCATGACGACTGGCATGATGCCTGGTAAAAGTTTACGATTGCATTTGCTACGTACCCATGATGGTTAGTTGCTACTTGATCACACAGCTTCTAATGTTTATTTATAAAAAAAATCTGTCTATGCTCTTCCGTTTATAATTTCGATTTTGGCATACTGTCTCGTAGGAACGCTAAAAACTGTGACAATGACCCACATTTTCATGAATGCGACTTGTTAGGGGTGCCACATAGGAACACAGTAAATTCCTTGGGTCTGGATAATGACATGTGTTTTGACGAATACACCACACGTGTGCCCGAGGGCCGACAAGGTCCGAGATAACAGCACGTTTCTTTTGACGGTTTCGCCATTTGGAGTCTGCCCTGCCGCTACTGACAGTATCACGGAAAGGAAAGGGTCAGAATAAGGAAGGTAAACTTTTATGTTTACCAACAGTTGGCATTTAACATTTCTGTAATGAGGTCGTTGTGACAGTTTCTATCAGTTCTCCGGTGTCTTCACCGTGCCTGTAACACTCGGCGTCACCTGCCACCTGCCTCACCGCTGCTGGACTGGGGTGGCATCATGGAAGTTGCGGTTGCTGCGCCACCAACCAAGCCCCCGCCTCCTCTACCTCCTCAGCCGCCATGTGTGGCTGTCCGAGTGAAGACAACTAAAGGCCGCACCAACTGGAGGAGCTGCACCTGCTGCAGAGTGTGAGGTTGCCTATTAATAGACGCAGGCCCAGGTTTTCCATCAGCTGCAGCGTATGAAGCTGGTTCGTGCTTGTGCTGCTTCAGCTCAACAAACTAATCACGCTGCAACAACTGCTTGTTCTCGGGGCCCAGCCACAACAGCTGGCTGATTTTTTCGATTTGTTTCATCTTCCTCTTTAGTAATTACAATGTTTTACATTCTATTTTGTGTTTAAGAATGCTTTATTAAAGTCTGTAACTTACTTCATTTTATCCCTGACCTGAAGTTGTTACAAGTATTGACCGTATCCTGTTCAGTAAAGCCTAGCATTTTTTTAACTTGTTTCTCGATTGGCTATTTGTAGTGAACATTTTATGCAAAAGGGCAGTTACGTCACCTTTAAATCTATTCTTTTAAAACTTAAAAAGGAACCAAGTATTATTTTTTCTTACTAATTACATTGTTTGTTTAGACAACGGGAAGTTAGTCAGCCCCAGTGAGCAACTTATCTCTACTGTAGAAGAGATATTCCGCCAGTGTCGTACCACAGCTATCCTGGGGTCTTTAACTTAAATCACAGTAGTGATACACAACCGCATGCTGTTACAATGTTCATCCACATCGATACAGGCAGAGGCAGAGATTGAACTCAAGATTCCTATGTTCATCTGTGCGAGCTTTCACTCCACGTGCTCCAAGCTGTGATCCGTTAATGCCGTCGACCACTGATCTCCTTGATGGAAATTAGGAATCTGTTTGAATGTACAGCCAGGTGTTTCCTAAACATTGCCACTGTTATTTATGTAATGTCTCTTTTATTATTGTGTAGTCCATGTGCAGCCTCGCTCATTAAATGCTGTTGTCACAGAGTTTTGCCATAGTTTTCATTGAGTTAAGACGTCTCATTTCCTCTCCGGGGGTTTGTGCCTCGCAATCCTCTATGAACTTGCACCACCTACCAGAGTAAAGTCGACATAACATTGACGAGGCTTGCCCACTGCCTTTTCATTGCGGAGGTGGCGCCGTGTCACAGAGATTTTGGTTGCTTGTCCAAAGATCTCCAGGTGGTCAAAATTAATCCTCAGTTCTCTGCTGGGGCGTGCCAGACGCCCGTCGTTGGTTTGGCACGTAAAACCCCCAAATTCGACTTCACTGCCTTTTCACTGGACACTACTACAGTGCCGACGTAGCAATTGGGCCCAAGTTTGCAGCTGACCACACAGTGATAAAGTAATTGAGCAGCGGTTCGAGCTAAACCCTGGTACGGTGCTCACCTCATTCATGCTCGCATTCAGTAATACGTAGTGTGATGCCATCAGTTTGACTGCATGGGCCCTGCATGCTTGTGTAAGTAACTGTTAGGTATGACACCCTTGACTGACTAACATCCGAAGGTGTCCTCACAAGGAATTGCTGCGCTATTGTAATATTTATTCTAACCGAAAGCTCTTCATGTGGGGTCACAGCTGCAAGACATCATTTCAGACATTCTCATGTATAAGTTTATTTTGAACAAATGTGCACTGAACAACTCGCTGAGAAGTCTCGAGTCTGAACACGGCAAAATTTTGAGTTATTTTAATGTAATTACCTGAGGCTTCTCACGTTCTTTGTATCCTGCTTCCCCCCTGCTTTGTGTGATGACAAATATTGAATTGTTCTCGAGCAAAATGTTTCCACAACAAAGAGGGCAAGTTGGTCTTGCTTCTTTTGGAAGATTGATAAAACAGCAACCACCAGCATAGTTTCAAACACTGTCGTCCAGCGGGAACCTGAGTAGAACAAAGACATTGCAACAATCTGTGGTGACCAACTAGCTGAGAAACCGGCGGATTTATTTCGGTTAAAATTAGAAAGTGTGTGGCCATAGCATAAGGTTGATTTGTTTCTGGCCCGATGGCATTTTGAGCTTTAACATGGCCAGTGACTTGATTCTTCGGTGACCTAAGCTAAAAAGGACATGCTCTGCATTCAGTTCCTACTGGAAACACCACACAACGAGTTGAGCCCACACCCATGCCCCGTTGAATGTGTCCACGGGGTCTGGAGTCGATGGGAGATGAGACTGCCTTCAGCATCGTCAGTGGGGGGTGGGACTGGTAGAGCGGGAAGTGGCTCGTTCTGCAGGTGGGCCAAGTTTTGCAGTGCATGTCCACCACAGATCATCACAGCTGACTATTCAGGCTTGTGCTGCTAGCACATGTCGAGGCACGGAAAGTGCCTAGATTTGCTGCACTGAGTTCCTAGTCCAGAAGTGGGCCTTTTGGTACCTACATAAGACAAAAATGAAGAACAATACAGCACAATTATTGTTTGAATAGAAAATGTGGGACTAGTTTGTGGAGTAGTGTATGTCCGAATAATGCTCAGACTGCTGTTTTCGATAGAAAGTGCTGTGTATGATAACACTCTTCTTCAGATGTACACACACAGCTTTTTGTCGTGAGTGGATAATGTCCCTTCACGCACATCTTAAGCTTCAGAAAGTCTCTTTTAGATGGCTGCAGGCATCAGTCCGGTTCGTGTGGTATGCTGTACGATATGGACTTTGGTACTAGTTGTATTTTCAATACACCCTGCTGCTTGCCGAAGGATGTCAACCTGCGAATGGTGTGGTATCGGCGTATCTTTCCTACATTATTGTATATTTATGTGGACTCGTAAGCCGCGGTCTCATTTAAGCAACAAATGCCAAGAACCAACAAGCAAACAACCTCAATCAACGACAAATGCTATTAAGCAGTGGGTGTTCGCCGTACAGTTTGGTTTACACGACCAGTGACAAGCACATGCAGACACAAAACCTGTTTACATATGGGACTGTTGTAGTTAACAATTGCGCAGACAACTTAGTGAATGCCAATAAATGAATGCTTTCATCTGTATGTAGAAAGTAAACATTCGCTCATCATTTTCAATTTTAATTTTATTTTATTTTAAGTTTTCATGTCTGAGAATCTGACGATCAAAAAGGTTCATCTGGGCTGAGACTGTGTTGCAACACACATCGTCTCATCCCACATTCACTGGAAATGTGCTTTGGCCATGATCATTCTTGCAAGGAGGGTGCGCTCGGGCCGCTACTATCATTGTGCTCGGTAACCCGATCGGGAGTTCGTTTTATTTTAACGTATTTATGTGCTCTCACAAGAGTCGGCAACCGTTTAAGGCCTTTTTTTTTTCTTCAAAAGAACGGGAGTACGTTCACGCTCGGTCGTGCAAACTGTCGCCGGATACAGATTTGTTTTAAAGTTTTGATTGATATCGTTACGTCAGAGTTTATAGACCGACGATATCGCATCTCGGCGTACAGTTTGATTAATTAAGTTTGGCACTCCTAACGCAAACAACAGGGGTGAACTTACCTGCACGTTGATGGAGAAGTATCCATTTCTGTTTCGAGAACACTTCCACATCGGGACCGCCGGGTCCTTTTATCAATGCACCCAGTCGCCCCTGGAAACTTCATTTCGCAGCAGCCCCGCACGAACGCATTAAAGTTCCCTGCGCCCTGCAGGAGCTTCACCGAGTGGTTGAAAATGGTCCGTGCGAGGAGCCGCGAAACTCGCTCCGCAATCCGGCGCAGTCGGCTGCGGCATGTTCACATGGTTCCCGTAACTGCTTGGAACGTCCGGGCACCATAAAAGCTCAAAGCAACGAGGAGCTGCAGCATCGTTGAGGGCGGCAGGCCCTGAGTACTCGCGCTCCTTGCAGAGACAGCAGAGTGCTCGCCGGTCGCCTTCGTGAAGCGGCACCGCACATGAAATCCGCGGTCACTGAAGTGTTCCAGCGGGTTCAGGCGTCCTCTGAAACTTCGTCTCGTCACACGTCTCGATTCGCTGTCGTCTGCGTCGTCGTAGAGGATAACTTCTGCGCTTAAAACGAAGTGCACGAACTCCGCGAACGACTCGCCGGCCGCCATGACACCCCAAACTCAAGTCGAGGAGCGGCTCGAGGAAGCGACAGAGCTACCTTGAGATTCTCGAGGGAAGAGTCGAGTATTTCCTCGAGTCGAGGAGCGTTTGGAGTGGAGGTCGGTTTATGAAGCGCAAAACCGGCCTCGAGTGGAGTTTCGAGTCGAGTTTGAGTCGAGTTCGAGTCGAGGCCCGTTTATGAATTCGGCTGTGAATCCCTCAGTACTCAGAAAAGGCTAGCCCCCTAACCGATGCGCTGCGGAAGACCGACCCCAATAAGATTCGGTGGGACGACACAAAAGAACAGGCCTTCCAGAGCTTCAAAAATTCCCTCTGCTGTTCCGCCATACTTCGGGCCCCGGATTATAGTCGCTCGTTTATAGTACAGTGCGATGCCAGTAATCGCGGCTTGGGGGTGATTTTATGTCAGGAGGATGATGCGGTAGAGGAGCATCCCGTGCTGTACGCAAGCCGGAAGCTCAGCAGCCGAGAGGAGGCTTACAGTGCGTCGGAAAAGGAATGCGCCGGCTTAATTTGGGCAACTGAAAAGCTCTCCTGTTACCTTTACGGAGCTCCGTTCGTTTTCGTCACCGGCCACTGCCCTTTGACATGGCTAACTCAAATGTCGACAAAAAATGCCCCACTTCTGCGGTGGAGTTTGGCTTTGCAAGAATTAACCTTCACGGTTAAGTACAAGAGGGGGGCGGCTAACTCCAACGTAGACGGACTTAGCAGGTCGTTTTGAGATTATTTGTTCTGGATGTTGCCTTGCGAGTTGGGCCAAATTTTAAGACGTTTCATTGCGTTTTCTTTTACTTTTTGTAATCTTCACACATGTCAGCGATTTCGCTTTGTGCGATGTTGCCCTATGGCGGGCTTTTCTTGGTGGTGTATATGGCAGAAAAGGTGATAGGTTTATTGCCACAGAAAAAGGCCTGGCGGTTGGGGAGAGGGTGCTGCCGCTCGCTGGATTTGGTTGTAGCGGTTCGTGTCTCTGTTGATGTGTTGGCTGCTCACGACGATTTCGAAGCTGATCTCTCCAGGAAAGCAGCTGATACTCCTCCCCTTCCGAGATCTGCCTTTGCGTGGAGGAGCTGTAACGAACGACCTTCGCGGCCGGACCTTTACGCGGATCGCCACCCCTTTTCTAACATTCCCGAGGACGCGCCTTTCGCTGACAATCTCAAGCCGGGATTATTTTCCCCGCTGCCCTGGTACCGTCGACAAAAGAGCAAGACAAGCCGTCGTCGATACCGGCTCAAGTTGGGTGCTGAAACGGAAATGCGTTCTCTTTGAGGCGTCCAAGCAGGAACCAACGGCCACGGTGATCCCTGCTAAGCCGAAAGAAGGAGATAAGCCGTGAACGGGAACTGCCCGGATATCGGCGTCCAAGGTCTTCTCCGTCCCGACTAGGAAGGGGGACGGTATCCTCCGGGCGTTCGTGCTCTCTTAGAGCCAACAAAACGATTAACCGGTGTGTCCGTTTGGGCGTGCTCATAGGCGGTGCCCGGACGTTGGGGAATGAGCTTCTCGGTGTCACCTCGACCTAGATTCCAGGAGCAAGGCCAAATCTCAAGCGTCACTAAAGAAACGGCTGCCACTACAAGCCTGGAGGAACCGGAAGAGCACTTATCCTCTGTGTGTGCGTGTGCGTGCGAGTGGGCGGTGCCTGACCAGTTGGGGAACGGCGTCCTGGCCTAGGGACGTAGGGAAGGGGGACCTTATAAAAAGAGTGGTTTTACGCTCCCTCTGCGTGTTCTCACGTTGTTCTCATGCCGAGCGGCAGACTGTACATAGTATGTAAATAAAGAGTTTGAGAAGAGACACCCTGGCTCGCTACCAACTCTGCCTGATGTCCCTGGGCGACGCAGGGCTCCAGCGGAGATCGACTACATGGACAAGCCCCGAGTCTTTACAGCAGCCAACGGTGTGAAAGAATTGTGCCGCCGCCACGACCGCCAGCGATCGCCCCAACGGCAAGAAAACAAAGGACCAGCTCATTGAGGTTTGTGTAGTGCTGACTGCTGATCCATCGGACGACAAAGGTGCATGATGTAAGAGGCAACGTAAGTTTGCCAGCGTTTTGCAAAACAAATTCGTTTCGTTGAAAATTTAATTTGTGGAATTCGTCAACGCCTTGAAAGTTTGACAAGGACCGCATTGTGAACGCAGGCTTCACAGAAGTGTTTTCTACAGTGTGTGCTTTGGCTGAATGCATATAAAGACAAAAACACTGCCTATATGGTGCATAAAATAAAATAAATTTAGTTTATCTTGATAATGTTGACTATCTATTGAGTGCTGTTGATAGTAGTGGCGTAGCCAGGAACTTCTAAGGGGGTGAGGATGGAGGGGGGTTGAGGTGGCTGGGATGTTCATGACTTGGGGTGCGGGGGGGATGGTGTCGGAATTTGTGTGTATATTCTAGGGCCCGCCGGATTTGGGGAGGGAAGAAGCGAAGCCCCATAACCCCCCGCCCCCCTGGCTTTGCCACATAAGAGAAGCATCCTACATTCACAGGCTGCTATAAGCATGTGCATAGCCACTGAGCTCGTACCACAAGGTAGTTGCTGACATTCTTCACGCTACGTAGCAGTTTTTTCTTTAGTCCATATTGCCGCGCGCGCAGCGGGCCAGATAGGCAGCGCGCGCATGGCCTAACGGTTATCGCGCTTGCTTTCCACGCTGAAAGCCAGGGTTCGATTCCTTGCCGCGGAGGCATATTTTTGTTGACTCTGTACAGTAATGTTCTGGTAAATTCGAGAACCATGTTGCTTGTTCAAGGTCGGAATGTTCTACACGCCGAACCTTCTACGCCGATTATTCCAGAAGCCCACACGTGTACATAAGGGGCTCCGCGTGGCGATCTGCATTCAGTCTCGCCCCAGCGTTCGACTCTGCTGTCACGCCGACTTCGACGCTCTGTTATTACCTTTTGTACCCTTTTATTTTTTGGCACAAGTTCGCGACATTAAACGTTTATTTCTTCTTGTTTATTTATTGTTTTTGGTCACCACCCGTGACATTTTGGTGGAGGTGCGGGGTAACGCATGCCCCTGCCGCGTACCCCTCCGAGGGCCCACAGTGCAAGTCCGACGCCAAGCCCACGAAGAACCAACGAAGGCAGTACCGAGATCCGGTTCAGTCGTCGCACCCAAGGCCTACACCCGGAATTCGGACTTCTGCAGCCTAGGACCAAGCAGCCAACGAAGCCGATGATGGCCGACCAGTCGCCGACCCCGCCGCTCCTGCCGTCGTCTACCTGCCCGCCGTTCCCCGTACGCCGACTCCCTTCCACGGCGAGATCCACGAGATGTCGAAGACTGGATCAAGTACTACGAGCGTGTGGCGCGCCACAACGGATGGACTGCGGAGCAGTGCCTCCAGAACCTCTACTTTTCGCTGGAGGGTACTGCGAGGCATTGGTTCGAGAATCACGAGGCTTCGCTTACGTCGTGGGACATCTGTGTGGCCGAGTTGCAGCGGACGTTCGCCACCCTACACCGACGGGAGAAGGCAGAAGATCTCCTCCGAATTCGAACGCAGGGCCCCGACGAAAGCGTCACAAGCTTCGTAGAAGATGTCCTCCGCCTGAGCGCCCGTGCCGACCCACGAGCCACAGACGACAAGAAGCTGCGGGTCCTCATGCGCGGGGTGAGAGAAGACATCTTTGGAGGCCTCGTGCGCAACCCGCCGAGCACCGTCACAGCCTTCGTCACCGAGGCAACAAACATCGAGCGCGCCCTCCAAGCGCGCGCTTCCCACTACCAGCGACATCCAAGTGTCGCTGCAACCGCGCTGCTTGGCGGCGGGAACGCTCCTGGTAAGGACATCCGCGAAATTATCCGGGAGGTCGTCCGGGAGGAGCTCCGCCAGTTGCTGCCAGCCGCAAGTCGTCCAGCGACACTCTCCATTGCCGAGGCTGTGCGCGAGGAAGTACAACGGGCGCTCCAACCAGAGGTTCCCGTCACCACGGTGGCACCGGAGGAACCGACGTTGAGCTACGCTGCCATAGCCCGACGACCGCCGCAAGCTCCCCGCCAAGCCACGGCGCCACCCCGAAGAGACGCCCCAACGCCGCAGTATCCCCGACGACAGGAAGATCAGGCGCACGTTCACCCAGACCGACCTGCGCCGAGGAAGACAGACGTTTGAAGGACGGCCGACCGACGCCCGCTGTGTTACCACTGAGGGGAAGCTGACCATGTGTACCGCCGATGCCCATACCGACGACTCGGGCTGCGTGGATTCCATCCAAACGACCCACGCCCCCGGTATGGTGAACGTCCTCGGGAGATCGACGAGTATCTGCAACGACCTCAGTCCCCCGAGCCTGCGTCCCGCCGAGAGTGCCGGTCGCCTTCACCACGACGTCCAGCTTCGCCGATGCACCGACCCCGACGTGAAAGCCTGTCGCCCCTCGCTCTACACCGGGGAAACTAGGCGCGGCAACCCCTGGAGGTGGAGTTGCCGAAGACGACCGACGCCAAGATCCTCCACGAACGTCGGAGGGCCCCCACTCGAACGCTACCGGAGACCGAAACGACGCTCCTGAAACGGTGTCCAACAACCTAAACGTCAGCATCGACGGCCACGACGCATCGGCACTCGTGGACACCGGAGCAGACTACTCAGTCTTGAGTTGGAGGCTCTCCCGCCGCCTTCGAAAAGTCACGACGCCGTGGGATGGACCTCAAATACGAACCGCCGGAGGGCACCTCATCGCACCAGTCGGGAGGTGCACTGCTCGCGTCGAGATCCACGGTGAGACGTGCCCTGTAAAGTTCGTCGTTCTGCACGACTGTTCGAGGGACGTTATCCTCGGAATGGACTTTCTCTGCGAGTATGGCGCCGTCATCGACCTCGCTGCAAACCAGTTGACGCTTCGAAAGCCCATCGTGCCGCCGGTGGAGATCAACACGACGTCAACCGCGATCCGAGTTATCGCCGACAATGTGAAACTACCGCCGCGGTCGACTGTTTTCGTCACCGTTATAACCGACGCAGCCATGCACGGTGAAGTTCTTCTGGAAGGCAGCGTCCAACTGCTCCTCGAAAAGGGAATTGGTGTCGCAAGAGGCATGACGGATCTCCAAGAAAGACGCACAACAGTTCTTGTGACGAACTTTCGAGAAGAGCCGCAGCACCTAACTAAGGGTACCACCGTGGGCCACATCGAGGAGCTTCAGGCGCCAGCCGTGGTCAACGCAATCTCCGAGGAAACCTCGTCGCCACAGCAGAAGAGCACGACGTCGCCGCCGCTCGACATCGACCCCGAGCTCCCAGCTCCGAGGCGCCGGCAACTGGTTGACCTCCTCGCCGATTACAGTGACTGTTTTGCCACGACATCGAAAGTTCGCCAAACACCAATGGCGAAACATCGCATTACTACTGACGACGACGCACTCCCTGTCCACCAGTCGCCGTATCGAGTCTCCTTAAAGGAAAGGAAAGTGATTCAAGATCAAGTCCAGGAGATGCTCGACGACGACATCATTCAACCCTCAAGAAGTTCATGGGCATCCCCAGTCGTCCTTGTAAAGAAGAAAAATGGGACCCTGCGGTTCTGCGTGGACTATCGTCGACTGAACGCTGTGACGAAGAAGGACGTCTATCCGCTCCCCTGTATCGACGATACGTTAGACCGACTGCGCCACTCCCGATATTTTTCGTCGATGGACCTGAAGAGTGGTTACTGGCAGATTGAAGTCGACGAACGTGACCGGGAGAAAACTGCCTTCGTCACTCCCGACGGACTGTACGAATTCAAAGTGATGCCTTTTCCGACTTTGTACAGCACCAGCCACCTTCCAGCGCGTCATGGACACCGTGCTGGCAGGTCTGAAATGGCAGAGTTGCCTCGTCTACCTGGACGATGTCGTAGTATTCTCACGAGATTTCGACGAACACCTCAGACGACTTCGAGCCGTGCTTCAAGCCATCACGACCGCCGGCCTGTCACTCAAGCCAACAAAGTGTCGGTTTGCCTATGGGGAACTAAAGTTCCTCGGCCACGTCGTGAACAACAAAGGTGTTCTACCTTTCAACGAGAAGACCCGCGCCGTAGCTGCATTTGCGCCGCCGTCTGACAAAAAGGCAGTAAGATGATTTCTCGGACTCTGTGCCTATTACAGGCGCTTTGTTCGAGACTTCGCCAAACTATCCGCACCGCTGACACACCTCACGAAGGACGCCGTAAAGTTCGAGTGGACAGAAGAACACCAAAGGTCATTCGACGAGCTCAAACGAAGACTCCAGACGCCCCCGATTCTTGGCCATTTCGACCAGTTTGCTGAAACCGAGATCCACACCGACGCCAGTAACACCGGACTGGGTGCGGTACAAGTCCAAGTGCAGGACGGTGCAGAGCGAGTTATCGCATACGCAAGTCGGACGCTGTCTAACGCGGAGACGAACTATTCAACGACTGAAAAGGAGTGCCTCGCTGTCGTCTGGGCAATAACAAAGTTTCGCCCAAATTTGTACGGAAGTCCTTTTCGCGTGGTCACAGACCACCACCCGCTCTGCTGGCTGGCGAATCTGAAGGACCCCTCCGGACGCCTCGCTCGGTGGAGCCTACGACTCCAGGAGTTTGACATGACCGTGGTGTACAAGTCCGGCCGGAAGCACAATGATGCCGACTGCCTGTCAAAGGCCCCAGTCGAGGCCGGTCCTTCCTGCACCAAAGAGGACGGCGATGAGTGTTTCCTCGGCGCTCTGGATGTCAGCGACATGGCAGCACCCCAGCGAGACGACCCTGAGCTGCGAGCACTCATCGAGCACCTAGAGGGACAAGGAAGCGCCGTTCCGCGCGGTTTTGTACGAACACTGCCGACCTTTTCCATCCGACAAGGTGTGCTCTACAAGGAGAACTTCAGCGACAACAGCACAGCGTGGCTGTTGGTGGTCCCTTCCAGTCTTCAAGAAGAAATTTTTCAAGCCTGCCACGATGACCCGACGGCGGGACACCTTGGTTACAGCAGGACTCTTGCCAGGATACGCGAAAAGTACTACTAGCCCAAGCTTGAGAAGACAGTGCACCACTACACCCGATTTTGCCACGAGTGTCAACGACGGAAGAAGCCACCGACGAGACCGGCAGGACTTCTTCAGCCTATCGCGCCGCCATCTGCCCCATTCCAGCAAATCGGTATGGATTTACTCGGACCTTTCCCACCGTCGACGCAAGGAAACCGATGGATCATCGTCGTAACCGGTTATCTCACGCGGTACGCCGAGACAAAAGCCCTTCCATCAGGAACGGCTGTTGAAGTCGCGAAGTTTTTCATCGAGTCCATCGTCCTCCGGCACGGCGCTCCCGAAGTACTGATCTCAGACCGTGGATCATCATCCATGGCCCAGCTGACGCAGGAAGTCCTTCGTCTCAGCCACACCAGCCATCGTCGCACCACGGCGTACCACCCGCAGACCAACGGGCTAACGGAGAGACTCAACAAGACCATCGCCGACATGATCTCCATGTACGTCGACGTGGAGCACAAGACATGGGACGAGGTGCTGCCGTACGTCACATTCGCCTATAACACGGCCGTACAAGAGACTACCGGAGTGACACCCTTTCAACTGGTGCATGGGCGCAAGGTAACGACAATGCTGGACGCTATGTTACCCCACGAACCGGCAGTCGACGCAAGCGACGACGCCCAAATGGTTGCCCAAAGGGCAGAAGAAGTCCGTCAGCTCGCCAGACTCCGGATTAAGGCTCAACAACGCGTCGACACTGGCCGCTACAACCTTCATCGTCGGGACGTTCACTTCCAGCCCGGAGAGAGGGTGTGGGTGTGGACACCAATCCGCCACCGTGGTCTCAGCTAGAAACTCCTGAAGCGCTACTTTGGACCCTACAAAGTGCTTCGTCGACTCGGGGATCTGAACTACGAGGTGATGCCCGACGGAACACGGACTTCCTCACGCCGCCCTCCACGACCGGAAGTCGTCCACGTCGTGCGACTGAAGCCGTACTACGCTCGATAGGACTGTGGACCTTATGTGTTCCAAATGACTCTTTAGTTTACCGTCCTTTTTATTTTGCTTTGTTTCGGTTTTGGGTTGCATCGAGACGATGCACTTTTTTAAAGGGGGGAGTAATGCCGCGCGCGCAGCTGGCCAGGTAGGCAGCGCGCCCATGGCCTAACGGTTATCGCGCTTGCTTTCCACGCTGAAAGCCAGGGTTCGATTCCTGGCCGCGGAGGCACATTTTTGTTTGACTCTGTAAAGTAATGTTCTGGTAAATTCGAGAACCATGTTGCTTGTTCGAGGTAGGAATGTTCTACACGCCGAACCTTCTACGCCGATTATTCCAGAATGCCCACACGTGTACATAAGGGGCTCCGCGTGGCGATCTGCATTCAGTCTCGAACCAGCGTTCGACTCTGCTGTCACGCCGACTTCGACGCCCACGACGCTCTGTTATTACCTTTTGGACCCTTTTATTTTTTGGCACAAGTTCGCCACATTAAACGTTTATTTCTTCTTGTTTATTTATTGTTTTTGGTCACCTCCCGTGATATGCTCACGTTTCCTTCACACATCTACTCTGCCTCCGCTTGTCGTTTATGCTTGATGATAATAAGCCAACAGTGCGTATTTTCTCTGTATCACAGGCAAATTTCAATAATCCAGCTCACACTACTCTTTAATTTCAATGAGTTACTGTTACTTTTGAAACGAGAATCTATTTAATTGCTATTATAACCCTTACATTAAACACACGCGTGTTGAATGTAAGACAATTCTATTTTTATTGTTTTTCTTGGTCACGAAGATGACCACTATCCACAAGACACTAGCTAAATTTCTCGTCTACAGTGGATAACAATGTTACCATACTCTAATTATAATGCAATTAAATGCAAAGGTGCAAGCGAGCTGGACCTTTGCATTTAATTGCATTATAATTATAACTTTAAATTGCAAGCTTCACCCTTGTTGGTGTTCGACTGGTGGCAGCTGATAAAACCCGTTTGCTCTACTGACGTCTAACCCCTGGTTAGCTCAGTTGGTAGAGCGCTCCACTTGTAATGGAGAGGTCCCGGGTTCGATACCCGGACCAGGCGGATTTTTTCGGTCGCTCACCAGTCACCTAGCTGTGTTTGGAGTTTTATGTTTGTCCTTTGTCCCTCTTGTTCCCCTTCTCCAGGGTTTACTTTCGTCTTACCATACTCTGCCAGAATAAACTGTTGCTGTCTAGACAAGTAACGATTCATTTTAGGACAGACCTGTTCGTAGTTTATTGCAGGGCATCGAAAAGTGTTCTTATGACTTTCCGATGACTGACTTGCAATTCCAGCAGCTTGGCGTGAAAAGGTAAAATATCTAATTCGTACAACAAAATGCCATCAGCAACCCATCCAGATTTTATTGCGTGATTGACAGTAGCTACAGACCGCAACAAATTGTCAACTGAAGACATAGGTACTAAGCGTGCACTAACTTCGAAGCGGTAGAAACCCGGAAGTTTAAACGTCAACTTACCACCATGTTGTTAATGGCAAAATGGTTTTTGCGGCAAAGTGTTGGAGTCCTTCAGAATGGTGACGGTCTCCTTCAGACCGATGTTGACGGTGACGAAGGTTTAGTTAGAGTCTAAGTTTAGTCAACGCACCCGACGACGTTGATGTGCTTGTCATTTTGGCGACGAAAGCCTTCTTTCGCACATGCCTGAGCTGCCTCGGTCCGTGGTTCTGTCGACCCAACCGTCTCTTCCCAGCAGGTTGGCAGCGATACTCACGACGGCCGTCACGGCTCTGAACATCATGCACTGGGCATTAGCTATGTGATCATCGGGGGCAACCGTGCCCTTGTAGTTGTCCGTTGCAAAAAATCTCAGTGCGATTCAATTACTAGCTGCTGGATAGCTAGGTTCGACATTGTACATGTTCCTTTTTTTAGTACACGGAAGTGACGTCATCACGTCTGATTGGTTGGAAGCAAAAGTGACGTAATTTCTCTAGAAAAATGTGGGCGGAGTCGGCAAAACTGGGCGGAGTCGGCTACCGGACGTGACAACAAAATGACGTTTCGTTTTGTACCGAGTACGTTTCAAACGGTACTTGCTCGGAACTAGGTGTCATTGGCAGCATGTTTTCGGCGGCGAGGCGTCGCCGTCTCGTCAATTCGACTTTTTCTTTAATAGAGCCTTTTTTTTTCGCCAGAAAGGCTGTATCGGGAACACCGCGATGTATTCGAGCTCCCAGAGGAGATCTTTCGGAAGCAATACCGCCTGCCCAAGATCGTGGTGCGGTGGTTGTGCGACGAACTTCGCGAGGAACCGGAGGTGAGGAGAGTGCGTACCTCGTGGACGGTCATGACTGTGGAGCTTCAAGTGTTGTGTGCACTGCGGTTCTACGGCACGGGGAGCTTCCAAGGCCTGGTGGCGAGCGTCGAACACGTAGCGCGGGACCAAAAGATAGTCAGCGTTGTGGTCCGCGCCGTGTCCGTCGCTATCGTGCGTCGTCTCGGGGTCCAGCGTGGCTGGATCCACTTCCCCGAGACGCCGAGCGAGAGGTTCGACGCGGAGAAGGGCTTCAGGCTGCTCGGCAGGATACCCGGCGTCATCGGTTGCGTCGACGAGACCATGGTCTCCATCGTCGGCCCGTCCAAGAACGACCCCACCGTCACGAAGGCGGTGTACTGGTGCCGCAAGTACTTCTACGCCCTCAACGTGATGGTGGTAAGTACACTCATGTTACGTTGTCAAAACGCGCCCCAAATCTCAAGAAAAAAAAAACCGTATTGCCGATACGGTTTAAGTATGCCGTTTTATGACTGCGGGCTGTGGGGCCTCACGAGTGCGCGAGCGTGTGCATGTGAGCCGTGAGGCGCTTCTCCCAAAATAATACTTGTCTGTTAAAACGTGCAAGCTTCAGTAAAAAAAAAAAACACATTATTTTTGTTTCAAGGTAGTTAGTTGTACCTTGCATCCAGGGAGGTCTGTTGACATGCATGTGTCAGACAAAATAACTTAAAAGGTTCTGAAATTGCGATTGCTTTGTGAACCATAAGTACGATCTACTACTTGTGGATTCAGGTACTTACATGTCAATATCTCTCTCATTTTCAGGTGTGTGACGCCGACTACCGGATAATGTGCACCGACCCACGGTATCCCGGGTCGGTGCACGACTCCTTCGTGTGGCAATTTTTCTGGCTCCGAAACCAACTCGAGCAAGGGCAGCTGCCACGCGACGGCCGGTTCCTGCTTGGTGAGCATACACAATTCATTCCTAACGCACACGGTGGCTCCCACTGCTTGAAAGCCACAGTACCACACGTACTGTGCTTGTTGTGAGGCACACAGACACACTTGCTGGAATTCCTTGAAGTGAGACAACACTCAAAGTTTGGCCATTAATCTCTGTTTATGTCCACATAACTCTCACACTCTGCAGGCTACGAAAGCCACACTACACCAATCTCACGACAGTGATAGACTACGCAAGGCATGCGACCGCAGTGCGAGTCGCTGTCCGGTTCGGCCCACTCACTGTTACTGTCTGCCCGTACCCTCTTGCTGGTTGGTTTTTGCATGAAGTTGGAGCTCTTTCACTGATCCCTGGGGGCTCGCCTGTTCGCTTTGACGGTCGTCAGTTTGTACGGATAAGGATCAATTCCTCCTTGGCCACTTGGGGCTCGCCAAATCTGTCCTCGGGTCGTCTCTGTCCCACACACTGGATTCTTTTCCCTGACCCTTCTTCTTCGGTCTGCCTATATAGCTCCTCCTATTAGACCCTCCGTGTCCCAACAGGACCTGACTCCTTTCCAATCTAACCACCCCCTCTCTTTTCCCCATCTCCACTTCACCGAGGATTAGGAAAGAGGTTCGTCGAACTGGCACCTTATCCCCTTGCTTGCCAAAGACAAGGCCAGCGTGTTCTGCTCTGCCCGTGCCTAAGGTCACGGCCACACTCCCAAAAGCAACAGAGCTTTTATCTGTCGGATGCAAGGGCCTAATAATGCACTTGCATACAACACAGCACCCCTAAGGAATCGTGCACACATCCCATACAACCCACGAGGAAAACACATAGTTACATGAAATAACAGGGAGTTTGCAGGCAAGCTGGTGCTAATTAATCATAATGTAAACTGATACTGTAGTGCAGAAATATTAACACACATTTAAGTCACACTTAAGTTACATTATAATTGACATAGTTGCACACAGCTGTTTTTGCTGTTTTCTTGCCTTTCATTTTAAAAAGTAAAGAATGTAATATGTTCCATCCTCTACATGTGCAGGTGACAGCGGCTACCCCTTGGAGCCTTGGCTCATCACCCCTGTCCGCGGGAACCACGCGACCTCCACCGCTTGCGGCCGGTTTAATAAGGCGCATTCCTCGATCAGTTCTGTTGTGGAGCGCTGCATCGGGCTGTTGAAAAACAGATTCCGGTGTCTGCAAAGGTTCTGTATTACCACCCTTCAACAGCCACCGCCATTATTTTGGCATGTGCAGTGCTCCACAACATCTGCCTTGCATCGAGCGAGCCCGAACCATAGTCAGACTCCGACCCCGAAGAGTCAGAGTTGGAGTCTGAGCCGAGCTCGGACGGTTCTGAGCCGAGCTCGGAGAGGTCAGCGTCGGCTCCCGAGAGGCTGGCTCCTGCCGGCCCTCCGGTCGGCCTTCCGGTCGGCCTCTCGGACAGGGGGAAGGCTCTGAGGCAGCGCCTTGTCGCCCGGTTCGGAACCCGCCGCAGACGTGCCCGTGCGGAGCGCCACACGCAAGGGGTCCGCCGCCACGACGGTAGTCCCGGCTACCAGGGACACCGTCGGGAAGCCCCTCAGCGCCCTCGCCGCGGTGGTGCCCAGCATGGACGCCGCCAGCGACAGGGAACCTCTCGCCACCACGACTAAGGTCCTGACCACCAAGGACCCCGTCACGTCCTTGCCCTCAGTGAAGCCCTCCCCGTGGAAGCCGTAAAGTGCACACTTCGCTTCCTGCTCCACAGTCATGACCGTCCACAAGCTACATACTCTCTTCAGCTCCTACTTCTTGTGAAGTTCGTCGCACAGCCAGCGTGCTGCCTCCGGATACGTGTCGAGTGCATCACGGTGAAATCGATACAGCCTTTTTTATTTTTATGAGCAGAAGGCACGAGACGCAGTCGACAGTGAGAGAAAAGGTTCGGAGGTTTAGTTGCCAGACCAACAGGTCATTTGGACTGCCCCTGCAAAGAACTCAGAATTAATTTAGACTACCTCTAGAAAGAAATGCTTGCTTTTGCAGAGATTGCTTTCTTAGTTGCTGATTGAACCAGGGATATTGTTGTCATGGACATTGTTTCATTTTACAAATGCTTCAAAGCGTCTTGCCTTCTGCTCCATTTTATTATCTCTTTTATGGTACTTCATCAAAGTTACGTGATTGTGTTATCTCAAGACAGTGCACATGTAGTTTGTTTTTAAAATTGCTTTATTTCCTAAAGAAAAACCTGTGACTTCATGAATAAAAGTGTGATAACATGGAATGTAATATTTCATTCGTGGAAGTAAAACTGAGCATCGACTGGAACCATGTAAACAATTTGGCAATCTGAAGTATATATCACAGATATCTTGTTCAACACTCTGGTCTTATTTGAGCACAATAGTTAAATTTCGAAAGGAAAAATATATAGATATATATGCTGTGACTAGCATACCACCATATAAACACTGGACCACTTTGCAAGAATTATCACAGATGTTGCGCCAAACATTCTTATTTGAGCACAGCAATAGCAAGTTCTCGGAAGATAAAATAATTGTTTCTGACTAAAGCAGCCGGCACTCGCGCTCTCCCCGTTGGTTCCGCCGACTCCTCCGCTGCCCCCGGCACCCCCGGCTCCTCGTGGTTCGACATTTTGGTTTGAAGAAGGCGCGTAGCGCACATCCCGCATATTATTGGAACAACTTTCTCTCCAATTAATTCTTAAATGTATTGCAAAAGGACACAAAAAAGCGGTTTGTTTTAATGCGACGACCAGCGATGCACAGGATTGGTTGCCG
Organism: Ixodes scapularis; assembly: GCF_016920785.2. NCBI lineage: Eukaryota > Metazoa > Arthropoda > Arachnida > Ixodida > Ixodidae > Ixodes > Ixodes scapularis. Next base: position 171,934,695 of record NW_024609835.1, read on the forward strand.
TTCCTTCGCTAAACACAGGAACTGCTCCCCGCGTCGTAGTAAATCCTACTCCGTATCCCGCGCGTTGGGACGCCTCAGTGAATGCGTAGCTCCTTCCGCTCGTCCGGGGTTGGCTCCGAACGTCGCTCAAACGGGTGACAGGTGTTAAGTTTGCGATGACGTAGCGGCGTCAAAGTGGGCAGAGCCGCCACGTGAGTGTTGCTAAGATACGTTCCTCCTTTTCATTACGTCACTTCCATGTACCTTTTCTCAAATGTCCAAACTAGCGATGCTGCTCGACGGTAATCATCTCTCATCGTCGCCGTCTTTCGTTGTCACACTGCGATCACACGGTGCTTTTCGACAAGCGGTATTGTCGTCATAAAAAGTCGTCGTGCATCGCGAAGGCAACCGGGTGCTCGCGAAAAACCCGTCATTGTACGCGTTGGTCGAGCCATCGTTGAGCAACAAGCATCGCCGCCATTTTCTACGCTCTAGAATCCTGCCCAAAGCTTGTTCCCCTTCGTGCAATAGATGGAGAGGTTAAAAGCACGAGCGCATCACCCCGAACGATCTTGCACGAACGTTGGCTTGTACTGCGCAAGCGCGCCTGCTCGACAGGGACGTTAAAAGCCCGGAGCACGTTCTGTGTCACTCATAGTAAAACAGAGAGTAGGGTGCGTCTAGTAATCTCGCAGTTAATCTAGTGACGCGACTTCCGCTATGTGCTACGTAGGTCGGACGTGGTCATACGTCACTTCGTCGTCACGGTCCGAACTCGAAGAGCGACAGTTACGGCAAACGGTTGCTTTCGTGTTTCGCGAACGTTCCCATGGGAACCGCGTGGAATTATCACGCGGGCTGTGGCCACTAGGAGCGCGCGGTTCGTAGGGGGGAGGAGTTTTCGAGAAACACGAACGTGACCGGCTGTGACCAGAATAGCACCCCTCGTGTGCGCTAGCCCACTCGGCCACTGATCCCCCTTTTTTTTTTCCAGAATATTTTTATTAAAAATATGTCTATTTACAGAGTTTTAAAATTATCACATTGGTTTCCATACACTTAGCATGTCAGTGAGCACTGTTTGACAGGCGAGGACCGTGATTGACACACAAATTCAAAATGTATCTTGCTGAATCATTTCTTTGTAGCGTCACATTCACCCCATGCAGCCACTCGCGCCGTGAACCGGGAATTCTTATTTACCACTAAGCCTTCAGAGCGCGGTTATGCATACGCGTTCCAAATAGCGACCAACATTCAAGCCCTTGTTGTTCCGTCACCTCATGAAAGCTACTCACGTAAAGAAAGCCGTCGTAGAAGTGTTGGCAGGCGGGCTTGGATCCCTCTCGGACCTCCAAGTGATCCGTCCTCGACCGCCACTGCGCATATAGACCGAGGAGTGCCAGCAACTCCTGTGCCCTACTCTGCGCACTGTCGCCGAAAGGCAGAAACTTCGTGCTCTTTCACTCGAAAGATCTATCTGCAGCACTGCTCGAAGTTCTGCCCAAGAAAGCTCCGCATTCGTACAGTACAAAAACACATGCTCAAGTGTTTCGGGAAACAGACTCAACGCACAATTTGTTGACCATGGTACAAAGAAACCTTTGTTAACTAGCCACGTCTTGACCGGCAGTTCTTCGAAATGAAAGCGTAGGAAAAAATTCTCGACTACCGTTCTGACAGGGTACCTTCGTAAGCGACGAAATACATACGATTTATGCGCACTTCCCGGAAATCTGCGATAGAGTGGGGGCGGTTACGTGGCTTCCACATGACGTCATTTCCGATGCCCTCCAGAGAAAAGGGGAAGAAAGAGCTCCTCTCTTATCAGGAACCTCCTTTCTGCCTCCCGGATTTGCACAGGCGTCGCTATTCTCCCCTCAGAAGATTATAGAAGATTAACCTGTCACTCAAAATTCTTACAAAAGCAGCTTCCCTCTCCTCTTTTACATGGGGTTCAAAAGTATGCAATGTGACGTCAGTGCAAGGAGCCTATAAGCAAATCCATTGTGTCTTAGTACTAGAGATTTCTTTTTAACTCTCTGCAGGTACTCGTCGAAAAAGTGGGCTCAGAAAAATTCATTCGCCGCTCCTATTTCCTGGTAGAACTTCAGAACACGTGCCCGGAAGTCCCCAGTGTCTCCCTTGAGCCACGGCCCCAAAAAGATTCCTCCCAGCTCCTTAGACGCATAAATCACGAGAGGATTGCCTTGATCGCGGAAAAATAGGAAACGCTGTACTTTCAGCTTAAGTTCTACGTTTACAAGACCCAACCCTCCTTTCTTCTGGCTTGCAAAAAGGTTGTCACGCCTCATACGTTTAAAACACGAGTCCCAGATAAACGTTGTGAAAAATCGATGAACCTTCGCCACGTCACTTTGGGAGCACGGCAACACTTGTGCTGCGTACCAAACGGTCGGGAAAAAAAACAGTTACAAATAAATGCGCGATTGAACAAAGAGAGTTCCCTGGCATGCCAGTCAAGCACCTTGCTTCTTAGACGATTAATGTCCAAACCACCGGATCGGCCACTCAGTTGCTCTGCGGTCAAACTGAGCCCTAGATAGATCGAAACGCTCGTCGTCTAGGTGACATCGAGGAGCTGCTTCAGTTTCGAGTTCCAGTCTCCAAGCCAGGCTCCGACAGATATGTCTGTGTTCATCGTCGCACCCGAGACATTGCAAAAGTCTGCGATGTGTAGGGTTACAGCGCGCACTTGCGTCCGTGACAAGCACAACGCCGTGACGTCATCGGCATAGGCGAGCAGTTTAAGCGTACCCGACGCTAGGGACTGCCCACGAATGCTCGCGTCCCCGATAATGGCCCTCCACAACGGTTCCAGGTACAATACGGACAGAATAGGCGACATCGGGCAGCCCTGTCGCACGGATCGGGTAACTGAGGTGGGAGCCGTTTAGTTGCCGTTGACCAGGAGCCGCGTCGTGATGTTACGGTAGCACAGCTGCACATACGGTAGCAGTCGCACCCCGATCCCACACTCCTCCATGAGCGGGAAGAGGAATGAATGACGAACCCGGTCGAAGGCTTTGCTCAGATCTACCTGAAGCACTGCCACTGGACGCTTCAACACCTGCGCTGCCTCGCACACGATTCGCATCGCGTGCAGGTTGGTGCTGATGGTCCGTCCCTTGATGCCGCAGGCCTGGTGCTCTCCGACAACGTCCCGTAGACCCCACTTCAGCCGCTTCGCCAGAATCTTGGCTAGGATTTTATAGTCGCTTGTCAGCAGACTGATGGGCCGGAAATGGTCGACGTTCGGGGTACCCTTCGAGTTTTTCTTCTGGATGAGCGCCGTTACCGCCTGTCGCATGGATGGCGGCAGCAGTCCTCGCTTCAGTACGTCGGCGTACGCGTCTCGTAGGATAGGACGCAGCTGGGCTGAGAACGTCTTGTAGAACTGGCAACCGAGCCCGTTCACTACTGGCGACTTGCGCGGAGCTAATTTCTTGATGGCTTCCTCGACCTCTGATGCCGGTATTTTCCGGTTCATTTGTTTTCGGACCTATGGGGATATCTTGGGCAGCGCCATTCCAGTCGTTTGGAGAACGCCGTCGTCCTCCATTCTCGTGAACAGGTCGGTGTAGGCCTGCAAAAACGCGTCTTCGATTTCTTCTTGCCGGGTAACCTCGACGTCGCCTACTTGGAACTTCCCGATCTTGTTGCGTGAAACGTGCTGGCGTTCCTTCGTCTTGAATATTTTGGTCGGCTCTTCATCTCTCTCGAGGAACAGCGTTCTGCTTCGGATCAAGCCACCGCGGTACTCCTTCTCACAAACCTCCAGAATATTGCCCTTGCAATCGCGGATATTTTGAGTGAAGAGTCCCGGGGAACGAATTTCCCCTGCGATGAGGATTTTCAGGGCCTTTGTCAAGCCGCGCTTCTGCACTCTTTCGCGCGCCGCTTTTTACTGGCTGTACCGGAACGCTTTGAGCTTGACGTCCTCTTTCAGCTCCACCCATGCAGGTTACCGCGTTCATGGGCGCACCTCCCGTTTTGGCCTCCACAAGGTCCCTTATCTGCGTGCGCAGTTGTTCGTCTTCGATGAGGCTTTCGTTTAGTTTCCAACCAAGTGGACTTTCGGGTTCGCGGCACGGGTCTACCCAGCGTTACCGTGACCAGAGCGTGGTCCGAGAACGCCAAGGGTAGGACTTCTAACACAGGAGTCATTGCTGAAAATTCTCCCGAGAGGTAGATACAATCTAGTCGAGCATGGCAATTTCCTTGCCAATGTGTGTAATTTGGGTCGACTGTTTTCTCGTTGTCCTTAGCATCCACCAGGTTGAAGTCGCGGAGCAATTTTCGCAGTTCCACCCAGCTGACGTCCGCTCTTAGACGCTTCAAGCAATCCCTCTCGGCCAACACACAATTCAAATCGCCAGCGATAATCGTTCGACAAGGTGTGTCGAGATACTGGCGAAGATTTTTTAAATAGTCCCGTCGCTCAGTTGCAACATTAGGTGCATTCACAGATACACGGTTGTGAAGCTGTCCGCAGTGCAGCATTTTTAAAGCGCACACCTGTTCATTCCTGTCTCCCTCCCATACGGAGCAGATTGCGATGTTTCTCTTCTTGCGAATAATTATCACCGTTCCTCCGCTCTGTCCAAATGCCCTCGACAGGAAGGTGACGAAGTGACGATCAAAAAAGCGCGTCAACTCCTCCACTTCACCGTCTGTGGCAATCTTGGTCTCTTGCAAAAAAGCTACATCAACCCGCTCGTGCAGAATAGTGTCCAGCACCCATTGCTTCCCTCTTCTCGCCACAACACTTACATAATTGAGGGTTGAAAACTTGAGGGGTCGCATATTGTGGAAAACGGGGTTTTGGCGAAGTCATGCGACGAAGACACTTTCGAGAGTTGAGCGGTGAGCAATGAGAAAAACAAAAAAGAAGTGACTTACGGAGGGGCCGGCCGGCGTCGCTCTTCCGTCGGGATGCGCGGCTTCGGGTTAAAGCGCTCCTTCCGTGTGCTGTTCTTGTGCCACTTGAGCTCAGAGCGTGCTGATGCCTCCCCTGGCCGCTTGTTTGTTTCACTGGCGTCGCTAAGGTCAGAATTGTCGTCGCTCAAACTGACCTGGTTCGTGTCTTTTGATTCCAGAGCTTGGATGGCCTCTACGTCTTTTAATATAGACATGTGGGCGTCGCTAGATATGACAGGGCTGATGCTCGACGCTCGCGCATGGTCGAATTTCATGGCGTCCCCCTCGGGCTGCAACTGTAGAGGGTGCATTTCTTTTAATACATCAACCGGGGCCTCTTTCGCACCGGCTATGCCGGAAACCTCAGTTTCGACGTCCCGTGAGGCCGCCTCTGCCTCTTCCTCGTCCATGTTGAGGACACCATCTCCATCCGCCACCACTTCCTGCCTCACTGTAGCGTAGTTACGGACGCAGTTGTCTCGCTCATGTCCAAAGCGGTGGCATTCGTCGCATCGGGGTACACGACACTCTCGTCGAATGTGTCCCGTACATTTGCAGTGTAGACTTTATGAATCGCGTCCCGGAATCACGACCAGAACGTTGCCACCGACAATCCTCAACTGGTGCGGAATGCATTATAAAGTGACGCCCTTTTTTTAGGATTAGCCGCACCAGTCTGGTCGTCGACTGGACGCCGGTGAATCATTCCGCCACCCATTTTTCACGCGTCAGGTCCTGAACCTTCCGAAACGGCTCTAGGCCCCTCCTGACGGTTTCGTCTGACGAGTGGAAGGGGAGCCAATGCAGTTTCATGCGGACGTCCAAGTTCTCCGGGTCCACGACGATGCAATGCTTGCCCTTTACCTCCAGTTCTTTGACGGTGACCAGGTGCAGCTTGGCTTCCTCCGTCTTGAAGGCCGCCATCCAGAGATAATTCATTTGGTAGGCGCCGAGCGCTTCGATGTGCTCAATCACACCAAGACGTTCCATCTCGGCCCTGAAATCGCCTATCTTGTATGGGCGAGCACTCACGTCACCCTGCAGCAGCACAGAGTTGCGCACAATGGCTCCTGATAGCAGGGGAGGCAGAACATTACGATAATCCGAGTTGGCCGAAGAAACAAATGAACCGCGGCCGGCGAGGGCCGTTATCGACGCTCCCGAGGAGCTCATGATTCTCCAACCGTAGTGCTCGGAAGCGGGAAGTAGAATGGCCACCGATACCCTCGGAGTGTGTCCACTAGTTTCAATAATGTACTGCCCACCAGGCCTCGAGTCTCCGCTTCGAGCAAGGACGAGAGAAGGAGAAGGAGGTCTCGTCTGTATGTATTTGTATGTGTTTATGCGGCGCTTGATCTTTGCAACGAGCGTCTGCAAAACAGACACGCCCCCCCCCCCCCCCCCAAAAAAAAAAAGGAAAATAAATTGGAGTATTGTTGCTGTTGGAGTCGCCGCACTGACGCTCCTCGTAGTTAATGGGCTGAAACAGCTCGTCAGATCTCCCGAGACTCGTGCTGTTGAGAACTTCCTGAAGTTTCTCCTGAAGCTTGTCTGCTCGTCTTCTTTCCGTCTGGAACTGCCTCTTCAACTCCTTCACCGTAGGCAATCCTCTCTTGTCCTGTGCTCTTGCACTTTTCGATGTTGTCCTGTGCTCTTGCTGCAGCTTCTTTGATTTCTGTCGAAATTGAACTTCTGGTTGTTTGACAACTCCAGCTGAATGGTGAAATCCTTTACGGCATCGTCCAGCTGCCACTTGAGCTTGGTGTAGCCGTCCGAACGTTTCCCTTCTTTGCACTGCTTCAAGGCATCTTTGGACTCCTCGATGGCTTTCTGTAGCATGTACACGGGTTCCTGCGCCTCAGCCTTGAGCTGAAGCACCTCCTCCATCATAGAGGGCAGCAGACGTTTGTACAGTGTCAGCGCCGCTTTGTTCTCTATCACCTTCGCCGCACGCTCCTGCTCAACAAGAAGTGCTTCGTTCGACAAGTGTAGCTTCTCCTCAAACTCCTGCCACATTTTCTCCGGGGCCTACCTGTGTTTCTCCTCTTCCTCCAGCAGGTATGCCACCATCTCCTCTACCAACGCCTTCCTCTTCTTTGCCACCTCGTTTGCCTTGGAAGCAGCAATGGCGGTACTTCGGGAAGCATCTTCTAAACCATGAATGATGTTGTGCATTGAAGTCATCTTGACTGCCAATTGCTCGTTCACCCTAAGCAGAGCCTCCCGCTCCTTGTGGAAGTAGTCGATCTGTTGGCACGAGTCTCGCAGCAGCGTCTCCAGCAATGCCTTCTCGGCGAGGGTGACAGCTGGGTCGCCCACCAAGCCTCGAGCTTCCGCTTCACGCACGCCACAAAATTAGTTTCTTCTGTAAATCCAAGAGCTTGCTCATTGCGAGTATCGACACCTGCTACAGGTTCCAGTGCTGGACACTTCAGAAGCAAATGTTGTAAAGTTTCGTCCGCATCACCAGATGCACTGCTCAGCACGTCCGCTACGTCGGTGTCATATCTTCTTCTATACAGACGGGTACGCAAGGCACCACCGCGGGCCTCGGCGAGGAGTCGACTTCCCAACGTATTTCCACACCAGTGGATAGGAGCGATGTCGGTCTTGCAAGACGCGTAGAGGTGTATACTTGAATTTTCTTGCATGTCTGCCCTCCAGCGGTTTGCCTCGACAGTCTTTATCTGCCCTCTAACCTTGGCTACCCAGTCTTTCTTTGTAGTGGCTCGTCGGTCATTGAGAAGGCACCATACTTTGTTCCAAGTCGAATGACTCGACGCCTCCACGTTGTGTGAACGTTTTTTAGATGTAGGTATACAAAATTCTTCTTGCCCAGCAGTCTCCATTCATATGTCGAAGTCGGGCATAATATTCAAGTTTGCTGCTGGCTTCACGTGCCTCGAAAGAGGACCATCCGAGATCTCCTTGAACAAGTTGATTGGCAACCCTGCTGTGGCATCCTAGTGCCTGGTGTCCAATCTCTCTTTGTCGTCTTTCAATGTATTCCCGGATCTCGCTGCGTGTACACGTAACACTATTGGCGAAAGTCAATCCTTGTACAGCGACCGCTTTCCAAAGTTCTCGAGTTACTAGATACCGGTCAAAGCTCCAAAGACTTTTTCGACGCAGCATGTTTCGATTTATTACAGCCGATACATTGAGATTTTCATTGTGTTCTGTTAGATAATTTTCGGAACAGGTCAGTGTAACACCAAGGTATCTGTATCGGGTACTAAGAGGAAGTGCCTTATCCTGAATGGTAAGGGATTCAAGGCCCCCGCCCTGCCCGGAAAACAGCACCACGGCTGACTTACTGGCATTGAAATGCAGAAAAAGCTGAGCCGCTTCTGCTTCGCAAGTGGTCAGCAGTACCTTCGAGTCTGCCACGTTGTCGGCCATCAGCACAAGATCGTCGGCAAAAGCAAGACCAGGGAGCCGCCATTTAACCATGTCCCCGTGCTGCATCTGTTGTAGAGTGAAACCGACTCCTGTTTTTTTCCAGTGCCTTCTCTATGCCGGACGTATATGGCATATACAGAACGGGCGATAACGGGCAGCCCTGACGTAGTCCCCTGTGCACCGGAACATCCCCAGATGTGGTCCCGTTGAATGTTGCCATTACGTGGTTTCCATCGTAGAGACGCTGGATAAGTCTCACCCAGGGTTCTGGCATATCGAGTTGTTGTAGCGTCCTGATTAGCAACGTATGTGGTACACAGTCGTAGGCTTTGGCTATGTCCAGAAAGCAACATATAAGATTTCGCTTTTCCGCCCGAGTGATTTCTATGCATTGAGTTAGAGTGAACAAGTTTTCCTCTAGTCAGCGATCCCTACGAAAACAGTTTTGTGGTTTCGTAAGAACCCCAGCGCCTTCCGCCCAAGACGAGATTCGCCAATTGATAATTGTCGCAAACACCCTGTATGCCACAGCCGTGACAGTAAGTGGGCGGTAGTCACACAAATGTTGCTTGTTGCCACCCTTCTTGAAAATGAACGTGACTCGACCGCGCCTCCAGTCACTTGGTATTCGCTCTTCGTCGCGAATTATTCGAGTAAACAGGTGTGCTAAATGTTCTCGTGAATCTGGTTTCAAGTTCTTCAACACCTTTCCTGATATTCCGTCTAATCCCTGAGAATTATTCCCGCTTAACCGCGTGAGTGCGCGATCGACTTGCACCCGTCCCGCTAGGGTTGTAATATCATCAGTAGATGTCGATAGTGTGAGGCTTTCGGCGAGCAGACTCCGATTGCTCCTTTTTTCTGGCGAGCTTGCGACATACGTAGCACCAAAAAGGATTACAAGTTGTTTCTCAAGCAATTCCGGGGGAAGACGATGAAGTTGGTAGAGTGTAGACGTGTTCCAATCGCACTCCCAAGTCTTGTTCAATTTTCACGATTTTCCAGGGGGTGATCCCCCCAAAGCTGATCCACAGAGCCCGGGGACCAAAGCAAAACCGGACACGACAGGATTTTTGGCAAGTGGACAACCCTTCGAGGAACCATGGCCGAAAATCTGACCCAGGCGAGCGATGCCTCGCCGTCGACAATGCAAGGCATACCGACGGTGGCGGCGACGGACAAGTCGGCTACTAGCCAGCTCTTCAATTTCGGCAGTGCTCCTCAGGTGCCGACAACGCCTACCACAAGTTCCCGGGGCACCAAAGGAACCAGCCGGGCCCTTGAGAAGAGCAAGCCTGACCTGAAATCTGCCGACACCGATCGGCGCCATCTAGACCTAACCGCCGCCACAACGGCGACTCCACTGCCCGAGGACGAGAAGATGGACGACGAGGGGCTTCAATCTACCTCGGACCTTATTAACGCAAGTGAACATTTGTTTGGACCCACTCTCCCTTCCAAACGGGAGAAATTTGGGGGACCTTCGGAAACTGAAACCGTTAGCCACTCCGGAACGGTGGGGCCTCACAAGGCGGCTCCCACCCCACCAGAGGTGGCAAGGATGAGTCACCTGCAGGCGGAATGGAGCGCGCGTGACCCGTCGAGCGATCGCGACAATGATCAAGGCACATGGTCGGCCGTTGTCTCTCGAGGAGCACGGAGGAAGGCCATCGCACCAGCACCACTCGCTAAACAGGCAGGAAAAGCAAATATTAAAATAACGACTGTGATCCTAAGACCTCGGGAGCGCATTAAAGTCTCGGATATCTCACCGAGAGAACTGAAATCCGGGATTACCAAGACAACTGGCGACTTCACATACGAGAGAGGATATCAAATCCGGGTACAAAACTTTTCTGCCACCGTGGCCGTGGATATTTGGCAACCGCACCTAGTGGACCATTTCCTCGACCTAACGTCCATTAACACGCCGACCAAGGACATTCCGATCCAGGCGTTCCACGCTGTGGGCGGAGATCAAGTGCGGGTGTGATATATGGCATTGATCCGAACGAAGCCCCCTAACAATTGCTCCCGAACCTTGCCAGCACCACACACTGGATCCTAGCGGCGAGGCCCATGGGTAAGAACAGTAAGACGGCCCTGGTAACCTTTGAGGGCAATAGAATTCCACGTCGCGTCTGGTACCACAACATTTGTGAGGCGGGTCTTCCCGTACCGGCCCAAAGCGGTCGTATGTACCCACTGTCATAGGATCGGCCACAAATCTGACATCTGCCCCAACGCACAAGAGCAGCGATGCCCGGATCGCGGGCGCGAACATATACTTACCGACGGTGGTTGTGAAGAGACTACCCCACAATGCCAAAACTGCGGGAAAGCTCACCTGGCCACCGATTCCTCCTGTCAAAAATGGAAAGATTCAAACAAGCAACTTCGAATCAAGGCTAAGCCAAAGCGCAAGTCCACGAATACCAAGGCACCAGCAGGGCAGACGAGACAATCGCAGACCACCCCGACGCCGAAGGAGAATACTGCGGAACAAAGTTGGCCCAAATCAACAACCAAGAGGAAGGCGACAAACTTGGGCCCTCCGCCACCACCTCTAACGGACGAAGAGTTCCCAGCGCTGCCACAGCACGTAGGAAGCGGAAGTGAATCGAAATCAAGCAAAGGCCAGGGGGATCATCGGGTAGACCAACTGGCCGACGGGATGAGGAAGGCCCTTAAGGCACCAAGAAAGCAGATGCCACTTCAGCATCAAGATAAGCCGGCACCAGGGCGACAACCGGGCCGAACCACACCCACCGATCAACAACAGGAGCGACAGCAGAGCCCAGCCAAACAGATCACTAAGAACCGAAACAAAGCCGTTGCATTCACCTCGCAATCAAGCCAGGCAGATATCAGACCTAACTTCACCCTGGACGACATCAGGGATATCATACGACAGGAGATCAAAGAAATTCTTCGGAAAGAACTCCCGAACATGATCAACCCTATTGTACAGGAGGTTGTCCATGCCTTACTGAAAAGGCAGACGACTAGCCTGGCAACAACCAACATTAATCCACCAAGCAATACTAATCAACATGGGCACAGCTAAGCCCAAGATGGGGATCCGGGGCCCCGCTCCACGGCCCCCTTGTATTGTACAGTGGAACTGCCATGGACTCGCTGGCAAAGTGAGTGAGTTAAACAAAATACTCCTAACTATGGAAAAACCAGCGGCATTGTTACTGCAGGAAGTGGGGGGATATACAGGACTATCACGGGGTATAAAGCATATACGACACCGACCATTAAGCATGCTGTGCGAAGGAAAGTTAATCGTTTAGCGGGCACTTCGGTGGCCAAAGGTCAGGCGGCAGTACTCGTGGACTCTAACTTACCACAGGCGGAGATAGACATGTCTCACTGGTGTAACAATTATCATGAAATAGTTGCAGTACTGATAACGATCGGTACACGAAGACTGGTGGTAGCATCCGTGAATGAGCGTCCAGGCTACCAGGTGCGAGGCAATGTAGCAGCATGGGTACCATACCTCAAACTTGCGGCGGGATCAATTCCCATCATAATCGGAGGAGATTTTAACGCTCCACACACGATGTGGGGTTACGATCGACACACTCCGAAAGGTGATGAGATAGCTGCTGCGATGAAATTGAACGGCTTTCGTCTCGCGAACGATATCAACATGCCCACGCGCATTGGCATGCATGCGCGGCAAAGAGACACTACACCGGATTTGACTTGGACTACCCGAAATGTGGACCTCCAATGCCAGCTTGGTAACGACTGTATGGGCAGTGACCACCTCCTGATAACTCTCAGGCTCACGCAATTCGTGGGAGTACGCAAGCGTGTGTACAAAAGAGTAAAATGGGATGATTTCAGGAGGGCCCTCCATGAAAGCACACTGGAAGACGGGGGACTCATCGAGAGGTTTCAAGCAGCTCTTAGGGGTGCAACCCAGGTCAAGGAAGGGGACCCGAACCCGGATTCCCACCTTCTTAACTTATGGGCCTCCAGAGTCGATGCCTTGGAGAAGTACAAGAAAGGAGGAAAGACCCCAACGCTGCGAGCCAAGCTCAATCGGGCATCGGCAAAAGCAAAACTTTACACGAATACCCTAGCAAGGCAGGAGTGGCAGGACTATACAAGCTCCTTCGACGGCAAGACTGGAGTGGACAAGGTATGGCGAACTTTTCAAGCCATGCAGGGCAGAAAGAAGACACGGACGGCGGCGCAGAACATCGCGCTGACGCTACAGGTGTCCGAAGACAAGGTGGCAGCCGACGCCGGAGACCTCTTCTTCCCGCCCCCAGCGAACCCAACACCCGCCGAGTGCTACGAGATTCTAGATTACGATCCTGCGGACCCAGCTAGTGCTCAATTTACGATGGGGGAGTTGATCTCAGCACTTAGCAAATGCAAGACCCGAAGTGCTCCCGGCCCAGACGGCATTACATATTCGTTACTGAGGAACCTTCCCGACAAGCACACAGCAGAACTTCTAGACTGGATAAATCAAATCTGGAGTACGGGTCAGATCCCAGAAGACTGGAAAACATCATGGGTGATCCCCATTCCCAAACCAGGCAAACCCATGACGACCCTCGCTAACATGCGGCCTCTTTCGCTTACGTCACACGTCTGCAACCTGACGGAACGAATGACACTGCACAGAATCCAAACCACTCTCGAGAATAACGGGACCTTTCACTACACACAGACGGGATTCCGGCGGCACCTCGGTACCCAGGACAGCCTCTTGATGCTCTACAACGACGTGCTGGAGACACCTTCACGAGTCGATCCACGAGTCATCGTCGCTGTGGACGTAAAAAAGGCGTTCGACTCTGCGTCGCACAAATCTATCATCAAAAGTGCAGCGTCTCATGGCATTTGGGGTGCACCGCTGAACTTCATCAAATCTTTCCTCCGAGAAAGGAAATTCACCGTCAAAGTCGGGAAGACCGAACGCCCGAAGTCGCCATGTGGCGTTGGGGTCCCGCAAGGGGCAGTGCTTTCCCCAACACTGTTCAATCTCGTCATGGCTGACTTACTGCGCCACCTAGCTGAGATCGAAGGTCTAGGCTTTACCATCTATGCAGATGATATTACCATCTGGACAAAAGGTGGAGCGGTAGGAAGGCAAGAGGAGGTACTACAAAAAGCTCTTGATACCATCACCAACTACCTCGACTCCGTGGGGATGGCTGCGGCGACCGAAAAAAACACAATATATTGTTGTAGGGAACTAGCGGATCCAGGCTCAGTCAGAGACCCAGAACATCCGACTGACGATGAAGGGTTAGGAAATCCAGAAGGTCAAGGACATTCGTATTCTGGGCTTGTTCATTGATGAAAACGGAAAGGCGTCGACTTGGATGAAAAGGACTGTCCAAACCTGGAAAAACACACTCCACCTCATTCGCCGGGTAGCCATCAAGAGATGGGGAGCCACAGAGGGAGTGACACGTGCCCTAACTCTGGCACTCCTTGCCTCAAAGGTGCTATACGCCTATAACTACAACCGACTTACGCAGACTCAAGAACTCCGGCTAGAGCGACTCAACCGAGAAGCAATGCACGTAGTCAGTGGGCTTCCGAAATTTACAAAAATTGAATACTTACATATTCACTCCAGACTTAACACCCTTAAAGAACGAGCGGAAATGCTGAAGACGACCCAACTCGATCGTCTTAGATCCACGGAACCGGGAAGGGCTATCCTCCGCCGCGTCGGCTACGACACGGACAGCCTCCCTCAGATTCCGCTTCTCAGCCTATAAGAAACAACAATCCAGCTCACCACCCTCGCCCCGCTGCCCCGGAACATGGGCAAGGATTACGAAGCACGGCGACAACATCGGGCTACGGAACATGAAGTCTTTGTCAAAGACTATACAGTCGACACGACTAACTTGTTCGTCTACACGGACGCAGCAATTGTCAAAGACGACAAAGCGAGCATTGGAATACATATATTAAATACCATGACCACATCAAGCCGCCGAATCAATAAAGAACGGAGTACGAAGGAAGCGGAACTACAGGCAATCCTTGAGGGTGCACGTGAGGCCGTGCGTCAACAGAATGCAAACTCGAATCCGTTCGATTTTATATGGGTCTCCACCGATTCCAGAGACGCCTACGCTGAGTGACAGGACGTCAGCTCATACAAGACGACGGTCCGCCAGCTGAGGACATTCGCTCAGCTCCTTGCACTCGATGGGCGAACACTTCAGGTTGGGTGGGTGCCGGGTCATTCCGGCATCCACGGAAACGAAGAGGCCCACAACGCGGCCAAAGCAGCGCTAGAATCTGCGCCGGTGCTTCCAAATCAGGACCAACAGGGTGTCAGTCGTGAAGGAGAAAATAATGCCCTACCCTTCAACCCAGACGCATTTCTGTCCCTGAAAAGGAAGCATCGAAGGGAAACCCTCGCTGCCTAAATACCACCAGACCCTTAAGGAACCCTACCGACACGCTTCAGTCGGGCCGATAGGGTAATCCTGCGGTGTATTAGAACCCGCACCGCCATGACTCCGGCTCTTCGGTATAAGTTTGGCCTCACAAGACGACGAGGACACCCAGACGACCCGCCACCCGTTGTCACAGGGGAGTGCGACCGGTGTAAGTCCGGACAGCAAGCTACGCTGGGGGGGGGGGGGGGGGGCACCTTGTCTGGGGATGCACAGCGACAGAGCATATTCGCCGAAGTGTCATCCGCGGACTACCACGTCAGCTTCGTCCTACAAACTTTCAAGAATGGACGAGTCCCGACGGCGAACAAGCAGACAGAGAGGCAGTGCTTCAGTCCTTCCTGAAATTCATTCGGGAGGCAGGCATTCGCCATCTATTTTAACATATTTTCATCCGACATCATCCCCATCCCTCATCTCCTCCCACAAATGATCTGAGATCAAGGTGGTGAGGGCATCAATAAAAACAAAACGTGAACACAAAAAAAAAAAACAACAACTCAAGCAATTCCCCAATATGCTTAACTGGATATCCACTGTCGTAATCCAGCAGTTCTGGAGCTTTGTCCTTGCCGTCTACTGTAATTTTAGAGGCACTGGCGCGAACACAAATGTTTTTTGTTTTTTTTTTAAGAATTAGTAGATTATGTAAAACGTCGTTGAACCCAAAAGTGTCAGAACAGCCGTTTTCACTCGATTTGACGATTTAAATATATATATATATATAGTCCGGCCGAAACGTTGAAGATTAAATCGTCTGCTGTTGCTGTTTTCACTAAGGGTTCTTTTCTTCTTCTATACCCACGCCTTCGGCCCCCCGCCACCATGCCCGTTATATATATATATATATATATATATATATATATATATATATACTAAATACGAAGAAATATGACCTGCGCCAATGCACCAGCTGAGTATAAACGAACTCATCTCTGTTACGTCACGGCGTGGTGCTGGCGCGTCGGGCGCACTTCCGGTCTGGGGCTGTGGGCGGAAGCCGCCATGGGGCACGGGCATTCTTGTGTTATTTCGAAAGAAACCAGACCAAAACCTGCCTTCTCGTCAAAACGCCGTGACTGGGGCTTTACCAAAAGTGTCGGGAAAGGTTTGAAGGTCAGTTTTCATGCGTTTTCTGCCTGCTCTGTTCGTCCGAGAACGCGAGCAGGGGCCGTTAAAAAGGAAAAACAGACGCCGTCAAACCACGACTGCTTGGGCGGAAAGCACGTTGAATTGAACTCACGAATACTTCTGGTCGTCAGATTTATTTGTTTTGTTCCAACGTGAACGCGGGAAGACCGTCAAGTTGCAGGGACCACCTGCAGACTACGTTCAGTGCGTCATCACGTTCAATCGGCCGCCTCATCGTTCGAGCTGTCGTCTACTTTCCCAAACGCTTCTGCTTGTCGTCTGCTCGTTCAAACAACAACGGCCCGTAGACCAAATGTTGACTCGGTAATTGCGATAAGAAGTGCAGACCTAAAAATACGTTTAAGTTCGAAGGCTGCTTCGGGTAAGTAGGCTGGGTGCAAACAGTATATATAAGATGTTGATAATAATGATAAATAATAATAATAATATTAATAATAATAATGTTTTTTATTCCTTTGAATTTTTAGTTTTTTTTTTATAATATTTGTTACCAGTGGCCATCACCGACTTGTTATTCCTGATTCATTCGGTCCGATTCTGCTTGCGATTTTCAGTATCGATGTCGACACCTCGGCTACGGTTCAGGCTTTTGCAGCCCGAGCAACGTCATGGCTGAAAATAGCGAGCGGAACCTCACCACGTGAATGAGGCTTTAGCGTCCATTCTGCGGCGTCTACGCGGAATGAATCACCGCATATTACATTATTCATGCGAAGTTTTGCGGTGTAACGATCCTCGTTAATTTTGCTGAGGCCGCTCAAGTAGTCAGACATTGTCAGGAAGACGTAAAATCAACAATTCCAACGCAAAAACGAGCGCGGGGACTCGCACCGACGCCGACGACATCTCATTCTAATAATTTGTTTATGGGCGACGGCGAGCTTCTTGCCCACACCCGCATCACGCATGCCCCGCAGGGGGCACCTGTGAAAGGAAGTGTTTGGAGAGTGGCGTCTCCAAATACGCCGAGCCATGCGGGTTCGCCCGCCCACGTCTGGCTGAGCGTGGCCTTCCCGTGTCCGGGGAAAAGGACATCCTGGTGGTTGAGCCGAGCTCGGGGTAGGGTTGGACCCTTCGTGGCCCCCCGGGCGAGGGAATACACCACTTCGGCCCCTGCTTCTCGTAGACGGGAGTCCTGGTAAGCCCCGGCCAGGATGATTCAGTCTAGTCGCCTGTACTTCTACTATCCCCTCCGATCTTCCACTCCCACCTTTACTTATACTTCTCCTCTCTCTTTTCTCTCCATTCCCCTTTCACCGTCTTGGCGGCAAGGGCCAACCTTGAGCGGAGAAGGACGCTAGTCTAAACCCATTCTTGGGTATACCATCTGGGTAGGTGCTACTGGAGTAACGTGCACAGCAAAGCCATTTTTGCTATGTACCGTTACCCTGTCCCATGTTGGGCTCCATGGTGGGCGGTACACCGCAGACGTCGAAACTCTCCCATTTTTATATGGCTTCCAAAGCTAAACTTCCTTCTGATCGATCTCTGAAAAGAGTTTACACTGAAGCCACCGTTCCTATAAAGACTACTGATAACAGTCAAGCCTCCCCAAAGTTTCTAGTAATGCCCTGCGAATACGAACTACCACTTGGAAAGCTCTCCCCATTCCTTGTGGCAAAACCCTGGAATCATGTGTTGGACAATCTTACAAAGCAAAGAAGCTTCACTCTGGAGATCTTCTTGTCGAGGTTGAAACTGAGCAACAAAGTAAAGCGCTCCTTGGACTTACTAGTATAGCCGATCACAAAGTCACAGTAACGTCACACCGATCTCTCAACACCATTCGGGGCGTGATCTCCGAATATGATCTGTTGGAAAGTACTGAGGATGAGATCCTTGAAGGACTCAGCAATCAGGGTGTGATTGCAGTGAGGCGTATTACCTTTCGTCGAGATGACCAAGAGAAGCCTTCCAAGCACCTTGTGCTTACAATTAACTCCACGACCCTCCCCCAGGCGGTCAAGGCTGGCTATCTCAACTGCAAGGTTCCACCGTTTATCCCCAATCCGAGACGTTACTTTAGCTGCCAGCGTTTCGGACATGGGGCAGCCACTTGCAGGGGACGGACATCCTGCGGAAAATGTTCAAGCAATGATCACCCTACTGACAACTGTACAAGGCATTTCTCCAATCCGTGAACTGTTCACGTGCTCAACCTACATACTCCCGCTCATGCCCAA